>NC_085928.1:201702916-202325833 GCF_028885655.2 Pongo abelii | reverse complement strand
ACTAGCGTGACAAAATTTCTGATGTTGATGCATTTCATTGCTTTTTGTGAAGCCCATTTTTTTCCATACTTAAATTTGTGTAATGGCTGACAGACCATATTCATGCACCTCACAAAAGAAAAAGTACATTGCAATTAACATATGCAATGCAGAATTTGGTTCCAGCTCTATTGGAAAAGTGATATATTGTTTGATTAAAAAAATAAGGCCTGTTTTTTTCTAAATAAGGACTCTAGGCACACCTCATTTTCCTAGCAATTACAAAAGAGATTTTAAAATGTTCCCTTTAGGATTTTGATAAAAGAATGAGAATTGTCTGATTTGGATGACTTCCCATGTTTAAAATCCTGTTTATCTGCAATGTGACTGAAATAGATGCTGGGGAAGGAAAAGCATTATGTTCATTCTTTCCCTTCTTGCCTTTACTTATCATAGTCTGTCTGCCTAGAATGTTCTTCACCTTGTTTAGCTAACTCCTCTTCACTCCTTAAGATCAGGCACCAATGCAAGACTTGTGACAAAACTTTCCACATGTACCTCTCCCATTAACACTTACTTACTTCCTTCTTAGTGGTCTCAGAGTTCTTCCTTTGTATGTCTAGGTTGATACAGCAGTAAACTCTTTATGCTCACTGTTTTCTGCATGGCCATTTCCATTCTGAGCCCATTGAATGTCTAATATGCAAGGACCACATTTTATGCAATTTGGAATTTCTGGGACCTAGTCCTGTGCCTGGCCTTAGTAAACACCCCTCCTTAAATCCCCAACATCAACATCAAGACATTTAGTGAATTAGTAAGTGCACATTATGGTATATTAGTCTTCATCTCTGAACAGCTCAATTCAGGTTCAAGTTTCTCAAAAGTGAGACTTAAAAGGGGGAGAAATCCCACCCCAACAACAAAATCTTAATTATATGTCTGACCCCTTAAATATATTAACTGCCTCCAATCATACACAAACTCAGATGTATTTGAGCATTTTCTAATGATAGTCTGAAAAATGGAGCACAGTCTGTTTAACCTGGTAGGAACTTCACAAAGTCAGTTGCCTACAAGCTCTATGACAGATGTGAAAGGAAGGCTCCCAGAGGAGACATGACCTGCCTAAGGCCACCCAGAGGGCTGGTGGCTCTACTTCAACACCTAGCAGGCGTCCTATTAGATTTTTTTCTCCCTGTCACTTGATTGTTCTGCAAAGCAAGTGTTGTGCTCACTTTTATATTCTCTATAACACCATCTTAGTTGTACATTTTGGATTCTTGGTAAATATTAAAATGAAATAGGGCTTCTCTTATTCTCTTCATCGTATTCTTTTCATGGCAAAACGTATAAGGAGAAAAGATGGCTCTGATTTGGAGAGTAAATAAAAGAAGAGGTGGTTGCTCAGGCTCCAGTCAAAGGATTAGATGGCGAAAGTTTGGCTCCTCCTCCTTGTTTCTTTCCCTGCTCCCTTCCTTACCTGACTTCTACTCCCATACTCTCTTTTCTTCTTCTCAAGGTGGAGAATGTACCCAATTTCTGCAGTGTGTTGAAGAGTGTCATAATTCAGAATACTAAGCAGCAGTACCCTCTTTTTCTACGTGCTCCTCCCTTCATCTGGAACACCCTCCCTCCACTCTGCCTGGCCAATTTGTGCTCATCTTACAGGTCAAAGCTTCAATTCCACTGACCACGAGACTGTGTATGCCTTTGTTGCCACAGTACTCTTTTCCTCCATAGAGCTTATCATAATTTTTTGGGTTCTTACTCACTTACTTAATGCCTGTCTCTCCAAGTCAACTGTAAGCTTCACAAGGTCAAAGACCATTTGTGGTGTTTCTATACCATTGGATATCTATCACCTAGCATGTGGTACCTGACACATGATAAGTGTTCAATACATTTTTACTTACTGGATGAATTGAGTAACTAAACAATAATTAGTAGCTCTTGGCTATTTCTCCCAAGTGACTATTTAGTGGGACCCTGTTTCTTTAAGACACTACTTGCAAGATAAAGAGAGTATTCTGTTTTCTCCCTGATGCTTGTCTTGGAATGATTTCTCCATGCCCGGTGATTCATTTATCTTCACCTAGTCCTAACCTATCCCCTTCCAGATATCGCAAACTCCTTTCTATTGCCCTTTTTTTTTCACAGTAATATGTTAAGTCCATGTTTCTTTGGACTTTCAATACCTCATTGTATTTTCCTTATGGAAAGTGGCCTCTCTACTGTTCTTTGTCCCATGCATTTGCTATGCTTGCACATTAACTGATTTCCGGACAATCTTTTGGGAATTTTCTTTTCCTTTGAGACAGAATCTCACTCTGTCATCCAGGCTGGAGTGCAGTGGGGTGATCTCGGCTCCCGGGTTCAAGCAATTCTCATGCCTCAGCCTCCCAAGTAGCTGGGGTAACAGGTATGTGCCACCACACCCAACTAATTTTTGTATTTTTTAGGAGAGATGGAGTTTCGCCATGTTGTCCAGGGTGGTCTCAAACTCCTGGTTGCAAGTGATCAGCCCCCCTTGGCCTCCCAAGTGCTGAGATTACAGATGTGAACCACTGCGCCGGGTCATCCTTCAGGGATTCTTAACCATTTTGTGCCATGGATCACTCTGGCAGTCTTGAGAAATCTAGGGATTCCTTTTTTAAAATAATACTTTTTAATTTGTAAAATAAAAAATACATAACTTACAAAGAAAATGAATTATTATGAAATATAATTATCTACAACTCTTCACTCTTACTTCTCATGACCGCCCCCAAGAAAGACCTGACTTGACCAAAATTGGCACCTACCATGCTGCCCCCAGGCCCTGGCCCCAGGCATTTGGAAGGTAATAGATTGGTTGTCCAGGATTGTAATGTTGGGCTGTCTCTGTTTAAGCTAAAAATTAAGGTAAACTATTAGGTCCCATCTGGAAAGCCCCATTATTAAGTTTTATATAACCTTTCATAATCAGCCTCAATGACAGATATGTCCAGCAAATATCCAAATTGGTTTTAAAGTCAGTTGCACCATCATTTACTGATATTTGAAGTAGATCATTATAATTTAATAAGTACCACTGGTGGCTAGCTCTGGGAGGAGGGCTGCCATGTGACAGAGTAGGTAAGATTTTCCAAACCAGGACACCTGGTAGGTGCTATTAGCAGTGACACCAGTGTCTTCCTGAGCATGCCCTAGGGGTGGCAGAAGGGATTGCCTGTGCTCCCCTATGTTTTGCCAGAGTTTCTGTTGGCTTTCGTGGGAGATGAACACAATCCATAGAGAAAATAGGCCCCAGTGGGACAGGTGGAGCAATGAGCACAGGAAGAAAAATAAAATGCATAAATACCTGAGGCAGCTTTGTAATTTCAGTACTGAAATGAAGTCCTTCTAATGAGGAAATATCCAATAGAATCAATGTATCTGTGGAAAGACTACCTTAGACTGGGATCGGGAAGACTTGAGTTCAATGACTGGCTCAGTGTTTTGTGCCTTACTCATTGCACAGAGAGCACTATCTACAACTTCATGTGACATTCCAGTCATTCTCCTCATAGTCTGGAGTCACTCCTCCTCCCTTCAAACTGTAAACTCATCAGATAATATTTAATTAACAAGAATTTATGGAACATTTTTCATGTATCAGCACTGTTAAGACATTCTCTTGGGAACAACACTATATCCTCCATAACGCCTAGAACAAAATTAAGCATAAAGTGTGTATTTGAGGAGTTTCTGTAGACTTATTGTATGTTTCCATATAAGTACTTATGGTGTACTATGCTATAGAAGTCTTTCAGCCTTTTATTCAAAAGAGACTTACATTTTCTCATTTTTTAAATACAATATACATTAGGAGAGGAAACAATCTGAGGAGTATTTCAGACATATGAAAGAATAAGTCATGTCCTCACACACTATAGAAGCACATATTTACATACAACCAATTTGTATGGTAATCACAGGCCAAACTCATCCAGAATTTCTCAGCAACACAAATCAAGTTTGAATTTACCGAGTGTAGTCAAAAGTGATATAATTTCAGCTACAAATTTCTCCAAATTGGTGGTGGCAGGAAAGCTATTTCTACTTCTTGGCCTTCCCTCAGTCTGCAACAATCTTCTCCAATTTCTTCTGCCTATCAAAATCATGCAAAACCCAAGTAAAACTACATCTTTTGTGAAGCATTGTTTTGAATCCTCACTGATATTGATTGGATATTTGTCCCCTTCAAATCACGTGTTGAAATTTGATCTGCACTGTTGGAGGTGTGGCCTGGTGAGAGGTGTTTGGGTCATGGAAGCACATCCTTTGTGAATTACCTGGTGCCATTCTTGAGGAATTGAATGAGTTCTCACTCTTAGTTCCCATGAGATCTCTGCGTTAAAAAGGACCTGACGTGTTCTCTTTGTTCTCTTGCTCCCTCTCTCACTGTGTGATATGCAAACTCCACCTCCCACGTCTCCTTCCACTGTGACCAGAAGTTTCCTGAGGCCTCACCAGAAGCAGAGGCTGGTGCCACGCTTCTTGTAAAGCCTGTAGAACCATCAGTAAAATAAACCTTTTTTTTTTTCTTTGAGACAGAGACTTGCTTGTCACCCAGACTGGAGTGCAGTGGCACGATCTCAGCTCACTGCAACCTCTACCTCCTGGGTTCAAGTGATTCTGCCTCAGCCTCATGAGTAACTGGGATTACAGGCATGCACCACACCTGGCTAATTTTTGTATTTTTAGTAGAGATGGAGTTTCACCATGTTGGCCAGGCTGGTCTTGAACTCCTGACCTCAAGTGATCTGTCTACCTCAGCCTCCCAACGTGCTGGGATATTATAGGCATGTGCCACCATGACTGGCCAAAATAAACCTCTTTTTAAAATAAATTACCCAGCCTCAGATTTTCCTTTATAGCAACACAAAATGGACTAAGACACTCACCAAATAGAAATATTTCTTTCTTCTTTTGTTCTCCGACCCTCCTGTTCTTCTACTGTTGTCTTTAATCATCTTCATTTTTCACTTACCTATATATCTCTAGTTAATTGTAAACTCTATGAGATCAAGGGACAGTTAACACTTTTCTCTTCTTCTTGCTAAATCATTCAGTGAATTGCAGATAGCAGAGCTCAACAAATGATGATTGATTGACTGATTAAATGAATGAACAAATAAAGATATGAGTTAATGAAGCTGAGAGAACATTAGTTTTTTATGTTGGGATGACTACTGATTGCTGTGTGCCATGCACTGTGTTCAGTCTTGGGTATAAAATGGTGAACTTGTGCTTGCCACCACAGCACTAATGGTCTAATATTTTAATAATGGTTACAAATGCCTTCTCAGTGTTATATTCAGAAATATAGACATTCTACCATTTTTGAGAATGTATGGAAAAATCTGTGGCTCTTAAAAACTGAACACACATTGGAGAACAGAAGTGAGCTTTCAAGAAATATAGGGAGCATAAAGAAACCTATAGGTTCAGCTTATCAGTGGCTAAAATATTAAAGATGTTAACCATATCAAAACAGCACTGCTAACTTTGGGGATGTTAGAGATTCTATTTCAGTCTCAAAATGAGATTCCTTTTTGAACTTATCCAAACCATTTCTTGCTTGAAATCCTCAGTTTTATAATCAATTGCTCATTCCCCTCACAAATGAGTATTCTGGTGATTAATTATTTTAAAGCACTTTGCAAATGAAAGGCCTATATAAATTCTAAGTGATATTGTTATGTTGTGGGTGATGTGCCAGGGAAATATTGACAAAAGCCCTTATTTGCTAAAGCCTGCATTGACGTATTAAACTCCTGCTGTAGAACAGTGCCTCTGGGAGTCTTATATATTCTTTTCTTTAGACATGTGAATTGGCAATTAAAAATAATTATATTGCATACTCTGTCATGCCAATCAAGAAATCTGCATTGAACAACATAGGATGTGGTCTTTGAGTTCCAATTACAAAACAGTATACTTTTCTCTTCCCTTTTCAAACAAAGTATTGCGACTGAACCAGTCTAGCAATCCAGAAGACGTTTTTAATTTTTAAAATTTTTGCTTCATAGCATATTTGCAGAAAAGTGAATGAATCAGTCTTGTTCGTGGGCTATGACTCAAATCGTGGGAAATTCTAGCCAAATAGGTTTTTCTCTTATTATTATTTTTTTAAGCAGACATACCTATATATTGACCCTAGTACTTTTATTGTTCTTCACAACATGTGCTGGTAGAAGGGATAGTAAAGGCTGAGCAATAACCATGTTGTGCCAAACAGAAGTCTGGATAATGAAACTTGAACAAAGCAATTTGGAAGAATTTCGGTTCTCATCTAGGGGCACTTTGCTGACTACCTGGATTTTATTCCTTTTGTAAACTTGCATGTAAGCCTGTCTTCCCTGGGTTTGGGCTAAAATTTGTTCAGGAATAATGTTATCAGTGCAAATGACAGAAGAGCGTTAGGCTGTATAAGCTAAGTACTCCACATGTTTTTTTCTGAAATCTGAAGTTTGGACCTTAAAAGTATTTTATTTTTAAATTTGACATTATCAAATTTGCAGGACATTTCTTAAGGGATTGTAAAAGTTTCATACAGAATTATAGATTACTTATGTGCATTAAACTCGTAAAGAGCAATATTTCGTTTCTTATGAAGACCTAATAATGTTCTTTACAAAGAAATAAAGAATCTGTGCAACTAAAGATGATAAATATTAATATCATGTTTTAGGATGTTGTATTTTCTTATTAAATCAGGACAATTTTTGAAGATTTGGTTTAAAAATAAAATGAGGCTGGGCACAGTGGCTCACACATGTAATCCCACCCCTTTTAGAGGCTGAGGCGGGGCTATCACTTGAACTCAGGAGTTTGAGACCAGCCTGGGTAACATGGCAAAACTTTGACTCTACAAAAAATATGAAAATAAGCTGGGCATGATGGTGTGCACCTGTGGTCCCAGCTACTGGGAAGGCTGAGGTGGGAGGACCACTTGAGCCTGGGAGGTCAAGGCTGCAGTGAGCCATGATTGCGCCACTGCACTCCAGCCTGGGTGACAGAGTGAGACCCTGTCTCAATAAAATAAAATAAAATAAAATGAAAACATTGTAGGCCAGTCATGGTGGCTCACGCCTGTAATCCCAGCACTTTGGGAGGCCAAGTCAGGTAGATTGGTTGAGGTCAGGAATTTAAGACCAGCCTGGGCAACATGGTGAAACCCTGTCTCCACAAAAAAAAAAAAAAAAAAGAAAATAAAAGAAAAAAGAAAAGCAAAGTTAGTCAGCATGGTGGTGTGTGCCTGTGGTTCCAGCTACTTGGGAGGCTGAGGTGGGAGGATCGCTTGAGCTTGGTAGATGGAGGTTGCAGTGAGCTGTGATAGTGCCACTGCCCTCAGCCTGGGCAACAGAGCAAGACCCTGTCTCAAAAAAAAAAAATAAAATTTTAAAATAAATTAATTAAATTGAATATTTCTATTGCAGTTTTTAAATCAGAGTTGTATTGGAATAGCTGTGAAAAATGGGAGTGTTTGTGATAAAAATAGTCTATACCAATTTGATTTTGACAAATATTTCAGGGAAGAGATTTGATTTTATATGAGATTCAGTATTCTTTAAAGAGAAAATCTAGATTTACCTTTAAGACAGTCTATCAAAACAATCAATCTAGGCTGATATACTTTAATATTGCTTCCTGTTGAAACATTTCATTAGGATTCCTGCTGTGATTATATTTAGCTCTTATTCCTTGGATAGAAAATTAAGAGAGAAATGTAGACATTAATTTGATATATCCACACTTGGATATTCTGTCTTCGAATTCTTCTCAAATATAACACATTATTTTGAGGTTTTATATATGTCGAACAGTTATCCAGGAGAGATGGCATCTGAAGTCCATACTGCCATGGGCAATGACTCTAGTTAGGTGAGGCATAAGGAGATTCCTGGTATATAATTGGTGCCAGTGGTTATATTCAAAGGTCATGATAACCTAGTGGTATAAATATTTCCAAAATTAACATGCTGTTTTGTAGTGGATAGATAAGTGAACTGGGAGTGAGGAAATCCAATTACTAGTTCCATTCCTGCCACTGACCCACACCAAAAAGTACAATGTATCGCCAGAAGGCTCTAGGCAGTTCTCTTAGATAGGTCAGCTTTTGTAAGCCAAAGAGTAGGAGGTGAGGAGGTGACTGAATACTAGCAAGAGAATGAGGCAAGATTCATACCGTTTCTTCTCCATCACTCTGAGTCTTAAAGCCTCATCATTTTTTGTCACTAGAAACAATATGTTTACATCTGCATAGAGCTGTCTTTGATTGGTAGGATAATTAACCTGCTAGAGTCCACTGGTATTATTTTAAGTTAGGGCCTTATGGCCAAAATTCTGAGAGTTTGTGTCTCAAGAAACCAAACCTCTTGATGACTTCTTAGTTTTATATGCTCAAGGGAGCCCTCTTAGTGTTAAACAATATGTCTTTATATAGAGAGATTTTATATTTTTCTGAAAGTAGTTACCTAATCTAATTAAAGTTTATTTACCCCTATCAATTTAGAAGATTGCTGTTGCTTGTCTTTTATTTTATGTTATAGTTGCAAAACTTTTCCCTATCGGCCAAAATATGTTGGAAGATCAGGAAGAAAGCAAAAAAGCATGTTAAACATTAAAAAGACAAATTGTGATGCCTTTCTATACAATCTCATGCACTTTATTTGTAAGTGTAGAAATTATTCTGCTTTTATATGATCTGATATCTGTGCTTCTCCCAACCTAGGTTGTTTTGTTTCTTTGCCTAAGGAGACAGGAAGCTACACTTAAAAAGGAGAAAAAGAAAAGAGTGACAGCGATGATAGGGAACAGTGCTATGACTGCAATGTTTGTGCCCCCCTACATTCATATGTTGAAATCCTAACTCCTAAGGTGGTAGTTTTAGGAAATGGGGCCTTTGGGAGGAGATTAAGTCATAAGGGCTCTCAAAAATGTTATAAGTGTCCTTATAAAAGAGACCCTGGAGAGCTAGTTAGCCCCTTCCTCCAAGTAAGGACTCTGAGAATTAGTCTGTTTCACGCTGCTGATAAAGACATACCCGAGACTGGGAAGAAAAAAGGTTTAATGAACTCACAGTTCCACGTGGCTGGGAGGCCTCGTGATCATGGTGAAAGGCAAAGGAGGAACAAGTCCCATCTTACAGGGATGGCAGCAGGCAAAGAGAGAATGAGAGAGAAGTGAAAGCGGAAACCCCTTATAAAACCATCAAATCTTGTGAGATTTATTCACTACCATGAGAACAGTATGGGGGAAACCACCCCCATGATTGAGTTATCTCCCACCAGGTGCCTCCTACAACTTGTGTGAATTATGGGAGTGCAATTCAAGATGAGATTTGGGTAGGGACACAGACAGCCTCATCTATCCACCAGAAGAGCAAGCACTTACCAGACACTAAATCTGCCATCACCTGGATATTGGACTTCCCAGCCTCTGGAACTGTGAGAAATAAACTTACATTGTTTATAAGCCACTGGCTACAGCTACCCAAACAGATGAAGATAAGCAAGAACTAGGAGAAACAACCCTGAATCAAAAGAAAAGGGAGGCAAATGTTGAATATATATTAGAAAACATTCCACACAAAAAGAAGGAATGTTTGAAAGGTACAGAATCTCTAAATCTTTAATTAATTATAAATGGCAGTCAGTGCTACATTTCTGAGAAGCCCAGTATACTGAGGCTTTATTCACCTGCATTATTCTCTTAAGAACCTCACAAAATTTGGCACTTCTTTTGATACAAAGGATCTCAAACTGATAGCAAATTGAAACACTAGAATAATCCCTAAATCAAATTAGCCTTGAGGACATGAGGATGTGGTGATGGAAAGGTAAGTTAAGTTTTATTTTAGAAAACCCTTGAGAATAAGGTTCAAATTTAGCACTGGAAAGATGATTGGAAATCTCCAAATACATACACTTCATTTTCTCTTCTGTTAACAAATTGTAACAGGTAAATTTTCATATGATTTTCTTTTATTTCCCAAGAGGAAGTGTTTTTCTTCCTCTAAATTCCACCTTTTTTTTTTTCAGTAAACATCACTAAGGCACAGAATTAGATTAACCAGAGAAAACTTTGATTGAGTTAAATGAAATCTCTTTCTTTCCGTCTTTAATCTCTCTTTCTCAGCTGTCTATGAAAGAAATTTAAATGAAATTCTGAGAGATCATATGATCAAAATTACCTCTCGAGAAGTCAGTTGTGGGCTCATGCCTATAATCCCAGCACTTTGGTAGGATGAAGTGAGAGGATCGCTTGAGGCCAGGAGTTCAAGATCAGTCTAAGCAACTTAGCAAGACCCCCATCTTAAAAAAAATTTTAAAAAACCTAGCTGGACATAGTGGTACATGCCTGCAGTCCCAGCTACTCAGGAGGCTGAAGTGGGAGGATCGCTTGAGCTCAGGAGGTCGAGGCTGTACTGAGCCATGATCATACCACTGCACTTCAGCCTGGGTGACCAAGCGAGACTTTGTCTCAAAAAATTGAAAATAAATAAGAAGTCCCTTGTTCAACTGGTATGTTTGTGTTGAAGTGTGTTGTTTGTTGTTTCAGATATGTATGTTTTAGATAGAAAGTGAGCCAGTCAGAGGGAGAGACTGACTTTACAAACCAGAAAATTGTGTAGACTGTTAAAATATTTTCTGCCATGTTTATTTTAATATCTTAGACTTAAAGCAATTGTATGCATATTTGAATAAATGAATGATTTTTCCTTTAATATCCTCTCATTATTTTATTATTTTATAAGTAAGACAATGTAGAAAGAGAATAGACTCAGATGTTTCTATTTTCCTTTAAGATGAGAAATTAGCACTGATTAAAGGGATTTTAAAGCAATCAAGGTCACTGTCGTAAAGTAAATTATCACAAATTCTCTTTATAAAACTTAGAAAAGAAGGATGCTGACTCATTGCAACATATTGTTTTATGTTTGTGACTGTATAATATTCTGCAAACACTAAAAAAAAATTGTTTGGTATTCCTGACACGATGACCAATAAAATGCCACAAACACAAAGCATTTGAAAAGAAAGCACGTGATTTGTCAATAGCTACTTGGTCCATATGTGAACAAAGTAACTTGCCCTTAGAAAGTCGCTTATAACACGCTGAACAAACTTCTGATTCTGAGCAATAGTGGTGAGTAGTTTTAAATTTACTGTGAGTGTAATCAAAATTTTGTGTGAATGTTAGCCATTTTCATATTTTTGTTGAGTGTCAACACATGTTTTGAGCTTTGATTGTGGAATTATTATGATTTGCCTTCCTATCTCTACTTAAGTGGCATTTCAAATTGGGTTAGATGCATGATCCCAATGCCAATTTGATACACATATTGTTGAATACAGCACAGTTTGCTTTTATGAGGACTTTGGGAAAATAGTTCTGTTTTCCTTTTAATTAAGATTCACAATCTTTTGTTCCACAAGTTTAGTGTCAAAGGTTACATAACTTTAGTATTTCCCTTAAAACATGGAAAGAATGTATTTCTATGACTAATTTGTTTCCATATATTTATTTCCCCTACTTATTTCCATAGGTTTCTCACATTTATTCTATTAATATACACCTTTTGCTCTGTATTAGCAAGCCAGTACTTCCCAGAGTATTCATTTGAGGAATATTTTTGGGTGATATTCTGGAACAAACCTCTGGCCATGGTGATTTTTTTTTTTTTTTTTTAAGACAGGGCTTTGTTCTTTTGCCCTGTCAGGAATGCAGTGGTGCAATCTTGGCTCACTGCAACCTCGACCTCCCAGGCCCAAGCAATTCTTCCACATCAGCTTCCTGAGTAGCTGGAACCAAAGGTGTGTGCTACCACACCCAGCTAATTTTGTTTATTTTTTATGGAGATGAGATCTCACTATGTCGCCCAGGTTGGTCTCAAACTCCTGGGTTCAAGTGATGCTTCTGCCTCGCCCTCCCAAAGTGCTGGGATTACAGGTATGAGCCACCATGCCTGGCCTGTGGTGATAATTTTTTAAAAAGTAACATCCATAAGATTCTCAAACTGGTATGTCCATAGAATAATTAATAAATTAAAAATGTTTTATAAAAATATATACACATATATCAGATATTCTTCGTATCCAAGAAGCTCTCCTACTCAATGGTAGTAAATCACCAGATGATAATAAGAAAAGCAATTTATTTATGCACAAATACATGTACAGTCCATGAACTGGAGACATGATAATTTAATGTTATTTAACAAACAAGGGATAGTGACATTGTATATGTAGATAGATAAATACACACACATATATGCATAGAGGTGAAAAATATACTCATATGTATAGATGTTTTTCGATGTATGTGTGTATATGCATGTATGTTATATACATATTTTTTATATGTGTCCTTTTTTTTGAAGTAAATAACTTTATAGCTTACCAGACCAGAATTGATTGTAAGATTCCTATATTGTTATTAACAAGGATACAACCTGCATGTAACTAGTGGGGTATTTTTGTGTTTTAACAAAGAGTCACTTTAATACAATATAATTTAAGAACCTGTCTTTTCTATGTAGCAAGTGGAATTTCCCAGCTAGTTACATGAAGAAATAAGTATCATGATGTGTTGGAAACTTGAGAGGTCAAGTCCTGGCCCTGCTGCTCACAAGCAGCACAACTTGGGCAAATGAATGCTCTGTGAGTGTCAGGTAGCATGCTAGGTGTTTCTCATGCATGACTAATAAATGGCACACCACAGGGTTGGGCTTAGCTGTCTTCAATAGGCTTGCCCTTAACCATTGTAACTCGGAATTGTGCTCTATAGACAGATTGTAACTCCTACAACTTCCCGTTCTTTCACTACTTTATGAAAAGCTCCTACGCCTTTATCTGAAGCTGTGATTTATGTATTACTTTATCATAGGGATACGATCAGTAGGCAGTGTAGTGCAGCCAAATCTTTTTAAAAATTATTATTTTTAATTGAGAAATCATAATTGCACACACTTATGAGGTACAGAGTGATGTTTTGATATATATGTACAAAGTGGAATGAATAAGTCCAGCTAATTAACATATTTATCATCTCACATAATTTTCTGTGGTAAGAAATTTGAAATTTCCTATCTTAGTAATTTTGCATTACACAATTTATTATTATTGATTATAATCACCCTGCTGTGCAATTGATCTCAAAACTAATTCTTCTCGTCTAACTAAAACTTTGTACCCTTTGACCAACAACTTTGCCTTTCCATCCCCAGCCAAGAGGAGATATTAGTTGGGTCTAACTCCAAGCTCCTATGCAAAGCAATCATCTTGCAAATGTCACTTGATCTCTTTGAGCTTCAATTTTCTCATCCATAAGAGAAAGATGATAAAACCTTTTCTGAAGGGTTACTGGAAGGTTGAATGAGGCACTGTCAGCTATGTTATAAAATAAATTATAACTGGGCTTCATATCTCCTTGTAATCCTTATTTTGTAAATGCTACTTATTACCCTGATAAAGAGAGAACTGGCATTTATTGGACATCTAATATGTACCAAGTGCTTTATTTACACTAATTAATATTAACTACAAACTTAGAAATTTGATGTTGTTCCTCTAATTTTGTAGTGAATAAACAAAAGTTAAAAGTGGTTAACTCTCCCACATAATGAAAATAAGAAGAGATGCAGTCAATAATCCCACTCTGGATTGTTTGCTCTTCTCTTCTGCAGGCTGGAGCCAGGTCTGTGCAGTACCCAGCAAGATTCCAGTCTCTTCCTCACACATATCGACTTAGAATGGTCATTGTATTTTCCCATTTGAATCCTCTACTTATTTTTTTCTTCATATCTTCCAGTGACTGTTCCTTCTCGTTTTATTCTTACCTTCCTTTTGGCACAAAAGCTGAGATGCTATCCTGTTGCTCCAAATCACCAGTCACGTTATCTCTTTTGTTGTCATTATAGCACTTGTCACTGTCTGAAATTATTGATGTATTTAGCTAGGCACTGATGGACTCATTCAAAGGAATGTAAGTTCTATGAGACCAGGGACCTTGTCTATCTTGTTTGGTCCTGCATCCCAGCACTTAGAATGGAGCCTGGCATTGTAAATACATAATCAATAACTGTTGAATAAATGAATGAAAGATGCTCAGCTATTTCCCAAAATCTATTTCCTATCATCAGAGGCTGATCAAATCATTTTAAATATAACCTTCAGGTTCCTGCATGATTATCAGTGTTTTCCTTGAATGTCACCTAATTTCCTGGAAAGATGTCTTGGTGATAATAGACTTGAGTATCAGTGAGTGGTTTCCTCTTGTAGGGAGATGTCAAGGGCACTCGGACATGAGGCCTTTTTTGGTATCATGAATGGTAGTTCTATGATAAAAGTTAAGCATAAAAGACATGGTACACATGAGAGCTTAGGAAATGTTGAAGACATTTAAAATGGAAATATAGTGTTTATATCTTGAGTGCACAGTTTGCAGCCAATCTTTAAAGTGTCATTTGAGATAGAAAAATGGATTTATAACCAGGGCCCATGTTCCTTGGTAACCAGCACAAATTAGTTTTGGGATAGACTAAAATTTTGTCTACTTTGAAATTGAAAAGCCATTAAATAAGAATTAATTTGAGCTCCATTGCTTGAGTACATTTATCATTGCCAAAATCCTAATTATGAACACTTTATAGTCGATGATTCAAGAAAATAGGATGGCCATGGATGAAATTTCAGGCTGTTAATTGGAAACGTGGAATCATCAGTTAAGATATAAGTATCATTTGTATTTTAAATATAAATTTTATCTGGATATCAGCTATAAAAAAGAGCATACCATAATTTAGTAAAAATTAAAAAATTAATCACAGGTATAAATCTAATTTTGAAGGAAGATTCATGAATCCTTTGGGAGAATAGATACTATGTCTTGTCTTTCTCTTAAACGATACCTAGATGGTTTATGTAATTGTGCTTCAGCTTTGATAGTATTTCTTGATTTCTGTGTTAAGTGTATTCTGCATTAATTGCTATAAATTGCTCTGGTTCCTGCTGTGAATTTATTTTTCTGTTAGGTAATTGTTTGTATTTTGTGAACGATGCATCTTTGTCACACAGAGTAGCATTGCAATTCACAAACTAATTTTTTCCCTACCCACACATCACTTGAAAACTTGTCACTTCTACCCAAAGTTATGGCTATAGTGAACACCCCAAATCCTGAAGCACTTTTGGAAGATTTTTTTTATTCTAAAGCCTTTCCTTCAACTTATTTGTAGGGGTGATTAGTGATTAGTGCCTTATTAAACAATAACGGACAATAACTACATTTTCTTGGTAACTGAGTTTATCAAGGAAAGTTACTACACCAGGAAGCCCTTTTTGGCTTAGGCTGGGTTAAAGAAGTATCTTTTGTCTGTGCTTCTGCTCTAAGGTGTTTATATTTGTCATAGCATTTGCCGCTTTTTTTTTTTTTTGAAAATAAGATAATCTATCCCTTTCCACTAGTAGACAGTGAGCATCTCAAAAGCAAATGATCCAGATGCCGTGTCAACCTTTGTAAACTCAAATTCTGGCATAGTTCTTGGCACACAATAAGTATTAAATAAATAGTTGTTGAACTTGAAATCTAGAAGAATACTCTTTTCATTTACATTCTCAGAGTCATTGAAGGTTTTGCAATCATTTGCCCCTCCACTGAAGGACCCCAGTCTACTTTGGGGTTAGTGGTTTTACTATTTTGGCCGGCTTTTTAAATGTAATCTCTTCTCACCTGTGCTAGCTTTCAGAGCTTTTCTCATGGTTGCTGCTTCTAGTCTGCTTTGATGCAACAGACCAGATAGCTAAACACATTAAAACAATAAGCTAAATTTCACAGACTGTTAACCTCTGAACAACTGCTGAATAAAGGTATATGCATAGCATTGTGTTAAGTATCATGAAGATACAAAGAAAATACAAGACACAGTTCCTCCCTGATTTACTTGGAGAGACAATGTGCAAAAAAGGGAATACAACTGGAGAATGAGAGAATATATCCAGCAGTGAATTGTTAAGTGCAGATGAGGGTAAAGGAAGTAACACTAAGGGAATTAGTAAATAAAGGAAGGTTCATAAATTATATGGTAGGCTATGTGATTAAATCTAAACCTTGAAAGTTAATCAAAAAGAAACAATTCTGATTGACAAAATTTATTTGGAGAAAAAAGGTGAGTATAATCAAATGCTATATTTTTCTTATTTTAGGCCTGGTAGTCTTTAATTTATTCTGAGTCATTCAGACAATTCAATTTATGTTTGATCATTAATTTTCTATTTCTGCTTTTTTATAAGTTTGTAAATTGCCTTATTATCTTAGAATTGCATAGGATGTAAACCCTGAAGAAAACATTTTGAAAGGATGACGTATTTTACAGCAACACTTCTGTACATTATAAGTGTGCCTGCCATGGCTCAGCAGCAGATATATAGTGTCTTAAAGTTTCCCACAAGTGGTGAAAACCCTCTGCTATCATGGAACTGTTGTGTTATTTGATCACTTGTTGATAAAAATGAAGATAATTAAACAAAAATCAATCTCAAGAGTATACTCAGAACAACAATAAACCATTGTCTTAAACGTTTTGTGAATATTAATTGACACAATAGATAAAAGGATTTCTTTTTCATTCGGTTATTTCTTCATTCAGTAAGAATCAGTTCATTCTGTTCTCTCTTTTGTGCCTTTTTTGGAGACGATTTAACATTTCCTTGTTGAAAACCTCTGTATCCACCATTTGTAAGCACATGTGAAACAACCAAAACTGGTCATGATCCCAGAAATCAATCAATTCAGTCAGATTGCAGATCATTCTAAGCAACTGAAAAAAAGGGTACAGATTTCTGGCTGCTTTAAATTCTCCGTAACTCAGGAACACCACACTACTCAGCACTAGTAACGGTGAATGGAAACAGTGAGTGGGAACACTTCCAAACAGAGTCTACCATGGACGCATATTTGAGTTGGAGGGTTTTCTGATTCGGTAAGGACCTTTGGGAGGCTTCATAGCTCCATCAGAAAATTAACCTCTCTCTGAAGGGTGCCAAGAGCACATGTAATGGAAAACTTAACCAGAAATCCGATGATATACAATTCAGAGCTCTAGGATTCATCCTTTTACTCCTTATCTTTTAAAGTTCGTATTGTAGCAAAAGCATGTCTGTTACTTCAAGATTCAGTTATCACCTCCTTATTGGAATTTTCACTTGCATCAGATGAATGAATGACTGGCCTTCTCTGAGCCTGCCATTCTTTGCTTATATGACTAAGTTTGATGTATTTTTGTTTAGTTGATTGTGTAGCCATCTCTCCTAAACTGCAGTCTCGTCAGGGACAGGCACCAGGTTGTGCTAATTTTTGTATCTCCAGCACATTGTAAATACTCAAACATTTCTGTCATAGTTAAGGAGCACACTATTCATTCACTCAATTATCTTTCGTTATTTCCACCAAAAACAAGATAACCTTGAAATAGTCTAGAATACTCTCACTGTAGGATGTTATTTCTTTTACTTCATGCAAGAAGTTTTAATTACTAAAGGCAGCCATGAAAATAATTTTAGTTTGACCTAAAAGGTGGTTCACAGCATAAACACCAAAAATGAAAGTATAATTAGTTTTTTGGACATTTCAGTTTTATTACAGAGGGTAGAAAGTGAAACAAGAGCTTCAGAATTTTAAAGAATTTCAGGTTGTAATAAGAAAATGACAGTCACTGAACTACACTCACATGAGAGATTCTTAGAAAAATGCTTATTTACATAGGCAATTTTTGAAAAAAAATACAGGAGCAAACTATATGCATGATATTTAATTTACTCATGTTGCAGTCCCTGTAATAAGTTGATATTCTTCATAAGTCATTGATCTAGAAAATCAGTTCTTGATGTGAAGATATTTGCTTGAGATTGTAGTGAAAAGAGCATGAGGTTTAGACTCAGGAGGCTTGAAGTTTAGCACTGGCTTGGCCAATTAGAAATAATGTGGTTATGGCCAAGTTCCTTTATTTCTTTGAGGCTTATATAGCTCATCTGTAAAACGGAGATAATAATTCCACTTTCACAGGTATTAATTGCTTATCAACTACTAAGGGTCATGGGGATTAAATTGGCAGAACATGATTTATATTACATTTCATTTCATAGGGCAGCAGTACACTCAAGACTTGAACACTGCATCTGTCAGATCATGGTAAATCCCAAATAGTACTCAGGAGACTACAATAGCTTGTTATACGTCTCTGTAATGTGTATCTGAATAAAGGCTACGTCTGCACTTGTACCTTGGTGAAACCTAACTAAAGTAGCTCCTGGGCAGTCCAATCAGCTTGTTGTAAATCCCAGTAACGTTCATAACTTCAGAGTCACCAGCAATCTGATACGAGCCCAGTGCTTGCTGCATAACACCAGGGCCAATGAGTTAAAATCCAGCTTCCCCAGTAGTTTTCTAGGTGACTCCAGGAACTTATTTCAACACTTCCAGCCTGTTGATTCTATGACTTTATGAAAGCCAGTATATTACATTAGAGCTTGTCTAGATTTCATTGCTTTCTGAGTTAATTGGGAACTTGAGATTTGGAGTTTTGTTCTTTTTATTCTCTAGATCTATTGATTTGCCTTGAGAATCATGACAAACATTACTCTCTCCCTGTGGAATGCTAGATAAAAGGCTGTTCTGCAGTGTGACCTGCTTCTCAAAAATCAAATAGATCAATACATTTTGTTCTTCCTATTTTTTAAAAAATCTCCTCTCCCTTCTGTCCCCATATCCTGCATTTAGCTAGAGTCTAATAGCATTGGGAAGCCAAATTGCAAAGGTAATAATATGTTTTTCACATTTGTGTTGGAAACTTCTGGTGTAAAGATTATTTGAAGGACAGAGTAGAATATAGCAGCAATTGGGGCGTATTTTAGCAGATATCTCAAAGAATTGTATTAACCAGATTTCCATTTGAGAATATTAATTGAACATCCACAATGGGCAGGGTGCCCTGTGATCATCAGCATGTCACCAAAGGTAAAATGCAAATATTGCATGATCCTCCTCATCAAGAACTTTCCAGTGTAGAAAGAATGTTGAGGTCTGGAGGAATGATTTTCTAGGTTCTAACTAGTAGAAAATAGGGACAAGAGTGCAAATGGGGATCAAAGTACAGTTTTATTATTAGTGGCAAGTGTCTAGTAGCTGGAAAAGCTGCAATGCAGAATTCAGTGTTGCTCTAAGACAGAAGTGTAGGATTATTTCTGAGTATCTGAATTAGACCTCAGAGCCTACCTGTGGAGAAAGCTGTGTCTGTAAGTGATCCCAAATGCTCTTATGTATTCAGCTTTGTAGAGTTTCTCTGGTAGAGCAGGAAAGGAGAATTTCAGGCTTTTGTGTGTGCACTTAGATGAGAGAACCTGGGCTCTGTTTTAGAAGTGCTGACCACGTGGAAATAGGAGAGGAATTCTTTGTCACTATTCAGGCAGTGATATAAAATAGTGCTTCCCCAACTGACCACTCTCCCACCACCTTTTAAACCTAAATAGCCTGTTCATTTTTTACACAGCCCAGTGCATCAAGTTTTGACTAATGAGATTACCTACATCTCATATGGAATAAAGATGTAGGGGGAGCGACTGAAAATCGGTTTCTCTGTTGTGGCAAATAAAGAGGTGAAAATTTACCCTTCTAACAGAAAATGATATTCTCTCCCAACCAGGAGTGATAACATGTGTACACAAATAACTATTCTAACTAAATCTCCTAAAAACTGAAATCCTTTAGCTATTTAATTATATGTGTGTGGAAATTGTTTTCAATCCTTTTGTGAATAGAGCTGAATATAAACGATCAAATAAATGCTTGTGCTCAACCTCATCCTTTAACGAAGAGTTTAGTTGCCTCTCTGATGTCAAAAAATTATTAAAGATAATAATGTTTTTGTTTGGAAAGAAAACAAGGTGAATCACAATGTCCTACCCAGAGTGAATCACAACTGAAAAAGAACTTTTCATACTTTTATTACTATTATAAATAACATAAATAGTAATAGTTCTTATGGACTGTGGTTACATATGTGCTAGCCCGACTATGGTGGTTACATTTATCTAATATTTTAGATAACATTCAAAAATATGTTTTATACCATTCATGTCATGAAAATTTTTCTCATACCTGTTGTACCTTTACATTATTTTTCAAAGGCCAGTCCAAGAGCCACCTCATCTGGGAAGTCCCTCCCAGTTTTCCCTCACATACAGCATTTCTTGATTCTAGGAAACACTGTAATACTGGTCATCCATTTTTCAACAGTACAAGGCATCCATTTTATCTGTTTATGTGTGTATCTCTCACGTCCACTTACCTCATGGACAGAAATTAAGCTCTACATGTCTCTTCGCTCTCCCTGAGTAATCACATCTGGTGCCTTATTTATAGTATATACTCTCTGCACTCTCTGTGCAATTTCTGTAGACCTGAAACTAATCAAAAGAATGAACTTCTTAATGTGGGAAATAAGAGTAAAATATTAATTTGAGGTCATATTGTTATATGTGTTACAGCTCTCTCTGTCTGTCTCTCTCTCTCTAATTATCTATCTATCTATCTAATATAAATATATTATATAAATATTAGATATACAGAATCTGTAGGCATAAAGGCCTATGGAGCTTTTATATTTGACCCAATTAATTGACCTAGAACTCCTTGGAAGCCACAGTGAAAACAAGGATATAGTCATTTACATACTTACTTTTTGATTTTGGTACATAGTACACTTAGCCACTCCTTAAAGAAAATTTTCAAACATCTCATAGTGGGAGTATGGAGGGACGGCACACAGTGGAAGAGAATCCAAAACAAAATAGCTCTTTTTGTATAAATTATTTTTTGACTAGAGTAATAAGGGGGCATGTTGTGTATTTAAGAATCTAGTAATTTTGCATTCTCTTCTTTGTCATCCAGATTCATTCATTCATTCAGCCAAGTTCATTCACTCATTCATTCATTTACTCAAAAAATATGTGTTGTGTTGAGTACCTACTATGTACCAGATGTTCACCTAGATATTGGTGAGAAATCTGAGAACAAACGGAGCTTGCATTCTAAGGAATTAATCAGACAATTGGTCAGAAATATTTAGAAGATTGAAAATATAACCTACCAATAAAATACACATTTTACTAACTTATAATTAAAAACACCACACATCACTTATGTTCTTCAAGTGGATGAAGTGCCTACCTACAGCAAAAGAATAAGTAGTGTGTGCTCTGTATGTCATGGCAGTCAGATGAGTGTAGGTGAATTCTCGTTTCTAATTTCCACTGTTATTGGAGATTTATGGAAACAGTTTTGCAGGAAATCTCCAAGTAGACATTTTCATACTAGCATGTGCAGTATAATCAGGAAATGATTACAGAAAGTATGAGGATTTGAAACACTGAAGCCTTTCCACTCTAGGATTGCATAAGGGCTATAGGGAACAGCTTTGGAAGGGCTGAGGCACATATTTGTTATGTTTTAGGTAAGCCCTGGATGCACTGTACTCAGAGGATTACCCCTAATCCCTTCACCTCAGTCCTTTGAGACGGCTGAAAACTGTTTGCCCGTGTATTGCTAAGCGCCCAGGCTGAGGTCACAGTGTGACCTTTGGTAGCATGGAGGCATCTGTGAAGTCGTTACAGAGATTATGTGTTTACTATAGGGTCTCTCAGAGGTGTATGTCAATGTCAACTTAATGCCAGGCCACAGTATCTCCACACATGAATAGTGTCCCCCAAATTCATGTCTACTTTGAATCTCAGAATGTGACCTTATTTGGAAGTAGGCTTTCTACATATATAATTAATTAAGGACCTTGAGATGATGTCATACTTGATTCAGAGTGGGCCCTCCATCCAATGACTAGTGTCCTTATAAAAGAAGGAGAGATGCAGCGATACACAGGTAGATGGCCCTGTGAAGACAGAGGCAGAGGGTGAAGTGATGTGGCTACAAACCAAAAAACACCAAAGATTTTCGTTAACCCCCCAAAGCTAGGAAAAGGCAAACTAGGATTCTTCCCTAGAGGATTCAGAGGGAAGATGGCGTTGCTGACATTTTGGTTTCAGAATTCTGGGCTTCAGAACTATGAGATAATAAGTTTTTGTTGTCTAAGCCACCCAGTTTGTGGTGATTGTAGTGGCAGCCCCAGGAAACAAATACACCCCACACACTGAATGTAAGAGACTGCAAAAAGTGTAAGGAAAACTGCACCACAAATTTCTGAGGCCCCACCATTCAGTGTAGTGAATAAGTGGAAAACAGCATTTCTCTTGTCAAATCCTTTTTGTAATGAAACAGAATTTTCAAAAATAAATAAGACTTCAAAAAAGGCCTAAATTTTACATTTTTAAGACAGGCCTTCTGTGGAAATATATCTAAGATACCACATCAAAGCCTCAAACATTTAAACTAAAAATTAGAATATTTTAGCTTATATTATTGCTATTTATCCTGTTGTTTCTGGTTTTATTCTGCACCTCTCAACAGTCTATTGTCAGATCCTAGCTCTTCAACTAACTGATGAACTTTGGCAAGTTACTCTTTCTGCCTCAGTTTCCTCATTTGTCAAATGAGGATGATAGTTTCCTAGATATGGGTTCGTTGTGAGAAAAAAATAAAATCATAAATGTAAAGCATTTGGAGGAGTATTTTGCACATAAGAAGTGCCTAAATCATGTCAGATACTATAAAAATTTCTGCTCAGCGACTTGAGATTTGCTTTGAAGAGGCACTACTAATACAACTATTGATTTTACAATAGCAAAAGACTTAAGTGACAAGAAATGAAATTCTGAAAAATATTTTGTAATCACAGATAATTATAATATAAAATATTGAGTTATTTTCTAATTTTGTAACTAGTAAGTAAAGAAACCAAATACCATGTTTCATATTTTAAACTCTGAATTCTTGTTACATTTCTTATTTAATGCTAAGCTACGACAAGGAAATAAATGTGTTATCTGCTCCATTAACTAACATTTGTTTGGAAAAAAACCTCATTACATTTGCAAAGTAGGATTTACAAAACAAGCTGCCAAAACAGCTGTGCAGTTCTAAAAATAATAATAATGAATCTATGTATAACCCCATCACTCTCTCTTTAAAAAAACACATTTAGGCTTCTTTGATCTTTGAAACTGTCTTTTATTTTCATCCAGTTGACATGTTATAAAACATATTTTTTGATCGCATGTTATGTTCAGATAGCATTTTTTCAAAACTATCTCTTATGTAAATGTAAATTTTAAAAATATTTCATCAGCCCTGCAGTCAAATGCAAGGCTAAATTGTTTGCATAATTTAATATGCATTAGCTGCCCACCACACACATATTCTTTTAGAGCTGGAAATCAAATTCAAATCTGGAAGGGACCCTAGAGACTCGCTAGTCCATTTCCTTAATTTAATCAACATGGAAACTCAAGCCCAGAAAATGTAAGTTATTTACCCCATGCCACACAGCAAGATAGTGACAGACCTGTTGTGCTGCCCTCCTTCCTTTTTAACTTTTGTTTTATTGTTTATGATACAGCTGAGTCCTCACAAATTGATCTAGGGGGAATTTCATTCAGGATTTCTGGTGTAGACGCTGGCTTTGCTGCTCACTCACTATGTCACCTGCCTAGTGGATAGGACTGTAGGCTCTGAAGTTCAACTGACAGGTGTAATTGCTGACCATATCGCTTGCTGGCTGTGACCTTTAATATCTCTATGCCTCTGTTTCTTCATTTATAAAATGGGGAATATAATAGTGACTACTTCATAGGGTTGTTATGAGAATTAAATGAAATAAATATATGAAATGCTTAGAAAAATGTCTGGCAATTCATTCAATTTAAGCAAGCTATTGATTATCTTAAATGGTCTTTCTTAGAGTCATTTTCTTTACCTATGAAATGAGAGACATATTTATCTCACAGAGTGGCTGTCTAGGTTAAATAAAGTTCTCTATGGGAATGTACATGATACATATATCTATATATATATAGATATATGTGAACTCATACATTAACCAAGCATGACTTATAAGGTAAAATCAGTATACAAACTGATCATTTTCTTTAACTGTCCTTTAAAAATTTATACACAAGGAAGATTTTCCCATATCCATGGATGAAACTCATCATTTTTCTTCAAGTTGTAAAACACTTATTCACTTAATAAGTAAATTTCCCGGCTCAATATAATGTAAACACTTCCTTCGTTATTCAAAGGTTATTCATTCCACACTCTCATCCACAATCAGGCCCTAACTGTGACATTCTTGCAGAAAGGCCACCAAAAATTTAGTCACCTCCACTGCCCAAACCAACCACCATGACTGATATCTTCAGGACTAGTTAGAATATGGAGAGGGAGGAGCAGGAAGGGAACCGGAGAATTGGTACTTAATTGGTACTTCAATAAGAATCTGGGGGTAGCTCTTACCTACTGTAGTTTTTAAGGGTTTTTTAGAGACTTCCCTTTGTGGGCTCTCCAACTGGAACTCTGTCCAGTCAGTGATGACTTCTCACCTTCAAACCACTTTTCCATCAGCTCTTGGTTTTCCACTTTCTACCATATGTAGGCTTTTCCTATTAAAGCCTCGTTTCCTCTTACCCTGTTCTCTTGCATTGGAGATTTAAAAGACTCTAGGCTGGTTCTTTTTTACCATGTGGCCCACATCTGTTCTAGAAGCATTATACACTCATTCTCCTCTCTCTTGACCAGCTTTAGGAATGCTGTTCCGTCAAAATATAGGATGAGCTCCTCGCCCTTCCTTTCTATGTTCCTAGGTGGGACTATATTTTGACGTTGGTGTACTGTGCTTCTCAGTACAGTGGGAAGGAGATCAAAAACTCTCCATGGTCCTATTGAAGCCCTTTCTCTAGGTTTTAGATGAAGAAATTACCAAGCCCTACTCTTAAACTTTCTATGTCTTCCTTGTAGAATTTAGAGCAGTGAAACCAATTTCTGTGTTACCTATTTTCAGATTTCTATATTTTCTGGAATAAAATTTTAGAGTTCATATCTATTATTCCCTGATGCCTTAGTCAAAGTTTGTCATTTAAAAAAATCCTGTTACATACGTAATGTCTATTCATCAATATATGTTAAGATAGTGATGATTTTCAGTCTTTAATGTAGGTAAGCTGACTGATTGGTAATAGCATCAAGCCTTTAAAGGAGAAATGTGGCTGGGCGCGGTGTCTCACACTTGTAATCTCAGCACTTTGGGAGGCTGAGGCAGGTGGATCACGAGGTCAGGAGTTCAGGACTAGCTTGACCAACATGGTGAAACCCCGTCTCTACTAAAAATACAAAAATTAGCTGGGCATGGTGGCAGGCGCCTGTATTCCCAGCTACTTGGGAGGCTGAGGCAGAAGAATCGCTTGAACCTGGGAGGCGGAGGTTGCAGTGGGCTGAGATCGCACCACTGCACTCCAGCCAGGGCGACAGAGTGACACTCTGTCTCAAAAAAAGGAAACGGGGAAATGTATGTGTACAGGATAGGAGCTACAGGGACTGTGACAGCCAGATGCTCATACTGATGCGGGGCAGTGAACTTCCGTGCTCTGAATACACGCAAGGAGGAAAGAATGTTCACTGTAAAGACCCATGCAAACAGTAGTGAGCACTGCAACACGGTCGTAGGTTCTGCAAGCAATATTCATAGTTACCCAGTTAAAAATAGTAAGAGATTTGTCTCTTTTGGACCAAAAACTTCATGTGAATACCCTATAGAGATTGATCAAACAGCTGCCCCCACTGCAGACCAAGCATCATTCTTTGTTTTCCCTTGAAAACCATCTTTACTGTGTCTCTTGGTTTTGCAATCACAGCAGTTATGCATATGGACAGAAATCTTTACAGAATGCTTTCTCATTCAGCCCAATAAAAGTAATAAGTGTTTTATGACTGCTCCTCGAATTTGGCTCTTCTTACCTTTGGCTTCTCTCTTCTGGCCTAGGCATATCTCTAAAATCTGAATAAACTTGAGATAATATTTTCACTTAGAAACAATCTATTCTTTGATAGAAACAGCAGTGAATCATTTTATCAATGAATGGAGAGTATACGGGCCAAGGAAAAATTTTCCTCTGCTGCCTTAAGGTTCACTGAAAATTATCGACAAGAGGCAAATTGAGAGGAAAAAGGCATATAAATTTGTTTGATCATAGTTTTACATGACATGAAGGCTTTCAGAATGAAGGCCCCAAGAAGCAGGGGAGTAATTTGTCCCTTTTTATTCTTAGGTTTAACAAAGTATGGACAGTATCCTGCAGAAATATGATGGGACAAAACAAATGTGATTTAATGCTAATAGACTGAGTAGGGAAACTCAGTAAGACCTGTCTGTCTAGATTTTTCCTGGCCTTTCTGAGTACGTATTTCTTTCTTCTGAGTGTGGTGAGGACCGTCTCTGGAAAGGAAATCTTATTACCTACGGTTAAACAAGGTGGGTCAGATAATTTTGTCATAGCCAGTTTTCGTACAGAAAGGTAGAGGGAGCAAGTTACAGTAATATGTTAAGGTTTTTGGCTGGCTTCAGGGAAATGGGGTTCTGGTTTCTATCACCCACCTTGGGAAAGAAGGGGTCCGGTTTCTATGGCTAACCTCAGGAAAAAATGGAACTGAGAGGCAGGAGGACAGGAAAAGGACAGAAAAAGATTGGGTTCTGAGGCCTTCAGTTGGGGGTATTGTTTTCTAACTTGCAACAAGAACATTAAAATGAGAATCATTTTCTCATAAAGCACCTTGGTTATCTGTGAGTTTATAAGAAATCATAAATTTTAAAATAAGCTGTAACCAAAAAATTAGTGGATCTACACTCTAAAACCTTGTCAGAACACATTCAGAACATTGTGATTTGCACTGGATGATGACTTGAACAGACTTGTCCATTTTACTCAGCACTAAATTTCTAGAATTCATCTAGGTTGTTGTGTAGGCCTGGGATTTATCCATTTTACCCATGCATTTCCTCTTGAAGTTGTGCTCTTGTGAGGGAAAAGAAACTTTAGTGCTTACACGTGGACTATATTTTCTGCAGTGACTGTACGACTGGTGAATCAGCTCTCCTGTCAGTGAGCATTTGTTTCCACATGTTTGCTTTTTAAACACTGCATATATGAGCCTCTTTAACTCCAAGGCTTGATGATTCTTAATGAATTGCTGACTGTTAACATTGATAATCTAGAAAAGTAAGTAACGTTATTCCATCCCTTATCAGTAGGTGTTGGTTTTATGTGGAGTGTTGTGATATATACAAGTTGCTCTCGGCGATATAATTTATATTAGTTTCAGATTACAGGGAAAGGGGTTGCAATCCATCCCAGTGAGGTGACAGCGAGGCAATATCCTTAGCTGGGAGGTTGGAATGTGGAGTTATCTGAACAATGTGGTCAAGCCAATCTCATGATTTATAATCTTTCATAATTTCCTAGAGAACAATGAATAAAGTCCAAATTCCTTGGCTTGACATTCATATTTCTCCACATTTTGTCCCCAAAGTACATTTCTAGTTGTTTATCTTACTTATACTTTACTTAACTAAAAAGAATATCTTACCATTCCTTGGGCAAACTCTCTTCATCATTTTTCTATTGTATTTTCCTGTATTGTTTCTACCAATCTTTTTAGTTCCCATTTAGAAAACACCACCTTCACAAAATCTTTTCTAGTCCCAACAGGTAGATATAATTCTAAAGACAAAATTACAACAGATTTTAGTTTGAAGATCCTAATTGTTTTTTATTTACCATTCTAGAATCAAGCAATTTCTCATTCTATAAAATAGAATGAATATTTCAATGAGCTGAACAGAGGAGTTTGGTTTTACAAACAGAAAAGGGTAGAGGAAAACATAAATAGAAAACAGAAAGCAAATTGGTCTTTTCAAAGTTACTTTACTTGCAAAGGTTAATGCAGGAGGAACTTCTTTATCATAGTAGCTAAAACTGGCCTGTTTGGGGATGTGAGTCTCTCCTGATTGCTTAAAAGGTCAAATAAACCACTTAGTTTTGGCTTGGTGATGAGGAATTTCAGCATGAGTGACTCCATCTTGGTTTGGTCTGTTGGGCTTGGTGCAAGAGCTCAGTCTAAACCAATGGCTTCCTATAAATTGTGTTTATCTATAAATAAAGTCTGATTACTTATAGATAGCTCTCATGCCAAGTACCGAACAAAAGAAATAATAGATACTAATCATCTGTAATCTAAAACATTAATATGCAGCTTCATTATCTATATTATTTGAAAGATCTGTTTTCACTTTGTTAGGATGTATTTTTTTTCCCTTTAAGAACAGTTGAAGGACCTGCCCTAGGTTCTTAAAACATAATTTAAAGAAACACCTAAACCATGGACTTTGTACTGGTGGCATCGTTGGACAAAGAAAATGTGAAGCCTTCCACAGTGATTAATATGAAGGAAACCAGTTTATTTGCAAAAGCTGTATGTTATTAGCAACTTTGTTTCTTTAGTGCCACACTGTGTCCTTGTTATGTCCTTAACTGAACATCAGTCATGCTAATTTGGACAAATGCTTACGTATCCTTAAAGTATTCACATATTATTGGCTTCAACTTCAGAAAAGCCAAGGGATTAGATAGTAGCTGCAAGTAGAAACCATTTCTTCTATATTCTCTTTCTGTCTCCCCCCCTCTTCTCTCTCCTCTCTCTTCCTCTCTTTCTTGCCAAATTCTTAAACCCTGACTACCCTAGTTTACACCAAATAGTTTTTCTGATTAGCCATCAGTGCAACCACGTTCCTATTTTTATTACTATGTGTCTTCTCTCAAGTGTGTTAATAGGTATAGTTCTTGTGAGGTATATAAACAGTAGGCAAATATGGAATTTTTGAAGTACTTTCTCTGTTATTTATTTTTGGTATGGCTTACTGTACACATTTTATATACATAAATACTTGTCACTGAATTTCTTACTGTAATATTTTGGTAAGTGTGTATATTAAATATGTTATTTTACAAAGATTCTTGTATTGGTGGAATTTTTACTCTGCTCTACCTCGATAGGTAATAATGTAATAGAAAGATTTATTCTGGAATTTCAGTTTATCTCTGGATATAGCAAATAATCTTTATCAACTCTATTTCTTTTTATTTTTTCTTTAGCAGTACCTTTAAAAATAGAGTATAGAGTGTTCATACGATGTCACAAAAGATAATTAGGATGTGTTAACCTTGAGGCATCTATTTTAGGTTTTATGTTTGTAAAAATCATCTTCAGCCTGTATAATTATCTGGCTGATGGTGATCAATCATTACGATGCTGATGACAGGCATTTTTCATTGTTTTCAGTTCTACTTTTTTTTTTTTTGTATTCACTCACTTAACATCCTGAAGACTCAAATCCTTGAATCAATCCACTGAGCAGGAAGGACATGGGCAGCAAGCAGACAAACCAATTCCTCAGCTTGCTGTCTCAAGGTTGCAAACACAAATTGAATCCTTCTATCTATTATTTTTGCAAGCATTTTTTACAGAAAAAGTTTTATAGGAGTGGAAGTAAATTTTCCGAAGCCTTGACACGCCCAGTGTCAGATATACGTCCATTCGTTTAACATTTACTGAGGGTGTACCATGCACAAAGCCCCAGGGAAGAATATTTACCACCTTGAGAATGGTTTGCAGTCCAGCTACAGACATGGATGTGCAAACAACCAATAATGCCAAGAGATGCTGCGTGACTCCTCGAGCTTACATCTGAATGCATCCTGAGCTATTGGTGAGGAAGAACTCTAAATATTGCCTAGCATGCAGGACTCTCTTAGAGGCCCCATGTGTGTCTGTGCCCATAACCCAGCTTCAGCCCCAGGGAAACTTGGTCTTTTTGTCTTTATTTTTTAACGAGTTTGTATTTCGTGAGTTTTCTTCTTTCTCCTTGGATCAGAGTACATTGTATATATTTTCCCTTTTCCGCTATAGTGGAAGCTAAAACAGTAGGAATGGCAGTGTCTCTCAATCTCATTCATATGTATAAATACAGAGTGCTTAGTGCAGATGTTTGAATGGATTTCCCCATTAACACATTTATGTAACAGCATAAGTGGTTCAGTAGCTTTTGTTGGAAGAAGAGATTGATTTTCTTATGAAAGGAGTAAATCCCCTCATAGGGAACACTTTACCCAAAAGTGATAAAACTAACTTGCCCTTAATTATGTAGGAAGTGTGGCTCTATCCACTTCACCTGTTCTCTTCCTTCCTTGAAACCAATCTTGCAAAACTGATTATAAAAATTTATTCACCATTTTCTTCTCATCTATCAAAGTTTGAAAAAGAGATGGAGGTTGAGATAGATGACATTTTTTCTTCTGAAACTGGAAGGATTTGTCTATAAAACAGGTTGTGTAAGTGATGGCTTGTCAAATGTAGCAAATCACAAGTCAAGGAGCATCAGACAGGGAAAGGATCTTTCCTTTCATCCATGAATATTTTTACAATGGCTGTGATCAGTTGGGCTATTTTTGGGCTCTCTTAGTGATGGAGAGCTCCTTCTCTTTCAATGTGCACATTCTCTGACACGCACGGAAAAATCAAGCAAGTCGGAGCCTTGTGACAAATGAGCCACAGTTATCCTGCCTCATCCCTATGCAGTTTCCTCTTTGTTTTGCTCAAATAGGGAAGTATCATTTAAAAGAGTACCAAGCATATCATATACCCATAGAGCCCCCTTCTGCATTGTTGAGGATTTATATTCATTTAGTGGAGTGGTTTGTAACTTGCTGGTAATTAGGTTCAACTGTGCCCTGCAATCATGCAGCCATATTTCATTGGTTACGTTTTATTTTATTTAAAAAATGTTTTAAAGTAGTTTTTTATCTTCATGAAATGGATTACATTTTGACATAGCAATTTCACAAAATCAGGTAATATGAACATACAACCTCCCCGTCCCCTTTCCTTGTCTGCAATGGAGCTAAGTTAGGCTTGAAACGAAATGAGCCTTCCTTGAAGCATAGCTGCCACAAAAAAAGCAATAACAGTTACTGAAAATTCCTAGAATAAACTGTGTCTTTATGAAATGCTTTTTTTTAAAAATTTGGATTTGTCTCTGGGTGATTATTTCATTTTCAGATGACTCCAAGGAACTTGGGCCATTAATTTTTTAATGCAGCTCTCTGAATTTTCCAGGACTCACCATTATTTTTATTAGTCATTCCTAATATCGCTTGGAGGAAAGTCAATATTCTTCCCTCTCCTGTCTTCCCAGAAAACCCTAGAACTGGATAAGAGAAATGAATAGGACCAGATCAGATTCCAGGCAAGAATCACAATTAGGAGATCAGCTTTGAAGAGCCGTTTTAAGACGTCTCAATAAACCAAGGAGTCAGTCTGTAGCCTGGGAGAAATTCTGAACCCTTTGGGATACTTCTTTTTACAGTGCTGCAAAACTAGTGTCCTCAGCTTCTCTACCTCTTCCTTGGGACATATTGAATGTCTTTCAGACCCCTGCATTAAGTTGCCTTTGTGTTTGTTTATAAAACATTCAGATGTGATACATGAGAGTGGACTGATCTAATTTGGGGATGAGAGTTGGGAAAGACTTCCCCCAAAACAGAAATATTTGAATTGATATCTAAAGGAAAAGTTAGGAGTAAATTAATAAAGGTTGGAAGATACCATTAGTACAAAGAAGGAAGGCAGAGGTGATAGGGAAAGCTAGAGATAGGCAGGTAGGTGGGAAATGGTAAGTTAGGCTTTGTAGGTTGGATTTCAAAGATGGGTGGGATACGCTGATGGGAGTTTAAATCAGGAATTTGGAGCCAAATCAGACTTTGCCTTGCTATTGTAATGTTTCAGCCTTGCTACTGTAGCTTCCAGCAAATGGGCTGAGAATCAGATTCACAATAGTTCTGGTTGACAGTACAGCATTCGACAATGCAGATACTTATGTTGACTCAGAAAAAGTTTAATGGGCGAATAACACAGAATACAGGAGAAAAGAATTTGAAGAGTGCTTGAACCTCTGAATTCATACAAAGCCAGCAGATGTATTGGATGTTATTAAATACATTGATATGAAGGAGGCTCTTTAGTTTCAAACATTAGGCTTATTCTTCCTTGGTAACCAAAAATGATGCGGGGATGTCTTATAAAATGTCCATGATATTTCATGCCACAGTTAATGATTTTTAGATGACACTTGGAGAGAAATCTGTGGCAATGTCTAATTGATTGATCTTGGTTCAGTTTTTTAAGAACCATCCTTACTGCGGGGAATGAGGCTGCCTGCTAATATACTATCTGAGAAACTCAAAAGGGCAAGAAAAACTTACATATCAAATCAATTTAAATGGAATTTGAAGTGTTTTTGGTGGAATTCTAACATCCCACCAACACCCATTATATCTCCCTATTTTCTTCCCATTGAGTTAATGGATTCTTTTATTTTCCTTCTTTCCTTCCTTTCTTCCTTCCTTCTTTCCTTCCTTCCCTCCTTCCTTCCTTCCTTCCTTCCCACTTTTCTTCCCTCCATCCATTCATCTGTCTTTCCTTTTTTCCTTCTTTTTAAAAATTTCAGCGTAGCATTTTTCTTCTACAATCTGGAGGAATATACGGGCTATGTAAGTGTGGAAACATACTTGTCATTTTAGTTTACCTTTGCTGAAATTGTGACGGATACATAAAGTATAAGATAGAGTAATTCTCTTAATTTTTTGTGACTTGGCTCATCCAGAATTAGTTTGTCAGCTCCTGCAATGCACTTAACACCTTATTTCTCTCCCAGTACCCTTCATGAGATCTGCTGCAGTTCATAGTAACTTAGGTTGAATTATTTTTCTTTTCTTTTTCTCTTCTTAGTTCACTTTGCCCAATAATAGAAGGGGAGAAAGGAGGGGTTTTATGAAATGTTGACATAGTGGAATAGCATGAGTGGAGAATTTCAAGAAAGTTCAGTTCTTTGCTCATGAATTGATTTAACAGTTATCAACTAAGGTGCGGGAAATTAAATGCTGTATTACGTGTAGCCTGAGGCTCCTTGGAGAGAAGAAAAATGCTTTTGCTTTTCATTGAACTGTGGGAGTTGTTTCAAGACCATCAGGAAAAGCTTTATTTCTGTGAAAAATAGCTCCATGGTCATCAGAACAAAAGGGCCTTGAATTTTATATTGTGAAAGATTTCTACTGAAAAACCACTAGGTCCTGACTCCATTGACCTTGGAATGCAGGAGGATGGGGAACACAAAATTGAAATTGTGGCCCATGAAAGTTACTCTTTTTCAGTAATACTACAGTATTACAAGTATTCCATGTTCTTTAATGAAACACCCAGCCACTAACCTGAATGGATGTCAATTTTGTTTCTCTTTATAACACAGGGCTCACCAACAATGTTCAGCTTTTCAGCCATTTATTAAACTCAGAAATTTGCCTTAATAAAATCATTTCAAAGAAGAAAAAAAAGAGCTGTATGTCTGAAGATATTCTTTGTAGTATTAGCTATAATAGTAAAAGATGGAAACAATTTAAATACCCAATGGTATAGAAATTATTAAATGAATTTACATGCCAAGAGGTAAAGAAATATTCTGTGGCCATTAAGAGTTATTGGGTAGACTCTGCAACTGCAGAAAATTGGCTCCAACCTAGTGTTATATAGAGGAGCTAAATAACTAGTCGTAATAAATATAGCATTTGTTAGGTCTTTTAAATGTGCCAAACACCTTTGAAGGACTTTACATTTATTAAGCCTAACAGTAATATTATTAGGTAGGTACTATTATTATCCCTAATTTACACATGAAGGAACTGAGCAAGATTGCAGGGCTGATAACCCCTGGGTTTGGGATTCAAATGTAGGGAGACTGTCTCCAGAGTTCACATTTAACAGTACTGTGTATACGATCAAAAAATGGCTGTATCTACATTGATTACATCTGATAACACTGAGTGCAGGTTAAAAAGCTAGGAGAATATAGAGAAATAAAATTAGTTAAGACTGCTGAAATTTGGAAGAGATGAATTTTTTTTTATTTTCTTTTATGTTCTAGTGGGTGGTTTTCACTATTTAAAAATGTCTTAGTAGGGCCAGGTGTGTTAGCTCATGCCTGTAATCTCAGCACTTTGAGAGGCCAAGGCAGGTGGATCACTTGAGGTCAGGAATTTGAGACCAGCCTGGCCAACGTGGTGAAACACTTTCTCTACTAAAAATACAAAAATTAGCCCGGCGTGGTGGCACGTGCCTGTAGTGCCAGCTACTAGGGAAGCTGAGACAGGAGAATCACTTGAACCCAGGAGGCAGAGGCTGCTGTGAGCCAGGATCATGCCACTGCACTCCAGCCTGGGTGACAGAGTGAGACTCCATCTCAAAAAAATAAAAAATAAAAAAAGGAAAAATAAAAAATAAATAAATAAAAATAAAAATGTTTTAGTAATGTGTAACATTTGCATACAAAGTTCAAACTTTATTAAAGTAGGCTGTTGTATTAGATTATTCTTGCATTGCTATAAAGAAATACTTGAGACTGGGTAATTTTTGAAGAAAATAGTTTTGATTGGCTCACAGTTCTGCAGGCTTTACAGGAAGCATGGTGCTGGCGTCTCCTTGGTTTCTAGGGAAGCCTCAGGAAGCTTACAATCATGACAAGGCAAAGGATGAGCAGGCATGTCACATGGCAAAATCAGGAGCAATGAAGGGGAGAAGCCACACACTTTTACACAGCCAGATCTCATGCAAACTCAGAGAGTTCACTTATCGTCAAGGGGATGACCCAAGCCATTCATGAGGCATCTGCTCCTATGATTCAAACATCTCCCACCAGGCCCCACCTCCAACATTGGAGATCACATTTCAAAATGAGATTTGGGCAGGGACAAATATCCAAACTATATCATCCATCACATAGTATGAAAGAAAAGAGCTCTCTATCCCACATGACCTCTTATTCCATCTGAAAACCCACATCTAGAGGTCTGGTGTTAAGTCTAGTTTTAGATAAAGGCCACCACAGCTCCCCAGTTGAAGTAGATGCTTGAAGGATGAGCTCTTTGTGGAAAATTGGAAGCAGCAGAATTTGCTACTATGTAGGGCAGAGAAGTGCAGTCTGGGTAATCAGTTTGTAATCCTCTAGCCTGTGATGCAAAAGTGACAAGGAAAATAGCTACATCTGGCATAGGAAACATTTACGTTAAACATTAGGAAGAACTTCTGAGATTTCATAGTATTGTGCTGGGTTGTGTATTCATGTTTTAAAATAAAAGCTTTATCTTTAAATCTGAGATATCCATCCTTTGGGGGAACAAGAATACTCACATAGAAACAGAAAGGATTCTTACAAAGTGGGAGGTCAAGCAACTTATAAAATAGAGAACATGTGATGTGGAAGGAGAACTATGATTTGTGTTAAACTTATTAAAGGTACATTGTTAGAAATTTGTGATTTTTGATGCAAAATTATCTATAATGGGTTTTTATGATTTTGAATAGCACAGAAATCATATTTTATAATTTAAAATGTCCTATAAAATTTTTAACATTGGGAGTCCATGAATAGGTTTAGGCAAATTATACAGCAAATTTATGTATGTGAATGTGAATATTTTCAGGAAGGGAAATCCATGGTTTTAATCAAATGTTTATAAATGTCCACAATGCCAAATTTACTACTATAACATCTCCACTGATATGTTACAGGAAAAGAGAGGACTGAAGGGTAATTTAGGTATATAGATGACAGATAGATAGATGATAGATATAAAAACAGATATATAAATATAATCTCTTGCATAGACTTGGAGAATCTTCTTGGCCCCTGCTAATGTTAATATTCTCATTAAAAAAAGAAGATATAATCTTCTTATTAAACTCTCATTGGAAATGGAAATAACTAACATGTATTTAAATGCCTTTAATCTGTGGCCATTGAAAAGTATAATGCATGGGAATTTTAGACGGGGGCTGCAGCTATACCTTGCACATTGTGTTTTGGCATAAAGATGGATCAGAGCATCGAGATGATACACTGGGGTTCTTCCTGGAGATGCTATGCTGCCAGCCAGTCAAGCATAGTTATCTAAGATGCATTAATCAACTATGTAACCTGTGATTCCCTCTCAGACGAAATCACCTCTCCAAGGACTAAGACTCAATTAAACCTTCATTGCTTACCTTGGTGACGTCTGTTGTTCGCATTGTCAGGAAATTTGTTGTCATTATTTAGAAAGCAGTCTTTCAGATTTCATGTAATCGAAGCCTACAGGTGCCAAAAATTTAAATCAGCATGAAACATCTGATTCCTCAAGGCATCGGTTCCTTGAACCAGATAACCAATGAGAAGAGATTTATTTCTCTTTTATAATTCAGGATTTTATTGCTTTTACTTTAATAAGAGCTTTATTGAGATATAAGTTACGTCATAGATTTTTTTCCTGAGTTTCTTTTCCTTTTTTTAGCTTTTTAAAAGTGTATTTGGGCATGTGCGAGGTAGTGTATGTGTGTGTGTGTGTGGTGTTTAAAGATAGAGCAAATTGACTTTTGAAAAGAACGTGGTTAATAAAGCCATTTGGGTTAGTAATACAGGATGGAGTAAGACTGATCGAGCAGCAGAAAAAAATGGAATGTATTCAAAGTTCCTAATTAACATATTCATTTTATTAGCTACCATTTTCTCACTAAATGCTTCTTTTGACTCTGGCAGTTGCTATTGCTATGACATATTTTAATTTGTACCCTAAAGCCAAGTGGAATATATGTCTTCATAGATAAAATATAGCAAGATATAAATTAGACAGTGTCTAATATTTGATGCTGGTTGGAGAAAGCCTTTCCCTGACATTCCTTTGACTGAACCTCCTAGTTAACATGTTGCCTATTATTTGGGAGGGCAGTAAACCTACTTAAATACCCCCACTTGGTTGTTCATTTTCATCTTCATTCAGCTTTTCATTTGTTCAGCAAACGTTGAATGTCGCCTATGTGTAAGGCCCTATCTGTGCTTAACGTTATGCAAGTCATGAAATTCATAAGAAATAATATCTGCATTTAAGAAGGGTCTTAGACATAACCAAAGTCCAAGGTAGATTAAGGATCATAATATGACAGACTGGTAAACAGACCGCTGTGGAAACATAGAGGGAGCAACTAATTTAACCTGAGCAGTCAGAGAAGATTGTATGAAAATACAGTATTTTGTTATGCCTTTGAAGGACCAGCACGATTTTGGCAGATAGAGAAGGAGAAAAGGTGCTAAGTGCTTCCAACTTAAGGGAAACATTAATTTATTAAGTGCTTTTTATGTGCAAAACAGTCTGCTAAATGAATTCTTTCCTAAGAGCCAATTCTTTATCCCCACAATGCATAGAAGGAAACGGAAGCTTGCAGAGATTCAGTTTATTCTCAGGCCAAAAGAAAGAGCAAGTAACAGAGTCACTGCCATATTTGCTAAGCTGAAAGACATTTCTTTTTTTCATTATTGTGTCAGAGAGAGGTTGGCAAACCTTTGCTTAAAGAGCCAAATAGTAAATATTGTAGGCTTTTTACACTACACAATCTCTGTCACAATTACTCACCTCTGCCATGGTATACACCAAACTCTCTGGTGTATAGCTTAAAAGCAGCCATATACCATAAGTAAATGAATGAGCATGGCTGTGTTAAAAAAATAAAAAACTCATTTATAGATATTGAAAATTAAATTTTACACAGTTTTCAGGTTTCATCAAATATTATTCTTTTTAATTTCTGAACCATCTAAAAATGTTAAAACTGTTCTTGCTCATGGCTCTACAGAATCAGGAGGTGGGCTGGATTTGTCCCATAGGACATACTTTGCTGACCCTTGATGCTTTATCAATACTTATCATAAGAAATAATTAAAGAAGAAAGAGCCACCTACCCTTTATATGAGGCCATCGCATCACACAACTCCTGGGTCTTCATTTGATTGTTAGTCCATCTGAATAGCACTGCCTGCAATTGTGGACTCTGCAGTTTGAGTGACCAGTGAACGCCCTACACGGAGGAATATAACATCGGATGTTACTACCTCTTACACACATGCATCTGCTGAAAAATAATAGGTTAAAAAATCATCTGAGATAAGACTTGACTCTATTATTGAACAAAGAATTGTTTCCAGGCCAACTCTTAAAGTGAGCAAAGTTATGTCGTACTTAAGTTACCTTGTTTGTCAATCTTTAAACAGCAAGGGCTTTTTATGTTTTCTCCTTTATCTTCAATGGTTCCCTTTTTGATTAAAAAATATGAAAAAATTCCTGAAGTTTGACTTACTTATAAAGTGAAAATGATGCAAGCCTGATTATGTCCTTAGAAAGCATTGATGATCTCCTGTATACTTGAATATACCTAGTGAGTTCTAACACACTTGAATGGCCTTGATGTAGACCAGAACATTTAGAGAGACAGAGGCAAAGCAGTTGGCATCAGACGGTGGATCCCAGAGACGTTTTAAGGTTCACTAGACATTTGCTGTAAGTTTCTAGGGCTAGACTTCTGGAATTCCACTCTTGTTGGTTGAGAAGTAGAGTCTTGATAACCAGGAGTGTATCAGAGATTTTCATGGAGGTCTGTCTGACTGCAAAGGCGCTAAGAGTCAAATCATTATAAGATTCTACTCAATAAAGTATAAAGTATGACCTTGGCAACGTTTCTATCCTCTCTGTACATCAGTTTCCTCTTCTGGAAAGTAGGGGTAATAATAGCTACTTACTTAGGTTGATTAGAGGACTAAATAAGAAAATAAATCATTTAAATTATTTTAATTATCGTCTTTTTAAATTTTTGTTTACCGTTTTCTCCAGAATTAAAAATAGAATTCATATTTTCTACATTCCTGATTTATCCAGTATGAATGCAAGCTTTTTTTGCTTAGACCCTTTTGGATTCCACATTAAATGTGAAAAAAAATCATCTCTTATTTTTGTTCTGTCAATATTGTCAAAAAGTATGATATACCCAGGCAATTGTATTATTTAGCTTTTAGGAAAAGTCTTCCTTTTTGAAAGTCATTTTATTGATGGTGTGAATTAGCACAAAATATTAGGTCAATTTAGTTATCGTGTGCTTGGAGAATATTTATTCATTCTGGAGATTTCTGGATGTGCTATATAGTTATGGTGATTTATGAAAACAAATCAGAATACTCTGCCAAATTTTTAACAAGAATCTAAGTCATAATGAGATATTAGCTTACTTGATGGGAGGATTGATTCATTTGATTTTTCCTAAGGGAATACAGTGTTTCAAGCTTTAAAGATGAAATATAACACAACATTAGATCCTCTTTAGGCTCAGTAAGGAAAGTTTGCTTTAATTTTGCAGAACTTTAAAGCTCAGTTTTATTCTGCATACTGATGTTAACTGTTTAAGATGATTTTGAGTCGAAGAATAAGAACAGGATGTTTTGTTGGACTGCATTTATGAGTCTTAGAGGGCATATTTAGACTAATGTGTCTTTCCATTTGATCCTAAAATACGTAGGGTATGAAGTAATGTCTTACTGGAGTTTTCCTATACAGTATTAGAAGTTTATTTCCTCTGATTTAATTTCAAAATTCAATTTCACTTATTTCAGAAAATTTCAGCATAGCCAGCATGATATCTCATTGTTGTGTTTAAATCAATGTTTCTCAACTTGGCTGCACCTGAGAACTTCATGGAGCATTAAAAAAGAAACTTCATCCCTGGACTCATATGCGTATTTAATTGGTTTGGAGTGTGGCCCAGGAATAGGTTGTTTTTTTTTTTCTTTTCCCCCCTTTTTTTAATTTTTTAAAACAACACCAGATGATTTTAACAAGTAGTTTTGGTTGAAAACCAGTGGTATAAATTAGCACCTCTCAAATTGTAATGCGTGTATAAACCACCTGGGATTTTGTTAAAATATAGATTCTGATTCTTCTGTAGTTCTGGGATGGGACATTGATGGGATTAATGCTGCTGAGTCAAAGACCATATTTTCAGTAAGAAAGGTCTAAGCTAAGGCCCAATTTAGTTAGAAAACATTTTATCAGTCAATGCCTTGATACTAAATAATTGTTTATGAAATAATTAATGTTTACTTAATTACTCAAAATGATGTCATACTCAACATTCTAAAATGGACCATTTTTACTGCCATATTGCTTTATTCAATCCTGTATTTTCTGACCACCTGCTATATACTTACTATTTTGCTAGTCTTGCAGGGAATGTACAGAGTAGAAAATTAGAAATCCTATGCTTAAATAGCTCAACGAGAATCAGAGTGTTTATGCTAATGACCATAATTCAAAGGAAAAGGCTTATAAGTAAAATTTTTATTTTATGCTTAATTTTGAGGTATTATGCCTTTTTGTTAGAGACATTTCTTACATTTTAGAAATTCTCGAAATCTGACATCTTTCTTTCTCTCTCCCTTTCTGCAGGATGTGTGTGTGTGTATGGGGGAGTAGTTCTTAGAGGTTTTTATCTACTTTTTTGATGGGTTTATCCAAAGCAACTAGAGGAGCACTTGATTGGAAAAAAAAAATTACAGTCACATGTCACTTAATGATTGAGATACATCTGAGAAATGCATCCTCAGGCAATTTTGTCACTGAACAAACATCATGGAGTATACTTAGGTAAACCTAGATGTTACAGCCTACTACACACCTGGGCTAAATGGTATAGACTATGGTTCCTATGCTACAAACCCATATGGTATGGTACTGAATACTGTAGGCAGTTGTAACGTAGTGATATCTGTGTATCTAAACATAGAAAGGTACAGTAAAAATATAGTATTCTAATCTTATGGGACCATCTTCTTATATGTAGTACATTGTTGACCAAAACATCGTTATGTAGCACACGACTATATATACCATAATTACATAATATTTAACTGTCTGCAGTCAGATCTAAAAACCATTTTGAAAACTACTCATATTAGAATACATTTTAGAGCTTAACATGCAATGGAGACATTTTTTGTCTTCAAAAAAGTGTTTTTGAATCTCTTACAAGAAATTTAACAAAATGATCCACAGCTCAGTTGCCAAAGGAATTAAAAGCAAAGTTTATGCCTCCCCACGGCCAGCACACTTGTACAAAACAAATGTCAAAAGCTGCACGTGGGGAACTTGGAATGGTTTAATTTATGTGTATGGAGTCAGCACAAAATTCATAGCAGTCTGTCACCAAGGTTTGTTAGCTAATTGCTGTGTTTTAAATAAGTGTGAATTTTAACAACCCTGTTTAAGAGCCTGCTGTCTCCCTTCCTCTTGGCACACCTAGGGGTCCAAGCTATTATCTGAACACATTTTCTAATTCTTCAAGTACTAAGGGGGCACCTCTGTTGTCTTTGACAGTCAGTCCCCCTCCTTAATAAAATCAGCTAGATACATTCTCAGGAAAACAGCCCATAATGCAGAATTTTCATGGGCTACTGCTACTATTTTTTTCTTCACACACTTCTTTCCCCATAAAGCACAAACAATTCAGATTGTCCCACAGGCTGCTGGAGATATCACGTATTGAGTTTTCCTCATCTAACTCTACATAAAATTACCTTAGGTAGGGAGAATTCATTTTACTAACTAAAAAACTCATCTATTTGTAACCAGTGTGTTCGATATAAGCTCAGGATGTAAGCAAAAAAGATTTTCTTTTCTCTGTCTGTCCTCCTTACACTTTATTACAGTGTGGCATATATTCATGTGTTCCTGGACATAACCTCTGGCAGAGCCATGACATCTCCACAGCTCTACAGACACTTTAGATCACAAACATAGTGCCAATTCAGTAATTAGAATGGAGTCCAGGTATTAATCCAAACTTAAAAGCTTGTGTAATCAACAGTTAAATCCTCTCCCAGGTGAGGTTTGCTTTAGTGCGGAAGCCTGTGGTTGGGAATGGAAGTATAGCATTAGCTCCTCTTTCTTAGAGTCTCTTACTACCTAGATGCTGTATTAGCTCTACCAGGACCAAGGTGATGTGTAGAGCAGAGGAGGTGTAAAAATAGTACAGTTCTTGTTTATCTAGGTGGCTTCATAAACCCTCGGCCGTGGCCGACGTTTGAAGTTGAGGTTTTCAGGTAGACCAGGCCAATATAAAAGCCATCTTTTTTTCCTTTCATGAGTGTTTCATGGAATCTTTAAAGATTCCTTGCTGGATTCTCTCACCCGCAGTTCCCTTAACTGATATTTCTATTGCAGATAATTCCTTTGTGGCTCCTTCCTCAGCCCCTGCGTACCCTGTGGTGTATGGCCAGTCTCTTTGTGGTGAGGTCCCTTTATCCCTGTACCCCAGTTTAGCTTATCCAAAGTGACTCCCTACCCCCATCTGTCTTGGCCTACATCTGATCCAGATAAAACCCTATATATCCTTGGTTCTCACAACTTCTGGGGATTGTGCCCTATCTCAATACAGCGGTTCTCTCCTATCTGTTTCTGCTATCAAAGCAGCTGGTCAGGCTTTCAGTCTCTGTATATATTTCTCTGGCATGGGTTAGAGCCTAGTAAAGTTTAACTTTTTAAGGAATGAGTCAGGCCTCTGTCCTCTGTGTCTTTCCATTGCAGAGAGATAACACCTCTCAGCCCTCCCATGAAGCAGGAAAGGGGACTTACAACACAGCAATAACTTTCTCTGGAGAAATCTGATAACAGGTTTTCTCCAAAATTCTATTTCTGACCCTTGGACCTCTATTTATACCTTATGCTACCTGAGAGGTCCAAGAGTAATGGAATATGTTCTCCCACATCACATGTGTAAATTCTGCATATGGAGATTTGTGTAATATGCGGGTTGTATTACGGTAGCCGCTGGGTTGATTCTACAGTGAAATCTGAGGCAGGAAGAATCCCAGTCCAAGGATTTGTTCCATATTTTAACAAGTTGAGGATGAACAGAATCCAATTTAGTGTGATTTCATAGCCGCTGAATAAACACTATTATTTGGGCACAGTAAAAATTTAGTGGGAGATCAAAGATGTATAAAATATAACATTTGTCTTCACTGGCAAACAACCTAATTGGGAAAGCCAGATACACTGTAAATAGCTAAATATAGATGAATATGCCTGTGATATACACTTGCCTAAACTACCCTGATATGGTATCTTGTAGTTTGTCAAGTCAGAAGGTTTTGTACTTGGCAAAGGGAAAACTAGTTTGCTAGGCATAGGAACATTTTGACGTGATGATTTTGGTTTGGAGATTGGTGAGGTTATTGATATTATCGTAGAGATGCTTCAAGTGACAGAAGATCCAGTTGGGGAAGAAAAAATATGTAACAGCAAATTATAAATTTAGGCTAAGTCCACAGATTTTACTGAGTAATTTCTGTCAGCAAAAGCATCCACAATGAAGACATTCAACCATTAAGAGACATATATGAGAATGCCACATATAATCCCACCTACGAGATCAGCTATTAAGAATTCTGGCATTAATCCTAGGTGTGAATCATTGGTCGTGAAACCTCACACCTCGTTTATTTTCATTGCTGCATCCTATGCTTCAGCAAACTTTTCCTTCAACCATTACCTAAAGTTAAACTATTTCCACTATTTTGTGGTAAGAACATATTTATTGTATTTTTGTATCTTATACAAAAAGAGGGAATTTCTGATTGTTTCTTCTTTGAGGAAATATTTTTAAACTCCCCTCAATCTACAGATTTCTTTAGCGAAGAAAGTATAAAACCACCCTATTTCTACTTACAAACATTTCCTAAAACATTTTTTTTCCTCTCATGGGAAAATTATTGCCATGAATATTTATACATGGCATGTCAGAGACTTAGTGCATTTTGCCCATACACTGAGAATTTCCTTGTTCCAATCTAATGCTTCTGGAGTTTTTAAATAACATAATTGTGCTCAGCTCAATTCATTTTTTTCTCTATTTTATGGATGTATTGTCAGCTACATTTTTACATATAGAAAGTTGTTTTACAGCCATTGAACCATAGCCTTAACATCTATTGTTATAGTTCTTATTCATCACCCCCAAAATAATTTTTTAAATTCCAATACAACAGTTATCTTATGATGCAGTGTTTTCATTATGAAGCTTTCCCTTATTCAGTTTCTTAGCAAAACCTTTTCTGATACCAGACCGATATTTTCCACTTATGATTCTGTTTTCCAGTCGTATTAATCAAGCTCAACCCATGACCTTGAAAAAGGATGAAATAGAGGAATTGCCCTTGGGTATAATGAATTGACACAGGAAAAGCTACTCACAATGGATCTTAAATGCAACCAAGTAATTTGCTTGGATTCTCAAGAGAATGATTTTATATTCTCTATTAGGATGTGTTTAACTGAATAACTGCAGTTACATAAGTAATAGTGATGGTGTGCAGATAAGGGGGATAAATATACATGCAAATGCAAACACACACATCACACATACATTTAATAAAATCTGATTCGTTAGTGACGCATATTTCTTCAGTTGCTAAGCATTGATGACAGCATATCATATTCAAAGATTTATAGAAACACGATTTTCACAAGTCGTTGTTCACTGCTTTCTTTCTCTTTATGTGGAACATGAATTTCTTTCATATATCATTACTTGAGGAACTTCTAGTCATCAATCTGCGCATTTGTGTTAATCTGCTTTTGAGTCACCCAAAAGTTTTTATACTTTCTTTAATAGTATAAAAATAAAATGCTTCAAAAACCTTTAAATCTTCATATGCATTACAACAGAGCAAAAGATTAAGGTATCCAATATTAACCTTCTCCAATTTTAAAGAAAATGAATCAACTCCATACTTCTTATACTTTAAATACGTTTTTATTATAAACAAACTATACTGTTTTTAACTGCTTTTGTTTATTTTATTTATGTATTTATTTATTTTTTGAGAAAGGGTCTCACTCTGTCACCCAGCTGGAATGCAGTGGTGTGATTTCAGCTCACTGCAACCTCTGCCTCACGGATTCAAGTGATTCCCCTGCCTCAGCCTCCTGAGTAGCTGGGACTACACACGTGCACTACCACGCCTGGCTAATGTTTGTATTTCTAGTAGAGACGGGGTTTTGCCATATTGGCCATGCTGGTCTCAAACTTCTGGCCTCAAGTGACCCATCCACCTTGGCCCCCCAAATTGCTGGGATTACAGGCATAAGTCATTGCACCCAGCCCTATCTTTTAAATTATATTTATTACCATGTCTTATATTTTTCCTCATGCAAAATTTTCCTGGTTCCTCTCTCCCCTGCAAACAAACAAACAAACAAACAAAAACAACCTTTACTTTGTAACATTTCTGTTCGTTTTGCTTTTTTTTTTTTTTTTTGTAAATTTTACCACTACCTTACCAATATGCAAGCTTCACTGGTTCTGAATCACACAGGATACTGTAAGAATTGGAATTTAGGAATTTGATTCTCAAACATTCACTGCATGTCAAGCCCTCTCAGAAGTCAAGCCGAAGTTCAAAAACAGAAAAATATTGTTTAGAATTTGCTCACCCTAATCTTGTATAAAGTATAAATTTGTATTCCTTGTTACGAAATGAGGAGAAAGCCAATTTTCCTGCGACCATGGAAAGACTCTTCCAAGGGAGACTTCTGGCAAAGTAGTATTTTCATGCTTAAGAGTAAAAACGCAAACAAAAAACCCTCCCTAGTCAAATAACTAAAACATTTGGTTAACTCAACCAATCAGCAAAATCAGCACCAAAATATTTTTCATGAAATAGATGAACTATACTTAGCCACCACTGCACCGTAAGTGGAAGTTAAAATGGCTCTAAACAGAAGATATGGAGAAACCTATTCTTTAAGAAGTCAAAATCCCAAGATAATGATGGATAAGGGTTTCAGAGAAATTACTCAAAAGTCAGGGATGTGCGTGATTGCAAGCAATATGTGTGCAACTGATATAGGGATTACAGTTTCATCTGTCACTCTCTGATGTTGATATAGAGATCATTTGGGTGATGGACAGGCTATATTTTGATTGTTATTGAATAGGAAATTGGGTCTAAATAACACGGTGGCAAAACTAGGACATAAATTCAAAATTCTGGTTCTATAGCTAAATGCTAATGCTGAGACTCTGACAGGGCTTTTGATACTAATAAAATTACCCCCAAAAGATATGGGAAGGTACTTATTTAATCTGATAAAATGTGGGAAAATTAGAAAAGGCATGTAGCAATAATGGTACTGGTTTATTATTTTGAAGAATGACCAAGTCACATTATATTATTTGCACAGATTGCTCTTACAGTTTTACAAAAACCAAGCACTAGTAGGATCTTACATTTAGTCTGTGAGAGCATAATTACAATTTATGAGCTTATGGGAAAAAGTCACTGAAGAGTGAGATTTTCTAAGGAGCATGTCTTGGATTTTCTAAGGATTATCTAAATGTCTTAGATTTTCTAAGGATTCCAAGTCTTGAAATCCAGACTTGGAAACTAGCGATGGTGAAAACAAATATTAATTTCCATGTAGTCACTAACCAGATCCAAGCTAATTAAAGGAAAGTCCAAAAGCTCAAGAAAACTCAGTTTAAATTGCCTGAGTTTAGGAATGCTCATTATTCATCTATACTGCTATCTATCTGTGTGTTTAACCCATAAATAATTATATCAAATAAAACCATACTTGAAATTATTCTCCAATAAGATTTTTGAAACCTACTTTACTATTTTTATGCTGTTGCCTAAGGAATCTATTTCATTTCAGTCTAATTAAAATGGCTCAAAGAGCATTTTTAAGGGAGCAAGAGAAACTTGATGTTAAAAAGTTTTTTTGACATTAAATGCTTTAAATATATGGCATATACCCTACCAAATAACATGCAAATTAGTATAGAGCAATCATTTTTAAAGAAAGTAAACATGCATATTTTACTTAAAATATGTAAATATATAAAATATGTACAATTTATATTTATAAGTAAACATAAAATATGTAAATATCTATACGTAACAAGTGTGTTGCTTATAGGTTTATGTGTGTGTGTGGTATGAGTAATGGGGAAGTAGATTTGAATAGAGGGTACAAATCAGTCAGACAATGAATTATTGCAAAAGTATCAAAAGATTAAAAGGAACAATGTATACTTGGTCAGATTATTGAAAGTTTCTATTATTTAACAATTATAAAATTATGCATATTTATAAGTCAGAAGCTAGAAATCAAAGTAAATGACTAATTTGCATGAGAAGTAAGACTCTGCCTCATTGTAGCTAGTTGTAAGAATTATGACAGGAGATGAGGACAGGACAAGGACCAACCAGCTGGGTTCACTCTTCTTTGGCGTGAAGCTGAATATTTATGACAATGAATTCATCTTCTGGAATAGCATAACAAGTTAAACCATAACAGAAGTGACTTGCAGTTTCCCTCTCCACCAGAAACGGTGTCAAAAAGCAGTATAAATTTCATTAATGGGATGTTTTAACTCTTTGTTGTGGAATGCCAACCAGAGGTCTGCCAGGTGGGTACATTCATGAAATGCCATATAACTTCGGGAAAGATGTTAATGGCTACTGGAGATGTTCCATAGACTTAATAGGCACATCTCTAGGAAGATGTATGTGCATGGCTATGTTTAGTAAATGTAACATATTTCTTTCATGTTAAAAACTGCTTGGGGAGTCAGACATGAGAAATATATGTTTAAGCTTTGGCAAATACCATTTTAAATATTGTTTTAATAAAGTAAGGTTTACATTGATGACTAATCAGAGATTGCAAATAATAAAGAAATAATAGTAGAGGATTAGGTTGTGCTTACATGTGATATGTAAAACAGATATCTAATTATTTTATTATACCAAACGTGAATTGGAATTGATTGGAAAACTTTATGCTATGATATGCATTTTAACATGATCCCTACTGTGCATTGATAATTTAAACTTTCTAGTGTTTCTACCATAACACTTTCTTCCCCTATAACTCAGCTTACTCAGGATGCACTTAATAAGTAAAACTCTGAAATGTTTTCTCTCCCCAGATAGATTGTAATTTTAATTAGTATACCTCTCCCCCAGCTCTATTCATTGGCTTTTGTTAGAACGATTGTAATGGGATAAGTTCACAATGTTTATAATATTAATAATTTAAACTCTTCTCTAACATTAATAATAAATTACCTTTTATTGAGGTCTTCTAATGTGCTCAGCTATTTGATACATGCTGTGAGCAGTATTTCTATTAATCCTTCCTGTAGCCTTTTATGAGAGAGTTGTGCTGTTAATTCACATTTTACAGATAAGGAAACCGAGGCATCAGCAATTAAAGTATTTTTCTCAAGATCTCACAGCTGGTAAACAGTGGAATCACAATTCATACCCTGATCAGTGTGCCTCCTAAGTTAATACTCTTCCTACTAGTTCACATCCATACCTCTCATCTCTCTAGGCTTCTGGCATGATATGCCTTTAGCAGAGTGAATATTTTGAAACTTAGCAAAAATTATATAATGTTACCTAATGTTCCAAGTAATTTGAAGGAGTTTATATGTATTCATTATAAAATAAATCATAAGGAAGGATCTACTTGTGATATAAACACACTTTTAACTTGTTATAACTTCTTTTGATTGAATTGTTAAACTTTTTATAGTGCAAAGTGACAGAGAATTTTAACTCCTCATTCTTATGTAAGCACTTAATGTCTTCCCATTGGATCTTTTAATGTTTATACATTAGCCTGAGAATTTTGGCTTTTGCCTAGTTGTAGAATCAAATATTTTTAGTTTAAAGGTAAATTACAGATTATTAGTAGTCCAGTATCACATTCAATGCAGTTATCCTTTGTACATTTTCCTATATAGCCTGTGAATTTATCTTCAATGACAAATTTATCAAATATCCTATGTTGTGTGTCAATACACAGAGAATGGCTGTAACACAATAGGAAATTGAATACATATTATTTTATTTATAAAAATGCATCACAATATTAAGATGGCTATCAACATGAATAGAAACAGAAAATGTAGTATATATGCACAATGACATACACTTCAGCCTTAAGAAAGTGGGAAATCCTGTCATTTTTGACACCATCAATGAACCTAGAGGACATTATGTTAAATGAAATAAGCCAGGCATAGAAAGACAAATACCACATGATCTCATCTATATGTGGAGTCTAAATATTTGAATTCATAGAAGCAGAGAGTAGAATGGTAGTTACCTGGGTCTTGGGAGAGGAGGGATTGGGGAGATATTGGTCAAAGGATACGAAATTTCAGTTTGATAGGAGGAATAAGTTCAAGAGAACTATCGTACAAGGTGGTGACTATAGCTAATAACAATGTATTCTTGAAAATCACTAAGAGAGTGGATTTAAGTGTTCTCATCTCAAAAAAATAAGTATGTGAGATACACATGTTAATTAGCTCCATTTAGCCATTCAACAATGTATATATATTTCAAAACATCATGTTGTACATGATAAATACATACATTTTTTATTTGTCAAGTTAAAGTTAATTAATTTTTTAAATACTATGGTGGTTTTACAAATAGCTGTTTTAAACCAGTTATAAATGAATGACAAATCTTATGTTAACAATAATGCATGATTCATTTCTTTTCTAAAGTGAATAATTTTCATAGCCTAAATCATTCTGTGGGGAAAATTTCCTGCATCTTTTTATGCTGAGAGTCTCAGGAAAACATCCGACTTTCTCTGGATTAATATGAGAGGGCAAGACTCCAAACATAATTTGAATAACACCATTTCCCCTTCCAAACCACAAACTTTAGCCACATCCAGCCTTTTTTTTTTTTCCAGTTTTTAAAAATAATTCTGTAATTCTGGACACATTTAACAGAAAAGCAAGAGAACATCCTAATTTTTACTCAATCTTCATTTCTTACTGTTAACTAAAGCTAAATTAATTTCTTTTCCCTTTCCATTTTTTTCATTCTTTCTTACTTTTGTTCTTCCCTTTTCCCTTCCTCCCTTTCTCCTTGTTGCCATATTTTTTATTAAGTACTTATGTAATATGCGTTACTCTTGCCAGGAGTCATGATTTCTCAATATCATCTTATTTCCTCCTTCCCTTTCCCTTTTCTTTAATAGGATTAGTTCCATGTCTAGGAGCAAAAATCCAACATCAATAAAATGGTCTCTCTGCTCTGAGAAATGTTATCTTCTGGAGATTGAAAAGAGGTGACTGAGCACTTTTGTAAAGTATGTAATTGAGACGGCGAGTTCAGATCCTAGGAGCCTGCAAAATCAAACCATATCTCTTCATCCAGAGTCAGAAGATATTTTTCCTTCAGTGAAAAGTAGAAAGATCCAATGATTTTTGATATATTTTATATGCCATTGGTCAGAAATAACCTCTGGATCCATTGATCAATTCATAAATCCATTTTCAAGGATAGGCATTTCAACAGTTTTATTCAACAACTGATGTGATTTAGTTTCTTATTGTTTCTTTCCTTGGCATTAAGACCAAATCAGTTCCCCCAGGGTATAATGAGAGAAATGTTTAGAAAGGCAATAATGTGAAAAGCACACTCGATATAATGCTTTTTATTGTAATTAATCTTTTTAGGGCTCTTTATTTTAATTTTACTGAGATATATATCTTATGTAAATTAAGTAATATTTTTCAGAGTATTTTTCCTGACTATCCAGTAAGTTTTTTTCTTTTCTACCATAGCTGACATTAATCAAAATTAAGGTGATCATTGTGTTACTTGAAGACAAGTGATTATTTGTGAAAGAGTTGGCAGCAGAAAGCACTTTGAAAGAGACATTGATTCTAATTAGAAGCAACCAACATAGGTACATACATTTTTATTTCCTCGGTCACTCTAGAGTTGGAGAAGACTTTTCTTTTCTTTTCTTGTTTTCTCTTGTCTTCTCTTCTTTTTTTTTTTTTTTTTTTTGAAACAGAGTCTCACTCTATTACCCAGGCTGGAGTGCAGGGGCATGATCTGGGCTCACTGCAACCTCCACCTCCTGGGTTCAAGGGATCCTCCAGCCTCACCCTCCCCAGTAGCTGGGATTACAGGCATGCTACCACCACTCCTGGATAATTTTTGTATTTTTTAGTAGAGACAGGGTTTCACCAAGTTGGCCAGACTGGTCTGGAACTCCTGAGCTCAAGTGATCCACCCACCTCAGCCTCCCAAAGTGCTGTGATTACAGGCGTGAGCCACCATGCCCGGCTTATATTCTTTCTTAAGAGCCTGAATATTTTCTCATCCTAGAGAATACAAAATTTAGTCAGACAGGTCTCTGACTTTACGTTACTCTCAATCTTAAAAAGACTTAGACACACAAAAAAATTAAGCATGCAATTACCTGTCATCTCGTTTGCTGGTGTTCTTATATAAATACCTAGCATAGACTAAATCCTAAATAATGATACGTGCTTCTTGTGAGGAATGATTTATAGGCAAAGTGTTCAAATCTAATGTATAAAGCTCCTGTGTAACCACTATCCAGATATTTGGAACCCTTCTACCACTCCCAGAAGTTTTCCTAATGCCCCTTCACAGACAAAGCTCTCCATCAAGAATTAACTACCATTTTGTTTTCTATATCTATTTTTTTTTCTGTTTTTTAACTTTATATAAATAGGATCATACTATATGGGCCATTTGTATCTGGCTTTTTTTTCCTCATGCAACTAAAAATATCTGATCTTTTTCATGCTGTTTTGTACATCTTAGTTCGTTCATTATTATTGCGATGTAGTATTCCTTTGTATTGTATATAACACAATTTCTTTACCCATTCTCCTGATGATAGACATTTGGGTTATTTTCAGTTTGGAGTTATTATGAATAAAAGTTTCTAAACATATTCTCGTCATTTTCTTTTGGTGGACATGTACAGTCATTTGTCTTGGGACTTTGTATAAGAATAGAATTGCACAGTCATAGGCTACCTATGTTTAGCTTTAGTAGATAATGTCAAACATTTCTTGAAAGTTGGTGAATCAGCTGATACACCTGTTATAGCCAAATTTAGGAATGTAATAGTACAATAGAGTTATAGACAATACACAGCATGACTAAAGCAAAAAAGCACAACTTACTCTCTATCAGAATCAAAGTGGGTTCTCATCAATGACAACATTTTCATGGCACACTCCCTGCTCTTAGTTAAGAAAAGATAAGCAGCTCTTTCTAGGAGAAACATGTTATATGAGTTTGAAGGCCCTGAAATATTTGATCAACAGACAAAAGTGAGTTGTGGTGAGACAGAAGAGTTTCCATAGAGTGACAAAGGATACAGATTCTGTCCCAGTAGCTCTATTATTTACTCACAATCAGCTTAAGACTTTTAATTTTTCTTATCTAAAACCCACAATCATAGGCAATGGTATATTTTGTCCTAGAATAAATATAATAGCATGTCTCACTTTTGCTCTTTCTGGATACCAGTAATTAAGTATGCTTCACCTGATTTCAGCATTTAGAACTCTATTCTCTTTCCGGAAGGGCCAGGTGTTCTTTGGCTTGTATGAATTTAATCTTCTATGTTTGATTTTAAATAAATGAACATCCGAGTTGGATCTTTCCTTTCTAGTCTACCAGAAATTTTAAAAACCTCAAAATAGACTTATTTGCCCCATAATGTATTGAATTCTTTACAGCACAAACAAAGCTTCCATTTTATACTATGTTTTGATTCTCCAGAAAAAGAAGATACCTATAGGTATCCTCTATTTTTTGTTTGAGAAATTCTTTAAAAACAATGATCTAAATATATCATTATTGTCATTTGAATTATTGTTAGCTGGAATTAGGTAGATAGGGAGAGTATGATCAGAATTTTGTGGCTGAAATAGACTTGAAATATGTAAATCTTAATTTATTTTTCTAATATTTGAATATTTATCAAAAACACTTAAGCTTGTATTGTGGCATAATTTTTTCTCGAGGTGTAAATATTAAGTGGTTAATTAAATGTAGAACATTCTCTGGTGACCAAATATGAACAGGTGCCCTGTTTTCTTGTGCTGACCATAAATTATGCCAAACTCATCAAAATAATGACTGTAATTTTTCCTGAGTGTACACTTAACTAGCTAATAATTAATGCTATCCCTTAATCAAAACTGTTTTTCTTTGGCTAAATGTGGCATTTCCGGGGCCAGAGAACCAAATTCAAAAGTTACCAGAATAAACAGAAATAGAAAGGCAAATTTAGGCATACCCTAAAACGTTAGGTTATTATGTCGGATTTAATATAAATGTTATTTGAATTCTCACTGTTTTAGATTATCCACATGAGTGCACACTTCGAGTACTAAGCAGAATAGAGTTGACTGTATAAATGAATCGATAATAAGGTTGTTTTAAAAATGTATTTTAAAATATCAGAGCAATGGCTTCCATATCTAAAGCACTCTTGTCTTCTAGTTAGACACCAGCCTTTCTCAATCGTTGCTTTTTTGTTGTAGTGTAGCCTGGTGACAATGCCATTCAATGTTTTTTTGATGCAAACTGCTTGAAAGGAGCCCCAAATTGCCTTTGGTCAGTGTCACATAAAAACTGATAGAATGTGAGTTGTGATGATTGCCTCATTGTTCAGACAACATTGAGAAGGTCACCTCACATGCCTCTCCCTTTTTTGTAGTCTGACAGTAGGCAAAGTGCCACCAGAGGAAGAGAGGGGTTTGTTCTTTCCATTCTGAAGTTACTATGTGAACAGTCTCAACTCATCAAAAGAATCAGGGCAAATAATGCCTTTACAAGCACCATGGAAAACAATCAATGTTCCCTAGCAACCAAAGCTGGAGTTTTCACAAAGTCATTCTTAAGACCCTGACTCTATGTGTTGAGAAAAAAACTCCTCTCTTCCTAAGGCCTCCATATTGCATATTGAAAGGTAGCATTCAAGACCCTACTGACTGTTCATGAAGTGGTGGAAAAATTATTTTACTGTATTACTATATTTTAAATATTCTGTGGGAGCTGAGTCAGGAATTATATCACAAGTTTGATTCAGAGCAATTGTTTGACCAGACAATCTTTTACACACATGTTTATCGAGTAGCTGCTGCATGCAGTGTTGTATATGTAAGTATAATCAGACAAGTTTTTTTATTTATTTATTTTATTTTATTTTATTATTATTATACTTTAAGTTTTAGGGTACATGTGCACAATGTGCAGGTTAGTTACATATGTATACATGTGCCATGCTGGTGTGCTGCACCCAGTAACTCGTCATTTAGCATTAGGTATATCTCCTAAAGCTATCCCTCCCCCCTTCCCCCACCCCACAACAATCAAACAAGTTTTTAAAATGAAATACTAGATTCACACTTGAGTTCTCTATAATAGTGTTTTATTATTCAGCTGTCATTTAATGAACATCTGCTTTGTGAAAGACATTCTGCTAGGGACCATGGATGGGAGTTATAGCACATACCTTTCCTCAAAGAACTTGTGATTATTATTATAATAGTACAGTGTACTGCATTTACATAGCCCTTATAATAAAAACTTGCTACCATCTTCATTATGTAATAATTGAAGCAGTTTCATTTTAGTCATGGTTGACTCATTTTGCATTTGTTAATCAAGTCTCAATTTGAGCCCCAAAACAGTTGTTAAAACTATTCAAAACTCTTCACTAACCCAATCAATAATCACTGATTGTAATGGTAGACAGAAATTGATGATAGTAAATATGGCTCATCAAGCAGGTAGGGTTTGCTAGTAGATCAAATTAATTGTGTTAAGCTAAAATAAAATGCTTTCTAAAGAATTAACTCTTAAGATTTTATATATTTGTGTATTTATTTTGAGATAGGGTCTCTCTCTGTTGCCCAGGCTGGAATGCAGTAGTGTAATCACCGCTCACTGCTGCCTGGATCCCCCCAGGCAGAAGTCATCCTCCCGCCTCAGTCTCATGAGTAGTTGGGACCACAGGCATGTACCATCGCACCTGGCTAATTTTTTGTTTTTATTTTTTGTAGAGACGGGGTCTCACTATGTTGCATAGGCTATTCCCAAGGTTTTATAAGTATTATTAATCCAGAAGACTGTTACAAATAATTAAAGGGAAACTTTGGGATCATCCAAGAATCTTAACTGTCTGAATACCCAGGATAGCTTAAAACCACGTGCCAGAGAATGTGAGAAGTATATTCAGTGTTAGTGATTGTGCAACATGAATAGTGATACTTCTTAAATTCAGATAACTTGAAGATGTCAGGATAGGTGAAAGCAGTTGCATGGAGAACATGAAAAGTGCCATATTGGGCCACATCTATACACCTGAAAATAGCTTCAAATAACATATTGTCAAGGTTGTTCTCCATGGTCATGTTTCAGTTCAGTGTACACTTGAACTATGTCCAAGTTCCTTAATGGCTGTTTTATTAATTTGCCACTTGTGATTTTTATCTCAGCTCCCTTGAACATGTGTATTATAACTAATGGTTTGATGAAATTTGTCCTTGAGGAAGTGGATGTTCATAGTTTGGTTCTGTTGATTCTAGATAGTATTATGGAACAAGATGAAATTTGCTGAACCATTTATTCCCCCTTTAGAACTCTCATGGCTGATCATAGAGAATAAAATAAGAAAGTCTTGAAGGGTCAGATAGCTCAATTTCTTAAGCAGTGTGTGGGCCCCAATTTAAAAAGTCCTAATTTTTTAGACATTACAATATGTGTTAATCCACCATCTGGCTTAACCATATGTCAGGAACACTACTTTCAGAAGCTAAATACTTTTCATTTTCAATATCCCTTATTATTGGTGAAGTCTTATTTAGAGCAAAATCCTACCTCACTCTTTTGGCCTTCATCTCTCCTGGAAGCCACACAGAAGCTGTTGACTGTTTTTTCTATAAATCTTTCCCAGACTTAACATCTTCAATTTTGCATACATTCGTTATTAAATGTGGTAGAATCAATAACTATATAGTGAAATGATTTATTGAATTCTTGACCTTGAACTGTCATCTCCTGCCAGTGGTCGCTAGGTGTGGATTCAGGAAACTGTCAGCAAAATATATGCCATCGTATAGAACCACATAGCTGAAATTCTCTCCTTATGCTCTTTTGACAGACTGCAGGTTGGCTGACCTTTAAATCCTATTGTATTCATGATTGTGAGGTGAGCAGAGTCCATTGAGCCATATCAGATTGCGTGCATGGGTGACTGCAAAATACAGTGACCTTTAAGCTAGTAGAAACTGAATGAATGTTTTTTTAGCCAGGTAGGAGAGCAAAATTACTCACCAATTTGATACTTTACAGTGACGAAACAACTCTTCAGTGCTGAAGTCTCTGGGGATGGCAGATGAGTACATCTGCTTGTTGACTATTTGGGATTAGGCTGGCAAGCATGCCTACAGATTTGGGTTTGTGCTACACAAATGTTTCCCATCAGCAAGTCTTAGCACCATTGCACATCACTAGTCTCCTTTCCTCAACATTCTGTTTTGTTTCCTGAGAGTTGCTTTAGGATATTCCTTCCTTCCTTCCTTCCTTCTGTCCTTCCTTCCTTCCTTCCCTCCCTCCCTTCCTTCCTTCTTTCTTCTTTCTCTCCCTTCCTTCCCTTCCTTCCCTTCCTTTCCTCCTTCCCTCCCTCTCTCTCTCTTTCTCTTTCTTTCATTCTTTTTTTCTTTCCTTCCTTCCTTCCTTTCTTTCCTTTTTCTTTCTTTTTCTTTCTTTCTTTCCTTCTTTCTTTCTTTCTTTCTTTCTTTCTTTCTTTCTTTCTTTCTTTCTTTCTTTCTTTCTTTCTTTCTTTCTTTCTTTCTTCCTCTCTCTTTCTCTCTCTTTCTCTTTCCTCTCTCTCTCTTTCTTTTTTTTTTTTTTTGATGGAGTTTCACTCTTGTCACCCAGGCTGGAGTACAGTGGCACAATCTCAGCTCACTGCAATCTCTGCTTCCCAGGTTCAAGCAATTCTCCTGCCTCAGCCTCCCGAGTAGCTGGGATTACAGGCATCCGCCACCTCACCTGGCTAATTTTTTGTGTTTTTAGTAGAGATGGGGTTTCGCCATGTTGTCCAGGCTGCTCTAGAACTCCTGACCTCAGGTGATCCACCCACCTTGGTCTCCCAAAGTTCTGGGATTACAGGAGTGAGCCACCACACCCGGCAGCTTTAGGCTTTCTTATCACTTTTATATTTATGTCAATTAGAACCAGGTCCTACCTGGAAAAGCCCAAATACTATGAAAAAATAAGTACTTACTATCTTGAGTCAAGGAAAGTATATATCTATCTACAACATATTAAGACTTCCAGAATTCCATGGGCAGCACCACTAAATTCAGTATAATGTTTGGCCCATTGATAGTTATATTTACTCCACTTATGTTAAAGATTAATTTCTTTCCCTTTTATTGTTCCAAGTGGTTCTTGATGTCACCTATTGTCACAGTGATCCTTTTGCTTTCTTTTTTTATAAACTCATACTAAATATGTAATTAAGTATGTAATTATAATTCTAAAAAGATAAATTTTAAAATTCATATTTTTAGTTTATGAGCACTTGCCTTGAATTGGAACATGCTTTTGGAGGAACCATTTTAAAACTAAAGCTATTATTTCTGGTAAATGTTTTGAAGTTATGTTTATGTTCTGACGTTATTAAAAACAGAATTTTGTAATGTGATGAGATATCAAGGAACTAGGAATTCCATTTTAATTTTAATGTTTTTTAAGTTTTTAAGTGTTTTTTAAAGTTTAATGTGAACTTAAAACTTAATTGTCCTACTAATCACTTTTCTACTATTACATTTATTCAGTCTTTTAGCATTAGGGTCCGAAAAAGCAAGGACTCTGTTGTCTGTCACTTATAATTCTAGACAGTCTAGTAGAAGTAAAACTTCCTCTGTTTTGTAAAGCCCTCTCTGAGTCTCCCCAGGCATTGTTACTGCCTCCTTCTCCTAGCCTCTTGCCATACTTATGATTTGTGGCTACTATTCTAACACAGACCAAATTGTATTAAATTCTGCTATATTCTTGTCTCCCTGAATAATGATTACCATACAAATTATTTAAGGGCAAGGAACATGTCTTTCTCTGTTTCCAGTACCTTCCATGCTACCTGGCATGTAACTGATGCCCATTAAATATTCATTGACTAAAGAGTAAATTGTGCTTATGCAAATGCATAATTACTTCCTGATTAAATATTTCTGATGCTCACATGTAGAAGGAAGCGTTATGATTATGTCAATAGCTAATTGATGCCCAATAAATGTTTGCTGAGTAAACAGTCGTTGGCCAGGCATGGGTGCTCATACCTATAATCCCAGCATTTTGGGAGGCCAAGGCAGGAGGATAACTTGAGGCCAGGAGTTTGAGACCAGCCTGGTAAAATAGTGAGACCCCATTTCTCTGAAAAAAAAAATAAATAAATAAATAAATAAAATTGCCAGGCATGGTGTCATGTGCTCATGGTCTTAGCTACGTGGGAGGCTGAGATGAGAGGATTGCTTGAGCCCAGGAGTTCAAGGCTACAGTGAGATTTGATCATGCCACTGCACTCCAGCCTGGATGACAAAACGAGTTCCTGCTTCTCAAAGAAATTCCCAAGCAAACTAACAAAAAAACACAGTAAATTGGGCTTATGCAAATGCACAATTATTTCTTGCTTAATTGTTTCTGAGGCTCACACTTAAAAGAAAAGAGTATCATAGTTGCAATGAGTCTTGGAATTAGAATATTCAAAAGGGGCTGTTATTGCATTCTTGGGAGATAGAATCCCCAATCTGTATAGAGAAGATAAGCACTTGGTCCAGAGGAAACTCAGACTCGAAGTGCTGTGGGTCAGTAAGGTAAAGCTGCATTAATAGCTTCATCTGTTGTGTTCATCTGTCAACATGAATTTTAAATTAACAAAATATGACTCATGTGGGCTAATATTCTGGATTTCAAAATCAGCATTTGTTGATCATACTGTGCATATCTTCTTTCAGGTTTATCATAATAATCTTTTGTCAACTATTTTGAAACAATTTATTTCCCTTGGAACAGATAATACATTCACTTAACTCACAACCATAAGATACAAGATAAATTGAACAATCTCATCCTGCATATTTCTAGCCACTCTTTTCTATATGCTATCAATATTACAATTTTCTTATTTGTCAGCTGGAGTTATTATTATTATTACTTTTTGCTTATACCCGTATAAGTAGGTATGTCTATTTACCTCTCTTTGTTAGAAAAGATAGCCACTGTTCACACTATCACTCCATTTTGCTCTTTCCACTTAATATTTCTTGGAGATTATTCCAAATCAGTATACAGGGAGTTTCTGTATTTTTTAAAAGCTATGTGGTGTTATACCATAGACTGTGACATACATGATTTCATCAGTCCCATATTTCTGAAAGTTTGCCTCAATATTTTTCTATTATAAATAATATAGTTATACATCAGTATTCTGCACATTTTGTAGTATATCTGCAGAGTAAATTTCTAAAAGTAGAGCAGAAAGCAGAATATTTGTAAGTTTGCTAGATAATGCCAAATCAATCTCCCTAGACATAGTATTTACACTCAGTAAAGCAATATATGACACGACAGTGCCAATTTTTCTGCACTTTCACTAGCACAGTGAGTTATGTAATTTTAAAAATATGATGGATAAAAAATTCTATTCATTGTAGTTTTAATTTTTACTTTATTTATGATATGTGGTTTTTAGCATATTGTAGGAGAATAGCTAATAGCTGATTTTATTTTGATTTTGTTTTACCTGTCACCTATCCTTGCCTTTGTTCTTATTTGGATCTTAGTCTTTCACTTATCTTTCTGAAGGAACCCTTTTATATTAGGAAAGTTAGGCCTTGCAAATGCTTCCCACTTTTTACCTTTTGATTGGTTTATGGCATTTTAAGTAATACAAAAATTTTTGCATTTTCATAAGTACCATGTGTTTGACAGACTCAACAACATAATGATGTTAACATTTTATTAATTTTTTTTATAGTTTCTGAGATTTTAAAATCTCCTACTGAGGAATACCTTCCTATTCCATTGTCATTTAAAGTCATTAAAATGCCTGAAGTAAATTTATTGTTTAAAATTTTATACTTAGGTTGGATATACTGTAAAGGGAATTTACCTTGAGTTTTTTTTTTTTTTCCGTAAAGCTGCCCTAATGTTTTACCACAATATTTTAAATGAACTGTCTTTTTCCCCTTAGTGTTAAATGCTACCTTAAATATACATATATGCTTCATTTATTTGGACTTCTGTACTACCCAGTCTGTTCCAATTTTATGACTATTCATTCAAGTGCCAATAACACACTGATTTAATTATTGTCGCTTTACTTTATTTTTTAATAACAGCAAGTCTACCTCTTCTTTTAATCTCCATATCCCACACCAAATTACTCTTCTTTTTCATGATCATCTTAGTTATTCTTTCTGATTTTGTTTTCTATATTAATGTTAGCATTAGGTTTTTCAGTTCTCTCAAATTTTCTGTTGGTATTTTATTTATAGATATATTTAAGGTTAAATTAACATCTTTATGAAGTTGAATCTGCCTGTTTAAGTACCTGGTATTGTTTTGATTACCTCAGAAGTATTTTGATAATCTCTAAATATAGATCCTGAAAATTTACTATCAGTATTATTCCTGAATATTATGTGTTTTTCCACCATAATCTTCTATATAATAGAGGTTATTTGTATACATAAAGGAAAATGAGTTCTGTCTTTTAATTTTATACTGAGCTAACAGACTAAATTTTCTTACTATTTTTCGTAGTTGCTCAGTAAAATATACTTTTCTTTCCAGGTAAACAATAATATCAGCAAAATTAAATTGCATCTGTAAACAATAATACTAATTTTTGTCTTCTTAATCTTTTTCTAAGGTTATTTTCTTTTACTAAATTATATGGCCAAGTGTATCTGGAAGGGTCAAACAGCATTGTAGTAGGGATTTGTTTTAACTTTTTTTTGAGATGATTGGATTTTGGCAAGTTTCCTCCTTTGGTAATTCATATATAACATTTTCTATTTTTGTTAATTTTACTTTAATATAATATTATGCTTTATATTCAGCTTTCATATTAATTTGTAGAGTTTATTAAAATAGCCTTTGATTTTTAAAATTTTCCCTGACTGATCATTACTTCCTTATTATTTCTTATATTGGGTGTTTGTGCTTCTTCCTTTCCTTTTTGACTGGGCTACTTCAGTGGTTCTCAACTGGAACAATTTGGTTCTCAATTGGAACAATTCTGATACCCCCAAGGGGAAAATTGGCAATGTTCATAAACATTTTTGGTTGCTAGAACTAGGAAGGGGAGGGCTACTGGCATCTGGCTAGGGATGCTGCTCAACATCCCATAATGAACAGGACAGCTCCCACAACAAAAATTATCTTCCTTAAGTACCAACGTGGAAATATCCTGGCAGCTAAAACTTATTTATATTATTATATTTTTTCAAAGAACCTACTTTTGTATTTGTTTACTAGTCCTACCCTTTTGTTTTTAATTCATCAATTTATTTTAATCATTGCAATATTCTTCCTTCTACTTTCCTTAGGTTTCATGATTTTTAACTAATTTCTGAATATGAATGCTTAATGTGTTTTTCTTTTTACTTGTTCCCTTACATAAATATTTAATGCAGTGATTTGTTTTTCTGAGCACTGCCTCAGCTGTACCCCATAAATACTGATGCAATGTATTTTTATTATTTGTCTCTAAAAGTCTCATAATTTTGGTCTTGATCTCTTTTTTGATTGAAGATATACTTAAGAACAGTTGGTTTTGTTATTTGAAGTAACTTGAAAGCCTTTTTCTTATTATGTGAATTTAGCCGTATGAATTTAATTCCTTAAAGAAATTTTTGCCTGCAGTCATGAGCCAGGCAATGTTCCAGGTGCTCGGGACACAGCAATGGACAAAACAAGCAGACATCCTTTCCCTCATGGAACTATCAATAGGGGAGATATATTTAATTTTAATTCTAGCATAGAATTTCATGTTATGCTTTTCCATCTTTAAAGCTTTTTGTATTTCCTTTTTACTTACTTTGGAGAGAGAGAGAGAAAGTGCTGCTTCTGCTCATTAGAAAGTTGATATTCTTGATCTAATATAATTTTTATAACCTAAATCCCGTTTCTTCACTCTGTTTTTGATTCTCCACTATAATCAATGATAGAATTAGTATATTTGTTTTTCTTTATACTGCTTTTTTCTTCTTATCCCCTTGATTTCGGTTAATTACATAATCTTTGTAGTGTTTTCCTTTGAGATATTAAATACATTTATATTCACATTACTTATTTTGAAGTATTGAAAATATCCTTTAACTCCTGGTATTATAAGTGAGAAAATTACCATACTTATCACTCTCCCACCCAGTCATTTAACATTTACATTCTCTTCTGTCACCATAATCCTTGCATATGTTTAAATCATTGTTCAACAAATGTATAGATTCAAATTTCAGTACTAATCTTTTTATATAGTCTTTCCAAAAATATCTTTTTGTTCAGTGAAATTCTTCTTCAACAAGAACTCATGGGAATAGTATTCCCTGAATTCTTACATGTTAAAAATTGGGTTTTGTTTGTATTTGTACTTGAACACTGTGGCTAGATATTAAAGACTTGGATTGTATTTTTCTTTCCTTGAATATTTTGTGGGCATTGATTCACTGCATTCTAGAATTAAGTGTTGCTGTGTAGATACCTAAGGTCAGCTTTATTTTTTCCCTCCTCGTAATTGGCTTGTTCTTATTTCCTGAAAGCTCAAAAAAGTCCTTTCCTTACCCTTTAGGTTAGTTGCTTTAATAAGATATAACTTAAGAAAAAATAGAGGCTTTGCTTTGTTATGGTGAAAAGCATGATAGTATCATAAAATAAGAAATTACAAATAATATACAAAGTAGAGATAAAGAGCTCTGAGAAATTGGGGGGAGATATGTCTTCTGACAAAATATCAGACCAAGATTTGTATAGGATTTAAGCTGAGTCTTAAATAATTAGAGCATGAGGACTGGAAAAGGAACAGAATACAGCTGGATGATAATGGGACATTGGGTGAGATAATCACTGTGCACTAGGTCATCTGTTTTACCAGATTCTGAGCAGTTTGAAGTCAACAACTACTTCTGATGTGTCTTTTTATTTATTGCAACTAGCAAAATCTTTTGCATATAACAGCTAAGTTTACATTTACTGATGCATGTTATCATTCTTATTGTAGCAGATAAACATATTTATATTGATTTTCAGAGCAAAAAAATAATAATTTTATAAGAAAGTCATCTTAAATTCAGTGAAAAGTTGATATTCAAAAAAAAAATATCAGGGGAAATCAGATAAGTCATTGTATTATTATTATAACATTGATTTATCTTTTCTTGAATGGCAATTATTGTCACTGCTGGGCTGGAAAAATCCAGAAAGCTCTCCAGTATATGGTAATTAGATATGGGATCTATCAGTCATTGTGTGGTGTTGAATAACAAACATATGGAAAAATGAAGCATGAATGCATCTGTTTTGTACTATTTCCTCTGAGCCTTCAGCATACTAATGGATTACCATAAGGGTGGGGATTTAACATGCACAACATCTATGAAAAATGTATAAGACAAGTTTCCTGGTTGAGTTTTTCTCTACCAAGAAGGTCATATCTTGGACTTTCATTCAAAGACTATTATTTCTGGGATCTTCCTGCACCCATAGTGTCTAATACAACTTTTTCTCACCTTTCATTTTACCCTCTTTCAATAAGACCTCAGATATTTACTGGGGCTTTCCAACCTTAAACTTAGTTGTGACTTGAGTTACACCATTAGCAGGATTAGTAGTCTATCACAACAGTCCCCAACCTTCTTGGCACCAGAAACCAGTTTTGTGGAACACAATTTTTCCACAGACTAGTGGGGGGTTGGAGATGGTTTCCAGATGAAACTGTTTCATCTCAGATTAACAGGCATTGGTTAGATTCTCACCAACAGTGCTCAGCCTAGATCCCTCATGTGCACAGTTCACAATAGGGTTCATGCTCCTATGAGAATCTAATGCCACTGCTGATCTGACAGGAAGAGGCAGAGCTCAAGCAGTAGTGCTCACTCACCCGCTGCTCACCTCCTGCTGTGTGACCAGTTCCTAACAGGCCACAGACCAGTACCAGTCTGTGGCCCAGGAGTTGGGGGCCCCTGGTCCATCACACACTTGAAGAGCTATTGTTAGAATAAGCTTCACATAATTAATGGCTTTGTCCCAATTTGGTATTAAAAGAGCAATTTCCCATCTCATTCTGTTCACCAAAATTCAGTGTAAGAGATCAGGGATTTGTTCTTACTTCTTTAATGGAAAAACAAATCTATCAAAATCGGTAGTTCTGGAAACATCAATGCAAACAAAATGGACAAGTTTCCATGGATTTTTCTATTGTTCATTTTGAATAACATTAAAGTGCATGGATGCTACCATTTGTATGCAAACCAAATAGAGAATAGAAAAGAGCTAGCTTTTTATGTATCCTACAGATGTTTTTTGGGCTCAATTTATATTTTGGGCCATGTACACTTCTACATGTTACACATCGACCGCATGTCTTTTCATAAGTATGAAGACTAGGAAAAGTTATACACTAAGCAAACCCATTCTGTGGGATTGGAATGTTAACCTGTATTACACTAAAACCTCTGCTTTTATTAGGATGCTGGTCTACTTTCCAAGATGAGTACTGTTTGTGGAAAATGCACTTCCCATCAGATTTGGGAGAATTAGATTAGTACAGACTTGACTCAGCATGAGCTTCAGCCATCCCAGGTTCACCATTGATAGGCCTAGCACTGTCCAAAGATTGCCATTGATAATGTGCTCCAGGAGGATTACATGTGGAATGACCAAAGGAATTCACTGAGTTAGAGTAAACTTTGGACCTGTAAGGAACTTTTGAAGCAGCCATAAGATGATGGAAAGAGCAATATATATGTAACACAAAAGCCTGGGATTACCTGCTCTGCTCTTTTCCAGAGACAACTCACTGGATTCCTTGAGCTTCCATTTACAGGTCTGTCCAGTGGCACATCAAATAAAATAATTGAAGTCTCTTTGCTTAAGAAAACTTTAAAAATTACAGTTCAGTCATTTTATAGTACAGATAACAAAACTGAAACTTGGAGTAAGAAAACGACCTGGTGGACCCCTACCAGTATGCATCCACCCATTGTCTCCCCCTGCTGGCACACTCCAACCATGACCTCCCCTGCCAGCACGTACCTGCTTGCATCCTCCACCTGTCAGTGCATACCTGCCCATAGTCTTTCCCTGCCAGTGCACACCCACCCTCAGCCTCCCCCTACTGATGTGTACTCGCCTGCAGCCTCCTCCATTGGTGCACATGTGTGTGGAGACCCCCACTGCCCCACTGGAGCAATTTTGCCAGCAGACCCTGCCAGAGTGTTGTTGCAAGTGAACTGGGAACACCTCAGCCCCTCCAGCGCAGCAGGCGCTTAATCTCAAGGGGCCAGAGAGCAAAGCCACAGGACTAATCCCAGTCCCCCAGGATTACAGCATGCAGCCCAAGAGTGCGGAGATGAGCTTTGGCTCCATAAAAGCATTCAGAATTGAAACCAATCCATGGAAGCCAATTTATACCATAGTCAAAACCTCAAGAGCATCAAATAATAGAAAAGCAAAAAGCCCCATCCAAAAGACAGCAGCTTCAAATACCAAAGGAGCATCAGTCCACACAGATAAGAACTAGTGCAAGAACTCTAATGATTCTTAAAGCCAGAGTGTCTTCTCGAGTCTAAATGACTACAACTTGCGCCCCAGCAATGGTTCTTAACCAGAATGAAATTGTTGAAATTACAGATACAGAATTCAGGAGCTGAATGACAAGGAACCACATATAGTTACAGGAGAAGGTTGAAACCCAATCCCAAGAACACGGTGAAACAGTCCAAGAGTTGAAAGAGTACATATCCATTTTAAGAAAGAAACAAACTGAATGTCTGGAGATGAAAAATTGACTCCAGGAATTTTAGAATGCACTTGGAGGCATTAATAACTGAATAGATCAAACTGAGAAAAAAAAGTCTCAGAACTCGAAGACTGTTTTTTTGAATCAATGCAGGCAGACAAAAATAAAAAAGAATTTGAAAAATGAACAAAAGCTCTGAGAAATATGAGATTATGTAAGGAGACCAAACCTGTAACTCGTCATTCCTGAAAGAGATGAAAAGGGAACAAGCAACTTGGAAAACATATTTGAGAATGTTGGTCATGAAAATTTCCCCAACCTTGCTGGAGTGATCAACATGCAAATTCAGGAAATTCAGAGAACCCCTGCAAAATACTATACAAGATGACCATCCCCAAGACACGTAGTCATCAGATTCTTCGAAACCAATGTGGAAGAAAAAAATCTTAAAGACAGCTAGAAATAAGGGGCAGGTTATGTACAAAGGGAACTCCACCAGGCTATAGTGGACTTTTCAGCTGAACCTTTATGAGCCAGAAGAGATTAGGGTCCTATATTCAGCATCTTTAAAGAAAAGAAATTTCAACCAATAATTTCATATTCAGACAAACCAAACTTCTTAAGTGGAGGAGAAATAAAATCTTTTTCAGACAAGCAAACACTAAGGGAATTTGTTACCACCAGACTTGCCTTATAAGAGATTCTTAAGAGAGTGCTAAATATAAACACAGGAGATGATTATCTGCCACCACAAAAACACACATATGTTCATAACCCACTGACACTATAAAGCAACTATACAATTAAGTCTACATAATAACTAGCTAACAACATGATGACAGGATCAAATCCTCACATATCAATATTAACCTTGAATGTAAATGTACTAAATGCCCCTACTTAAAAGACACAGAGTGTCATGTTGTATAAAAAAGCAAGACCCAACTGTAGATCCATCTCACATGCAATGACATCCATATGCTCAAAGTAAAGGGAAGGAGAAAGATCAAGCAAAGGGAGAGCAAGAAAGATCAGGTGTGGCTATTATTATTTCAGATAAAACAGACTTTAAGCCAACAATGATCAAAAGGGACAAATAAGGGAATTTCATAATGATAAAGGGTTCAATTCAACATGAAAACTTAACTATACTAAATATGTAGGCACCCAACACTGGAACACTAAGATTCATAAAAGTTCTTGCAGACCTATAAAGAGACTTAGATAACCAAACAATAATAGTGGCAGACTTCAACACCCGAGTGACGGTATTAGACAGATCATGAAGGCAGAAAGCTAACAAAGATATATCAAATGTAAACTCAACACTTATCAAATGGAATTGGGAGACATCTAGAGAATACTGTATCCAACAACAACAGAATGTACATTATTCTCATCAGCACATGGCGCTTACACTTAGACTGGCCACATGCTTGGCCATATAGCAATTCTCTATAAATTCAAAAAAAATGACATCATACAAGCTACACTCTCAGAACACAGCAAAATAAGAATAGAAATCAATACCAAGAAAATCTCTCAAAACCATACAATTCCATGGAAATTAAACAACCTGCCCCTGAATGACTTTTGTGTGAAGAATGCAATTAAGGCAGACATCAAAAATGTCTTTGAAACTGATGAAAATAAAGATACAACAAACGGAATCTCTGGGACATAGCTGAAGAAGTGCTAAGAGGAAAGTTTATAGCATGAAATGCCTACATCAAGCAGTTAGAAAGATCTGAAATTAACAACCTAACATTACAACTAGAGGAGTTAGAAACACAAGAGTAACCCACCCCCAAAGCTAGCAGAAGAAAAGAAATATCCAAAATCAGAGATGAACTGAATGAAATTAAGACATGAAAATTCATACAAAAGATGAACAAACCCAAAAGCTGGTTCTTTGAATGGATAAATAAGATTGATAGACCACTTGGTAGATTAATAAAAATGAAAGAAGATCCAAATAAACACAATCAGAAATGACAAAGGTGACATTACTACTGACCCCACAGAAGTACAAAAATTCCCCAGAGACTATTATGAACACCTCTCTGCACACCAACTAAAACACCTAGAAGAGGCCAGGTGCAGTGGCTCATGCCTGTAATCCCAGCACTTTGGGAGGCTGAGGCAAGCAGATCACAAGGTCAAGAGATCGAGACCATCCTGACCAACATGGTGAAACCCCATCTCTGCTAAAAATACAAAAATTAGCTGGGTGTGGTGGCATGCACCTGTCATTCCTGAAAGAGATGGAAAGAGCTACTCGGGAGGCTAAGGCAGGAGAATCATTTGAACCTGGGAGGTGGAGGTTGCAGTGAGCTGAGATCGTGCCACTGCATTGTAGCCTGGCGACCCAGGGAGACTCCGTCTCAAAAAAACAACCAAAAATTTAGAAGACATTGATAAATCCCGAAAACATACAACCTCTGAAGATTGAATCAGGAATAAATTGAAATCCTGAACAGGCCAATAACGAGTTCTGAAATTGAATCAGTAATAAAAAACATACAAACTAAAAAATGCCCTGAACCAGATGGACTCACAGCCAAATTTTACCAGATGTATAGAGAAGATCTGGTACCAATTTTACTGACATTATACCATAAAATAAAGGAGGAGGGACTCCTGCCTAACTCATTCTATGAGGCCAGCATCATTCTGATACCAAAACCTGGCAGAGACACAAGGGAAAAAGAAAACTTCAGGCCAATATCCTTGATGAACATAGATACAAAAATCTTCAACAAAGTATCAGCAAACCAAATCCAGTAGCACATGAAACAGCTAATCCACCACAATAAAGCAGGCTTTAGTCCTGAGATGTAAGATTGGCTCATCATATGAATGTCAATAAATGTGATTCATCACATAAACAGAGCTAAGGCAAAAATCACATGATCATCTCAATAGACACAGAAAAGGCTTTTAATAAAATTCAACATCACATCCCTTGGTTTTAAAAACTCCCAACAAACTAACCATCGAAGGACCTACCTCAAAACAATAAGAACATCTTGACAAACCCATGGCCAGCATCATACTGGAGGGACAAAAGCTGGAAGCATTCCACCTGACAACTGGAAGAAGACAAAGATGCTCACTCTCACCACTCCTATTCAACATTGTACTGGAAATCCTACCCAGAACAATCAGGCATGAGAAATAAATAAAAGGTATCCAAATAGGAAGAGAGGGAGTCAGATTATCTCCCTTTGTAGATGATATGATTCTACACCTAGAAAACCTCATAGTCTCCATCCAAAAGCTCATAGAACTGACAAACAACTTCAGTAAAGTTTCAGGATGCAAAATAAATGTACAACAATTAGTAGCTCAACAATAGCTGGCAGCCAAATCAAGAATTTGATCCCATTCACAATAGCCACAAAAGGAATCAAGTACCTAGGAAGACAGCTAACCAGGGAGGGGAAAGTACTCTATGAGAATTGCAGAAACTGCTGAAAGAAATCAGAGATGACACAAACAAAAAGAAAAACATTCAATGCCCATGGACAGGAAGAATCAATACTGCTAAAATGACCATACTTCCCAAAGTAATTTACAGATTCAATACCATTCTTATCAATCAATGTCATTTTTCACAGCATTAGAAAATAAATTCTAAAATTCATATGAACCTAAAAAAGAGCTGGAATAGCCAAAGCAATCCTAAGCAAGAAGAACACAGCCAGAGGCATCACACTATCAAACTTCAAACTATATTACAGGGTGACAGTAATAGATACAGTAGTAGGCTACAGTAAAATACAGCATGGTAGTGGTACAAAAATAGACACGTAGACCAATATTAGATAACCCCAAAATAAAGCCATACACCTACAACCATGTGATCTTTGACAAAGCTTCCCATTAACAATCAATGGGAAAAGGACTCCCTATTCAGTAAATGGTGCTGGGATCACTTGCTAGCCATATGCCGAAGACTGAAACTGGACCACTTCCTTCTACCATATACGAAAATCAACTCAAGATTAAAGACTTAAATTTAAGACCTCAAATTATAAATATCCTAGAAAAAAAATCTAGGAAATACCACTCTGGACATGACCTTGGCAAAGATTTCATCACAAAGTCTGCAAAAGTAATTGCAACAAAAACAAAAATGGATTAAGTGAGACCTAATTAAACTAAAGATCTTCTGCATAGCAAAAGAAGCCATCAACAGCATAAACACAACCTACAGAATGGGAGACAATTGCAAACTATGCATCCAACAAAGGTCTAATGTCCAGAATCTATAAGAAACTTAAACAAATCAACAAGAAAAACCAAACAACCCCATTAAAAAATAGGCAAAGGACACAAATGGACACTTTTCCAAAGAAGATATTCACATGGCCAACAAGCATATGAAAAATGTTCAACATCACTAACATTAGAGAAATGTAAATAAAAACCACAATGAGATACCATTTCACACCAGTCAGAATTACTATTATCAAAAAGTCAAAAAATAACAGATGCTGGTGAGGTTGTGGAAAAAAGGGAATGCTTATACACTCCTGGCGGCAATGTAAAGTAGTTCACCCATTGTGGGAAGCAGCCCAGAGATTTCTCAAAGAAGTTAAACCAGAGCTACCGTTGAACCCAGCAATCCCTTTAGTGAATGTACACCCAAAGGAATATAAATTATCCTACCAAAAAGATACACATAGTAATATGTTCATTGTAGCATTATTCGCAATAGCAAAGACATGGAATCAACCTAAATGCCCATCAACAGTGGACCGGATAAAGAAAACATGGCACATGTACATCGTGGAACACTATGCAGCCATAAAAAAAAATAACAAAATTGTGTCCTTTGCAGCAACATGGATGAAGCTGCAGGCCATTATCCTAGGCAGGTTAATAGAGGAACAGAAAACCAAATATCACATGTTCTCATTTATCAGTGAGCGCTAAAACATTGAGTACACATGGATACGAAGAATGGAACAGTAGACACTGGGACCTATTTGAAGGTGGAGGATAGGAGGAGGGCGAGAGTCAAAAAACTACCTATCAAGTACTATGCCACTATCTGGGTAACAAAATCATGTGTACACCAAACCCCAGTGATGTGCAATTTACTAAAGCAACAAACCTGCACATGTACCCCCTGGACCTAAAAGAAAGTGGAAAAGAAAAATAAATAAATAAATACATGTGCATGGGAGCCCACCATTGATTAATCTTCACTTGCTAGGGTTGCCTATGGAATTATACAAATTATGAGAACTCTTTCCTGATATCGTGCATATACATCAATGAATCTGATCTTTTATTAAGAGTTTTCTGTACTCTATTAGAAAAAATAACTTTGGCATACCTAATAAAGCATTTATGACTTGGTTCCTAGAGAGCAAGAAGTATCATGATCATTCCTTCTTTATTTACTATTTTAAAAAGAAAGGAAAGAAAATGACCTGTTGATACAGATTGGTAGAAAACAACAATGATGATATTTTTAATAGGTAAGCTCATTTCCCACTGAAATGTCTTTCACTGCAGTGGGAAAGAGCAACCACACATAGCCTGGATTTTAATGATATGACATTGTCAATGGGAAGTTACAAGAAAAAAAAAAAAGATGTATTTGATTTATTACTGAATTCTGGAAGGATTATGGGGCACTTGTCAGAATTTATTTCAAATGAATATTCGTTAAAAGTTAATTATCTCTACGTCGTTGAGCAATGAAATGAATCTAGAAGTCCATCAGAGGAATTATCTTTGCATCTCCTAAGCAGTAGGCGGCACTGACTTTGGTCTCTGTTTCCTACTGGTCAATAATTCACATGGTATGAGCTGATTAATCTAGTTGATGGTTTTCTATTAGGTTGGTGCAAAAGTATTTTTTTTTTTCTGTTGAACGTAATAACTAAAACCGCAATTACTTTTTTTTTTTGGAGACAGAGTCTTGCTCTGTTGCTCAGGCTGGAGTGCAGTGGCAACATCATGGCTCACTGCAACCTGTGCTTCCTGGGTTCAAGCAATTCTCCTGCCTCAGCCTCCTAAGTAGCTGGGATTACAGGCACCCATCAACAACCCTGGCTAATTTTTGTATTTTTAGTAGAGATGGGGTTTCACCATGTTGTCCAGGCTTGTCTTGAACTCCTAACCTCAAGCAATCCACCTGCCTCTGTCTCCCAAAGTGCTGGGATTACAGGCATGAGCCACTGCACCTGGCCAAAAACTGCGATTACTTTTGCACCAACCTAATAGTTTTATATCCACCTGCTCTCATTTTAACAGCCCTAATTTAAATGCATGAAAATACAAATGTAAAGTGTTTATTTGGAGTTCTACAGAGCACCTCTAACTCAACCTCTTTTCTCATTGTTGTTGATGCTCTGTGATTCCTGATTTTTAAATTTTAGCTTAGTAAAAAAAGGGGGGCCTGTGACCTATCTAAATAGGCATTTTCAGATTTTCCATGCATTTTAAGGTTTGTTCAGCATGACTGAAACCTGCATCAATAATATATCAACAATATTTAAAATACAGAGAAGAATTCGGAACTCTGTCAGAGATATTTCCAAGGCCAGAGAGGATGGTATAGGTTTTCCCTTAACAGATAAAATTAATCAAGGACATTTTTACAGGTGAACTTTAAGTTTTTCACATTTAATCAAATTTAGCAATGTCTAGAGACTATAAATCTAAACTAATTCAAGTGCTTAAAAATTAGAAAGGTAAATGATTTTCTTAAGTAGGTCATCATTAGCTTAAAGTGTTTAATTTTATTAAAGTTTTCATTTCTTGTTTTGAAAATGCCAGGACTATATCTACCATCTATATTTTTCAGCTTGATTTCCACAACCTGGGAGATCACAATTGCTGATACACTATATGAATTTGATTGATCATTCCTTACGTTTCAAGGCATCCTCTAATCCTATTAAAATTATACATTGAGACTGTTACCCTATGACAGTAAAAAATAAAGAGATTAAAAAAAAGAATGATTACTTCCACCTGAAACTCTAGGTTAGTCTGACATAAGATTTCATCAAAATTAAGTGTGGGTGCTCAAGAATATTAAATAGCAACCTTTTGGTTTTTTTCTATTCTGTTAATTGTTATTTCCAGGTGAGTTGGAATTAATGTTGCTGAGAATTTCCTACTCTTAGCTGTGCGTCCAAAGCATTTTTTCTCTAATTATTGTCAGATTATGATACCGTCATCACCGTTTCTCAAGGCAATTTACATATTTATCAGGCACTGAACTAAGTATTTGAAGGCAATCCTTGCCGTCCAGAAATGTGCAGTCTAAAATTTGCCACAGTGATGCAAAAAACAAATACATCAAGATTATATGTATATGCCAAAACAGTTATGTAGAGGAATGCTTAATTAGAATATGAAACAGTAACACCATATATGTATCTGTCTAAATAAGTGCCCATGGATTTGCTGGAGTTTCACATCACATAATTGGGATATCAAAACATTTTTAATATTGAATGATAAAAGTGGATCTTGAAAGTAGTGAAATTACTGCTTTCTATCCAACTTACATGTGAATAAGTCTATTGGCAATATGGGTAAAATGTATATTCTGATTCAGTAGGTGTGGAATGGGGTCTGAGATTCTTTGGGTCAGTTCACTTCCTAGGAATGTTGATGCCATTGCACTGTGACCACAGCTTAAGTAGCAAGATGTTAGGTAATAAGCTCCGTCATATGCATTACACTTTAAAGTTTACAGCATTCTTTCTCACATAATGTATCATTCATTTTTACAACAATTATGTAAAGCATGAAAAGTAAGTTGTTTATTTTACAGATGAGAAAACTAAAGTGAATGTGACAATTTCAAGCTTTTCAGGTGTATGAACTTCTAATTAGTAAATATAGTACAAGAGCTTTGTTTTTCGGATTCCATGAGTAGATCTCTTTCATTTATATAATGTTCCAAAGCTGTATAGGAATAGCATGTAGTTCAGCTAGTTTATTTTCCATGACCATTCAAATTACTTACAATAGCCATTTATAAATGGCTCATATAAATATATATTTACCTCATTTTAAACTACATAACATGGATCTTCTTAGTCTCCAGGATCTGTAATTAATTTTCAAAATGTTGTATTGTATCACTTAATAGTGATAGTTGACCTCTAACCTGGTAGCAGTACTCTAAAAAACAATTTTAGAGTTTTTGAAAAATAAAAATCTGCAATGATCAACACACACTTGATTAGCCAATAGTTAGTTATGAGGTGTTAGAGAAACACTGGGGCCAGAATATCTGCATCTGAATTTTAGCTCTTCCACTTTCCCTGTGAATGAGAGAAGTCAGTTAAAGAAACAAATGTTTTCCAATTTCCAATTTCCAATTTCATCCATGTCCCTACAAAGGACATGAACTCATCATTTTTTTATGGCTGCATAGTATTCCATAGTGTATATGTGCCACATTTACTTAATCCAGTCTATCATTGTTGGACATTTGGGTTGGTTCCAAGTCTTTGCTATTGTGAATAATGCCGCAATAAACATCATTCTCAGTAAACTATCGCAAGAACAAAAAACCAAACACCGCATATTCTCACTCATAGGTGGGAATTGAACAATGAGAACACATGGACACAGGAAGGGGAATATCACACTTTGGGGACTGTTGTGGGGTGGGGGGAGGGGGGAAGGATAGCATTGGGAGATATACCTAATGCTAGATGACGAGTTAGTGGGTGCAGCGCACCAGTATGGCACATGTATACATATGTAACTAACCTGCACATTGCGCACATGTACCATAAAACCTAAAGTATAATAATAATTAAAAAAAAAAGAAACAAATGTGAAAGATTCCCACCTATCATTGGAAGAAGATAATCATTTTTCTTTGCTTTTCTCAAATGCTTGTTTTATACCATTATATAAATAAACATTTTACCAATATGGCTTGGTAAAATGGAAAGACATTCTTGGGTTCGCATCTTAATTCTTTCATCTGTTCCTTCTGTGTGCATAACCCTCCAAGAGCTCAGGTTTTTTTTTTTTAATTTTATTCACTTAGATCCATAAAATTTATAGTGCATCAGCCATGTCCCAGAAGTTAGACAACTTAGGTTTAGTATAGAATGTCCTTACTCTCAATGAGCTCCAATCATGAGGTGAGGAATCCCACAATATAATAAGCTCTACCATAGCCTGAAATTATCTGATCAACTGTAACATGAGGATTATGCTACCTATGTAACTCAGAAAATTATTGTGAGGATTGAATAAGTTAATTTTTAAAAAAACATAATTGAACTCTGTGACTGCAAATGTATTGGCTCTCGTAGTGTCTAGTTTCCCTCTGTTTTTCCTCAGATGCAGTATTAAAAGTTGTACGGAATAATTTCTTAAATCCTGTAACTAAAGCAAGAATGTAAATCAGTGGAGCAAGTGATATTCTTTTATATTCATCTTAATGGTTCTATACCCTAAGGAAACATGACTTGTGGATTTCTTGAGAATATGACATTCAATTCTGAGTATTGTTTCTTTCCTAAAATAGTGATGATGATTCTGTATTTATCTTTAACACTGTAAAAATGCATCATTTCTCATTCTGAGGGAGAAAGCACCTGAGGGCATGGTGATTGTGATAAATTTTCCATTATTTTTAATATCTTGTCTGTGTATACTGTCCAAAGGTGACACACCTTGACAAGTTGACATGGAAGCTTTGCTAAATAGATAAAACACTGTTGTGGTAAGAGCAAAGTTAGTTACATTTAGCCTATTTACATTTTTATATATCGCTAATGTCTGTAATGCAATTGTCATGATTAAATATGATATGCTTTCTCAACAGAATAAGAGGTCAGGATACAGGCAAGGTGGATTTTTACCACTGTGATGGGTAATGCATGCCTCATGTCATCTATAGTCACTTATTTTTTAATTGACAAATAATAATTTTATATATGTATGGAGTACAATGTAATGTTTTGATATGTATGCATTTGCGGAATAATTAAATTAAGCTAATTTGTATATTAATTACTCATATACTAATTTTTTTTGGCGAGAACATTTAAAATCCACTCTTCTAACAATTTTGAATTAAACAACACATTGTTAACTATAGTCACCAACAGTGGGCAATAGATCACTAAAACTTATTCCTCCTGTCTAATCAAAACTTTGTTGGCTTTGACCAACATCTCCTCTTTCCTCATTCCCCCCATGACTTATCTTTATTTCTTATAAACAAACAAACTTTTAAAGTAATAGGTCCTCTTGTAGAAAATATAGAAAAGTAGAAAGAGGAAACAAAACATTTTTTTGTTTTGAAAAATATTCCCCTTGCTTCAACTATTTGCAATTCTCTTCGATGCTTGTCAATTCTATTTTTTTGCTGAAGTTGCTTCCGTTTTGAGCACAAATGGAAAATCATGACTGTGTATCATAGAGTTCAATAAGAAGTAATTGACCTGCGTTTGTCAATGATGGTTAGCTGGGAGTGAGTTTCCCTTCCTAGACTATGTTTTGACTTTCAGTCAATTTTTCCTTCAATTTCATATACTTACTAGTTACCTCTTGCCCACTTACTATGGTGTGATAGAAATTTTTTTTCTTTTTTCTTTTACTTTAAGTTCTGAGCACTAAATGGAATTTAAGCTTTACCAGGTAGAAGTAAATGTTTTTTCCCCGGTTAAACATTGCTTTCCATATTCCATTAGTCAGATAAAGGGAAATATGAGGAAGCAATTAAGATACATTTCGGATATTGACTGCTTAATGGTCTACTTCCAGAAAAAGATTGAACTGGTATCCTCATAAAAGCAAAGGAAAGAATATCTCATAAACCAAGGTGAGAGGCACAGGATATGGAGTTAAGGCTTAAATGTCTGTGTATAAGTACAAAAACTGTGCTTCCTGGGTTTTACTTTTCTTTCTGAGATTACTGCTAAAATAGTGATTTTGCTGATAGCAGTATGAGGAAACAGAGTAGTAAGACTTTATAAGATATGATCATTCCTTTATTGTATATGTATGTGTTTAAGTTTGTTTGAGCTGCTATAACAAAATACCGTAAACTTGGTGGCTTGTAAACAACAGAAATTTATTTGTCACAGTTCCGGAAGCTGGGAGCTCAAGATTAAGGTGCCAGCAGATTCAATGTCTGATGGGGGCCCACTTCCTGGTTCTTGGATGGCCCTTTTGTGCTGCATCCTCACACAGAAGAAGGGCAAACAAGCTCGTTTGAGAAACCCCTTTTTATCATTATATTCATTGTTTTTTTAATTGACACACAATATTGAATATATTTACCAAGTACAACATGATGTTTTGAAGTATATATATATGTATAGTGGAGTGAGTAAATCTAGCTAAGTAGCATATATGATTCCTCACATAGCTATCATTTTTGTCATGATAACATTTAACATTCAGTCTCTTGGCATTTTTCTAGTATACAATATGTTGTAGTTAAGTATATTCACCATGTTGTACATTAGATCTCTCCAACCTCTTCTCTAAGGACACTAATTCCACTCAGAAGTGCTCTGCCTTCATGACCTAATCACCCTGCAAAGGTTCCACCTCCTGTTACCATCACCTTAGGGGTTAGGATTTAAGCATAAGAATTTGTGGGTGACACAAACATTCAGACCATAGCAGTATGTGTGTATGTATGTATGTGGGTTTTGTGTGTGCATTATACATAGATGTGTGCTTACTTATTAATGGCTGCAGTAATGGCATTTTATGTTGTCTTTACAACACACACAATTCTGCCTTATTCTTATTTTAAGGATCTCAGCATGTTCATGTTTCAAATGGAGATTGCTACATACAAAATTTAAAGGATACTGTGTTTTGAAAAAGATAGTTTGCTTTTTTACTCGGCATTCAGGCATAGAGTACCGATACTGTGTGACATATTACGGTAATCATGCATGAAACAAAGATATTCAGAAAATGCTCTAAGCCATGGGAAAAAAAGCATGCCAGGACTTCAAAAGAGCAATGGTTCACTTAGTCTTGGGTATAGGACACATGAAGAGAGGCTGTAGAAGAATGGGTCTCATATACCAAGTCAGGAAATTTAGGATTTTGTTTTTTTGCAGGTGGTGAGGAGCTATTGGAGACTTCAGTGTGTTTTAACATATTCAGAAGGTTGTGCATTCATCACCAGTATCTAATTTCAGAAGGTTTTCATCACTCCTAAAATAAATCCCATACCCACTACCAGTCACTTCCTATTCCATCCTTCCCCCAGGCCCTGGCAGCCATCAATTTACTATCTGTCTGTATGGATTTGTCTATTCTGCAAATTTCATATAAACAGAATCATACAATATGTAGCCTTTTATGGCTGGCTTCTTTTACTTAGCATGTTTTCAAGGTTCATCTATGTTATAACATGTGTCCATATGTCCTTTTTATGACCGAAAATATTCCATTGTATGAAGAGATCACATTTTATTCATTAATTAGTTGATGGACATTTCAGTTGTTTTTACTTTTTCACTGTTATGAATTATGCTGCTATGAATATGAACATTTGTTTATACATTTTGTGTAGATATATTTTTAAATTATCTTATATATATATAAAGTAGGAGTAGAAGTGTTGGTAACGTGGTAACCTGTTTAACTTTAGGAATTACCAAACTGTTTTCCAATGTGGCTGCACATTTATATATTCCCATCAACAACATATGATGATTTTAGTGTTTTTACATCCTCATTGGAGGCTTATAAGGAGTTTTAAGATATAATTATGCGTTAAGAATGTATATGTGGTAGCAAGAGTAGGATTGATTAGCATGAGGGAGAGAATGGAGATGGAAAAATCAAAGATGAGGTGATTATACAAGTCAGGCAAGGGATGGTGGGGCAGAGAATGATGATGGAATGGAGGAGAAATACGCAAAATATTGAGTGCAGAGTGATGATGCCTAGTGAGGAGGAGGATGAGCATACTGAGGTTTTGAGGTCGAAGGGTCATTAAGAGAAACAACAATAATTTTAAGGTTTAAGTTAAATTCAGCTTGGGATACAGACTTGCTGGCAGAATATCCAGAGGGAGATGCTAAGTGGCTAATGATACATTTTTAATGTGAAATTTCAGCCTTGAAGTTGTGGCAAGTCTTCATTTTCTCTGACTTGTATTTGTGTAAAGGTGGCCTGTAGTAAGGATGGGCAAGGCAGGTACTGGTAAGAAATGCTAAGTCCTGGGGCCTCTCTCACATCTATTACGTCAGAATTCTGGGTATGGTATCAGGAATTTCTATTTTAACAAGTAGTTCAGCTGATTCATTTACATACTGGGGTTTTAAAACTACTGCTGTAACCTACTAGTGTAAGAAGAGGTCATTGCAAGAATCTCACTGGCAATGGCAACTGGAACTACTCTGAGGATTGTGTACAGTTGAGAACTAACATTCAGTTTCGAGTTTTATTGACATCATGCCAGACACTTCACACTTTTTCTTTCTTTTTATTCTAACTAATTTTCTGAGGTAGGACTATTATAATCCTCATTATAAAAATGAAAACATTGAGCCGGAGGGTTTTTCTTTTAAGAGCAACTCAATGGCAGACATAAAAAGAAATTTAAGAATAATTTGAGGAAGAAAAACCCAAATAAAAAGAAAAGTAGCTATGAACTGATATTTACTTGTTAACCATTTCTTTTGCTAGTCCCAAAATAGATTTTTCTATAATAAAATCGCAGATCTAAGAGATGCTGAATTGAGATTTGAACACTAAAATGTCTTTTCACTTTATCAAGCCATATTGATATAATTTTTATTTACTATATAAAACAAGGATTGGCTAGAGAAAAGGAAAAAGAAATGTTATCTTCTTCCAGTTTTGTGTAGGAAATTCGTCATGTTTGTTTTCAAAGGACTGGAGTAGAAAGTATTTAAATAAATGGAATTGTACGTCATTATCATCATCATCATCAACACTATCATCATAATACAGAAAACGTTCTCCAGCACTGTTTTGCTGAGCTGTGAGTGCTCTGCACCTTGCAAATATAGAAATGCTGTATCAGTTTGTCTAGTAGTAATAATGGATTTTGTAATTGGATTTCAGAAAACACTGCAACAACTCTCCAGGTATCTTACAAAATCCCTACCCTGAGGCAATCTCTCAGTGGTAGTATTAGATTTGGGCAGTAGCCAAGGTGACCTTGATTTTGCTGCTAACAAAGCCGCTGAGGCTTGCAGATTTATCACAACTCACTCTATACACTTTGTCTTTATTCATTTTATGGGCTATGGGGAAGTGCCTTCTTGGTGTAATTTATTACATTAGACAGGAGAGTTTGGGGAAAAAAGTATTTTTGTCAATTTAGTCATAGTGAATGATATAATAATATCATTACATTGTTCAGTAGTAAATATTGTAAAGAATATAATATGTTACCATTTATATTTTTTCAATTAGATTATACATTTTTAGCTCCCCAAGGGCACTGATTTTCCTAGTGCAGTTTTATATTTCTCAATACATTTTGTATACACCTGTAATAGACAGTTAAGGCAAACATAATTTATCATCCAAACCTGGATAATTTTCAAGTAAAATGAGATACTGTGAATAATTTTGCCAGAACCATAGGCATAAACTGGAATTATACCAGACAAACTGGATGTATGGTCACCATCATTAATGAATGCTAAAAAGGCATAACATTATTTCTCATATTATCTGAGGAGCCACAGAGTAAGAGCTCATGATCTGGATTATAGCTGATAATAGAAATCATTGCCCTTTATTCATTATTATATCTTTAGCTTTTATTTTATTTCAGGAGCAACTCAGTGGCAGACATAAAAAGAAATTGAAGAATAATGTGAGGAAGAAAAACTCAAATGTGACAGTAGCTATGCACTGATATTTACTTGTTAACCATTTCTTTTTGCCATTCCCAAAATAGATTTTTCTAAAATAGTATTCTGCTTCAGTTAGAGGGCTTTGTGTTGTTTTTAAGTGTAGTCACTGTAAGTTTCCTAGGTAACCTGTAATATTCAGTGTTCAGGCGCCTCTAGTAAGTAAAATGTGTTGAAGGTACATAGAGCTAAAAGAAAAGAGTTTTAATTTAGGCATTTGCAAGATCCCTTTAATGTGATTTTATTTGCTTTGAAAATATTAATAATTTTAAATTCACTTTACTAAGTTATATCTAATCTTGGGTAAAGTATGGGCAGAGGTGCAGTGCAGAATACATGCAACTGAAGAGGAAGGACATGAAACGTGGGGGAGATTCTCAACTGCATCATAATGGAGACAGTGAGTCTTAATTCAACATTCATTTCTCGGAATTCTAATGAACAGTTGTTTTTTCAGAATAAGTAATGGAAGTGTGCTGAGTTTCATCCTGCATTTACAAAGAGCCAGGATGAGCACTCAGTTTGGTGAAAATCATGGCCATATTTTTTGATGGAATGGATTTACCATTCCCTAGCCTGTTGTATCAGGTTAACTTGATAGATATCAGTCAATATATTCTTAAGATTAATTTGGAATTTTTCCCTTTTTCACATGCAATAAAAGTATCATGTATTGATACAGCCTGTTTCCCAGACACTCTTATTATCTTTGAGTGTGGAGGAGAGACAGATTTTCACAATTCAATTGGTATCTGCCAACTCAGCCTCCTAAAGAACACCACACTAGAGCAAGGTAAAATCTGATGTGCATGAAAAATACTAATTATTATTCTTTCCTTTTGAGTTTCCAGATGCTAACATTTTAACATTGAAAATATAAATCTGGAAATCCAATAATCATGTTTCAGGAGTTTACAGAACTTTTCAGAATAGAAGTAAAGGTGTCTGAAATGGAAACTGATTCTCCTGTGGACATTCTAAGGACATGTTACAGCCGAAGAACCTTATTTGAGTCTCTTCAATAGAGTCGGCTGTTAAGAATGCTGTATTTCAGGGTTCTTTGTTGAACCTAAGAGAATAAGAAACCCGGCTTTCATCCATCTGTCTTCACCTACTCAGCACTAAGTACTCATTCCCATGTTCATGGCCTTATCAGGATGACCCCACCAAGTTTTACAGTCTCATCTCCCACTTCTTGCCCCATTTACTTGTATTCTGTCTAGATTCGATTTATGGATAGTATCTGAATACGCATGACACCTGTCATGTTCTCTGTTCCTGTGGCTTCGTCTTCATACCACACCTTTTCTGGTAAAAATGTAATTTGAATTGTAAGGCAAATCTCTATCAAATGTTTCTCTATCTCTTTTGCTAAGCTATTTTTTCTTGTTTGTTTTTGTTTATATTTTGCTTCTTCAAATCCTCTAACCACATAACCTTGGTGGTATTTATATCACAATCGTTTTATACTTGTTATATTCTACCTTTACACTGCCAGTCATAACTAGAGACAGGATTGTATCTTAAATATTTTTGTGATATTTCTTCTATATTTTATACTTCAGTAAATGTCTGTTGACCTGAATTACATTTTACTTTTAGATGTCCAAGACTTGAACTATATTTCTTTCTTTATATTACCTATGCACATTGTTCTCTTGATTTGCCTCAGCTTTAAGCCTTCCCAAGTCACTTTGTCCAAAATGTAGATATTTAAAGAACTATTTATGATGTTCTAAAGGTCCAAGCAGTTGGTAATTCATGATGGCTATCTCTTCCTCCCTCCAGCACCACTGGTGTTTATTAACGTGCCTTAGTATAAAGATACTGATCACATACTTGCACTGTCATGGTGCTTACAGGCATAATAGTATCTCTCATTTGAGTAAGGCCTTATTAAATTCTAATTAGTACTATGTATGCATAGCATTTTAACCTAGTTACCATTTTTCTATTGGCTGATCTGTCAGATTAATGCCTTGCACATAAGAGCTTAAGAGAATGTGCAGAATTCGTGGCTTTAAGGTGAGAAGGCTCCGGAACATGAAGAATGTTTAAAATAAAAAGAAATACCAATCATGTGTGAATGTGTGTGTGGGTTAGCCTTGTGAGGCTTTGTCAAACAGAAAAGGTCACCCAACTCTAGCAAAGAGGAAATTGGAGAATTGTGTGTTTTGAGTAAAATCCAAGCAGCACCAAAGGTAGGCAAGCTGCCATGTTTGGCTGAGACCCAGTCTTATCTTGTTACCAGTACTCTTCCTTTTAAACCATCCTCTCATGGAGTCACACAAATACATTAATTCACCTCTTTGTCATTCAGATGGTTGGTGCAAGACGCTTTTAAGATACAATATTTGGAGGATTTATTTGTGTCTCAGTTCATCTAATAAAGAGAGTAATAATAGAGGAATTGCCTTGAAGATGGAAAGGAGAAGATTCACAGATTATCATCTTCAGTAGACTATTGGAATATTTAACATCGTGTTTCCATCTGTTCAAAAATCCTTCAAAGAAACTTTTTAAAAACATATTTATGCCCCCAAATTTCTAAGGCTTCTTTTCAATGAACCAGTACTTACCAGTCATATAGAGCTTAGCACAGTTCTTATCTCATAGAAGTCAATTATTATTTTTTTTGGTTAACCAACTAGATGGATGATAGTTCCTAACTGACAACTAATATGTTGTCTGTGTGTGCGTGTTATCTCAGTATGTCGAGTGATGTATGAGAGGTGGATAAAAACCTAAGGTAGTACAGAGTAGATGAAAACTACTTTAGATTTGATGGATCAAGGAAGGCTTCAGAAGGAAATGGTGTTTGGGACAATTATAGTGTGGGAGAATTTGGAGGAGATGGTAACAGAAGACAAAATTTGGTCAATCCAAGTGGAGTGAAAGCATAAGTTGAAACATAAAGTTAAAAGTCAATATGCAGTAGGAAAGTTTAGGCAATAGTAAATTATTTAGAGTTTAAAGTTAATAAGGAAGTAGAATGGTGAAGGAGAAGTGTAGAAATACAAGGAGGAGCCAGGTCATGGAGGGTCTTTGATGCTAGGTGGAGTAGACTGAATATGTTCAATGGCAAGTCACTGAAGAATTCGAAGCTGAATGAGTTTATGACTTGGCTTGCATTCAGGAAGACAAAACTGTGAACAGTATATATGAGGAATTGGAGTGAGTAGATAACTAGAGGCAGGGAAGCCAGAAACAGATTCAATTGTCAAGATAAGAAGTAATGAGGGCCTGGACTGGAACAATGGCAGTAGGGCTGTAAGGAAAAAAAAAACACCATGATTGTAATATTAAGAGGGTTGAATTAGCACTGGAAAAGAAAACAATGCCTGAAGCTTGGTTGGTGTCTTTTTGTCACAATCAGAAAGAGGAATTTCAAGAGAAAAATTAGGTTTGGGAAAATGAGAATGAACTCAGTTAGGGGATCTTCAAATACAAACACAGCTATAGGTAAGTCAGTTTACTGAGTGAAAACAATAACTATAAGCAATAACTAATAGAGATATGCAGGGTCTACTTAGTGCAGTGGTTCTCAAATGTGAGTGTGAGTCAGAATTACATGCACATTTATGGAACACTTGTTCAAACACAGATTCCTGAGTCTCACCCCAGAATTTCTGATTGTGTAGGTCTTGATATGGCCTGATAATTTGCATTTCTTACATATTCCCAGGTGATCTTGGTGCTGTTAGTCAACCACTTCGGGAATTTATGCCACTGTAGCCCAGCTCACTGTAGCAGGAGGCACATGAGAACCATCTGAGGAGCTTAAAGGAAGCATACCAATACCTGGGTTCAAACCACATCTATTATATTAAAACATTTCTGGGGGATTTTACTTTTTAAGTATCTCAGGTGATCCCAGTAGGCAGCCAGACCGAAAACCACTAGTCATTTCTTCTGATATTTAAAAATTAAAACGACCTGGCACAGTGGCTAACATCTGTAATCCCAGCACTTTGGGAGGCCAAGGCGGGTGGATCACTTGAGGTCAGGAGTTCGAGACCAGCCTGGCCAACATGGTGAAAACCCATCTCTACTAAAAATAAAAAAAATTAGTCGGGTATGGTGGCAAGCGCCTGTAGTCCTAGCTACTTGGGAAGCTGATTGGGGGGAGTTTCTTGAATCTAGGAGGTGGAGGTTGCAGTGAGCCAAGATCGCACTACTGCATTCCAGCCTGGGTGACAGAGCAAGACTCCATCTCAATTTAAAAATAAATAAAAAAAAAAAAAAAAATAGATATTTATAAGTAAATGTTTCTAATTTTTATAACATTGCATTTCTCTGGGACTCGGTTTTCTCACCTCAAAATGGTAGTTTTAAAGATTATTTTCGGCTCCACAATTTTGTGAGTTAAACTTGATTTCTGAGATAAAATGAAAAAGGAATGAGAGAACTATTTTGAGATTGTTTTCTACCCTGCTATTGCCTACCAAATGTCAATAATTTCTTTTTATACATCTTTTATAGAAGTTTCTGATTATGTAGCATTTTAAAGATATTGTTTATTACACATTATAAAAATTTTTATATAAAGGGAAACCAAGTTTTTTAGCACACACAAATTTTATGATATGTATTTCGTTTGATGGAACGTTGTGTAAATTCATTTACTTTCCATGCAAGAGCGATCTTATTTTGATTTCAGACTAAGAGCTGGGAAAATAATTTCCATTTTATTGTTAAAGACAATGGATAGTATAACAAGATCTGGGTGGCAGGGAATAACCTCCATTACCAGGGTAGATGATAACAAAGGGCTGGATGTGACAATGTCCAATTCATAAAATTCTGGTTAACAATAATTTAAGAGTAGTTCTTTGTGCCAGGAGAAAAAATAAAAGAAATAGTCACTTGGAGAAATGTAAATGGGAGGAGATGGTGTTTTTCTGTCATTGAATATAACAATACACTACACTGTCTTTGTAACAATGGTCTGGAAATTGGTTTCAGAGAGGAAAGTAAATTTTCCTAAATTTACTGTGTTATCTGAGCTCCTTGTGAACTATATTCCTAGGGTCTAGCAAGGTGCCTGGTACATAATAGAAACTCACGTGCTTGTACAATGAATTAATCATGACTATATTCAACATTTTAATACAGATAAGGTAGTGGGATGCATAGAGAGAAGGGCGGCAAAGTGAAGAAGGAGGAGTCTTAAAATTAAGTCTTGTGAGGAAACATTAATAAAAATCTGGACATTAGATGAGACTTTTAGAAAAACTAGAAAGTTGTTTTTATGTCATTGAAGAATTATATCAAAAAATGGCTTTGTTTTATATGTCTACCACCAGTAAAAGATTGGCAGAATTCCTTCTATAGGGGAAAAAGTTTTAGGAGGAAATAAGAGAGAGCAGTCTAATCTGTACAAATATGGCTCTGAGCTATTTGGAGAGGCAATGAGAACTTCTTAGCAGAAGACCTGCTAGGAGATAATAGGTACAGAGTCGGCAGGAGTATTGTGGAGAAGCTGTCAGCCTTAAAATAGTATTGAATTTATGGCTTTTTGGCCTTTAAGACCCGTATAACCATGAACCAGGCACTTACACTTGGGCCCAATGCTACAGATAATGTGTAGTAAGTAAAAATCTTAACTGAAGAAGCACCATTGCTCCAATGAATAATTGCCATGTGAGGTCCATCAATTATTGTGCTAAGGTTTAGCAACCAGCAGTGGTGGTGTGAGGGTAAGAAAGACTTCTTTAAATTGCTGGATGATGAGTACCAAGTATTTCTCTTCTCTCCCTTCTTCATTGGTTCAGAAAAACAGACTCTGAGACAGAGATTAGTGTGGAGACTAATGGGTGGGTGGGAGTTATTTGAGAATGAAAGTGATATCAACACCTTTGAGGGAAAGCCAGGAGAGGGAAGACAAGAAAACAGGATTCTGCAGAGGGAGTTGTGAGTTAGGATGAAGCTTTGGTGGGAGGACACAGCCATTCACTCCTGTAGAGAGTTCTGAAGAGCCGATGACAATGTAAGCATCCTCTGATTTAGAGTGAATAGGATTGGCCCCTATACCTCCACGCTGATTAGTCATTGTAAGGCAGCTGTCTTAAGCAGATCTGGGGGGAGCTGAAAGCATGAAGAATTTCTTCCAGCAGTTCTCCCAGCAGCTGTGGAATAAATTCATTCCTGAGGAGGGATCTGGGTTACATGTGAGAGTACCTAAAACAATTGTTTTCATGTAACTACATTTAAGTTGACAAATATCATTCTTTACAGAATGCAAGTTCCTAAAATCATTCTTCTCCAGACATTCTTATGTGATCAAAGATGTCTATGCTATTTAGGTTCATCCTAATGTTGATATTTAAGACAGCTATTGGCCTTGGACTAACAATGCTTATGAGTTGACATTTTAAACAACTTTTAACATGTCAATTACCAACTCACCTTCTCTATGCTTGTTTCTGCTCTTGGGTAAGTTGCTTAATCATAGCAACTGAAACCATGTGGAACACAGGAAAATGTGACTGATCTGGAAGCCAGTTTGTAGTTAGAGTTCCTTTTTTCTGCTGTAACACACACATAGACCTATTTGGAGTGTCTGATGATGGTGACCGATGTGTCACTTGTCTCTTCTCATTCCACATCTTCTGTTAGCAAAAACATTTGACAGCACCATTACCTCCCCCAGGAGAACATTTGCAAATAAAAAAGTAAAACACACAAAGATTCATGGAAGAAATGTTACTGTGCTTACTCAGAGATTCACTGTTATTCTTATTATTTCTAGCTTTGGTTCTGGGTTCTCTCATTTATTAAATATGAAATATTGAGAAAATGTGTTGCCTTTTCTGGCCCTGAATTTCCTAAGCAGTAAAATGAGTATAACACTGGTCTCACGTGGTTATTGTGAAGAATAAACAAAAATGAATTAGTAAATGTAAAACGTGACAAACAATCATATAGTTTCTTGATAAATGTTACAGTTCCCGTCTGCATCGAAGGAAAAGCATCTTCTAGATTGAGAAATGGCCTAATTCAGTTTGGCATTCTAGTAACGAGCATTATAATATTTGTAAATTACATGGACACACAGGGAGAAAAGTAAGTTTTTTGAAAAAGCCCCTCCCTTTTCTTGACTTGGGTCTTTCATGCCCTGGTACTCCAGGAAGTTCCCCAACCCTGGAATCAGAGCTCACTCACAGTCAAATGGCCACAGCTTCCACAACGGTCAGTGAAACTGAAAGCTGCGTTGGAATAAACGGGCCATGAAAATCCCAAGTCACTACAGCTACATTAAATAAGGAACAATTTGGCTGAATCACAGGCCTGTGCGTAGTGTGAGCTGTGTTCAATCTATCTGTTGAGCCATGGTTCTTCAACTCTCTGGAAGATAAACTCCTATAGTGATAGAAACTGTAACTTCCTTAAATGAGGCAGTTAAAATGAAGTAAAATGAGAGCTAGACTGGATCTAAGACTTAGTCTTGCCTCTTGCCCCTTCTAAGCTGAGTGATCTCAGATAAGTCACTTGACTTATTTGAAAACTGTATCATCATCACTATAGTGGAAAAATAATACTTACTCTGGAAATGGCTGGGTGAATGAAATGAGATGCATATTTATAAATGAGAAAATAAAATGATACGAGCATTTATCAATTTAAAGAGCTTAATTCGTGTCTGGAAATAGTGTTATTGGATTTAGAGTTTCAAACAAGTAGAAGGTGTTTCCTCTTAAAAGGGTAATTCCTATTCTGATTTATCCAGAGCTCCTACTGACTACAAAAGCAGCTTCCAAAAAAAAGAAAAAAAAGAAAAAAAAAAAAAAAGAATTGGAGACACTTTCAGATAACCAAGACTTAGAAATAGGCAGATGCTCTCCTTCGCCTTCAGCTGCTCTGGCGCTCGCTTGCTGGGACAATTGTGCTTACAAGGGGGAAGAAAGAGTGACAGCACACAGCATTTTCTTGCCCAGAAGCATAAGCACGTTCTGTGAGGAACCTTCTTGTGCAGAACTGTAGACATTGATAAAGATTGGCACATCATAACCTGACAAGTTTTGCTGCAGGAAGAACATGGGACAAAGACCATTGGTACCATTGCACTTCTGGGACTGGCACAAGACAGATAGCTCTGACAAGAGCAGCTGCCACTCCAGACAGGGTGTTTGATTTTTGCGTGTTTCTCTTTATTGTATTACACATCACTGATGCTAATGAGATTGTCTCCACCAAAGCTCAAGGACCAGCTTTTGAAATTATCAACAGAAATTACCAAGTTATCTTTTTATTTCTTTTTTCAATCCCCCCATTTTTGTGAATTTTAATGTTGAGAAGAAAATATGAAAGGAGAGATTCTCAGTCTCCAGGACGCCACGAAATTGAGGCACATTATTTATGACTGTTAAATGACAAATCCTGAAACTGCTTTGAGTCCAGGCAGGATAAAAGGTTGATATTAAATGTGACCTTTGAGTTTAATGGTATCTAGCAGAAACCTTCATTTTGGCTGTGCAAATTGTACTATAAGTTATTAGCCCAGTTTACTGCATTTTCACGCAGTGGAGTATAGGGGGCAGACAGACAGCAGCAAATATATATATATTTCTTGTCACCTACCATCTTCTAAATAACAAGTTGTTTAAACTTAACCTTTCTTCTCCCCACACCGTTTTACATAACACATTTAAATACAATTTTTTTTTTCTGAAACTAACTGCCTGAACTAAATCAGAGTTGATGTTTTATGGGAAATCTCTTCCCTACACTGTCGTCAGTTTTCACATCTGCAAAATGACAGTGTTCGTATTCATTATCAATATATTTGTTTCTAGCTTTAAATCTTCACTATATAACCTTCCTGTTTTTGTCTATGAAAGAATAACTGTTAATCATGGCAACAACTCAGCAGTTTGCAGCCCAATAAGTGATTGGAAGAGCAATCAACTGCTCAGAGATTTCAGTATTTAAAGGTAGGCCCTGCTGTGCACGTCTGTATAAATGACAGTGTTGCAACACAGAGAGGATGCATTTGAAAAAGAAGTTAGGCAAAACAGAAGTTAAATTGCGAATACATGTTGTTTAAGTTGCACAATGGGCTATTTGGGAGAACGCCATAGGCTGCTTAACATTCGTGTGTTTAATGTGGGAGAGACTTCACTTTGTAGCAAGAGTCTAAACTTTTGTGTTTTCCTATTTCTTCTAAAATATGCAATTATATAGGATTTATTATGTTATTTGAAAGGGAAAGCTATTTTGTATTATGTCTTTTTTTAAAGCATTTAAAAATGACCATGCAGCAGATCTAATACTTTAAAATTTATTGTTAAAATAACAATGTTTTACAATATTTTTATGTTTACAAAAAATAAAGGCCAGTCACAATGGCTCATACCTGTAATCCCAGCACTTTGGGAGGTTGAGGCAGGTGGGTCAACTGAGGTCAGGAGTTCGCCACCAGCCTGGCCAACATGATGAAACCCCGTCTCTACTAAAAATACAAAAAGTTAGCCAGGCATAGTGGTGGGCACCTGTAATCCCAGATACACAGGAGGCTGAGGCAGGAGAATTGCTTGAACCTCGGAGGTGGAGGTTGCAATGAGCTGAGGTCACACCACTGCACTCCAGCCTCAGCCGCAAGAGCGAGACTCCATCTCAAAAAAATAAACAAATAAATAACAATATTGTGGTATCACACACTAAACCGCCATTGATTTTTTCATGTCCAGAATTGATCTTCTCTTTTAATATGCTCCATCCAAAGTGTTCTCCTTTGTCGTTAATGGCAACTCTACCCTTTCAGTTGCTTAAAAACAACCACAACTCTCAAAAGCATCCTTGATTCTTCTCTTCTTTTATATCCCACATATAATATTTGAACATTGTCATGGCTCTGTTTCTTCAATTATATGCATAATCTGACCATTTCTCACCTTGTCCACAGTTTCCCCTCAAATCCAAGCTTTCAGTCCTTCTCCTCTGGAGTACTGTAATATCCTCCTTAATGGTGGGAATCCACCATTGCACCCTTGGAGCCTAATCCAAACAACAGGAAGAGTATCCTTTCAAGATATGAGGCATTATGTCATACCTCTGCTTTAAACCTTGCAGTCTCTCCTGTTTTCACAATGGCTTACAGGATCTAACCTATCAATACATCTCTGACTTCCCTCCTGTTGTTCTTCTCTTTGCCTCCAGCCACCCTGGCCTCATCACTGTCTTTGGTCTCATCTACCTTGATGAATTTATGAAGCTCTTAAAATTGCCACATTCCTTCTCACAACACCTTACCCCCATTTATATTCTAATAGCGCTTATTTCCTCGAATATAATATTTATTACATTGCTGTCTCCCTCTTCTACTCTCTGTTAGAATATAAGCTCCGCGATGGTAAAGACTTTTATCTCTATTCCATGCTATATCCGATATGTAGAAATTTAATTTAATTCTATGACAAATACCGAGGTCAAGCAGATGTACTGCAATTGTCATTTATGTTCAGGTTCATAAAATCCTAGGTTACTGTGTAACTTTCTCTTCTTCCATCTCTTTTCTGTGTACTCTATGTTGACTTTCCTAGAATTTTATTAAACTAGTTATACCCTTCTTAGAGCTCCAGCCAAAGCTCCATATATTACCAGGTCTGTCCACCTTTGTGGGGACATGAACTACTCCTGGCTCTGTGTGAGCTCCAAGAATTGTCTGGCTTTTTTCTTGTGTATTTTTTTTTTCTCCCATAGCCTTGGGTAGTTTCCACTCACACATATGCAGATCAGTATTCGTCTAAATTATTGTCTTCTTTTAATCTGATACACGGACACCCACTTCTAGCCTCCCCTGGCTCCCTGAAATCCAGTTTCTGTTTCCTCAACTGAGTGAATCTCCTTGGCTGTTTGTGTTCTTTCTTTCTGTGCCACTGTCTAAACATTTCCTTCTGGGGCAATCCTCACTATGTTTTCTTCTCTCAAGGATCACAGTTGTACACTGCATGTTTTCCAACATCTGAAAATCATTGTTTCGTATATGGTATAATTTTTGGTTGTTTAAAGTGGGAAGTTAAATCTAGTCATTGTCACTGCACCATGGCAAAAACAGAAGCCCAGTGAAAAACTGTGAAAGCTATTTTTTTATCTTTAATCAAAGGAGCATGTAAGTGAGTCAGGTAATGAATGGTATACAACATGTGACTAATGTTAACATGTAGAACCTGCAGGTTATCAATGGGAGAGCAACACATTTTAAGTCAAACGTTTGTTTTCTGGCTGCACCAATTACAGTTGTTTGAACTTAGGCAGATCGCTCAACCTTAATTTCATCATCTGTTTGAATGGGAAATGGAAGTCCCTCTGCTTTATTACAGAGTTACTTCAAAGATTAAATGTGGTCACAGATATAAAAATTCCTATCTCTAAAATCCTATATCCTATCTCTAAAATCCTGTACTGATGTGAGGGGATATTCTTATTTGCATCATCATTATTTGTGAAGCTAGAAAATTCAGAATGACAAAACACTTCACCTTAATTCATCTTGTGCATGTTTATCCTGATAATTTATGTAGACAAGAATACGTTCTCTTTTGATATAACCTGTGTCAGCTAAGATTAATTTTCACTTTAAACAAAATAAAAGTGGTTTAAACAAGACAGAAACTTATTCTATTATAAAAAGGGATCTGAAGGTCTACAGTCCATAGCTAGCACAGGATTCCCAGAGGACACTAGGAACCTAGGTTTCAATTTTTCTGTTTTCCCATCCTCATTGATAGTTTTCATCACCTCTTGATTCAAGATGGCTGCTGGAATTCTAGCCATTACATTCACATTCCATCATGATGATGAAAATGATGATGATGATGATGGTGGTAGTGGCAATAGTTGGAAGAAGTAGGGGAGAAGAAAATGTTTTCCTCTAAGTCAAATCAACTCATTTAAATCAGCTTTTCTGAAAGTCCCATAATATATATTCATTTATATCATATTAGCCTTAATTTAGTCAGATGACTACATATAGCTACAAGGAAGAATGGTAAATGTTGTCTAACTTTTTAAGTAATGTAGCCAAGTATAAAAACATGTGTTTTGTTATCAAACACATTAGAAAAGAATGAATACTGAAAGACAATTGTCAGTTTCTTCCACATGCTTTTTTTTTAATCAACAATGAATTCTCTGAACTAGTTCAACTAAAGGTACTATAAGGGACACTAATACTACACTCTATGCCGAGTGAGACACTCATAGACGGTAGCTAAGTTAGATACCTCTCACGTGGCAACTGAGAAGCATTTGGCTCAAATTGAAATTTGTCTATTTTGAAAAAGTAAATTCATTACGAAGGAGTTGCTCTCAATAAAGATAGGTCAAAGAATGCTCTGAAAGCATTCCTCAAAGAGGGTTCCCAACAGTGTTTTTTGTTTTAAAATTGAGATTATTCTACATTTATTTGTATTCTGGAAATGACTCTGTTGATATTAATAATGTATTCTTGTGAAATATCTATTCACAAGAAAATTCAATATAATGAGATTAAAATAGTTTTTCTTTTATAATTTGGTGTGTGTGTGTATATATATATATATATAATCCAAATTAAAACATGTTCTTTATGTAGCAAAGGACATAGTTCTTCTGCTGATAAATTGTGGACAGAGAGAAGCACTTAACATAAAACTATGTATGAGATTCAGGCTTAAAGACAATAGAGGTTCTTATTCAGGGGCTCAACAGCTGTATTTCTAGTTATTTCTATTAATCTGACTACTCATATTGTCACACTTACTCCCAACAGTGTTTTGAGTTATTGTGGCTGAAATTTGTGAAATGCATTCTATGGAATATCATAACAGACATTCTTCTTATTCTAGTTTCTATAAATCACATCGAAGTGCTTTTATAAATCAAATTTCCTTTTTCATTGAAAAATGATAACTTCAAACATTTTATTTTCATCTATGAAGATTTTTAATAAGAACACTTGAAAGTACATCTTTAAGATTTTCTTGACTTTCTCCGCCTCTATCAAGTAGCTAATGAGCTGTAAAGGGATGCCTAAATGCACTAAGAAACTTGCTATTTAGAGGAACTCGGGGATCCTAAAATGAATCCTTTTATGAAGCAAAGAATGTTTCTGCAGTGGAAATAATTACCCTGTAATTTATCTGGCCCTAAGTAGGGTTTTCCTCTGCTTAGCTTTGTGAGTGTGGTTTACACTGTGTGTCCTGCAGGCACCTCCACTTCAGCGTGTCTGAAATGGTGGCAGGGAGCCCAGGTAGGAGGCTGTTGCTGTAAGTCTTGACACCAGTTTCTCTCAACTCTAATTCATCAGCCACTCTGATGCCAAGGAAATATTTCCTGAAAAACAAATCCACTCATTTCACTAAAAACCTCTGCTGTATCCCTGTTGCAGATCTTCATCCTCTTCTGGATAAATGCCAAGCCCTTTAGCAAAGTATTGATGGCCCTTCACATTTTGGCCCTGACTGCTTTTCCAGCAATACTTCCTGGTATTCCCCCTATATGCCATATGCTCTAGTCACACTTCACTTCTCCCCACTCTCCAAATACACTGAACATTTCATACTTCTCTGCATTTGCCTTTGGCTATGCCTGGATCGCTCTGTGTCCAACATCTTTTGTACCTGAAGAATCCCTCCTTCTGCAAAAGCCTCAGCTCAAATATCACTGTTCCTGCTTCCCAAGGAAAGTCAGTCATCTGCCTCTTTATTGCCATAGCAATCTGCTCACATCTGAGAGAACTCATTACATTTTATTGTAATTATCTTTCTATGTCTCCACAACTGGCCTTTAAGTTTAGGAGGCATGACATCATAATCTTTTTATGTTGAAGGTTGATAAAATTTGGATGTTTACTAAATCCCAGAAACTATATGCTCTACAAATAATATATCGTTAAGGACTCTCAATACAATTATGAAGTATTATTTTTGTTTCACTGATGAATGGATGGATATTCAAATGCTAAGGAGCTTTCTCAGGACTAGACTGCCAATAAAACCTATAGCCTTGATTTGATGCCATTTTCTGATACCAAAGCCTAGTTATTTTTTTCCCAATATAATATCTTTCCTCCTCAAGACTTAGCACCACGACTGATGTCTAATACGTGAAAACAATGTGTGAAATTATGTTCTGCTTAACTCTAAAGTTTATATTCACCCCCAGAGAATAAGATTTCCCACTGTTGAGGTCAGTGTGAAGGAAGCTTCAGGGGCAGCTTCCAGGGGGCCCTCCAGGAGGGTTGAGAGCCAGGGCAGTGCTTTAGAGTTGGATACAGACACCCTTTTAATAAAATGTTAAACTGTTAACTTCATTTTGCTCACCATTTGCTTCAATGACAGCAAGGCAACTTTTGAAGAAATAAAACTTATAGGTAGGGTCCCCATCATCCACCCTACCTTGTCGAAAATATATTTTTTTCTCTTTTGAAAAAGTGCCCAAAAATATGAGCGGGTTTTGTTTAAAAATGTGTGATATGGTTTGCAAATATTCATTTACTAATGTAGATTGAGTGCTGTTAAACTGGACTGAAAACCAAAAACAAAGAAGTGCATTCATATTTCTTTTGCAATTGAGCAGTCTCAACTTGGTGGATATAAATATGAACCTATTACGCTTTGTTTTGTTCTTCCTGTCATTACTTTTAACTGTACTTTGTCAAATCCAGCTTTCCTGCTTAACAACCTACTGAGTCGATTCTATTATTCTCCAACCACTTGTCTAATTTAGCAAAAAACTTTAATCTTATATCTGATTTCAGGCTATTGATCTTCCCTTTTGGAGACTAGAGCTATGATCTATGATCCTTTGTTGGGTAGAGTGAAAGAGAAGAGCGTTCTCTGAGATTTCCCCTTCTGTTACTACTTCTGGGCCTAGAGCCTTCAGTTTTTCAGGGAAAGGGAAAAGGATGGAAAGGCAGAGATCTCCTTATAAAGGCACATGAAGATAGTGGAGTGATGTCTATGGCATTGCTCTGGATTGGCCTGGTTCTGTCTGCTGCTAAAGCTTCAGGTGATATAATTGTCTCCATATTAGCAATATTCATGGTTTTCTTGGAGTCATCTTCAACTTCCTGGGACCTTCTGTTGGTGAGAACCCTCTCAGAGAAGGAACTGTGTGTCTGATTACCCCATCAATGGTGTGCAATAGTAATACCTCCTCTGTGTAGAGCACCACATTCTTTGAACTGGACCTTCAATATGCATAGCCGTGGGGAATCCAGAGGTCTTCTTCTGTGTCCCTCTGGGGATGTAAAGACTGGAATGGAATAGCTGGCATTCTCATCTTCTTCCATGCTTACCACACCACTTCAAGGCCTCCTCCATGATCCCATAATCAATTATAGCAGGGAGCCTGATTTCCAAATCTCTTCATCAGAAGTGGGCACCATTTTCTATGTTCTCAAAGGCCTAAAACATGAGGTGGCACAAGTCACATTTTTACAAGAACTTCTTAAGCACTCCCTACTCTGCCTACACCAACAGGACTACTGTTTATCAAGCACCCAGTCCAAGGATAAGATGTTAGTCTCTTCTTGCTGGGCACTTAAGTTTTATGCATAATATTCTTGGAGCTTCCTTCATTTAGCTTCAGGCAGGAGGGATATTCTCCCTTCCCCTACCTAATCCACAAGGAGGGAAGGGAATTGATTGTCCTCAGGAATGCTGCATCTCTCAAAAGACCTAGGTCCAAGAAAACCCTCTCTCATCTCTCATCCTTTTCTTATATTAACATGGGGGTAGGAGATGGTATAGTAGTTGGAGGTATTTCTTTAATCTCTTAGAAAGTGCTATAAAGGGTAGATGGCTCTAATTCTAGGAAGCTTATTTAGAATGTGGGGTGCATAAGGTTGAATATTTTAATCCTGGATTTAGCTACAATTCTGGGACCACAAAAAAATCTACTTAAAGACCTATTACACTAAGAGATTTTCTAAATTAGATTAATCTTTTTTTTTCTAATGGCTGTCATAATTTGTCCTCCCAAAAGATAACAGAGGATACTTCTGCCACTACACATGCTTAGACAGCATTTATATTAGGAGGAATGAGAAGTCCAAACTTAGGAGAGCAGAAAATCAATAGTAACCAAGTCTAATGAAGAGAAATGCAGAGATAATGAAGCAGAGTTGTGCATACTTCTTCCGAGGAGTGATGGACAGTCCCAGTGCAATTCTTTTTCTTTCTTTCTTACTTTCTTTTTTTTTTTTTTTTTTTTGAGATGGAGTCTCACTCTGTTGCCCAGACTGGAGTGCAATCTTGGTGCGATCTTGGCTCACCACAACATCTGCCTCCCAGGCTCAGGAAATTCTCCTGCCTCAGCCTCCTAAGTAGCTGAGGCTACAGGTGCATGCTACCACGCCCAGCTCATTTTTGTATTTTTGGTAGAGATGGGGTTTTGCCATGTTGGCCAGGCTGGTCTCAAACTCCTGACCTCAAGTGATTCACCCATCTTAATCTGCCAAAGTGCTGGGATTACAAACATGAGCCACCACTCCTGGCTGCAAGTGCAAATCTGAAGGTGAACTCCTGATATTATGGGACCTGCCTAAAAGGCAACAACCTGACTTCACAGGTTATTAAAATGCAGCATATTTATCTGCCTGGATTGTGGCACTTTACAATTCTTGCTTCAGTAAAGTGTGACTAAAATATTTAGTGGCACTCTCTAATATAGTAGACACTAAACACATGTGGCTATTTAAAATTTAGTTCCTCAGTCGTAATAACCACATTTTGACTGCTCAGTAGTCACATGTGGTATGTGTCTACTGTATTAGACAGTGCAGAAGTATACCATTGCCATCATTAGAGAAAGTTCTGCTGTGCAGCTTTGCATGTTGAGACCCTTATTTGCTCTGTGATAAAGAAAATGGAATTTTCTTTCATCTTTATGCTCAGATCTGCCTTGTATGGGGCTAAAAGACATGGACTAGATGGATTCCTTTTCAAGTTTTGGGTGACCAACTCAGTTTTTGGGTGACCTTCATTTAATACCTAGACAAATTGAAAAGTGAAATTTGCCATCTATCATTGGTTGGATCAAATCACACAATCAAAATTAATAAATCTGACAGATTTGCCTTTTTTTAATGACAAATTCTTTTTGGCCAATGAACCACTGACCTTTGACATGTCTAAAAAGTGCAGTTATTCAGGGAGGCCCCCGACGTGTCTAAAAAGTGCAGTTATTCAGGGAGGCCCCTGACATGTCTAAAATTGAAATCATAGTAAAGAAAGTAAATTGCTGGGCATGGTGATGCATGCCTATAATTCTAGCACTTTGGAAGTCTAAGGCAGGAGGATTGCTTAAGGCCAAAAGTTCGAGACCAGCCTGGGCAACATAGTGAGAACCCTGTCTCTACAAAAAATTTAAAAAAATTAGCTGGGCGTGACAGCTAATAATCTGAACTACTTGGAAGTCTGTAATCTATAATCTATAATCTGAACTACTTGGAAGTCTGAGATGGGAGGATCACTTGAGCCCAGGAAGTCAAGGCTGCAGTGAGCCATGATTGTGCCATTGCACTCCAGCCTGGGTGTCAGAGTGAGACTCTTTTTTTTTTTTTTTTTTTTTTTTTTAAAGACAGAGTGTAAGCTGACTCATTTATTAGAAACCCCTAAGCTACTTCAAATGCAACATGTATCCAAATCCTTAGACATATAGACATGTGATATTTACAGAAGAGTTTAGCATGGCCTTCCAAATCTTAACTTTGTTTATACTTTTCAATAAGGGTATGTGCAAATGAATGAAAATAAAGTTTTACCTCCCAAGTCAATTTCACATAATTCTAATTCCTTTTAACTAGAGAATATCTTGTTTAGAAGGATCATTAAGCTAGGTCAAGGTAAAAAACAGGTTATAAGACAAATGCATATGAAAGCTACAACTTATAAGGAAAGAAAATACCAAATTAGTTCTATCAGTCCTCTAGCCTACAGAAGAATATTATTTGTACCTAGTGTGCGTGTACACACACACACACACACACACACAAATATTTAATGCTTTTAAGTACATTTTTAAAAAAAATCTAAACAATACTTTGACTAGTCTTTTCCTCCTAATATTATATATAGACTGAAGTTTTTGAAAATAAAAGTAGCTGAGCCAATGAAATGCTTTAGCATTGTATTTTTACCATCAAGCACTGTTTAGCAGGCTGTATTTCCCACTTTTCTTCATTGATGGAGCAAGCACTAGAAATATAGAAAATAAAGATAAAATAATCACAAGTTCTTAACCTTATTTTTTTCAGTCTTTATCAGCTTCACATAGAGAGCTGCTCACTGTGTTACAGCACTTTTTAAGTTACAAAGCCTTGTCATATACATTATAATTTGTATTCCTCTAAGCAAGTAAAGTGGTAATTACTGGTATCCTCAACTTTCTCGTGATAGGACCCACAGTTCAGAGATGCTAATGCTGCAAATTCACATAGGGAGAATAATAGAGCTCCCATCGCTGCATTCCAACAATATGGACTTTCCGCTACTATTCAGATATGAGACAAAATTAAATATTTTCTTGATTTTCCCTTACAATTAAAGAAACTCTTGTCAAAAACAAAAATAAAACCTTCCAGCTTAGCATTTGCTTCAGGGTTGTATGAAAACAGAAAGTGCTTATTTCCATTAAAAAAAACAGTGTTTTTGCCTACATTAATTAGAACAGGCACATAATAAATCTGTGCCTAAGACCAAACACAAATGGAGACAAAAATCTTGGGCAGTTATCTGTGGCTTTAAATATTTGGATTTTGCTATCATGTAGACAAAGTACTCATGACCTTCCAAAGCCTGACATCAAAACTCTATTTAGATCTTTCCTCTATTGCTTTCATTGGAGCTACCGGGCCAATCTCTGTTCTTGGGAACTGTGCCACTTCCTCAATCTGTCTGTTTCTTTTGCTGTTTCCTTCATCTTGCATTCCTTCTGCATTGGAACTTTCTGTTGGATACCTTACTTTTTTTTTCAAGATCCCATCTCGAATGCCGCTCCACTTGAGACATTTATGCATAGAAATAATCTTTGGTGTATTTACTTTTGTCATCTGAATGAGATAAGTGGAAAAATTTGGCAGCATAAATTGTTCAAAGTCAACTAGGTAATTCACATTGAAGAAACATCCATATGTAAGAGATTATTAGGAATAAAGCCTTTTAAAGAATGTATTGTTAATAACTATCAGTAGATTTATTCTTGGTAAATAGAAGAACATTGTTCCCCAGAGGTTTATGTGTATATTCCATATCTGAAAATCAATGTGCATAAACATGGGGCTGTTATTAGCAAAGTCATTAATTACAGTCCTGCTTGCTCTTCTATTATGAAGAATATTCATTCGTTTGCTTTCTCTGACTGACAGGCAGTAATGACTTCAATAAGCTAATGAGACATCCAGTTAAATAAATATGATTTTAAGTTACTAAATGTGTAAACATGATTTTAATGAGTTCCTATGCTAATAGAGTTTCCATAGTTATGGGCTGGTGGTGGTGGTATAAAAAGAGGGATGAATATAAGACTGGGTTCCTATTCAAGCTCTGCGGGTTACAAGATGTGTGGCCTGTTTGGAACTAGATCAGCTCTCTAAATTGTAGTCTCTGGGCTTACTGCATGGAGATGTGGTGAGGATAATGTCAAATAACACACATTGACATTGTATTTTGTAAAATGGCAAGTGTTCATTAAATGCATAAAAATGAATTTTAAAGACCTCTAGAGTAGGTGTCCACTCACACCTTCTTGATAAAGCTTTGCCCTTGCCTGCCCCTTTCTGAATATTTCCATTTAAGTTGTTGTGTTCCATTTCCATTCACCCATGCATATAATGAAATCTATTGTCCATCCATTATGTGTCAAAATTTGACTTTAGAAAACAGGACAATCCTAAAGAGATCAATCAAGAAAGCAGAGGAAATTCCACATTTAGAACATAAAGTACAGCTTAGCACCTTGACTCCTATTCATACATCATCTCATTCCCTAAGGATCCAGTCTTAACCAGCTAACTTAGTAAAGAGGTATATACCAGTGGCCCCCTACAGATGATCCTTCACAATTAACAGAGGGATTGTCTGGAGACATCTGAAGCCGTACCCCTTTGTGAAAACTTTCTGTGCTTTTACTAGCTTTTTCAACTGGCTGTCAAAGCAGGATACTTTTACCATCTCTTAAAATACTGAGGTAGCCTACTCACTGATTTTTTTTTTCACACAAAAGCCTGGTTCTTCTGGTTCTAATGGGAGCCTATTACTAATCTTCTGACAAATAATCTAAAATACAGAACCACTTTGTGATATCCATAAACTTAAGGAGCACAGGCCTTGCTAGAGACAACTAAATCTATGGTGCTGTAAAGAGTCGAGATAGAATCTTGTCCCCATTCCCTGTCCTATTTTAAGGACCATGAGAGGACAAGTATGTCTTGTCCAAGATCACGTGGCAAGGTACTGATGGAGTTTGGTCTGTCTCACCAAGCACTCACTGACACTGCAATCTATACTTGTGAGGCTTTGATAATCGCTGGCATGTGAAGATGCTTCAGTAATTAGTGTACACATATAGGGGAAACAATGTGGGAGTATATTTGGCTTCCTATGTCAAAGTTTCTTTCTTAATGTATTACATGTTGTCTCTTGGATCTAGTGTTTTTCTGGTTTAAACTGGAGAAGGAGAAATAGTACATAGCAAGTGTTTTTATTCCTGTTTGATTGGCATTCTCATTTTATTATGATTTTAATGTCCTCACGTTCCCAAATAGGAGTAATTTCTATTGCCTTTTTTTTTTTTTTTTAAGATGGACTCTTGCTCTTTCACCCATGCTGGAGTGCAGTGGCACGATCTCGGCTCACTGCAACGTCTGCCTCCTGGGTTCAAGCAATTCTCCTGACTCAGCCTCTGGAGTAGCTGGGACTACAGGTGCATGCCGCCACACCCGGCTAATTTTTTTTTTTTTTGTATTTTATTAGAGGTGGGGTTTCACTATGTTGCCCAAGCTGGTCACAAACTCCTGAGCTCAGGCAATCCACTTGCCTCGGCCTCCCAAAGTTCTGGGATTACAGGCGTGAGCCACCGCACCCAGCCTTTCTATTGCTGTTTTGATTGACCTCTTTAGCATTGCTCTGTTTCCTGGAGCCAGGGAGCAATACCTTTCATCTCTAAGAAATCGACTTGAAAATCCTGAGCAAGTACATGTATATGATTGGCCTTTGATATATGAATCATTCTGGTTATAAACCTAGAAAATACCCTTTAGTCCATCTGAACTGTGATGGTTTTATTCTTGAGCTTTCCTGGCATAAGAGTAGTGTATGATATAATCACTTTCATCTTCACTGTTTTCAGAGTGGGAGGAGGAGGGAGGAGTTAGATCTCATAAACAGCTAGACTACCTTTTTATTTTTTGCCTTTTCAGATTGGCAAGGAATATTGTTTATTGCATCTTTTAATAGCCACTTACAAGATTTAGCTTTTCTCAGATGGCCAAATAATTATCCTTTATTCCTAAACTTTCATGCACTGGCTCTCAAACCAAATGCGGGTTAGGTGAGCTTTCTACGTTTATTGGCCCGCCTGTGAAAGAAGGCCACATATACATTTGGCCTCCATTTGTTAGCTGGCTTCACTAAGCTACTTGGTATTTGCAGACAATGCTGTTTCTTTGTCCTAATCATCTCCTTCCCTCTCAAGAAAGTAAGAAATCTCAAATACGGAGGACATCTTATCTGAACTGTTATGATGTATGTCTTACATGAAATGCTATCCTTGAGTGAAATGTTAGGGAGGTTGAATAGAAAAAGACTGAACAGGAGCACAACTCAGTACACTTACTACTTAGTTTTCCTTTTCAATTTTGTTAGCATTCTGTTTTAGGCTCATAGGCTCTTAGACATAGAACAGATCTGAGATTATCTCATCCCTTTTCTCCCGTTGCCCCATTTTACGAATAAGTGAGGCCAAGAGAGATGAAGTAACATGTCAGCATTTGCAACTTTAGTTAGCATTGTTACTGACTTCAGCTCTTCCCCATTTGTTCACACATCTTGCACATATCTTCCTTGAAACGGTGCTGAGAAGAGCTAAATTAGCTTACTACTAAAGATTATTCTGATTAGTCTTCGTTTCTTCTGATTAACCTAAACAACACATGTGTAAAATTTTCCAGAATGAAAAGGTTATATAAGTTTGAGGTAGTCTGTTAATGAACTATTGCCCAGTGATGAAGAAACTACCTTAAAAGCCACTAAGAGCTGTGTCTCTGGTAGTGTCCAGAGAAGCTGAGTAAACAACATGAAATTTCCTTTTGATGGTGAACACTAGCATGTTGACCTTATTTACCTCTTCACTGTAATAATTAGGACTTTTCAAAACATTCCTTAGTTATTTACATATTTCTACCTAGTTGGGTCATGATGTTGGTAATTACAAATTTCAGGAACTTGGAGAACATCAGATTTGTAAGCTTTTTTATATTCCCCAAATCTTAATTTTCATGAAATCTTTCTGATATCCTCAGCACTCTAGTTTAGACTCATAGGCACTTATACCTGGGGAACAGATATAGAAATTATCTTGCTGCCTTCCTTCTCTCACCCTTTTTTCATGGATGGATAAGTGAGATCATGAAAGGTAAAGCAACATTTCAACATTTACAAATTTAGTGTGCATTATTACTGATTTTAGCTTTTTTCTTTTCATTTGCTCAGTGGTTTTTATGCTCAATATAATGTACAGATTCTTTTTTACTCAGGTTAAAGGTTAGAAAATAGATATTAACTAAAGCAATGAAAAAAATATTGTCAGTTTTAAAGGCCATTAATTCCCTAATCGCCATCAGTGAACACTTGCTTCTAATTTTCAAGTGCCTGAAAACATTTTGGTCATAAAAAAGTTGAACATTCTCTCCTAATCCTTTTTATGTGATTCATTTGCTTATCATATCTTTTTATCAGAATAAAAAATACTCAGCTCTCTGCCTTTAGAATGGATGCACTGTTCTGGATCCTTTGGGGTCTTTCTTTTATTCAAAATTTGTACAAAACTATAAAGTTAAGAAGTTTGTTGACAGCAAATTTGCTGATATTATGAGAGAAAAAGTTAAAAAAAAAAAAGTTAGCTTTGTAGGTTGGCACTCAGGACCCCTGGAGGACTTTTTTTTTTTTTTTTTTTTTTTTTTTTTGAGAAGGAGTTTCGCTTTTGTTCCCCAGGCTGGAGTGCAATGGCACGATCTCAGCTCACTGCAACCTCTGTCCCCTGGGTTCAAGTGATTCTCCTGCCTCAACCTCCCAAGTAGCTGGGATTACAGGCAAGCACCACCACGCCCGGCTAACTTTGTATTTTTTTTGGTAGAGACGGGGTTTCTTCATGTTGGTCAGGCTGGTCTCAAACTCCCGACCTCAGGTGATCTTTCCGCCTCGGCCTCCCAAAGTGCTGGGATTATAGGCGTGAACCACCGCATCCGGCCCCCCGAGGGCTTTGTAAAGGCCATCACTATTCTCCCTTCATCTGTTACCTCATTGGTGAGTTCAGGCACTGTAGAGGCCCCTTGGACAGGATGAAAATGTGAAAGCAACACATTTCCCTTCACTGTTTCGAATGCAGAGGGACTTACAAGGTCCTTATGATCTTTATGGTACTTACTCCAGATAATTTTATAAAAGCTAGACAAGAAAGGAAATATAACAACGCACCACTGCCGTTCAAATGTCGTTACCTTCAAAATTAAATTTCATATAATGCAGACTTCGTTTTATCCCCAATATAAAAACCTCACACTGAATATTAAACATCTTTAAAAATTAGTACAGAAGGACACACGGTAAGTATTTGAACCTGATTGCCTGATCTTCAAGTTCACAGGAACTGTCTATAGAGTTTTATGTAGGCACTGAGAAGAATACAGAGTGTAAAACAAAAATCACTAAAAATACATTTTTTATACTAGGATTTTCCAGAAAGACTTATAGAAAATTGCACATGTACTGTCGAAGCAGAGATTGTAGTGGGCCAAATCTAAGCAATCAATAGGAAGAGTAATCAATTATTATTTTTAGATAATTAATTCTAAGGGAAATCTTTGAAGGGGCTGTTACCTTTCCTTAGATTTCTGGTAACTGCACATCTTACCTAACAAAAACAGAAACCCCAAGCATCTCATAACCGATCTCTTTCCTAAGAGTCTATTAAGTAGATACTGGTTTTCTGTCTACTATCATATTAAGTTATTTTCTGTAACTACTGCTTAGTTGATTTCTTGCTAAAAAAAATACTTGTCTTTGCATATATGGTCTCTGAAAACTGAATCTATAATTTTACCCTGTATCTTCATTTGTATGCTCAAGACTGTCAAATTGTCACACACAAAAACTAAATAGATTTAAATGGTGGAAAGAATGCTACAAAATGCTGTCAAGTCTACCTTGATGGTTCACATTTAGAGTGTTATTTTTGAAGGAAAGTTAGAAATGTACACCCTAGAATATTTTAGTTATTAATTTTATCTACATTTCACATTCTTAACAGACAAACATGTTGCTAAACAGCTTTATGGCATAGATGGGATTTTTTTTTTTGTCTCCTAAGCAATTAAAAAGCTCTACTGTCCCATCAAATATTCTTATCTAATAAGCTCTAAGTATTGACTAAAAAAGGAAAAGTGGCATTTCACCTGTCTGTTGTTTATAATGATCTTTTACATTTCAGAGCGTTACATTTTGTTGTGTTCTAACACTCCCATTTAAAAACTTTGCCTGAGGAATTAAAAAATGTGCTATTTACCCAGAATATTTTTTAAATATCAATTTTTAATGTAATATTTGGAACAGTTTTTTATGTCTTTTAAAATTGATGGACTCTTTTTTCATCCATCCATTGAGGAACACTTAGGTTGATTCTATTATCTTGTTTATTGTGAATAGTGCTGCAGTAAACATGAGAGTGCCGATCTCTTTGAAATCATGGATGAAACTGGAGAATATTATATTATGTGAGATAAGCTAGACACAGAAAAACAAATACCACATAATCTCACTCATGTAGAATCTATAAACTCTAACCTCACAGAACTAGAGAATAGAATAGTGGTTACCAAAGGCTGGGGTAGTCGGGGGAAGGGGGAATGGAGAGATGTTCCTCAAAGTGTATGTGATACAGTTAGATGGGAGGAGTAACTTCAAGAGATCTCTTCTATAGCATGGTGACTGTAGTTAAAGAAGACATATTGTACTCTTGAAAAATGCAAAGTGGATGTTAAGTGGTCTTACCACAAAAGTGATAACTAGATGAGGTAATACATTTGTTACTTAGGTATATTTAACCATTTCACAATGTGTGTGTGTGTGTGTGTATATATATACACATACGTACATACATATATACACATATATACATATATACACACATACACATTGTGAAATGTGTATGTGTGTATATATATATATAGTTATACATTGCTTACAATGGGGATACATTCTGAGAAATTTGTCATTATTGCAAGTTCATTGTGTGAATATCGTAGAGTATACTTACAGAAACCTAGATGGTATAGCTTACTGTACACCTACACTATGTGGCACAGCCTATTGCTGCTAGGCTACAAACCTGTCCATTTATGGAATAATGTAGGCAATTGTAAATAATGGTAAGTGTTTTTGTATCTAAACATAGAAAAGGTACAGTAAAAACTTCAGTGTTACAATCTTATGGGACCACCATTTGCACATGTGCTCTGTTTTTGACCTAAATCTTTTGAGGTGCATGGCTGTACTTCAAAACATCATGTTATACATGATAAATACATATAATTGTATCTGTCAACATGTGTAACAAATTATGGACTCTGACTTTTCTCTTTGATTATTTAAATGGTAATGACTTTAGTTGAAATAAAATCCTTATGAAAAATAACACAAAAGGCCAATGATAAATTACATATTAAAAAAATTTGTTTTGTTCCCGCTTCAAAATGAGGGTTCATGATGCCTTTGTTGAAAGAGGTAAGCAATTGGTGGGCCCTCCTGGCTATGTAGGGACTGCCAATCTGCATCCTAGTTCTGGCTCCAAGACAACCACAGTGGGAGACAGAATACTTGGTGGAGATGCTTTTCTCCATTAAACTGTAAACCACGTGAGGACAAAGTCAGTCAGCATCCTTCTTTTACCGCAGTCCTTTGCATGATATCTGACCCAAAGCAGGTATCTTGTAAATCCTTGCTATATAAATTAATTAAACCTTAACATTTAATATTGGTTGCACTGTATTTTAATTTTTTATTGGTGAGAAATCTGAAAAATACGTTATAAAAATGATCAAATTCCTTACTAAAAAAGCATACATTTAAAAAGTCTCATTATAGTTAGGTAGAGTGAATAGAGACTCCACAATGTTTCAAAGATAGTATTGGTTTTTAGACTGTTAATAAAGATACATTTCTATGAGTATCCTATCAGGAAAAACTTGACACACTCTGAATCCATCCATATGATAGTCATGGATAGAAAGAAAAATTCCACCACGTATACACTATTTTATTTTTAGGTTGTCAAACATCTAAATGTATGAAAATAAGTCCATGTGGAAATACCCAGATGTTTAGCGCTGTGAATGAAAATTTCATCCAGAGTAATATGAATGTATAGCTCTATGGTATTATCAGTGTCAATTAGACTCTAAGTCACACTTTCATTTTGTAAGTGGAGAAATGAGAATCTCCAGAGTTTCATAGCTCTCACTCAGCCTGATTCAATGATTTTAGTTACCACCTGGTCCCCTGAGACATGCATTATCCTTGCACTGGATGAGAAAATACTAATCTCGGGGTCAGTGTGCCAAAGAGGCTCAGCACACTTTGAAGCACGAGCTTTAACAATTTGGGCAGACCACAAGATAAGCATAATGAGCTTAATCTCTTGTCTTACATTTTACAAATTTCTGACCTATTTGAATGGATTTCTGCTTTATATAAATCAGCTGCTTGAAGTAATAGAAAGCTATGTATTTTATAAAATATGTGCCTACATTTAAAACCACTCAGATTTATTTTTGAACATTATGTTAGGACCAGAAATACAGGGCCGTATGAGTTGGAGAAGTGATGTTGTTTTAGCTAGAAAAATGTTGCTTTTATTTTTTCTACATACTACACATCCCTGCTGGCCCGGTATGTATATTTGGTAGAAAGAGAAGTTGAGAAAGCTATTTATTCACAGTGAAACTCAAGTACACGAAGATGAGCCGACTGTAATTGCTTTGTAGGACAGGCCAGAAGTATTCCTGAGAATCACACTGATGGTACATATACAAATTATAATGCATTTGGAATAAAAATATCCTTAAAAAAGAAAGAGTACAGTGGCCACTTTCTAGTATTTAAAAGTGTTTCAGTAAGGACTGGGGAATCATTCCAAGATAGGTATGCAGTCATGTTATTGACCAGCTGTGTTGAAGATGGAAGACGACATGGGGTGAGACTATAGAGTATATTCTGGAAATGATACTTGATTTTAACCAAGGTAACTCTTATCATGAATCTTCAAGAGAAGAGGTATGTTTGGTAAGAGAATGTCAAATAAATTTGATGATTATAATGTTAGGGCTGCTGATAAAGGAAGCTGATCATGAGAACCTACTTAAAAGGAAACGAAACTTGGATCACTGCTGAGGAGTGAGTCCTTTATTACCTGTAGAAGAAAATGAGCACCCTTCTGAGAATTCTGTGCAGTCCAGTGTCGGAGTCCAAGACAGTGATGCAGTGATGGGGTGATCGTGGCGGTATCATATCCAAGGCATAAGAGTTGAAGTTGTTCTCTTGTCACCTCAGATCAGATTATATCTAAAGTAGACATTTCTTTATTGGAGTCATATTTTAATAGGAACATTGACAATCCAGAACATATCTAGAGCAAGGCAAGCAAGACCAGGAAGTAAGTCAAACCGTATCATGGGAATGGGAATAGTTAAAATATTTAGAATATTTAAGAATACACATGGCATTTATGAAACGTTTTTTGGTCTCTGAAAGAAGTGAGCTTGAGAACTCAGATCATTGAGACCCAACTTCTGGTCTACCTGGATCGAATCTTGTCCTGCTCTATGTTCTTCCTACCTCCCAAAAAGACAATTACAGCAACAACATTTCACTCAGTATAGGTGCTAAAAGTATTCTTGACACTGCTGCTTAAATGATTATGTATTGTCATTAATTTCATTTTTATTGACAGTTCATGATGCAAAATGCTTCCTACTTAACAAACATCTCAATGCTCTAGTTACACAATGATATACTATGTATGCACCGATGTATTATGTGAATAAAAAATAACTGCAGGTATTCATAAATACCTGTTGAACCTGCACTTAATGCAACAATATAGAATTAAAGACGCTTCTTTTTTATTTTTCATTTTCTCACTCACGACCTATTTCTTTGTAAAAATCAAATGTTCTCCCCTTTAAGTTTGAAAATACTGTGATTTTATAATTCCACAGGGAAAGAATGCATAATAAAAGTGTGGAGAGAAGAAACAAATTATTACTAGTTATATTAAAAACCTGTTTCAAGTGAGAAGATCTGTCTTGTTTCCTGACCCACTGTGTGTGTGTATATATATAATTTATATATAACATATATTATATATTTATTATATGTAATATAATTATATATTTGTCGTATATAATTAGATATACATATATGATTTGAGCAAAATAAAATCTTACAAATAATTTTCTTCTATGAAAAGTATATGTGTAAATGTATATGTATATAATTTGAATAAAATAAAATACTTATAAATTTTTGTAAGCATAAGAGACAATGAGAGAAAGATAATTTCCCTTTCTACCAAAAAGTCCATAAGCAATAGCTAAATAGTTCCATTTTGATCAACTTGTAGGAAAAGTATGAAGCTAATAATAATTTTATTCTTTCTCCATTAAGTGAAAGGAGAGAAAGACTTCCAGCTCTAATTATGACAGATCTTCATTTAGCATGTTAAAGTTTTTGGATCCAATGAGATTGAAGAATGATTTCTCTAGAGTTTGTCCTGAAGGTTTATGCCAGAGCACCAGATCTTACCACTGCTGTATGCTCAGTGTGTTTAAAAGCACACGATGTTATCCCATGCCTATGTGACAAACGCATAAAATGAAACTAAAAATGATTCAGTGTAATTCTCTTATTTTCTGGGGAACTTTTCCCCTACTCTGTGTATCTTTCTGTATCCCTGCTATTTGTTTAGGGCTTTGTTATTAGTTTTTTAAAGACTTTTTTTTTTTTTTTTGAGACGGAGTCTCACTCTGTCGCCCAGGCTGGAGTACAGTGGCGCGATCTCTGCTCACTGCAAGCTCCACCTCCCGGGTTCACGCCATTCTCCTGCCTCAGCCTCCCGAGTAGCTGGGACTACAGGCGCCTGCCACCACGCCCAGCTAATTTTTTGTTATTTTTAGTAGAGACGGGGTTTCACCGTGTTAGCCAGGATGGTCTCCATCTCCTGACCTCATGATCCTCCCACCTCGGCCTCCCAAAGTGCTGGGATTACATGCGTGAGCCACTGCGCCTGGCCTTAAAGACTATTTTTAGAGCAGTTTTAGGCTCACAGAAAAATTGAGAAAAAGTTACAAAGATATCCCATATACTCCCTGAAACACACATGCATAGCCTCTACATTATCAGCATCTTCCACATTAGTGGCACATTAGTTACAATGTATGATCCTGCATTGACATATCATTATCAACCAAAGTCGATAGTTTACAATAGGGTTCACTCTTGGTGTTTTACATTCTGTGAGTGTGGACTAATGTATAATGACATGTATCGGCCATTATAGTATCACACAGAGTAGTTTCACTGCCCTAAAAATTTTCTATTTTTCATGGATTCACCTGACTTTTCCCTGGGATCCCTGGCCACCAACCGATCTTTCTATTGTCCTCATAGTTTTGTAGAACTTCATTATTTTACTTATGAAAATACTTCTCCATATTATGTCAGGGTAGTCACCAATACTAAAAGTACTGATGGGAAAGATGTACCTTCAAGAAAAATTACAGAGGTGTCATTACAATATCTTGTCTAATTATACAAGATCTATTATTGTTTTCTTTTAGGCTCACTCTTAGGATAGCCTAAAGAAATTGACAGAAATAATGAATATCCTTTTGAAGAAGTCATCATTCTTCAGATAAGGGTCATCAGTAGTAATGCGTTGCACATACATGATACTTTATAATTTGAAAGACCATTTCACTAGCATTATCACATCATTTGTATTCTGATTCTTTTCATGGGGAGATGTTGACCTATTGAGATTTATAAAGAATAATTCAAAAAGAGTATTGGGCTTAGAGACTGTCCGGTTTTAATTGTCAATGTATAGTTGGTTTATATAAAAAGAATATTGTAGCTCTGTTAAATAATTCATTAAATTTTCTTCTAAAATGTGGATGCTTTAAAATATTTTCAATGAATTAATCACTTGCCCTTTAAAATAGTTTTTGAAACATAAGGAATTTTTGAAACATAAAACTTCATACTAGTTGCAATTTATAAAAGGTGTTTTTGTTTGTATGCTTGTTATGGGAAGATGTATTATTGTATAATAACTATAAAACTTTGACCACTGTGTTTGATCCTAGAGAAGTTATATAAAAATGCAAAGTCTATGCAACATAATTTCAAAATAATTTTTTATTTCTTATAACTTTAAAAAAATCTTTTCCTTAGCTCTCATAAACTGTGTGCCATACCTTAAGTGCTTCCATGCTTTTTTCAATCTGTCCCGATCCATTAAAAAGTGGAAAATTCCACCTTGACCTTCTATGTTTCACATAGTCTCCCTCCCACCATCCCCCCTTGCTCCTGAGTGTCAAACACAAAAGTCCTTAAAACATCCTGCTCAAAGGAAAGAGGAACGGGAGGGACTGGGTAGCCAAACCAGAATCCTCTTTGGTCGGTATATTAGTTTGCTAAGGCTGCCATAACAGAGTACCACAGACGGAATGGTTTAAACAACAGAAATAACTTTTTTCGTGATTATGGAGATCTTGGAAGTTCAAGATCAAAGTGGCAGGGTTGGTTTCCCCTCAGACCTCTCTCTGTGGCTTCCAGATAGCTACTCTCTTGCTGCCTCTTCATGTGGCTGTTTTCTGTGCACACCATGCCTGGTGTTTCTGTGCGTGTCCAAATTTCCTCTTCTGATAAAGACACTAGTCAGCTTGGAAAGAACCCACTCTAACAGCTCATTTCACTTAATGTATAGGTCCTATTTCCAAGTACAGTCACATTCTGAAGTACTGGGAGGATAGGGCTTCAACAAAAAAATTTTGGAGTGAGAGAAGGCACAGTTTAGTTTATAACAGAGGGCAAAGAGAGGAGAGAGGTGGGTCAACTTTACATTTTTTAATCTAACAGATAAACGCATTCAATCGCCAGCTAATTTCTGTTTGGAGAGGTCAAATTTCTCTGTTATTTTGGAACTGAAAAGCATGCCTATGCCACAGGAGAGGGTATAACTCCATTAAAGATTATCTAATTAATATTGTCTTTCTCCATTGGATTCCTCCAAGTATGGGAAGTAAAGGAAGAAAGGAGAATAAATAAATCAAAGGAAATCAAAAAAGCCCCTTTTAGATGGCTTAAACAGGACTGGAGATACCATGAAAGCGAGGCTCAGGAAGCCTACAAGCTGCTGGCTGGCATGAAAACATGACATTGATGTGCCAGAGTCCCAGGCAAGTTTCCCCTAACTGTGTTAGCACACTCATGTGCAGGGAGGGGAGCCTGGGTCACGTAACTCCAGCTAATTCTTAGACAGAGGAATGAAGATGAAGTGTTGCCTGGACTCTAGATTTTTTTCGTTAGAAATTAGAGATGACATTTCTATGTGAAATGTTGTAAACTTGAAAAGCCTCTTGGGATTGGATCAGGCATATCTGTGGATCATATCTAGGTAGTTACCCACGTTCTTTTCAAAGCACGTTGCACCACATGGCTTTGTCTTCTAACAAACTTGTGAAATAAGTATGATGATTCAAGTTTTAAATGAGTCCAACGCTCATAGAAATGAAGGAACTTTCTGCTTTTCATTCAACTAATAAATGGCACAGGCAAAATTTTGAAACTCAGTGTCTTGCATCAAAGTCCAGAGTTTTCATTAGTCTTATTGTATTTCTCAGACAATGTATTGTCATCCAGGTATCAAATGACACACTTAGTTGTTTCTAAAAACTTATTATTGAAGCTTATTTCTCAACTGTCCACTGCAGTTTTTGAAAGAAAAAATGAAATAGATTTAAGAATCATGGGACCCATAACCCTCCCTTTCTTGGTCCCACCAACTGTAGCCTCTTGGAACCAAGTCACCACCCGCCACCTAGTGGCAGCATTCTCTAATTGGAGGTTAAGTACCACCTCACGAAAGCAACCTGAAAAATGGAAACACAAAAACACGTGCATAGTTTCAATCTATAATCCCCATTAACCTGTAAAGAGGACAGAATAACATTATTTGAAATGTGCTGGGTTTTATGGAACAAAGAGTATGGAGGTCCTATGCTTAGAATTCCTGCCACTGGACTGTATTTTAGTTCAGGCTGTCTCACTAGTACCTCTTTGGATTCTAGATTTCATTCCTAGAATCATATGATTATGAAATTGTTCAAATATTATAAGTTGATGTTGGATTAATAAAATAATACATTGATGAATAAATACATGAGGCCACCACTCTCCTTAGGAAACTTTCCTGGTTCTCTGTTTCACTGGAATGTCTCTGAAACTCCTGGGACTAGAATAGGAATGTCTCCACTTTCTAAACCTCACTTGTCTTTCCGTTCTCATTTCCTAATACATAGATCTGCTGCTTTTTATTTCCGTGATATCGTAACCACAGTTGACCCGTCCATGTTGAGGAAAACTTACTATTCTTTCTTCCCTTTCCCTTCCCTTCCTTTCTCTTTCCTTTCTTCACCTTCCTTCACTTTCTTTTCCTAGTTTTCTCTTTTTTTCTTTCCATCTCTTCTATTTATTTCTCTCTCTCCCTTCCTTTCCCTCTCTTCATTTGCTTCCAAGTTCCTACACGTTCTTCAAGGGTCAATCAAAAGCAGCCTTTTCAGGAAACTCTCCTTGGTCCTGATTCTTATTCAAGAAGGAAGCATTATCACTTAATCTTATACCTCACGGTATGGCAAATTCTTTGACTGCAAAAACTGTTTATTAATCTCTTTATCATTAACCAGTTAGAACGTGGACAGAATTTAAGTGTTAGCTAAAAGACTACATGAATTACATAATTATTTTAGTGTCTATCGTGTAATTAAATAGCAAATGCTATTTGGTCAACTTCATATTAACCTTCTCTTTCTACCTTGACTGGCTCATTTATAGCTGTTCTACATTAAAAATATATGTGGAAGTTGAGAATGCAGGCAAAAATATGCTTATGGTTTTACTGACCTGTTTATGATAAATTATAAGATATACTATACAAATTTTGCCTTTGCTCAAAAAAAGACTATATATGTCAGAAACAAACTTGTCGACTCTAGCATAATATCTCCTTCACATATTGTTCTGTTCTCCCACACAGTAGTTTTAAATACAGCTTTTCAAAATTGAATGCTAGAAATTTGCATGCTGATTCTATTAGGGAAAATGGTCAGATTCTATTCATGTTGAATACAAGCTGAACTGATGAGATGCTGTGAACCCTCTGCTGCTTGGCTTCAAGTTAAGAGAACAGAAACAGTATTGAGGTTGGCTTCCTTTTATAAAATGATGAAATTCCGATTAGAAGAATTCCAAGCTTCCTTTCAGCTTCATCTGTACTAATACAGATTTCTACTAAGGAGAAAAGAATTAAAAATGCCAAGCTGCAAAATATCTGAAAAGAGCAGACTATGTTTGAGTGTGTTGGTACATTTCAGGGAGAACCAAAATCAAATACTAACTGCTTATCAACAATTGAACCTCAAACTTCAAAATTGAAGTTTAGGCAGATAAAAGAATTTAAGGTCAAGAGGAGACATGACTCATACTAAACAACAGATTTTTCAATTGTTCTTGAAACTGCCAACCCAGTTCTTTATTTTATTTTTTGCAGAAGAGCATGAAAATCAAAACAGGAAATGAATCAAAATTATTTTCCTTTCAAATAAAGTAGCAGTACACACACACACACACACACACACAAATTTAAGAGAAAATGAACTGATGGTTTTTGTAGTTGATGATCTGAAGAAGAAATTGTTTATTCATTCGATATTCCTGAAAAATAACTTTAATAGAATGAGTCTATAAAAAGGAAGTAGATAGCCTTCTTTCTAGTAGGCTTAATATGTGCAGAACCACATATATAAGAATAAATCATGTACATGTCACTAAGTATTTATCAAACAGCATTTGTCTAAGGCTTTATGCAAGATGGTGGCACCATGTAGTCATGAACTGAACAGGAACCCTGACATTTTAAAACGTATCAAAACAATGGATTTACTCCTAAATGATTCACATGTAATTCTCAAAGTATTAACAACAGAAAAGTAGTATTAGCATTTTCCTTATATTTTCCAAGTCCCAGAATACCATCTGTTTGCTTTGGTTCATACATGTTAATGACATTTATCAAGTTAACATATATTTGAATTTCTACACAATTAGTTCTCAGTTCAAGAAAAAAAAATAGTATCTCTTACACTCAACATAAAATCACTATCTTTTGTAAACTAACATAGAATGTGAAGAGGAGATTGAATCATACCTGTGTTTATTCTCTCATATTGTAGGCTTCTTGAGATTGTATGCTTCAGTTTATTTTTTTTAATGTTTTTTTCTCTCTCTTTCACCAATGAGTGAATATTTTCTGAAAAAGTAAATGGTTATTTTATAGACTACTGATCCATTGATTATTAGCTGTAACTTTTTTTTTTTTTTTTTTTTTTTTTTTTAGACAGAGCCTTGCTCTGTCGCCCAGGCTGGAGTGCAGTGGCGCGATCGTGGCTCACTGCAACCTCCGCCTCCTGGGTTCAAGCAATTCTCTGCCTCAGCCTCCCGAGTAGCTGGGATTACAGGCACCCGCCACCATGCCTGGCTAATTTTTGTATTTTTAGTAGAGATGGGGTTTCAACATGTTGGCCAGGCTGGTCTTGAACTCCTGACTCCGTGATCCACCAGCCTAGGCCTCCCAAAGTGCTGTCATTACAGGCATGAGCCACCATGCCCGGCCTATTAGCTATAACTTTTACCTTTCAATTAAAAAAATATTTCACGAAAGAAAAAAGAAAATGTAAACAGTTGGGTGAAGTTCAGAATTTTGTTAGCTATGTTGATTTGTAGAAAGTCTAGTGCTGGAAGCTATCTGTAATAGGCTTCATAAGCCATTGCAAGGGCTATTTTGTCAAACTACTCCCGACAGGGAACAGGCTAGATTCCTCCATTCATTAACTCATTTACAAACAGTTATGGAGGAGCTACTAGGTGACAGATGCCAGCTACTGTGCAAGTATCTTATTTCAGTGAGAAATAAGACAGAGGCCGGGGTCTCAAGTAAGTTCTCTATAGTATGTCATCATTGCAAATACACATGATATGTAATACAAAGTGATCGTTATGTTAAGACAGCCACAGATAAATAGCTATGACGGGAGTCAGAAGAGAAAGAGATAATTTTCAGATGACAGGATCAGAGGCAATTTTGTGAAGGGAGTTGAATTTGAACTAGATCTTTAACAACAGGAGAGATTTGGATTTGCAGATATAGGTGGGAGGACTTGCCACATATGAAAGCACGGCAGTAGTAACAACAAATGAAATAACTATAAATTGTAACGAAATCTGTGAGAAGTGATAAGATATATATATCAAGTACCCTAATGAGATGGATGCACATATATGAGGTGATTTAGCAATCTGATGGTAAAGATAGAGAATGTAAATTATCCACATGTATCTGAATTCTTCTTTTTATGGATTTGTAATCCAACACTGTAAATGGGAAAATTGGTAGATAAAACACATGTTTGGAGAATGATTTCATTTGTCTACCATTTTCATAGGGTCTGCAAAAATGCTTTGAGGAAGACACCTGCCAACTTTCAGTTTCCTAGAGAAAATTACTTTAGGATCAAATCACAAGTTCTGAATCACAAATGAATTGAACTCAAAATGTGCATTAATAGGATCATTAGGTAGGAGTACGGCTATTGAGTTTCAGAGTTGGATTGGCCTTCCCCTGACCTTTCACCCACTGTTCCCTTTGCCCACAAATGGCAATTCTACTTTGGAAAATACAGTATTTTCTCCATTCACCATCTCTAATTGAGACCATTGGTCAAACTTACTCTGGTTTTATCCTGTTCATATAAAAAGAATCACCCATTTTTGCCCTTTGCCACCTCTTATATTACTAATGTCTGCTTTATGGAATCAAGAGCAAATTACTTCCTACCTGAAGCCAAAATGTCTAAAAGCAGAGAATTCACTCTAATAGGTAAGCAAAGTGAAAACAACCATTATATTAACTGAAGCACATTGGTCAGTCATTTGATTAATGGAAAATATGCTGAATTAAAAGTAAAATCCTATTTTATTTTATTTTTGGGGACAGGGTCTCTGTTGCTCAGGCTGGCATAGAGTGGCAAAATCTTGGCTTACTGTATCCTCTGCCTCCCAGGCCCAAGCTATCCTCCCACCTCAGTCTCCTGAGTAGCTGCAACTACAGGCACCTGTCACCATGCCTGGGTGATTTTTGTATGTTTTTGTAGAGACACGGTTTTGTCATGTTGCCCAGGCTGGTCTCAAACTCCCGGAGTTAAGTGATCTGCCCACCTCGACCTCACAAAGTGCTGGCATTACAGGCGTGAGCCACTATGCCTGGATTATAAAAGTCTGTTTTAGCTAGTCATCCTTAATCTGTGAAAGCACATAAATCATAAGCAAAGCACCCACTGTGGCAAAGAGAGGGCAGACCCCTGGACTGGAGACCGGGTTCTAATCCTTATTCTGCTGTTATTTAGCTCCATGGTCGTGATTGGGTTAATTCCTCCTCCTGCTCAGCCTTGCTTTTTTCATCTGTAAAGTGAAGAGTCAAACTACATATTTGCAATTCTAGATTTCAAGGATTCTATGATAAGGACAGAGCTTATGAACTTTCTTTTTAGTACCTTTTATGAAATTAAACAAGTGTACTTGTGATCTTTTTGTCCAAATGGTAGTATATCCAAAACATGATACATGTAAATGATATTCCTGGGGCTTTAGAAATAAAGCATAAAGTGAACCAGGCCTCTGTCTCTTCATTCTTCTTTGGTGGTGCAGGTGTTTACTTTGCATTCTCATTCTGAGGACACACCATCACGGCAAGAAGCATTGCAGCAAAGATTTTTTTCAAAAACACAGCTCCGGCTTTTCAGCGCCATCAGAACTGTTTGTCTAACAGATTACTCTTTAGGCTGTTGAAATGAACGTGGCTGGAGTGACAGTCCATGCAGGCTTGATTGAGCTTGAGCAGAAAACACCTGTGAGATGTGCGTTTCTAGCTCTGCTAAGGATATGATGTCAGATCTCAGCCTACTCACTGCTGGGTATCTTCATGTTGTTGGGGCTTCTTTGCTTTGCTTAAAAAAAATCTTACTTGCTCTCCAGATCCATAAAAAGGATTTGGGATGTCTGCTGTACTCACATCAATATCTCAGCAATACTGCACCACATGCTGTGTCCCAGTCCATGTTTCCCCTTCATTGACCATTATAGTCGCTCCTCACTGAGAAATGTTTCAGTCACTGAGCATTGTAATCACCTGCAGGAAGTCTATGTTTAGATGAATGTATAATTTAAACCCAATGAGCAAACAAGTAACACAAATTCTGGAGTTGTTTCTTCTCCATGGCCGTAGGCATAATTTTATATCATGCCTACAGGGACATAAGACCCCCAACAAAAGCCCTTTACTGCATATTCGCAGGTGAAATGTCATCATCTTCTGGAGTGCCTACATCCTTCATTCCAGCTTTGATTAGTAAATTAGGTAGTGTTGGAGGAGGAATTTCAGGACCTCCTGTATATTGGGATTGATCCAAATCATGAAAATACTGAAAAATGAAGCAAGTAGAGTTCAAAGAATGATGAGTTTGTTTGCTTTAATATATATCCCTTGTACTGAGGTCCAAGGTAGTTCTGGTGGTCTAAGCAGGACATAGACGATGGGGTAAGTAAACATATTTATTCTCATTCCCTCCTTTACTCAACGAGTCCATTTACAGATTGCCTATTCAATAGGTTCTTCATTGATTTTCTTCCTTCAGTAATTTTTCAGAGGAAGGGGCCATTCTTTTATATGGGATTAGGAAAACTTATGGTATATCCTTATAGTCATCTTTGTTTTGTGAGCCTGGGTAAGTAAATTTGCACTTCAGAATCTATGTTTTATAAGATTTGAAACAAAACTCTGTTAGCAATTGGAGGTCTGTAGTCTACATTTAACTAGTACATTAATTGTACTTGACCCAGAGTTTTTCCCCTAAGTTCATTACTTGAAATAATAATACATGTAGAAAAAAAAGTCTATTTCTTATTTCTCTGCTCCCTAGCCCACCAAATCCCTTCCCAGGAGCCAACACTATTACCAGCTTGTGTAAGCTTCGAGACATTTTCCAATCATACATAATACACGCAAATACCTAGTTGTTTATATGTGCCAGAATCCAGCCTGTCATTAATTATATCCAGTAATATTTTCCCTCAAATACGGTTCCTTTCAGTTCTTACATTTTAATTGGGTTTTAAAAATCATTTATTTTTTTTCTGCTGATATTTACTGTTTATTCATTACATTCTTTTTTTCATTGGGATATGTTTTCCCTAGAACATATTTATAGTAGCTGTTTTAAAGTTCTCATCTGTTGGCTGAGCATGGTGGCTTATGTCTGTAATCCCAGCACTTTGAGAGGCTGAGGCAGGTGGATCACTTGAGCCCAGGAATTTGAAACCAGCCCGGGAAACATGGCAAAACCAAGTCTCTACTAAAAATACAAAAATTGGCAGGGTGTGGTGTGGTGCATGCCTGTAGTCCCAGCTACTCGCGAGGCTGAGGCAGGAGAATTGCTTGAGCCAGGGCAGTGGAGGTTGCAGAGGGCAGTGATCCTGCTACTGCACTCCAGTCTGGGCAACAGGAGTGAAACCCTGTGTCAAAAAAACAAAAAAATTACTTCTCTTAATTTTAACATCTAGGCCACCTTGTGATCTTTTCTACTGTCTGCATAATTGACCGTGAATTACATTGTGCTGCTTGCATCCATGTTTTGTGATATTGTATGTTAGACATTTATACAACACATTGTAGAGTGTATTGCATTATCTGCTCTTATGGGTGTGTGTTTTGTTCTGGCATTTGGATTAATAACTAATAAATCCTCTTGATCTTGTCACACTGTGTCTGTGTGTGTATGTGTCTGTGTGTGTGTGTGTGTGTAGGTCTTGTCTTGACTGTTTTGGTTCTGTCTTTAATCTGGGAGATGAGGACGTGCTCACTTAGGGTGTGGTCATTAACTTGAACCTGTGGCCTTTCTGAGGTCTTCATTGAATGCCCTCTTTGCTTAGTGAGGCCCCTGCTTTCTGACTTGCCTGGAAGTTTATCATATCCTAGCCCTGCACAGCCACAGCCATCTCCATTCAGCTCTCAATCCTGGAGCAGCCATTCTATTCTGGGCCTTGAAGAGTCTCATCCTGAGCATGTGCTTTTCTCTCTGCAAACCCAGGATCCACAGGAGATCTCTGTACAGTCTCCTGCCCCTCATTCCATCCAGCCCCTTTTCACTGGCACCTTGCTCCACAAATTCAAGTCACCTTAGCAATCTCGAACTACAGTTTCTGCCTCTTCAGCTTCACGAAACCACAGCGCTGTCCTTCAGTTTTACCTTCCCACTTCAGAGTTGGAAAGTGCCCCTTGAAGAAAGCAAGAAAACCAACACAGAGCCAAGCAAATACACGGTGTTTACCTCCTGTGTATCTGCCTTCTCTCAAAGATCAAACACCCACAGTTCCAACTGAGAAGTGCCTGAAAACTGCTACCTCATATACCTTGTCCAGTTTTATAATTGCTTACATCGGGAAGTTATGTTTGATATCAGTTAGTTTGACTTCATGGGAGTTGATACAGAAGTTTTAAAAGTTAGGAAATTTCATGTAAAAAATATATTTTTTAGCCTTAGTTGATAATTTCTCGTATCTTTTAGTGCATGAAATGTGACTTTCCAAAAAGCAGAAGAATGTTTAAATTGAAATATGTGCATTTGACAACATCCCCACTTTCATCCTTATCCCAAGAAAGGAAGACAGAGGCTGAGGCACTAGAAGCACCTATCTTGCCATGATTTTCCTGTTCAATCATAGTGGGACACATGGTTATGCATTGTGCACATGTTCACTTGGTAAGAACCAAAGGTATTTTCAATGGAGAATTGTGCTGCTCCTCTAATATCTGTTCTAGATATGTCATCTCTAGAACATTGAAGCTCCTGGAAATTATTTTGATGATAACAGTGAATTGTAATATAATATACCCCTCACCCACTGGCTTTCTCCCACCTCACTTCTATACTTTTACAGTGTTCTGGCTAGAGGCTGAGTCCAATGGTATTGTGGTATAATGCCTCATTAGGAGGTGATAAGAACCTGAAATTACCACATCACTTATCTCCAATTGATGGCACCAAATTCCTCTACCAGAGAAAGAAAAGTGATCTGATATCTCTGTGTTCTCTATATATAGATGGCCAAGTTGAGCCTTAAGCAAGATAATCTTAATTAACCTGTCACAGGTAAGAGATCCTCATGACACGTTATGTGGATCCACAAGTACGGTGACTTTTCTCTGCCTGCTGCTCAGGCCACTGCATTCTCATTTGTGATATCAGTTATCCCCTGAAATTGTAACCAGGAGTAAGGAGAGTGTATAATAAGTCAGGTACTACATGCTTGACACATCTTCATTGTCTAGTCTAATAATCACAACCTGGCCAGATGCAATGGCTCATGGTTGTATTCCCAGCACTCTGGGAGGCCAAAGCAGGCAGATCCCTTGAGGTCAGGAGTTCGAGAACAACCTGGACAATATAGTGAAACTCTGTCTCTACTAAAAATATAAAAATTAGCCAGGTGTGGTGGCACACACCTGTAATCCAAGCTACTTGGGAGGCTGAAGCATGAGAATCACTTGAACCCGGGAGGCGGAGGTTGCAGTGAGCAGAGATTATGCGGCTGCACTCCAGCCTAAGCGACAGAGCAAGACTGTCTCAAAAAAAAAAAAAAAAATCAACCTTACAGTGATGATATAATTAACCTTAACTTACAGATGTGAAACTGAGTTTCAGAGAAATTAAGTAACTTGCTCAAGGTCAAAAATCAAGGGTTTGAATATTTGTGTCTATCTACCTCCAACATTACATTTCCGGTACGTCACAGGTTGCATTATTTTATGATGGTATAAATTTACCTTGTTTCCTCATCAGATGTTGCAAAGAATGTGTTAACAAAGAACCTTTATTTTTAGAGGAATCAGCTCAGTAGTTTTCCAGTAAAAATTATTTCAAAAGTGTATAGACAAAGGTTTCCGTATCTGCAGAGTTGTTTTTTTTTAAGTTATAAAATTAGACTTGTTCTAGTCAAAGCAATCCCAATTTTTTTTTCAAAAAAATTCATTTGAGATAATGTAATTTGGCATTTTCTTTGCCTCTTGTCAGGATGGAAAACAATAGTTCTCTTGCTTGATTTAATATCATTATGTCTGACAACAGAGTTAACAAAGTAGCAGCTATTATAGCAAGGATTTTCAAGTTCTCTCCATCTAAAGGCCATTAATGAAGTTAGCAAATCAGAAGCTTCACAGCCAAATATCCAGTGAGAATAACCAAAGAGACTCTGTCTCTGGAGTTGTTGGATGTAAATTGTGTTGGAAGATTCCCCAGCTGTTTTTGATTCCTTTCTTTCTTATACAAAACTGAATCCACGAGGTTGCACAGCAAACAGAGAAGGTGGTTATACACATTACAAAGAGTTTAGGTCTGGCGCAGTGGCTTATGCCTGTAATCTCAGCACTTTGGGAGGCCAAGGTGGGCGGACTGTCTGAGGTCAGGAGTTAGAGACCCATCTGGCCAACAGGGTGAAACCCCATCTCTACTAAAAATACAAAAAAAATAGGGCATGGTGGCATGTGCCTGTAATCTCAGCTACTCAGGAGGCTGAGGCAGGGGAATTGCTTGAACCAGGGAGGTGGAGGTTGCAGTGAGCCGAGATCACGCCACTGCACTCCAGCCTGGGCGACAGAGCGAGACTCCCTCTGGAAAAAAAAAAAAAAAGAGTTTAGATTTGGGGTTTTAAGTGGGAAAGATAGAACCAAAATCAGAGGCCCTTTTTTATCTGGCATATGCTTGAAAATTCAATAATTTCTATATACCATATGGAGAATCATTAGTCATAATTACTAATACAATAGCAAAGTCTATTTCTCTGATTAATTTTTCTTTGTTTGCTTATTAAATAATAATATATTACCACCATTTCTTTGGTAGGAAAGCTCTATTTTTGAAGAAACAAGATTTTATATAGGCTCTTTAATTTTAATAAATTATGTATTTAATATGAATAATATAGCTATAAAGTAAGACAAAAGTGACATTTGAGATTGTGTAATTTGGCATTTCTTTTTTACTTTTAGAGAAACTGAGAGCCTAAGAAAGAAAGAGGCCTTTCCCATTTGATCACAACTTAGAGATATACAGGAAGAAAAAGTTCAGATTTTATGATGTATTTTCACCAAATTATTTTGTTGGAGTCGATTTTTTGGTTAATTCCCAGAACCGTTGAGAATACGAAGAGAATATAGCAATCATGGTGGCTACTTTCAAGAAGCTTAAACAAATTCATATGTGTTATAATGCCAGAAAGCGTCAAGTTAGGAAGGAAAACAAAAGCAAGATAAAGGGTTAGAAAGTGGCTGAAGTGCTAAATTATATAAGGTAGTCAAGGGAGCTTTCTCTGAGGTAGTTACATTTAAGCAGTAACCTGAATGAAATAAGAGATCAAACCATGTTAATATGTTACTGAAGACAGTTTCAAGAACAAGGAATATTGATTGTGAAGGATTTGAAATGGGACATGCTTATTGTGTTTCAGCAACAGCAAGGAGACCAGTGGCTGAGTACAATGAGCGTTCACTCATTGACTGTACATTCACCCATGGGTTATCTCAGCCAAAGCAGTAAGGAGGAAACAGGGATCTGCAAAGAGCGGAGTGAAGATGAATTATGGTTATGGTATCGTGTAATTATATGAACTATACAGTGCTACCAAGTGCTGTATTCCTACTTGAGTTGGAAAGCATGCATTTGGCAAGTAAAGCTCATGGGAGCAAAAGCAGTTCTGAGTGAATCATATAACATTCTTTACCTTTCAAGAAATTTATTCTGAGCAGATGTCATACTAAAATGTAGAAGCCTTTAAAGTTACAATATCAAAGTTGTCTGTGAAAAGAAATAGTCTCAAATAATTTTATAGGCCTTTGTAGTTATCAAAGAGCTTTCATATCTGTTAAATAATTTGATCATTACAATGCCCGGAGTCTGTATAGTAAATGTATCTTCAGTGTACAGTGGAGGAAGCTGAGGCTCAGAGAGGTTAACTGGCATGTTAAAGGTCAGGGAGAAAATTGTCAGTGAATGACAAATCAGAAATTTAGATAATCCAAATAATTTTCCAGAAAATACTTACTGTTTATTTCTCCATGTGTCCTGGACAATTCTATTTTTCTGTTCTGTTCATTTGATGTCTTGATATAATTATTCTGTAGGACCTTGTAAGTGGTTACTTTTAACTTACACAGTTTTACAAACATTATTAGTAAATCAAACATGTAAGCATGGGCGTTGTATAATATAATGGTATGGAATAGAAAATAAGAAGGGGAATGTGTTAGTTGGAGACAGAATGGAAAATATTTTTTTCTTGAATAAGTTATGTGATCCACAATGTTATATTTACATCTTGAACAAAATTTGCTTGCAACCTATAAATGAATGGTTATTATTTGTTATTAAACTTACCATACATCATCTGTTAGCTAATTATATAGGAAAAACTTGATATTGAAAGAAGAACAAAGATTTTGGGAAGTAATTTTTGTCATTTTACTTCATCTTCAACACATTTTTAATGTGAGAATTATTGCTCCCAGTTTAATTAATAGAAAAAGAGATTTTTAACAAAATTAAATAGCATGTCTAAGTTCATACAGGTAAAGGGACTGAATCAGTACTGTCAGTCAGTTCTATCTCATCACATAACCTTTGCTGTTTCCTTGACTTAAATTATTGCTACATTTATTTAAACAAGAATAAACGGGGTGCTGAATAAACAAGAATAAACTTGGCTTCATAAAAAGCATTGAAGAGGATTATGTCCCCATGAACCAAAGCTCACATTGTCTACTATAGGAGCAAGAAAAACCATCGTGATTCAAGACAGAACACATTAAATACTAAAAGAAATATCAAATACTATGAGAAGCAAAAGGAAGGAAAGTTTGCTGTAGCCCAAAGAGACTTGAATGAGCATCTGTTATGGTCCTATTTGATAGAGAAATAGAGAGAACGGCTTGAGCAAAGCACAGCTTGAGGGTTAGGAAGTGGGGGCATTGCAAGAAATTAGCATATGATGAAAACAGTGTTGACAGTGGGAGTCAAACCTGAAAAGAGACAGCATTTTATCCATGTATTCATTAAAATCTCTAAATTTCTGTCTATTTATCTTTCATGATGTTTATATCTTAAGGGGAATTCCATTCAGATGGGGGGGTGGGAAAGGCCAAAGCTGACACAGTTAGAGGCTGACTAGAGAGGAGAGGACTTTTCCTGGGCAGTGGCAGACACTAAGAAGCCAGAAACTGTGTAGACAGTTGTCTAAGTGCAGGGAGAAGAAGCAGGAAGAAATTCAGCGTTGGAGAGGAATCAAGGTAGAGTATGAAACTCTGAAGTTGGGGTCAGGGAGCATTCTAGGGAGAGCAGGTTGGAATCCCATGGGATGGGGAGACACTAGAAGAGGTCCTGAGTGATCATGTTGGGCTTACGTAGGGTTCCAGCATTCATTCATCATCTGGATTAAAATGAGTTGGAGATTTTAACTTTTGAGGCAAGGCTAGGGTGGACAGGTATTTGGAATGTGAAAAAGAATTGGTCAAATATTGGCTTATACCGTGATAGAACAAAAACTCAGTTCTGCAAATGCTGCTAAAAGAGGGAGCATTCAGAAATAATTTCGGAATACTATCAAAATATTCATTTTCCGCTGAAGTCAAAGTGAGTGGAAGTTGAAGAATGGGCAGGTTTTAAAGTAATAATTGCGAAAAATAGACCTATCATTTCACATATCTACACACATGACATAGATAGAACATGGGAGTGTTTCTATTTCAACAGATTTCTATAAGTTTTCTCTGATGCCTACATTGAACTGAGGGCTCAAGACTATAGGAAGAAGAAACACTCAATGAGATGCAACATGACTACTGGTTAGTCCTACAAAAGAAACAAAATCATCCTTATTATACTGATTATTTACTCAGCTTTCTATTATATGCACTGGATCCAGGTGGCCTAGGATTTTATCACCTTTGACCCCAAGCCTGCCTGTTTCCGTTATACATTAGATGTTTTGTCAATCTGAACACGCATTTTATAACCACAGAACCCCTTCTGAATATATGTGATTGTCTAAGTCTTTACCAAAAGCTTTAGATTATTTTTAAAATGTCTATATATTTGTAACCTGCCTTAACTACTCTTATGGCACGAGGTCCTAGATGTTGGAGCGGATATAAACATGCGACAAAAAACAGAATTCAGTGCCTTGTTATAGGATTCATTGTATTTTTCCTGCTATGTGAAAACTGAATAATGAGTTGGAGGTTGTTAAATTCTAAACATTTAAAACATGTGTCCATATGCATGATTTTCCTTAAAATAACTCAATTTACAGTTGAAAATGTGAAATTTAGAGAATTGTAATCACTTACCTAAAAGCCACAGCTAATATGTGTGGAGCCAGAAGGAAAACCCTGATTTTTTTTTTTTTACTCCATGTGTAGGGCTCTGATTTCTCATTACAAAAAAAAAGAGGCATAATAGCAAATACAATGTAAATTCTTTGATGCCCAACTCCATATTGAAATTGAAACTGCACATATATTGTAAAGGTTCTACTTAGAATGACTATCCAAGCTGGTTCAGTGCCATTAAGATTTCCCGTCCAGTTTATAGGGGAGCCTGCCGGTGTCCACACAAGTGCCTGCAGCAAACTCCTGCCATGTTTCCAGCCAGAAATGTCTTGCCCTGGTCAGGTATTAATAGCTGCCTGATTTTCAGATTCTGACTCTGCATAGCCCTGTTGGAATTATACTGAATGGAAAACTCCACTTGGCTTTTCATTGCCGATTAGGACCTGGATGCTGTGTAAGAGATCCCCCATTTGTCAGTTTAGTAGTTCAAAGCCCGGTTCCTACCTAATGCTGTTCCTGGCTCAGGACCCCAGGACTCCAGCTCCTGTGCAATCTCTCTGACTTTTACTGTTCCGGGAGGGAATTTTAAATGAGTATGAAACAGAAACCTGAGAGTCATTATTTATTAAATGAGAGTGTTATTTTTCTCATGTATAAATGACAATGTAGTAATTATACATCACTGATATGGTTTCTATAATATGAGTAAGGCTTGCTCAAATCAAGCTTGGCATCAAAAGCAGGACTGTGTATGCAGTAGGAAAGCAATGTGTGGCACTGGAAGAAGTACTGAACCAGCAGCGAGGAGCCTGTTGCTCAACACAGGGTCTGGATCTGCCGCTAACTTCCTATGACACTGGGGACAATTATTTCACTATCATGAGCTTTAGTTACCTTGTTAAATAAAGGTGCCAAATTGTACTATCACTAAGCAGCTTTATATCTGTCTTCAAATGTACATGTTTCTGTGATGTACATTCATAAGGAAGAAGGTTTTATCACTATCTACATATATGACGATATGTACTTACACAAAACAGGAATTATTTTTTTCCTAACTTCTTTATAAAGTCTGAAATCTTATACATCGAATGTATTGCTTGAACTTTCCAGAGTTCCTTAGCATAGCATCTAGGGTTAATACTATGTTTGCGAGTATTGGACTAGATCTAGAAAAAATAATAATAAAAAGCTTTGGGATTACTTTAGTTTGTTTTCAAAAGAAAATGAACTAAAATCCATACCTAAATTTAAGCATTTTAATAATACTTTATTAGTCCCAGAAGAAAACCAGAACTTAATATTATCATCTAAATTGAATCTGAGTTCCTTTTACCCATATACTTCGCAATGATTAAACTCTGTCCTGGCAATATTGAGACAAGGCCTTCGAAGAGCCAGTTTTCCTTCACATGGGTTATAGTGTAGCCCTGTGCTTCCAGGCAAGGAGTGTGCAATAGTTTCATTCCTTCCCTCACTTTCTTTAATCACCTTGTTTATCTGATTTTTTTTCATTGAGCTATCAATTGAATGCCATGTAATTTACATTTTAAAAATGTATGCATGCTTTGGTGGTTTTTGGTACATTCGGAAAGTTTTGCAAACATCACCAGTATCTAATCCCAGAACATTTCATCCCTCCAACAAAACAGTCACTCCATCCTTATCCATCTCACCTCTTTCCCCGACCCTTGGTAATCACTACTCTACTTACTATCTCTGGATTTGCTTATTCTGGACTTTTCATATAAATGGAATCACACATGTGGCCTTTTATGTCTGGCTCCTTGCACTTAACATAATGTGTATGAGGTTCATCCTTGTTGCCACATAAATCAGTATTTCATTCTTTTTTATAATGGTATTACAGTTGCATTCTGTAGAACTATCACACTGTATTTATCCATTCATCACTTGATAGATGTTTGGGTTGTTTCCACATTATGAATGATGTCACTATGAACATTTGTGCACAGGTTTTTGTGTGGACATATGTTTTCATTAATCTTAGAACTATACCTAAAAGTGGAATTTTTGGATTGTGTGTCAACTGTGTGTTTAACCTTTCGAGGCACTGCCTACCTGTTTTCCACAGCTTCTGCATCATTTTACATTTCCACCAGCAATGTATGTGAGTTGCAGTTTTTCCACATAAACACTTTATAATGTCCATTTTTAAATTATAGCCTTTATATTGGATGTGAAGTAGCATCTCATGGTCATTTGTTTCTTTGATTCTTAAGCTAGTAGTTCATTTACTTAAAACTCAAAGTACTCTAAGAAATCATATTTCAGTATTAATATAAACATAATATTAATTTATTGCTATTCTTATTATCTTACTATCTACAACCACCTTTCTACTCCAGTTTTCTTTGGGGAGTGTTTTCTTGGACTTTTTTTTGATGGGGGGCGTTGAGATCGATTTCACTCTGTCACCCAAGCTGGAGTGTGGGGTGTAATCTCTGCTCACTGCAACATCCACCTCCCTGGTTCAAGTCATCCTCCCACCTCAGCCTCCCGAGTAGCTGGGAATACAGGCATCCACCACCACACCCGGCTAATTTTTGCATTTGTAGTAGAGACGGGGTTTCACCATGTTGGCCAGGCTTGTCTCGAACTCCTGACCTCAAATGATCTACCTACCTCAACCTCCCAAAGTGCTGGCATTACAGAGGTAAGCTACCGCACCCCAGCCTACTCCAGTTTTCTTAGTCTCATTTTTCTTAGTCTATAATGTTAGAACTATTCAAAAACAAGCTGGGTGTGTGGTACACACCTGTAGTTCCAGCTACGTGGGAGGCTCTTCTGGGAGGAAGATGTGGGAGGATCTTCTGAGCCCAGGAGTTTGAGGCCAGCCTAGGCAACATAGCAAGACCCCATCTCTTACAAAAAGAAAAAGAAAAAAAGGAGAGAGAGACAGAGAGAGAGAGAGAGCACTCTCTACAAATAAGGAGATTAGCATGGGAGTATCACCTACAAGGCCATGGTTTCAAGCAACCTATATTCATTAATATTCCTATATTCATTAATAACTTAATTCCAGGTTTGCTTGCATTAAATCATGGGAGTCTTACATTGAAATTCTTCCAGTTCATGGAGAGGAAGATGGTGACTGTGGTGAATGTGTCTGACATGTAGGACTCTTGTTTAATTGCAGCTGAAGAAGATGCAATAGCGTTTGTTTTTCTTCTGCTTATCTCAGAAGGGGAGAAATTTCTTCTTCCACACAATACATTTTGTTCATGTGACATGTTAGGATATGATTTTATTTATTTATTTTTAAATCTCATTATAAGTCACTAAACAAGACTCAGGCAGAAAAGGTGAGCCTGAGAGGTTGTGATTATGAAGCAATAAATGTGAGCTCTGGCATTGACTCAGTAGTTTTTTAAATGTATATTTGAATTAATCGTATAACCTTTTGGTTTTCTCACTTACCAAATGTTGGAGTTGAAGTACAGGATCTTACGGTTTCTTCTGAGACTAAAACTCTCATTCTATGTTTCACTGAGGTCAGTAGTAATAGGAATTACTAATACTATTAGTAATTTTCTTCAATATAATAGTAATTTTTTTCTATTATTCCTGGGATTTTTACCTGAGATTTTGATTACTAAGGAAAAAAATGTTTTAAGGAAATTAAAGAGGAAGTTACTGACATTAGGAAAAGTGGTGATTTTCCTGACCAAGCTGTGGCCGTGTAATACGTTTTTGTATATACAGAATAGTCTCTTCAAAAGCATCTTGTGTGCCTGTGTTTGATGTTGTTATATTTGATTTTGATTTCCAGGATAAATTTTAGTTCCTCATTTACATGTTAAGGGCGAGTAAATGAGGAATGGCCAATCACTTTAGTTTACAAAACATATTGCTAGGATCAGAGCACAGACTTGGCCACAGTCCTGAATGATTTTAACCTAACTTCAAGCCTGAGCAAGTTATTATCTCTGGGCTAAAGGTTGGCTAGAAAGGCAATCATGTTTTTTGGTTTTGTATGATGAATCTTTGTAACCAAAGGCTAATAGAAACTACGTGTCATTGCCTTTCATTTGTTCTTAACAGAGGACATGGATTTCAAGCTTATTGGATTTAAGCATTTGCTGATTCACCTTTAAATCATTTCTCTTTTTTGTCTTTTTTTTTTTTTTCTACAGGATGTTTTCACTCCAGAATGCAAATTCAAGGAATCTGTGTTTGAAAACTACTATGTGATCTATTCTTCCACACTGTACCGCCAACAAGAATCAGGCCGAGCTTGGTTTCTGGGACTCAATAAAGAAGGTCAAATTATGAAAGGGAACAGAGTGAAGAAAACCAAGCCCTCATCACATTTTGTACCGAAACCTATTGAAGGTATGAAACCAACAGACTGTCTTTGTTGGACCCTTATCTGTGTGTTGACATCAGTTCTGCTTCTTGCCCTTTTGGTCCAGAGAGTTTGCCTGGAATGCAACAGATCAGAAGAAAGATTCAAAACAAATATTCAGAAAACACAATAGTATCTCTTCCTTTTTTTTTTTTTTTTTTTTTACTTTCTTTTGAGACGAAGTCTTGCTCTGTCGCCCACACTAGAATGCAATGGCGCAATCTCGGCTCACTGCAACCTCCTCCCAGATTCAAGCAATTCTCCTGCCACAGCCTCCATAGTAGCTGGGAATCTTTTCCTATTAAAAAAAAAAAAAAAAAGGAAAATTCTATTACAAATACTTGGCAGTTTAAAAAATGCCTGAATATAGAAGCTGGAAAAATTTTGGAAGTAGAAAAGAAGTGGTAGTTACTATCTAGTATGCAGTTTCCTCCTTTTTTAAACCTAATAATTTAATTTCTCCAGATACACTCTTGAAAAACAAATGATACTTTTATATTTACTGTATTGCATTATATCCTTCTCAGGTGAGCCTATAACCTTTCCTCTCATAATCATTTAATTCTCTGTTCATTTATTTCAAACTGACCATTAGAATAAACTTTTTTTTTTTCTGAGGAAACCGATTTTTGGCAGCTAGGCTATGTTCCCTCAGAAATTCCTTAGCTAGGATGAGAGTATATCATTTGGGTAACCACATTTCCTGAATTCAGCCAAGGTTTCTACTACAGGCTAAGTAAGCTTGTTTCTCCTCTGAAAGTCACATTATAATCACTTTAAACATTGGCTCAGCATCCTTGTCTGAGGAAATGAGAAAATTGAGGCAGTGCATTGCAACTCTGTGACTTAGTCAAGCTTGCTGTCCCCTGAATATCTCATATGGCATGGTCAGTCAACCAGTGTACACAATGCCTGGTGCATAGTACATAGCACTGTGACTGCAAACATTTAAGTCAATACTATCTTCCAATGTTCCAAGCACTGGATAAAATGTGATATTCAAAGCCCCTAGCCCCTCTCAGGACTCTCTTCACATGCTGTGTATTCAGCATATGAAATGAACTTTTCTTTCCTGCAGTATATTTTCACTTTATTTTATTTTTTTTTGAGATGGAGTCTTGCTCTGCCACCCAGGCTGGAGTGCAGTGGTGCAATCTCGGCTCACTGCAGCCTCTGCTCCCTGGGTTCCGGCGATTCTCCTTCCTCAGCCTCCTGGGTAGCTGGGATTACAGGCGCACACCACCACGCCCGGCTAATTTTTGTATTTTTAGTAGAGACAGGGTTTCGCCATGCCAGGCTGGTCTCAAACTCCTCACCTCAGGTTATCTGCCCACCTCGGCCTCCCAAAGTGCTGGAATTACAGGCGTGAGCCCCCATGCCTGGCCTATTTTCATTCTTATTGGCCTCATTTTGTTCATCACCCCTGCTCCTTTAGTTTTTATCCATTTATCTCATCTGCCTGGAAAATGTCTATTAGTCTTTGTAAAAAAATAATTCAAGAGTCAATATTTCCATGATGGCCTTCTTGACTTTCTTCAAGTAGAACTAAACATTCTGTCACCTTGTCATTGCATACATTTCTCTCCCATAGAAATTATGACATTAAATTTGCCCAGTGCCACTCTGTCTCCTCTTATTCACGGTTAGCTCACTCTTTGAATGAACAGAACATGTTTTATTTTTCTTCATATCTCCCTTTGTCTTCTATAATAGTTGGCGTATCATAGAGAGATATTTGATAATAGTTGTCTGAAAAGTGAACATGTGAATGAATTAATGAAGAGAAAACTATAAAGACAAAGAAGAATATATGTGCCAGAGAACTTCATGATATTCTTAGAGGTGTGACACATGTTTACGCAGAGCCAATAGTAAAATGTAAAGTGATGCAATATATAGGATTTATATTGGGACTCAGAGAAAAAGGCTATTATTTTCACAAAAAGTAAGATATCATTGAGAAGCTAATATTTAAACTTACCTTCAGGGCTAGGCCAGGTTCCTGCAATTTGAGATGAGAGGTAGGGATTAGGCAGACAAAAACACTCCAGGTGCGGTGTGAATAAAGGCAGGAAAGTGCCTGCTTCTTAGGGTTAAGCAAAGGGTACCTGAGAAGTAAATAATATTTTCACAGGGAAATATATGGATTCTCAAAAATGAAATGTTTGATGAATTATGCTCTTAATTATTGCATCATTTTTATTTGTTCATTTACATTGATTTTCTTCTTGTTATGAAAGTAGTACAAGGTCATTAACAATTTTGGAAAATTTAGGAAAGTATGAAGAAAAGAAATCCATGTGTTTTGTTTATTCCCTTTACGGATAATGCCCTTTATATTGAACTTCACCCTCATGACCCCACTTAAAAATACACCTAGGCCGGGCTTGGTGGCTCACGCCTGTAATCCCAGGACTTTGGGAGACCGAGGTGGGCGGATCACAAGGTCAGGAGTTCGAGATCAGCCTGACCAACATGGTGAAACCCCATCTCTACTAAAAATACAAAAATTAACTGGGCGTGGTGGCACGTGCCGGTAATCCCAGCTACTCAGGAGGCTGAGGCAGGAGAATCAAGGAGGCAGAGATTGCAGTGAGCCGAGATCGCGCCACTGCACTCCAGCCTGGGTGACAAAGCAAGATTCTTTCTCAAAAAAAAAAAGTATATATATACCTATAACCTACCCTCCTAATTTTAGCTGCTATCCTGTACTTTGGTTAATCAAGTTTCCTCTTGGGTCTGGATGACCATGTACCTGTACAACTGGACATTCCTATATTTATGGATGAGAATTAAGGTTGTCTTCACACAACACAAACCCATATTAACAGCAGCTTAATCATATAAAGTTTTTTATTCTCTCACAAAACAAATCTAGAGACCAGCTATCCTAGCTGGTACTGTGCTTTCCCAATTGGTAGGGCCTTGGCTGCATCCAGCTTTTAGTACCTCTCTCCCAGTGTTTTGCTATGGCTTATTTACAACTGTGCACTGCACCAGGAACACAACCACACATGCTGGCCCTGGATCTGCCCTTCTGCCCGTGATCCAACCAGCATCTTATTCCAGCCAGAGGGCAGAGGAGAGGTGAAGAAGACAGAAGGAAGAGCCACGGCCAGTTTTCTTTTCAAGTTGTCCATGGTAACTGCCATATGATACTTATCCCACTGGCCACAACCTAGTCAGGTAGTCACACTTAGGTGTAAAGAAGCTAAGAATGTAGTCGTTTTTTTTTTTTTTTTTTTTGATAGCCATATACCAAATAAATATTCTGTGACTAGGGGTTATGGCACAATGGGTATTGAGACACTAAAAACTCTGCTTCAGCCTTCCATCCTCTTAATTTTAGAATATCTCTGATTTCCTAATTTTCTGATTGACATCTTTTAGTAGATTATCGTGTTTTTACTTTATGTTATTGACTGATCCTTTAGAATGATTTTCTTTTTGTTCTGGGAAAAAAAATGCATTCTAAATCAGACTCACTAATACTTCGATTCACTTCCAAGGATTTTTGTCTCTCTAGGTGTGAAGTATATAGACTATGAAGATAATTACTTCCAAAAATGAAAAAAAACTGAATTGGTTTTAGGCCAAATACCTTCTCATTCCCTATAAATGTCTTTACCTTTTGTCTTAGGGAACTAACTTTATTGAACAACCTTAGCCAACAGTTGTATAAATGCTTACTCTGTGCAGGTGCTATTCTAAGCACGTCTCAATTACTGTCTCTTACTTTCCGTTCCATTTGTATGAAGTAGGTTCCAGTATTATCCGCATTTACAAACATGAAAAATGAAACACAGAGATATTGAGTAATTTGTCCTAAATCATGCAGCTAGCAATTGGCAAAGCCAGAATTGAAACCAAAGCATTCTGACTTGAACAATCAAGTTCTTAAACCCCATTTAAAACTGGTAAGATAGGCTACAGTCAGAGGTCTGAGAAAGATGTAGATGTAACTTCAATATAGTGGGCCCTAGTAAATGATCTTGAATAAATGTCGCCTAATTGCTTCTCTTTTTAAAAATCTGCAATATATCCCTACCCCTTAGAAATAAAAGTTCTTGCAGATTAATGGAGATCATCACGCTCTTATAACTGACATGAAACACATGAAATTGGTTGGTTCTCTTCTGCCTCCTATGTGCTTTGATGTCATTATAATACAGAAAATGTGAACAATTACCTTATGATTCTCCTGCAGTTATACATTATATCATTAAATGATTTTGACAGGTTACCATTATTATCAAAGATACGTACACTTGAGGTTGTGTTAAGCATTAATCTACTGGACATTGAAACCTTTTTCCTCGCTGCTGGATACTCAAATTATTTTTGCTGCCACCATTACTGCTATTACTACTCTTACTACTTCTGTATGCAGTTTATCAATTTACAATTTGCTAGCCAGGTTGCATATGTTATCTCTGTTAAGCCTCACAATAGTTCTGTATTTTTATCCTATTTTATAGATGAGGAAATGTAATTTGAAGTAATTAAGTAACCAGTCCAAGACCACAGGGCTAGATAAATACAGAACTGGGGTTGCAATGTCACGTAACCTCTGCACTATGTTGCCCTTCAATCTGAAGTAAGCCTATGAATATGCAAATACTCAGAAAAGTCAGTGATAGCAAAGCAGAAACCTTATACTGTGATGCAATTTGAATAGTAAACTAGTTTTAAATCATGCAAAATTGAGACAGGAATACATGATATGATGAGAAACACATTGGTAAACAATCAGATAAAACAGTTAATAGAATGCCATATTCAAGCTAGGCAAGAAAGAATTAACAATGCATCACTTCTTTTCTGGTGAATTCTAACAAGTTTTATTTCCTACTCAGCAAAAAAGAATTGGACCAGATGATTTCTAAAGTTCTTTGGCAATGACATTGTGTGGCAGTCGTTATAAGCCCTTTACTGTAAAACCATGTTCCTTCATAGAACCTAGCATAGAATTTACATGTAAACATGGTCTAAACATATTTTCTTTATTGAATTATTGAATAAATAAATTACAGCTTTATGAGCTATTTCCATTATTTGTGATTTTTTTTTTAATGAAGGGATAGGATGAAAGGCATCCTAGCCATAACTTACATTTAAATAGATTTTAGGACAGACGCAGTGGCTCACACCTGTATTCCCAGCAATTTGGGAAGTCGAGGCAGGCGAATCACTTGAGGCCAGGAGTTCAAGACCAGCCTGACCAACATGATGAAACCTCATCACTACTAAAATATATGAAAATTAGCCAGGTGTGGTGGTACACACCTGTAATCCCCGCTACTTGGGAGGCTGAGGCAGGAGAATCGCTTTCAACCCAGGGAGGCGGAGTTTGCCAGGAACTGAGATTGTGCCACTACACTCCAGCCTGGGCAACAGAGAAAGGCTCTGTCACAAAAATAAGTGAATAAATAAATAAATAAAGTTTTTGATAATATTTTTCCATAGGGCAGGTATAAAGCACATAACTAGATGACACTTTTAGAAAACGATTAGAAAATGATAGCTCCATAAGAGATTAGCTAACTTGCTGCTAACGGGTTGACCAAAAGAATTATTGGCTATTTTGTTTGTAATGTTTAAAGGCATTTTTGTAACCCTGTAAGCCCAATGCTAATACTGTTAACATCCTAACAGGGTCCAGCACTGCACGGTAAATGAGCCCTTCCTTTGTGAAGGGAACTGACCTCTTAGGGAGGAAAAGCCAAAGTAGGTTATTTTTGGTTTTGGGTTTTGCTTTTGTTTTTTTTTGTTGTTGTTTTTTACTGCTTATTTGTTTTTCAAATATGTCTGCCTTTATCCCAGTCCCACTGGTGTTTTCTTTTGAACGTCAGGATTCCCAAAATTAAGCTCTGCCAGTTTGAGGATGGTTAGGTCCTACACTGATAACATGATAATAATTACCCACCAGCCCATTTCTCTTCACTCTTTCACATCTCATCCTGTGTTTAGAGAACAGGAGGGTTAATGAGGGGTTTCAGGGTCACCTATTCTGATAGACAGACTTGATATTTAAGCACATTACTATGTACATTGCACATAAACCTCACTTACATGGGTCCCCTCCCCTGGAATTTTGGACAACAGCACAGGCTTCCTGATTCTCAATTCTGCCCTTTCAGAGTATTGTTCAAAGCACAGATAAGTAAGTAACTCCCCAGATGTAAAGTGTTTTAGTGGTGACCTCCCCCTTCAGCATTAGATACAGCAGTCAAATACTCTTTGACAAAGAACAAAATACAGTCTCCTCCTTTTCTCCTCCCTCCTCCTTCAAGAAGCATATTACTGAGTTCCTGCAGGTGGCTGAGTATTCAGGATTTGGTTCTTCCCTTCTGAAAAAAAAAAAGAAAAATCTGTATACTTTGCAAAGATTTAAGCTTCAAGAGCTGAGACCTGGAGAAATAAATATATTTCCAAATAAGATAACTAAGGATCATTTGAGAGCCATCCATACAGAAGTATTAAACTTGGAATAAAGGAATATTGATTTATTTCTCCCAATTTATTTGGTAGTGGGGAGACACTACTGACACACACACAAACACACACGCACACTCACACACACTTGGCCATATACATGTTATCCATTTTCTTTGTTAGAACTGGTGCTTTAAGCTCATAGAATCTGATTTAAGACTCTGCAGAATGTAAACTGCTGTTTTCCAAACATCAGTATCAGAACCATCTGTAGTGTTCCTAGAAGCTAACAGATTTTCAGACCAAATCTCCAAAGTGATCTGATGTTTGAAACCTAGGTATGACCTAGGACTCTATAGGTTTAAAACCGTGTCCAGGTGATTTCCGATGGCATTGAGTTTGAGATGCAGTGTTCTGAATTTGGTGTTTCTAAGCTCCTTTTGGTCAAATCTGGCCATGGATGATTTAAATTTATTCATATTATTGTGATCAATATATTGGACTAAATCTAATGTAATATAAATTGTCCCTTTGACATGAAATTAAGTATACTATATATGTTACATTTTTACATTCCCTGCTACTATCAAGACAGGTATGTTTTAGTCCAGGGTTAAATTCCTATATGAAGTCAGTAGAGGTAATGCCAATTATTTTATTAAATTGACACCTCTTAGAGCAACCTAATAGAAATCAGGTAACCAAGAATACAGAAGTGTCTAATTCTTTGGGTCAAAATTTGGCAATGATTTGCTAAGCAATTTTTGTTTGAATGAAAGCAAGTGTATTGGAGAAGTCAAGAAACAGAGGAATGGCCACTCCATAGGCAGAGCAGCCTTGCTAAGTAATTTTGAGAAAATAATTTATCTCCTTCCACCTCAGTCATCTCTAAAGATAAAGTCTATTATAAATTCCACCTGCTTCAAAGGAATAATATGAAAATTAGACATTGTAAAAAAGTTGAATTTCTCAAGAGAATTCTGTCAGATCAAACATGAAATGCATTTTTCATTTTGTCTTAGAAAATGGACATTGTCTTATTGTGTTTTGTATTGGAAAAATGCTGTGAGATGTGGCATTGCATGAGAAATTAAAGGCAATGAAAATGGAATCTGGAAGGAAAATAACAATCCCTTCAAAACTACATAATAAGACACCAAAGAACAGAGCAAATCAGGAGTCGTGATGTTATAAAACTCCGACTGGTAGGACACTAATGCCAAATTTGATATTTTTATTTCAATAAACTGGAAATAGAAATAAATGCCTTGGTTCTCTTTTGGATCCAACCATACTAAAAGACAAAAGCAGAAAGATGGAGCAAAAAGGAACCTCTCTGACAGTAATTGTTTTAATTACAGAAAGGATAATAGCTGCAACTGTTTCTTTTGCGTTTTGGGTTTCTGCCAGCCTATGATACTTTCCTCCTGCAAACCATTGTAACTTATTCAAACCAGCTTTTTCTGATTTCTGAATGTAGTCTTTAATACAACCCTCTTACCTCTTCCCCACACATTCTTCCTCTTTCTCCCTCTTTGTCCCTCATGCAAATATTGCTTTTTCTTTCTTTCTAAATGAACATACAGATGCTTTTGTTCACAACGTTATAGTGGTTAACTCGTTATAGTAAATATGTATAGCACAGTGAATGCATTTCTAAGGCAATATATTTCTTCCAAACCAGCACTTAAAATTCTCCAACAGTTCCAAAAGGATTCCATGTAACATTAATTAAGGTGTGAAATTGCTTTATTTAAATTGCCCACACCCTTCTATGATCTGCTATTAAGACAATTAAGTATCTTCAATGGTGCATTAACTAACACAGCAGTCTAACCTTTTAGCTTCTTGGAAATTACAGAGGACCAAGGAAAATTCAATTAAATTTGTAGTAATAAAATGATTAATCATATTTCGTTTGTCTTTGATGGCAACTAGTAGTCGATGGGGGTTCTTTATAGAGTTTAATTTTTTAGTTTTATTAAAAACAGAAGTTAAATTGTTTTTATTTGGAAAACAGAATTTGTCAGAACAACTACAGTGTTCCCACACACAGGTTGTTCAACTCTCCACTACAGAGTGATATTGACACTTAAAAATTAATACCTGGTTCTCCTCATTACTACTAGCACTCTCAAATTTCAAAGGATCTGTCACGAATACAGCAACAATATAAAGTGATAATTAGTAGCAGCTATACTACCTTATATTCCATTTGAATGGCATATTGTCCTTTCAACATGCTTTCTGAACCAGAGTATCATTTAATAGCCACTAAATCCTTGGAAGTATGAAGGTTAAGATTTACTATCCCTATTTTAAACACGAGGAAGATGTCATTTCTAGAGGTTAACTCATTCAGGTGTATACAGCTAGAAAGAAGCAAAACTAGAATTGTTACCTTGTAACTTCAGATGTCATGCTTTTCCTACTACAAATGTGATGTGATATGATTGTGTGTGTGTGTGTGTGTGTGTGTGTAAATAGGCATTGTCATTCCTTAAAGTTATTCAATTTAGTTACTTAATCAGTTGTGTGTGTGTGTGTGTGTGTGTGTGTGTAGTGTGGAACTTCTTATGAATTAGAATCTGCAGAGGCAAGACATAGATACAAATATGGATTCTTAGAAGACCCAGGTATTTCTCATGGAAGAATTAAGGACAGCAACTCTACAAGTTGAGTGTGCATCAGAATTACCTAGAGAGCCCACTAAAGCATAGATTGCTAGGCCCCATCTCCTGAATTTTTAATTCTGTAGGTTCGAGCTGGCCAAATAATTTGCATTTCTTAACGTTCCTGCTGTTGGTAGTGGTGGTTAGAGGTCATGCCTTGAGAATCACTAAGTTTAGGGAACTGTCTGTTGCAATGATCCTTAGAATCTCTTTCCTTTCTAGACTCTATAATGCACCATCTATACAAGGAAAGGTAAGGGTGGTCATCAACTTTCTTGGTTTATTTTCTGTTTCATTGATTTTTCTTATTTCTGTGAAGATGAGGCTTATTATTTGATTATTCAAATATCACTAAACTAAAGGAGCTTGATAAATATTGTCTACCGTATAGTATTCCTTGCTCCATTTGTGTCAAAGTCATCTAGTTTACCTTTATATTGGTCAATTTCAGGGAACTCAGCCCAAGTTTAGGACCTTAGATAAAGTAAAGATTCACTGACTTTAAAGGTGAAAGGAAAATCAACTTTACTCCAACCAAAGACTTCTTCAGTTAGTCACTATAGCATAGTAGATAAGAATATTCATTTGGAACATAACTATGAAACACCTGCTAAGTGTCTTTCACTGTACTAGTGAAAGACAATTTTGCCTTGATAGCGTTTATGTCTAGAAATGGGTAAAAAAAATACGCAATTAAAAATAAGCAAGCATTTTAAAACATCACTAGAGATTAGTTCCAAGAAAAAAAAATGGGACTATTTTAAAAAGGATGATGAAGTTAAATTTTTTAGAGAAGATGACGTAAATGATGTTTGAACAGTAATCTGAATGAAATTTAGTAGTAAACCATGCAAAGATGTGGTACAAGGTTTTTGCAGGCAAAACTGACAGATTCCAAAGGCTTTTATAGAATCCAAGGATGCCTAATAATGAGCAAGAAAGCCAATGTGACTAGAATGGATTGATTAAAGGAATGGAAGGTAGGAGATGAACTTAGAGAGAAAGGAAAGACTGTGTAAATTGAGGGCTTGTAACCACCTTCAGGACTTTAGATTTTATGGTTAATGTGGTGGGGATTCATTATAGATTTTGAGCAGAATTGCAGAGAAATCAGCCAGGATCTTAAGCAAGATAATATTAGATTGGACTCTAGGGTTTTATAACTAGAGGTAGAGAGAATGACTTTGAATTTATTTTGAAGTTAGACCTGATAGAGCATGCTAATGGATTGGATGTAGGTTGTTAGCTAAAGAGAGAAATCAGGGATGACATTTAGGTGTTAGGCATGATGAACTGGGCGAATAATGGGTCTGTGTGCTGAAATGTGTACACACACACACACACACACACAACTTAAATATGACATTTTAAAATCACTTGTAATCCCCTAGTAGTGGTTATTACAACTCAGACACTACTGACATTTTGGGACTTTGGGTTGTATAATTCCTTGTTGTGGGGCACTTCCCTGTGCATTGGAGGATATTTAGCAACATCTATAGCCTCTATGTTCAAGATACCAATAGCAGATAATCCTCTCTAGTGGTGCCAGACAAACATGTCTCAGACATTACGAAAGATTCCCTGAAGGCAAATTCACCACCGCTTGACAACCACTGCCCTAGGTTCTATGACTACTTTTCAAATGGGGAGACGATCTTGTTTGGAAAAATTATTCTATTGTGTGGAACTTTCTCACATTATAGAATATTAGCAATACCAACCTGACCTCCGTCACTATAGTTGTGACAAGAAATGGGGAGAATAATTCCCTGATTTCTTCACACTGCCAAGAAAATGAATGTAGTTGCTGACTTACTCCTGGGGAACACTAACATTTATTAGAAAAGGAGGCTCCTGCAAAGGAGAATAAAATAGAGTAGCCAGTGATTTAGCAGAAAGACTAGGATATTTTGACTGATGTTCAAGAAACCAAGTGAACACATCTTGTCAAAAAGGAGGAAATAATTAACTGTATCCCACACTGCTGGAGTGTCTAGCAAGCTGCTAAATGAGAATTGATCATTGCTTTTGTAACTCGTGGTCAGCAGTGACTTGACATGAGTGATTTTGGTGAAACAGTGAGAAATAAGTCTGAATGGAAAGAATTAAATGATAACTGGAGGCAAAGAAAAGAAGAAGGTAATATTGAATGTTAAAGTTCTTTTGAGAACTGCTGCTATAAAAAGGAAGTAGAGAAATGAGGAGGGAGCTGGTGAGAAACATGACAGTTACATGGTAGGGTTCTTTGTTTTTAAAGCTATTTCATACATTTATATACTGATGGGAACAATCTGGGATAAGCAGACATTGGGATTACAGGAGAGAGGGACACCAAAGAACACTGAGTAGAAGGGCTGGGATCAAGTATACCGTGGCACTCTAGATTTAGATAAGAACTGCACAGTGCAAGCACTGTAACAAGCAGGAGTCAGAACATGTGGGGGCAGATGTGCATAGGTTGGTAATTTTTGCCATGAAAACATTTCTCATCTGATTCTCCTTTCTAAGTGAAATGCAAAGTCAGATAGTTTATTGTCTTGAAAAATAAAGAGGAAGAATAAGAAGGAGAGAGGGAGAAGGAAGGAAGGAAGGAGACAGAAAGAGAGAGAGAGGGACGGAGGGAGGGAAGGAAGGAAGGGAAAAAAGAGAGAGAAAAAGAAAGAAGGAAGAAGAAAGAAAAGAGAGAGAGAGAAAGAAAAACAAGAGAAAAAAGAAAGAGAAAGAAAGAGAGAGAGGGGGAGGGAGAGAGGGAGAGAGGGAGGGAGGGAGGAAGAGAGGGAAGGAAAGAAGAAAGAAAAAGGAAAGAAAGAGAGAGAAAGGAAGGAAGGGAGAAAGAGAAAGAGAAAGCGAGAATGCGAGAAAGAAAGAAAAAAGGAAGGAAGAAAGAAAGAAAGAAAGAAAAGAAAGAAAGAAAAAAGAGAGAGAAAGAAAAGAGAAAAGCAGGCAGGTCTATTTCCTGAGTCTGTGGAGGGGCTGAGGTGGTATTGGAAGCTTGAGGTACAAGAAGGTGTGAAATAAGTCACTTGAGAAGAATGAGAGAGCCGATTGACCAGAAAGATGTAGTAGAATTCCAGAAAGTGCTGTGTACAACCATGAGGTTTGGGGTCAAGGTTTTGACTTACGACCAGTCAAAACAGTTTTATGTTTTTCAGCATATTTAGACATACTCAGCTGTTAGGCTATCAACTTAGAGCAGGGGCACCAGGGTTAATCTCAAACGGATTTTAAAGCTGACTGCCCTGTATTGCTATATTACTTTGGACAGGCTACCCTCTTTGTTCTTCAGTTTACTCAACTGCAAAACAGGCCACTAAAAGTATCTATTTTTATGGTCATTTAAAAAACTGTATGTATAATGTGCAGGCATATAGTAAGTGCTCAGTTAATCTTAGATATTATTATGAGGATGACTAATGCTTAATAGGAGAGTACCCATAGGGTGGTACTTGGCACCCGGTTTATTATAGCTGTGTGCTTTATAAATAACAGCAATGCCCAAGATTTTACTTTTTTCATCCTTTTAAGAAAGTCATTGTTTCACAGTAATTTTTTCAGAAGAAATTTGTAACTAAAATAGAAGTTATTGTTGAGTGTGAGAAGTTGTAAATAGGGAAATCTGAACCATCACGACGGCAAAGAAAGCCTGCATATTCTGATAACTGCATTTGCAACAGAGGCACCAGTGAAAAGAATGTAATAGAAAAATATTAAATAGAAAGCTTGCCCTGGAAAAAATCCATACCTAATCCTACAAAGAGAAAATGGATTTTTTTGACAATACTTCAAAGCTCAGTGATATATATTTCACATTTCTCTTTTCTAAAAGTGTAATTGTTCACTTTAAAATGAAGCAAGAATTAAATAAATAGAACAAATACCATATGTCATCACAACGTCAATCTATTATGGTCTTGTTCTGACCAAGTGTTCATTTTATTTGTATTACCAGAACTGCAGGGCTTTCTATGGCTACATGGTCAGTGCGTGCTCAGACAGCTGTTAAAATCAAAACCTTCACTGTGCTGGGTCACCTGGTAACTACTGTCTATCTCACAAGTGCATTCTGCTGACATTCAAGGGTTAAACTGGCGATTCCTAGTAAATACTGTGCTTTAAAGTAGTACATACTGTGAGCTGTGTTATTAGAAACACTTGCTTGTCCTTGTGTCTAAAAATAAGGAGGAACACTCTTGCACCAAATCTCTACCTTATTTTCACTCAGAAAGCTGGGTTGAATCTCTCTGTTTCAATCTACGATAGCTCTAGAAAAGTCAAAAGCATGAATAGAAAGAAACATTAAGAAGGAAGAAAATTGAAATGTAAGTCAGAATAGAGGAAAAATAAGAAGAAAAGAAGTGAAATAAGAGTGTGCTTTGATTTGAAGAAAGAGTACGGAAGAACCAAAAAGAAATGCTTCCTCTTCAAAACATGATCGTATTTTACCATTTGTCCAAAACTATTATGATGACACATGCGTTAGAGGAACAACGATATTTTATCTCAGAAATATCCTGGGGTGGAGAGAAGCAAATATTTCTTTTCCTACTCTATGTACTTGACAAATGAATAGAAAGAGGGCAAGCGGCTTGATCAAGGACAACCCAGAAAAGCCAGATGAAAGGGAAATAATATTGTTTGTTTATCATGCAGGCCTTGCATCTTTAGGACACTGAACATCCTTGAAATTTGGGTTCACTGAAACTGTGTTGGAAAAATAGTATCAAGTGCAATCAGAAAGAAACAAAGTTTAAAATCAGTTTTATATTAAGTACTATCTATAACATCATACCTGCTGAAAATAAAATCTGTATCACAAGTGTAGCCCCAAGGTCCTGAGTGAGACACCGTTAACTAGTAACATCCCATATTGTCTAAATTAGAGGATTTGTTTCCAATTTCATATGGGAAGTGCCACTGAATCTGAGTTTTTGTGAAACAGGATTGGGGAACTGGGAAGACAAGAAAGATAGGGAGTTTCTATTTGTTTGTTTTGTTTTCACATTATTTCCAGTCTAGAAATTACTGCTTATCATAAGAACTACAATATCAGATTTGGTTCTCATAGCTGAAGTAGGCTCCAGTGCATAACACAGAGGAAACAGGAAAAAAAATTTTGAAGAAAAAAAAGAGATTTAAAAAAATTCTAGCACCTCCTAAAGCAAGGTAAATCTATTCCTGGTGAAATAATGTTGCTCATTATAACAGAAAGAGATGGAAAAAGTCCCTCTTGAAATACATTGCACTTCGAGCTACTACAAATCAAGGGACTAGGAATCTTTCTGGTTAATAACAAGGATCTGATTATTAGGAAGAGAGAAACTTAATCTGGCATGGGATAAGAATAATTTGAGAACCACAGTTTAGAGTTGTAGAATTTATGTAGCTATTGAAGGTCTGAGCCTAGACAGTTCTCTGGACATACTTGTTAAAGGTTTCCCCTAATTGCTTAATAGTATGTGATTAGAAATTAATAGCAGAACTACAAATTCTAGTACTGATATTTATATAAGATCATGAATAAATTTTACTATAAAGTACATATGATTCCCATTTTCCATGTGGTATTACTAATTCTCCATACTTGTTCATAGCCAAAAGGCCAGAAGCAATGACATTAGTAATTCTTAATTTATTTTTTGTTTGTTTAGGCTTCTTAAGCTCCCCCTAAAACAAAAGAACATGTTTTAGATTGCCCAAATGAACCTCACCTTTCAACTGCGTTCAGAATTATGGTACTTGGAATGGGTATATTAGATAAGCAGTGGGCCTTATACACATAGTGGGTCTTCAGCTAGATTTATTCCTACGAAATTGTGATTGTGTTTGCAAAGCACCAGAACAACTCATAAAAGTTTCAAATGCTGCCAGCCATTGCTTACAGAGTTCATTCAGTGAGATTCAATTTGAATGATTTTTCTTGACTATACTGACTAGTTGTATCCATATCATGTAAACCTAGACATTTTTCTACATAAAGGAATTAATAGATTTCTCTTTATACACTCATGTCGGATGGACATTAACTCTTCATTTGCTATCATATCACTTAATTAACTAAGTATATTAACTCTTCATTTGCTATCATATTGAGGCTGATATATATGATATTCAGGGTTTAAATTTTCTGGCCTGGAATTCAGCAAGCTCTGACACAAATTAGCCTTATCCTTCTTATTCGTCATCACCTCCCTATTTTACCCAGTCCTGTAGTGTTTATTTTTGCACTTATGTCTCATCTGAATTAGGACTAGCTACACTGTACGTGCTCAGTGGCCACATATGGCTAAATGGATGCTATACTAGGCAGCACAGTCCTAGAATATTTTCATCAGATTCCTCTATCCTTTTCCTCACCCTGTACCTCCTCAGTTATATCTCAACTCTCTCTTCCTTAATACAGTTCTAAAACTAATATTTTTTATTATTGGGGAATTGCTGGCTCTTCCTATGCAAATAGAACACCTCTGGCTTTAATAGTCACTTCTTATACTCAGGACAATTCGGGATAAGTTGTTTGTTTGTTTGCTTTTTAATTGTGGTAAAATATAATACAAAATTTACCAATTTAATAATTTTTAAGTATATGTTTCATTGCCGTTAAGTACATTCACATTGTTGTGCAAACATCACCATCATCCAACTCCAGAACTTTTTCATCTTCCCCAACTGAAACTCGGTACTCATTAAATATGAAATCCCCATTCTTCTCCAGCCCCTGGAAAGTACAGTTCTATTTTTTGCCTCTGTGAACTTGACTACTCTAGGTATCTCACATAAGTGGAATCAATATTTGGCTCCTTGTAACTGGCTTATTTCACCTAGCACAATTTCTTCAAGGTTCATTCATGTTGTAGTATGTGTCAGAATTTTGTTTTTAAGGCTGAATAATATTTCATTATATGTATAGGCCACATTATATTTACCTATTCATTTGTCAGTGGACATTTTGGTGCTTCCATCTTTTGGCTACAGTGAATAATCCTTCTATGGACATGGATGTACAGATAGATGCTGGGGTCCCTGCTTTCATTTATTTTGAGGGTCCACCTACAGGTAGAATTGCTGGATCATATGGTACATCCGTATTTAATTTTTTGAGGAATCACCATTTCATTTTCCACAGTGGCTGAACCATTTTACATTTAAGTAGCAATGAATAAGGGTATCAATTTCTCCACATACTCACCAACTCTTGTTACTTTCTTTTTTGATTTTTTTTATAACAGCCATACATTTTCTTTTGTTACCATTTCTGAATGACTTTAGGAATATTTAGTGAAGTTAAGGCCAACTTAAATCTTGATTAACATACAGACATAAGAATTCAAACACTGATATGTCAGTCATTTTACATTCTTTATTGGATAAATTACGGTATTTCTGATTTTATTCAAAACTCTTAACTAGGACCTTGAAACCCTACATATTCATCCTGGCCCTGCCACTACTCACTATCTGACTTTATGGAAGTGGCTTAATTTCTTTTATATTTAAAAAATAGGGGTGATAATTTCTCACCTACTATATTCACTGGGTTATAATTGTAAAATGTAGTTAATCAATTGAAAATTGCTTTGAATACTCTGAAATGACAGTTTTGTTCAAGGAATTATCATTGAGGCTGCTATATACATCATGGTGATTTTCGTTTACATTTTGCACGTATAATGCACTTTAGAGAACACTTACGCCTTGTTTCCTTCCTCAATTTTGTTTCGTTATTTACCATGTACATTCAGAATAGCAGTCATTAAGTGTTAATGCAACTATGGATGGTAATAAGGCAGTTATATTACTGAAGGGAGGTACTTTATTCTTTCTTCGCTTTCTAATTGGATTATGGTCTTTTAATTACGTTGTAATTCAGAAATTAGATTGAGACTTATTCCCCTTGATTTGTCAGCTTCTTAGATATATTACTGAATCCTAGGTCCTGTAAATAACAATGAAAATTAATGCTCAAGAAATCACATTTAATCTATTGCTTTGACCAAGGTTTTGCTCTCTGTATTTGTATTTGCATGCAGTTTCTAGAATAACTTTAGTTTGCTTTCTCCGAACATCTTTTTATTTTGGTTAACAGAAGTATAGAAATTCAAATACCTATTTGATTTATTGAGGAGGAGGGCAGTTTTTATCAGTGAACTGGAAAACCTACCTTTTACTTGTCATTTTCTAACTGTGACATGAACTAGGTTTTCAAAACCCTTAATTTTATTACTCCATTTAGTGCAAAGATTGGGAAATTAGAAATTGAGTTGTATGAGAAAAAGAGCAAATTTTACAACTTGCTGTGGCACTGGTGACCTTTGGGCTTTTTGAAACACTGTATATTTTCAGATGTCAATTTGCAATACCTCTCAATATAAGGATGGCCAGCAGGGTTAAATTACTGGAAAAGTTATCTGCAGCAGTAATTATAACAGTAACATTGTGTGTTGACACAAATGAAGTATTTTATGTGCAAGTGAGAAACAGAAAAAAAAAAAAAAAAAAGATAAAAGTCCAAGCGAATGTTTTGGGTAGAATCTGTGGCATAAAAAAACTAAAAAGGAAATTGCAACTCTAAGAAACTCAGCTTAAAAAATGATAAAAATATACACTTTAGGCCGGGCGCGGTGGCTCACCCCTGTAATCCCAGCACTTTGGGAGGTCGAGGCGGGTGGATCACGATGTGAGGAGATCGAGACCATCCTGGCTAACACAGTGAAACCCCGTCTCTACTAAAAATATAAAAAGTAGCCGGGCGTGGTGGCGGGTGCCTGTAGTCCCAGCTACTCGGGAGGCTGAGACCGGAGAATGGCGTGAACCCGGGAGGCGGAGTTTGCAGTGAGCCGAGACAGCGCCAAGGGGCACTCCAGCCTGGGCTATAGAGCGAGACTCCGTCTCAAAAAAAAAAAAAAAAAAAACAAGATAAAAATATACACTTTAATGAAAATTACAAAATTTATTCCTCAAGTATCCCCAGATGAAGCTTAAGGATTTGCAGGTCAAAATATATTATTTTTAAAAAAGGAGATTTTTGTAAATTCATTGCGATTCTGATTTAGCAATCTGTGGTGTGACCTGCAGATGTGTACGTTTTCACAGCTGATTAGGTGACAGAGTTGGGAAGAACTATTTTATGGTATCATATGAATAGCATTCCAGCTGAATCACTTCGTTGCTTCTTGCGTTCCCCTGTGCGTTGAGCAGTTTTATGTAAATGATTGTGTTTTGCACAAATAAAAAACTATGCTTTAATTTTAGAGTTTTTAATTTTTTTATAATAGAAAGAGAGGTAGGCGCCATTAGACTTAGGGAACTTCAAGATTCTGGCAAGATATTCCCTAAGGATCTTCTATTTGTTGAAACAGAAAAAGAAGAAGAAAGACAAACTTGAATGACTTACTTGTGTCATTTGAAAATTATATGATCTACTGCCTGAGCTGGTTTCCTCTGTATACTCTGTTACTTCAGCCAAGGGCATTTAGTCCTTTGGGGATGTTGGAAGAGCCATCAGTGCAGTAATTGAAATATTTTTAAATCTCATTAAAATATATGTGGCTAATTTACATCACAGCCTTAACACACATATTTTATACATATATTTTCTGCTACTCAGAGTGTAGTCTGGGTTTTATCAGCATCAACATCACCTGAGATCTATTTAAAATGGAGACTCTCGAGCTCACTACAATCCTTCTGATTCATAATCTGCATTTTAACAATATTCCTAGGTGATTCACATGTACGGTAACATTTAAGAAGTTCTGTAATAGAATATGTTGGAAGAAATCTGTCTCCTCATCGCTGAACCAGTCTCAGGAGACTCTCACTTGTATTCTAAATTTTGTTTTAGTCTAGTTTTGGATTTAGAATACTTTCAACCAAAACAATTTATTTCTATATTCTCTGAAGATCTGTTATTCAAAATGCTCACAAAGAAATCAGCTCCTTAATTTTCATAAACATTTTTTGGTACTTGCTATATGCAAGGCATTTAATCTTCATAAACGTGCTATTTTTCATTTAAGAAAATGTGTCCAAATTAACAAGGCTAGGAGATGGCTGAGTCAGGGTGTGGAACCGGGTAGCGTGCTTCGCAAATCAGTAACCACTCAAAGTTCAAGGGAGGAAACTATTTGATGTTGGAAGTAACATTCAAATTATCAAACCTTTGTAATGATGATTCAATAGGTGGAGATACCTGTTTGTTCCTAAGCCGAGGATAAAAGTAACTCCTGATATTTACATGAGACATATCATATACTTTTATCTAGTCACATTTGTCTACTTCACAACAGTATAATGAAGCTGAATTAATGTATTTTGTAAGAATAACTTGAATAATTTGAAAACCTCATTCTTTCTAAACAATTATCTAGGAATAGCCATGATGGCTCACAGATGACTGAACTTTACAGCCAGACAAAACAATAGAGGAGAAAAGAACTGTTGATATAGATGTGAACTGAAGTCTCATGCTTGCATAATCACATTCCCTATTGATGAATAACTAAAAAGTCACAGACTGTGTTTCTTACTTTAGGTAAATCTAGGGCAGTCGGGGAAATTGCTTCATCTTTTTTCCTTTTCTCTGTCTTCCCTTATTTTTTTTACATAGGATGCCCTGGAAATGGCAATAAATATTTCAGTTTGATACATTATATTTCCTATGGTAGGGTAAAGATTAGCAACATGTAAATAAATATTTTTTTACCTATCCAAATTAGACTGCAGATTAAGGACCAAAAAGTGAAATATTTCCCATGTCTCCTCTCACCCTGGATGAAAATCCTGTTTTCTAGGTTAGGAAACTATAAAGATTCAAGCCTTATCTATGAGAGAACAGAAACAACTTAAATGTCTGTAGTTCAAGACAAGTTTAAAAGGTTGTGACTGAAAGAACTGAAAGAAAATTATGTGTATTCACTGAATATATTATCAAGTTAAAACTGTTTTTTTATAATGAGAAGAGCTTGTGATGAGAGTGAAGAATATTGTAAAATAAAATTTGAAAAGCTTATTGAAGGAAATTTATGTCCACTGTCATAAGTACTTTTTGTTATTTTGCCTTTCAGTGTGTATGTACAGAGAACCATCACTACATGAAATTGGAGAAAAACAAGGGCGTTCAAGGAAAAGTTCTGGAACACCAACCATGAATGGAGGCAAAGTTGTGAATCAAGATTCAACATAGCTGAGAACTCTCCCCTTCTTCCCTCTCTCATCCCTTCCCCTTCTCTTCCTTCCCATTTACCCATTTCCTTCCAGTAAATCCACCCAAGGAGAGGAAAATAAAATGACAACGCAAGACCTAGTGGCTAAGATTCTGCACTCAAAATCTTCCTTTGTGTAGGACAAGAAAATTGAACCAAAGCTTGCTTGTTGCAATGTGGTAGAAAATTCATGTGCACAAAAATTAGCACACTTAAAAGCAAAGGAAAAAATAAATCAGAACTCCACAAATATTAAATTAAACTGTATTGTTATTAGTAGAAGGCTAATTGTAATGAAGACATTAATAAAGATGAAATAAAATTATTACTTTAAAGGAAAGGATTTGGAGAATTGAACTCACAAACTGATGTTATATACTAAATAGCTTAAACTCATGATAATGCTGCGATGTGTGGTTTTGCTTGATTTTGTATTTTATTTGGGCATCTGGAATTGACACACCATTACATTCTGTTTGCAGGATTTTTTTTGTAACCGTGAAATTGAACATTTCCAAATTATAAACTATTTTAACACCTATAAAATATATAGCCAGGAACCATTTATCATCAAGAAAAGTGTAAGAAATTATTTTTGAGATGTAATTTAAGATTGTTTTATGTAAAAGGAAAGTCTTGTATGGCATCGAATAGCCTTAACGAATTTCTTTCACAAAAATAATTTCAAATTATCCTAGAGTATAACATTTTTATCAAAGATATTATTTCAGGAGTTCTGTTTTTTTTTTTTTTTTTTTTAGTAATTTAGCAAAAACATTACTGTTCTAATGCTGAAGTGACTTTTGGGAATTCTTTGCCAGTGCCATGTCCAGGTGGTGAGGTATAAGTTACTTGCTCTTAGCATTTGGTCTCATTTTTTTGCTTTGTGGACACCTTTGAGAGTATAAGTGCATGTTTTAGAAAGCTTTGTACCCTGTCTTGCGGCAGGAAAGAAAGAACAGGGGTTTTACATAAGGAAATAAGTCCTAGGAAATTAGTCAACGCAAATTGCATTTGCCTTTATACCTTTCCACAGTCTTATATTGTTTTTTAAACTCTGCCATGAAATTTGGAGAGATGACTGTGAAATTCCTAACTTACTATCTTACAAAGCCAGTAGCTAATCTGTTGCTTTATGTATGATCCTCATTTACAAGTCCAGTTTGCAATTCGTTTGTTTCCTAGAACACAGAAGGGTACCAGTAATACACTAAATTTTCAAGGGGTGTAGAGAAATAATATGGAATTAGCAGCTATGACTCCAACAGACAGGATTGTGTTGTGTGAGCAGCTTAAAGTAGCAAAAAAGAACTCAGTGTAAGAGAAGGCACATACATAGTTAAGAATACTATTTTTAAAAATCAAGGAAGAAATAAATGTTATACAATTTGCATTGGAATAAATAGATCTATTTAGTCCTACAAATCAGGAGTGGTGTAGAGACATCCAAATTTAAAGAAAAAAAACCACACAAAACAGAATGTTAAAAAATGTATGCAGATTTATGGATATTATCAATGAGAAGACATAGCATGTAACTTCTCCTATATCTCTACTGTCCAGCATGTATTGTTCCAAATATGACTCCCTAAAATATATACACTTTGCAGAAGCTCTAGGCCCTCACCTCAAACCTTGCCATTGGTTGCCGTATTTCAAGGTCAATATAGTTTCCCTCACTTTACACAATCATTATTCTTCAATAGTGGACCATATCCTTCACCAGGTATCCTGTTTATGTTAACTAGAGGTTAGCAGAAAATGAAATGAAGGAATTTACCTAAGCAGTTGGAAAGAACAAATGTTATGCATCTAGGCAAAGATTTTGAAGACACTTTTGCAAGAGATATTTGTTTAACCAAAATATTTGGAAAGTAACAAATAAAGACATTTAAATTTTCTAACAACGGACTTGCTCTTCTAGGAAAAGAATACCCTTGGGGGAAAAATATAACTCTAGCTGTATTTCTTCTTGTCACTCTTGATTCAACTTGATTATAAATACACCTGTCACTACCAGAACCAAAAAAAAAAAAAAAACAAAATCCCAAACACAAAGCTTATTTTATTTGAAAAAAATAAAAAAGAAACTTCAACACTATGGGACACTGGCTCTTTTAGCATGAAATGACTTGAGCTTTTGTGGTGATACACACACATACACACTCATCAGTAAAACAGTGGTTTCATAAATAACACAATTGATGAAAATCATAAAAATCAATTACAATGATGATTTCATGACAGAATATATTTAATTAAGTTGGTTATGAAAAAATAGAGAGATGAATCACTAACAAAATTCCTCCCTCTATTTTCAGTGGCTATTCATCATTTATCATCTAGACTCACATTTGTCTCCTTCCTGATAGCAGTTAAGAAAAAATTCTAACCATACAATTTGTATATTGTTTTTCACTGTATTATGTTAAGCAAATGTTCACTGCAGTAAAATGTTTTGGGAATTAGCTTTGTCTTATTTCCAGTTTAGTTCAGAGAATTAATTGGAAACCTCATTTCTTTTACACATAAACCTGACAAAAAATGTAGCTCAGAGCAAAGGGTGAATGTTTGCTTAACTGCTGCTTACTTCTCAAGTACATGAAACCTTTAATAGAATATGCCAGTATTCACTGAGTTTTTTAAAATATTACCATGTATAAACATAATATCCAACTTCATCCAAAAATATGATTGAGTTTAAGTACTTTGTTTTTCAAGCTTATTTCAAGTATAATAATTCTTTGATTTTCATTGTTCTGATTTCTGGGTCTTCAATTCATTCGTCACTTTTCCTTTTTAAGTAAAATAAGCTTTTTTTTTTTTTTTTTTTTTGAGTTGCATTGGGATTTTTCCCAGGAAAAATATGGCTTTTAGTAATGTTTTGCAATTGGCTACGTGGATATAAATTAAGATATGTTTATCCTGAGTTCTTATTGGAATATGTTTCAAAATCAATGAGCTTAAGAATGAAAACAAAACTTTTGAGAGTCTCACAAAATAGCTTTCTGGTCAATATACCTTACTTGATTTTTAAGCTCGCAGAATAAAGTATAGAAACAAATGGAGCTGAAGTTCCATTTGCTAATTCAGAGACTTTCGTGCTTCTGCAAATTGGAGGGCAGCAAGCCATCCTATTCTCATAGCAATAGTTTTGGCTTTGAAATTTACGTACAAATTTAATAGCACATTTTTAGCCATTATGGATTGGCGCAATAAAGAGATATCAATGTAATGCAATGTGATGCTTTATGGGCCTCATTCTAATTCAGAAAGCTTGTTTAAAAGAACTAAGACTCTTCTGTTTAATAAAATAGCAACAATCTAATATCTAGATTGGTGGTCCTGCGGTGCCACTAGTGGTAGATGAGAGTATTAAGACAAGAGTAAGGACAAGGAAAGACTTTAAAGGTTGCATATTGAAAAGTTTGGAATTCCTAATTTGGGAGCACTGATTTCTTGGTGAAGAAGTAAGTATGACTACATTGCCAGTAATTTTTTTAAAACATAGACCCAGAAATAGCAAATCTATTTCACCCTCATACCTTAGTCTACAAGGCCTTGCTCTTGAGAAGGTTTTCCATGATATTGCTTAATTTCATCTGCACAAGATGAGACACAAACATAAAAATTCCCTGCTCATTTTAATACCATAAAAGGCTGAGGTTATTTCTCTGTCATAAAATTGTAAATAGCATTTTTTAAGTCAAAATTACATTTAAAACAGTGGATTGTTCTACAAATATATATGTGTATATATACATATGCTTCTGAAATAAGGATATATTATATAGAGTTTTTATTTGATTTGCGGTCTTTAGTCATAGGTAATCAAAAATAAAGAGATTTGAATGCAAAACTTTATACATTAATGTACATTTCTAATGATGGTACAAATTGCCACTTTATAATAAAAAGAAACAGGTGGGAATAATAATCAAAGCACATGTTCCTTCAGTACTTTGGTGATTTTTAATCCCCCTTGTGATGCACAGGAAATTATTTTTTAGTTACAAAAAGTTATCTTAGAAATCTATACTTCCCAATACAGATTTCATAAGTCATATCAAATTGAGAATTTGTGGTGAAAGAACAGGAAAAGGATGCTAGAAGCTGATCTTTATTTTTCAGGATTTTTCCTGGAGCCCAAGTTAAAAATTCAATACTTAAATCTAAGTTAAGTGAAAATTAATAATGTTCAGAAATGATGTATTGAGCTTTAGTAACAGACAGAAGCAAAAATAAGAATATTTAACATTATGATAATAGCCTTAAAATAATGTAATAAAAATTGCATCATTAAATGTTCTATTAGTTAGAAAGAATGAGCTGATGTTTCTTTGTCTTTGCTCCAAGTACAATTTAAAGACAATGACATTCATTTTACTCAAAATTGTTCAAAAAGTCTAAAACATACTCCCATGACTAGAATTGGTATTAGCTCCAATACAAGGTTAAATGTTACAATCTTAAGAAATTATTGACACTGAAATGTTTAGTAAACATGTTGTATGAGAAACTAAACAAATTAATGTTTCATTTTTCCATTAAAGCACAGATTATTCAAATCATTGTTTTCTGAGCTCAGATTTGTAAAATGTTTATACATCATTACCCTCCTGGAATTAAAAACAATTAAAATCCTGAGATGCTCATGCACGTAGACGAAATACTGGCACTTTTTTTTAAACATTAAACTTCTTTGAGAAGTCCACCTTTTTTTTTTTAGTGTGTTTATCCTATATTGCTGAAAAAGTGCTGTGTCTTAAGAAAAAGATCAAAAATTGATTTACAGATGGGAAAGATGTCTAATTTTGTTGAAGAGTTGAAAGAAAAGTAAATGTTTCTTTGTAATTATATAGCTACTTGTCTCAACCTGACATGTTGCTTTCAAGGATTAAGAACTAAAGTATGTTCGTTTATTCTTTCGTTCATAACATACCAACTAGAGTCTCAGTTGAGTTTAGGCATCAAAAACTAAATTGCAATCTCGAAGCAACAACAACAACAACAAAGGCAGACACATAAATAAACAAATAATGTAATACCTAAAAGTATGTGCTATGATAGATGCAAAAAAGATTTTATATGCCACTGAGGAGGCAATGAACGCATCATCAGGGATTAGAGGAAAGACAGCAATTGAAAAAGAACCGATACTTGCTGAGTGATAAAAGGGAGACGACAAAGGCCTCTCAAGTAGAGGAAATCATCTGAATGAAAGATATGGATACTTGCAAAACAGGGCTTAGTTGGGAAGAATGTTCAGAAAAGGAGGTGGAAGAAAAACTGAGTTGACATCAATAAAAATGAAAAGTTACTCAAAGGTTTTCAATACAGCCTTTGTATTTGTTTGAACATCTATATCTGCTAGGATGCTTCTGGTTGCTCAGATAGAATCCCCAAACCAAACTGGCGCTTCATCTCGAATATCTAGGTACGCAGCATCACCATCGAGGCTTACTTTGTAGTTCTGTCAGCTCTGTCCACCTCCATGTATAACTTCTCCCTTAGAGGCAGAAGTTCCTTTAGAAGTTTCAGAATCTGCATGCTTATATCATCTATTCTCTATTAGAATCCCCTAGACAATATCTTACATTTCATTGACCTGATTTAGATCATCTTTCACACTTTAGTGACTGACCATGGCCAGAAACTTGAGATATGTTGACTAGTGTAAGTCAACCAAGACCTGGAGGTTGGATTGTCCCCCAAGATACAAGTCTGCATGGTTGAGGGGTAAATATTTGAATGAAATTCAGATCCCTTTTATCAAGAGGAAATGTAAATGAAGAGCAAAAAGTAGCAAATCTCCATTACTAACGAAGAGATGTATTTTCTGTCACAAGTCATTGGATATTCTAAAAATCCGCAGAGAAATGCAAATATTGATTAATTAAAGCTACTGCCATAAACCATAAGAACAAACAACAACATTGACAATTCAATTCCCTAAGCATTATTAAGTGACTGCTATGAAGAAGGCACTGTGCAGGTCACTGATGAAGAGATAAACAGCTGCAATTTTAAAGAAAAGTGGAACATTTGACAATAACTTAATATATCTGATATGTTCAATGCTTTTCGATGACTCTCATGGAGGGGGTTAGAAAATGCAGCTTGCTTATTCTAGATCAGAGGTTCCTATCATACCTACTTTTATTCATACCCATGCAAGCACTGCTAGGATTAGGCCATTAGAAAATGCTGCATTTCAAAATCACCTGCAACAACCATGCATGTCTTTCTTTCTTTTTTTTCTTTTTTTTTTGAAATGGAGTCTCACTCTGTTGTCCAGGCTGGAGTGCAGTGGCGCGATCTCGGCTCACTGCAAGCTCCGCCTCCCGGGTTCACGCCATTCTCCTGCCTCAGCCTCCCGAGTAGCTGGGACTACAGGTGCCCGCCACCACGCCCGGCTAATTTTTTGTATTTTTAGTAGAGACGGGGCTTCACCGTGTTAGCCAGGATCGTCTCAATCTCCTGACTTCGCGATCCGCTCACCTCGACCTCCCAAAGTGTTGGGATTACAGGCACCCCACCTCGCCTGGCCGCGTGCCTTTCTTGAATCTCCTCTACAGAACATAGCACGTGTTTTGAACACTTTGGATGACACTAAGTGCATTAACAATCCAAACTACCCTATTCCATTTGTGAGAAGTATTGGTTTTATATTTATACTGGCATCAAAACCTTGGGTTACCATCTTTCAAAAAAAGTCTTGATTTTGCACTGATTTTCAGGTTTGTTTTTTTGAGAGGATTGAATACATTTTATTTAAAAGTAGTGTGCATCTTCTGAGCACATACTTTCACAATTGTTTTTCTTACGAGTATAAAATAATATTGCTGTTGTCATATTATTTTTCTAATTCTTTTTGACAACCTTATCTGAAAGACAACGTATCTTAATTTCTGTGCTATGTCTCTTATATATTATACCTACTTGTGTATTAACCTTGCCTACCCATTGCAATTTGCTGTCTTGAAAAATATGTCCCTGATCCAGAGAGGCACACAAAGACATACACAAGAAGAACATTGCAGGAGGAGTATTTAACATATGAATTGCATGTCAGTCATGCTATGACTTGTCTCTAACGTCATTTTCCTTGCCTGTTTCATCTTTTTGTTTCTTATATGCATTTTCGGTTGTACCACTGCTTCATTGACTGACTTAACTCTGAATTTGTTTATGATATTTTTCCCTAGTGTTTTGAGTAACTATTTTCTATGCTGACGGCTTCACCTCATAAACATACCCTCATAATAGATCTGATTGGCACTTTACCTTTACAACCAAGAAAATAGTGGCTAAATTAAACTGGAAGGTTGTGGGTTTGTTTGCTTTTTTTTTTTTTTCTGTAATGATAAGCCTGAATACAGGCATTCCACATGTTATTTGGACCATTCAAAGACATCATGACCGAAGTCTCTGCAATTCAATGTACTTTTTCTTCGAAGTACCATTTGTTCACAGTCCAAAATGGCTGCTCTAGTTGTAGGTGTCATGTTCACATCTAGGACACAGGAAACAGGAAGACAGGGAGGTAGAAATATGTGGTACCTCTACCATGGAAGCATCTTTTCCAGAAACCCCCAGCATATGTCTCACTGGCCAGAACTGGAGGCTCATGGGTAAGGAAGAAAAAGGAATTGAAATTGGGTAAGGAATTAGGCACTTAAATCACAAAATGTGAACTGCCCTCCAGGTTTGTACTGGGCATATTCACAGCCTCTTCCATTGTCTAGTACATCCTCCTGCTGCAGGTACTAAAACCAACTGGCTATAAGGTCTAGGTTAACGACGTTTTTGTGGTCCAGGATACTTGTTTCTCTGGCAAGTTGAGCCACTGTCATTTCTGATCTCCTGTACGACAACGGAAGTAACTAACCTACATGCTGTCTGGGTGGTCCCTATAAGAAATCAAAGAGAGGCACACTGGATGTATGAGGAGATGCGTTCTTTCTTTCAACACTATGGATTAGAAGAGCAATATTCTCTAAATCGTGTACCAAGAAAACTTGGTCATATCACCCTAGAATGATAAAGCATAGATGCTACTACTGTACCATATCTAATTCACTAGGAGAATGATCATCACAACACCCCAATTTGGGGGTCTCACTGAATTAGAAACTTGCCCACACTACTAGCAGATGACCTGTGCTGGGACATCTCAGCCCAAAGGTGAACTAATCATGGAATTATGGACAAGAGTGATATGAATCTGCTTTACTAACTCACTCTCCATCTGAAATGCTAGAGCTATTTCTAACCTGGCTCGAAACAAGTGACTGTGACCTGTTAGAATATAGCCAGCATAATTGTCCATGGACCTGGAGATGGCCACACATGTCTCTGATACAGAGTATATAGTTATCTGGAACTTGGTTCTAAAAGCAGGAATTGGAGGGATTAGCTCTCCCTACTTCCTCACTGTTTCCCCCATCCAAAACCCAGCACATCATTGCCTCTATAGTTAGGGCCTAGGTTCCGGTCAAGCGTACGTATCCTTCTTCCAGATGGAGGAGTCTAAGAGGCATCTCATGAAGAATGCATAAAATGGTTTCATTTTCATGATTTCGTTTCTTCAAGGAAATAAAAGTAATTGATTATTTCAGTATCTATGTAGTTATCGTATGTTGTTCCTATTTAGATTTCATTACTATTCTTGCTTAGGATATATTCATTGGTTTGTAACCTCAACTGCATATTAGAATTACCTGACAACTTCTAAAAAATATACTGAGGCTTAGGCCCCATTCCTAGAAATCCTGATGAAATCAGTTTGGAGTAAAGACAGGTGATTCTTTCTTGCAGATTTGAGAATCACTCCACTGAATGAACCCTTAATAAACCGTAGTTAACATTTATTAAGTGCCTAGTCAAGGCTGGTTGAAGTCGACTTTCCAGAGAAATTCTAAGTTGTAAATATGCCTGAGAGTTATGAGTAGAAGACTCTCTTGTGACAAGGTTTAGACAATTTTAATAGCAGGGGATATTAGATGCTAAGTTTCTGCAATGTCCCTGCCATATTTCAGCATCATGCCTAATCTCCTAGAGGTGTTGTAGTGATATATTTAAAGATTTCTTGATATGGAGCTTGGCCTTATATTAAGATGTTGCCTGAATATTCGGAGTTGATTCAAGGACAACTTCTTCTGTCTGAATCCAGAGAAATACTTGTTTAAGCAATCACATTATGTGAGTGCTTACTTCATGAACAAAATATTTGGATCTGAATTAGGTTAATAAATATGGCCACTGTCTTGAAACGGTAGCTCCCCAAATTATTAAAAGCATATATTTTAAATCTGGACCTTTACAAAAATAAAGTTATATTTTTTGCTTCTGCTGTAATGGTTCACAATGCTACTTTATTTAGTAGTGTGAACATGTTAAGACAGACTTCTGTGTCACTTGGAAAGGAGTTCACTTTCCCCTGACAATACAGTCCTGGCTATGAATGTCTCTCAACTCATGAGTAGTCAGATTTATTCTCTTGCATCTGAGCACCCATTCTCAGGACAAAATTAAATTACAATAGCTTTTTTCACACTTTTACTCAGAGCACACTGTCTCCTGCAACCAAAACTGTCACACTTGTGTTTTATTTTTTTCTTTGCCTAGCACTACACTCTAAAAACAAAGAGGTAACATATGACTCTTCCTCAATTACGTGTACACTGACTGAACCCATCATAAGAAAGAAAACAAAAATCTGTGTCTCCTCCAGAAAGCTAGAAAGCTAGGTAATTCAATAGTGAGTGTTTCTGTATTTTACTATTTAAGTCCATGTACCCTATATTTCTCTAGTCCTTGCCCTTATTCTTTCCAGCGGACACACAACTTGTCTCATAAAATTCCTTGACTTGCTCCAAAAATAAGGGAGGGGAAGTCAGAAATTCACTATAGGTTACTCTGAGTTTCATTGCTTAGAACCTGCTGGATGCAAGCAGCATATATCAAAAGAAGATATCTGGTTACCGGGTCACTTTCTCTGCCTTTGTCAGAATGTATGCAACTCTCCTCAGGAAAAACCTAGAGAAATTTGCCTCACACTTCCTATTTTTCCCTAGAAGCATGCTGGAGATTGGGTCAGATCTAGTATTGTGGTCAATTTTATGCGTCAACTTGACTGCGCCACAGGGTTCCCAAATATAAACATTCTTTCTGTGTGTGTCTGTGAGGATGTTTCCAGATGAGATTAACATTTGAGTTAGCAGTGCCAGTAAAGTAGATTGTCTTCTTCAACGTGGGTGTCCATCATCCAATCTGTTGAAAGCTTGAATAGGACACAAAAGTGGAGGAAGGAAGAATTTACCCCTTTTGGCTTCCTGCCTGTCTCCTTGAGCTGGGACACAGGTCTTCTCTTCCCCTGACTGGGATTTGCACCATCAGCTCTCTGGCCTTTGAACCTGGACTAGAATTACACCACCGGTTTTCCTGGATCTCTAGATGGCAGATGGCAGATCACGAGACTTTTCAGCCCCCACAATTGTATGAGCTAATTCCTCATAATAAATCTCCCCTCTCCTCCGTATGTGTGTGTGTGTGTGTGTGTGTGTGCGCGCGTGCGTGTGTATCCTATTAGTTCTATTTCTTTGAAGAATCCTGACTAATATACCTAGTATGACCCCAGTGGGGTTGATGCCACTTTAGCCATTATTGACTACCTCCCTATATGATGACAGGCTTTTTCAATGGCTTTCCTAGTAATATGCGCCTCTGGCACAGGGTCAGAACCCTCCTGCCATTTAACTCTGAATTCAATCCTGAAACAATGCAATCCAGCTGTTCCCACTTTCTTATTCTTTATCTCAGCAATACCCTAGAGGGCTGGGACAAGGTATTTTGTAAAGTAGTAGGAAGTAATATCTAAGAAGTTAGAAAAACTGTCCTCTAAATCTAGTTGCTGTAGGATCTTGAACAATTTATTTCTCTTCTAAATCTCTGTTTCCTCATTGTAAGACACAGACAGTTTTCAAAGCAGGGATTAATTTGATTGTCTAATCTTCCTTTTCCACCCTAAAAAACTGTGTCTTTTAATAGATGTGATTTGACCATTTGCATTTGATGTAATTCTTGGTATGTTTGGATTTAGGTTTACTGTTTCATTACTTGTTTTCTGTTAGTTATTTCTGTTTTTTCATTTCTCTGTTTCCTGACTTCTTTTTTGTTATTTCACAAAGGATTACAATATATGTATTTAACTTTTTACAGTCTACTTAGAATTAATATTTTACCACTTTTGGCTGAATGTAGAAAGCTTACTACCATTTAGATCACTTTAGCTTCCCATTTATGTCATGATTATATACATACATTGAAATCTCATTTGACAATGTTATAATTTCTGCTTTCAACTCCCACACACTACTTAGGGAAAAAATCTATTATACTTACCCAAACATTTGCCATTTTCATTGTTGCTTCTTTGTATTTATTTATTTATTTTTTAAAGACAAAGCTCGCTCTGCTCTGTTGCACTGCAGTGGCACATTCTCGGCTCACTGCAACCTCTGCCTACCAGGTTCAAGTGATTCTTGTGCCTCAGCCTCCTGAGTAGCTTGGATTACAGGTGCATGCCACCACGCTTGGCTAATTTTTGTATTTTTAGTAGAGGCGGGGTTTCACTGTTTGGCCAGGCTGGTCTCGAACTCCTGACCTCAAGTGATCCGCCTGCCTCAGCCTCCCAAAGTGCTGGGATTACAGGCATGAGCCATTGTGCCCAGCCTCCTTCATCATTAATGTTCCATGTTTCCTTCTTATATTAATTCCCTTCATCCTAAAGAGTTTTTTTTTTTTTTTTTTTTCACAGTGCCTTCAGATCAGGTCTGCAAGGCAATAAATTCCCTTAGTTTTTCTTCATCTCAAAGTGTTTTTATTTCACCTTCATTCCTGAGTAATATATTCACTGGGTATAGAATTCTGAGTTGAAAGTTATTTTCTTTCAGCACTTCCTTCTGAGCTATATCACTGGTCTTCTATTGGTAATGAATCTTTTTTTTTTTTTTTTTTTCTGGGGGCCTTCCGGGCTTTTTTCTTTGTCTTTAATTTTTAGCAGTTTGATTACAGTGCTTCTGGGTATGGATTTGTTTGTTTTTATCCTGCTTGGCATTCACTGAGCTTTTTGAATCTTTATGTCCAGTTCTTCTGCCAATTTTGGGACATTTTTACCGATTACTTCTTTAATTTTTTTTTCTGCACTGCACTTTTTCCTCTGTCCTTCTGGGACTCAAATAACAAAAACACCAGTGTTTTTGAACATTAGACACAGATGTCTAATGTTCTGTTAATCTTTTCATTTTTAAAACAAACTTTCTATTGTTCTGATTAAATCATTTTTATTGATTTTTCTTCAAGTTCATTGATTCTTTCCTCTGTCATCTCTATTCTGCTACTGAGCCTGTCAAAGGAGGGTTTTAAATTTTGTTTTGGTTGTTTGTTGTTTTGAGGGGAAGTTGTTACTGTTGTTATTTTTATAATTCTAAAATCTTCATTTGGTACTTTTTGACAGCTTCCATTTATTTTGTGTACTTTCTATTTTTCCTTTGGTTTCAAGAATCAGATAATTCCAACATTTTTGTTACCTCATATTTATATCTGTTGATTGTCTTTCCCCATGAAAGTTGAGATTTTCCTGATAGTTTACATACCAAAATTTTTTCCATTGTATCCTGGACATTTTGAATATTATGTTATGTTATGAGACTCTGGGACTTCTTTAAATCCTATGGAGAATGTTGACATTTTCATTTAGTAAGAGTCAGCCTGGTTAGGTTCAGTCTTAAGTTTGAGCCTGCCTCTCCTATGTGCTATGGTTGCAATGCCAGCATAGTTTGCAAAACACTCACAGTACTATTTGGATCAGCCCAGTTCATGTGCCACCTAGTGGCCAGTCTCAGACATTGGGCAGCGGTGTATCTTCAGTTCTGTCTTTTGAACACTAAATAACATCAGATCCAGATGTGCAAGCTTGGGAACGAGTCCACAATTTAGAAACAATTATTTGGAATTGATTTCCTGAGTTCCTTTTTCTCCATAACTTTCATATTTTCTGGTTCCTTGGGGTCCTTCTATGTCGAGGAAGCCAGGGTTTTAGTTATCCCACTCTGAGGTGCACTTCTGAAGTGTGCCCACATCCAGGTCCAAACAATGAAAGGACAATCCAAATGGACGACAGAGGTGGTCAGCCTCTCTCTCTTGGAACCAAGGATCCTCTGCTGAAGATATGGGACAGGAATCCCCTTTTATCCATGGTTTTGCTCTTGGCAGTTTCAGTTACCTGTGGCCAAACAAAGCCTGAAAATAGGTCTATACATGACAAGATATACTGAGAAAGACAGAAAGAGACTACATTCACATAGCTTTTATTACAGCATATTATTATAATTGTTCTGCTTTATTATTATTGTTGTTAATCTCTTACTATGCCTAATTTATAAATTAAACTTTATTGTGGGTTTGTGTAAGAAAAAATATATGGGGTTTGGTACTATTGGTAGTTTCAGGCATGCATTGGTGGTCTTAGAACATATTCCCCACAGATAAGGGGGCACTACTCTAATAGAAACTTTCTCCACCTAGAATTTTGGCTCCACAGGATTGCATAGGAACTAGGCCACGGGACAGCAGAAAAAAGAAAGAAAAATAAAACAGGACATTTCCACACTCTTTTGGAATATTTTAAGTTCCCTTTCTTGCTTCTTGAGCCAGAACTAGGGAGAACTTCTTAGGAGAAGCCAGAGTTAGGCTTCTCCCAAGCTCTCTCTGCCAACTCCTTTGTGATCACTGCTGTGTTGGTTGTGAGCATTAGAGGAAAAAAATGATAAATTCATCGGTATTTGAATTCTGGGCTTCTTCCCCAGTTTGCCTTCTATTTATCAGAGTCCTCAAAGAGCTGCTCTGTTGCATCTGTCTAGTTTTTATTCAGTGCAGAAGACTGAGTCACCAGTGTTTATTCCATCTTATCCAGAACAGGACCCCTGATATTCTTTAAAACCCCCCAAATTTAATGACATTTATTTATATTTCAATTATTTTATCTAGTCAGTTTTCCTGAATGAAAATCTCCCCTTTTCCCCCTCAGAGTTCACTTAACAAATTAAAATATAAAACCTAGGATAAATGAACCTAATATATCAAATATTCCAATACACTACCGATACTGTGTGATGTGGGGGAAAAGTAAAATATCCCCATCTAATCCAGTTGACACCCGGATATATAAAATGTGATACAGTATAACTTTCAAATTATAGTTTTTGAAATAATATTTTAAAAAGTAAAGAAGATGTGAAAAACTAATTTAACCTTTCTGTTTAATCCACTGATTCATATTTAGAAATTTGGCCAAAAAATGGCCCTCATCATAGAGCCATCCTACAACTTTCATTACAGCTTAGTGCTTCAAAGGAAATATAAAAGCTGTCTAACCATAGAAAATGCCTACACTAAAAACACCTGACCCTTTTTCCCCCCAGCAACTTCTACAGCGTGACAGAGTAAATGGGGCACTGAGGGGAAAGTCCACAGTGACAGCTATTCATGGTCCATTTCCTCTGTAAATAAATAAATGCACTTTATGCACGATTATGTTGGAGACGCATTGACTAGGAAGTCTGCAAAATTTATTAACAGAAGACTCAAAGAGATTGGGAAAAAAATATTACTTCTCTAATACCTACATAATAATCACCAGGTATAAAATGCCAATGAGAACATGTATACACTGTCTTATTTTGACAGATCCTCCAAAGAAAATATTTTATTAAAATTGAGGGTCAGTTCCAAATTTTGATTATGTGAGACAGTTTTTAAATGTAGCTAAGGTTTTCTGGACTATATGTAGTCATTTTTTTTTTTTTAAGAATAAATACAACTGATTTCGTTCCTCTCAGAAAGAATCATGTTACATTTGTACCTAGATGTAATTTGATTCTTCAACTTTTCACACTATTTTATTTCTTTGTGCACAGTCCCCTCTCTTGAACTATAAGCATTTGAAGGCCTGAAATGAAGTCTGTTTAGCTAGATTGGCACAAAACTGAATTTAGTAAATTTTCATCAAATTGTTTCAAATATGAAAAAGACCAATCATAAAATTTCAATAAAAGGTAATGGGATTTTTAAGCTGGCCACATCAAAGAAAAATATCCTGGCAAAACATATTTTAAAGAACACTCATGAAAAATTCATTTTCTGCAAAACAATTCTTGCAAATTAACTATACAGTATGTGACATTTACTGTACTACTGCTCGATTTTTTTCTTCCTTTATTCAAAGTGACTTTACTGGTAGAAAAATGTAAGCCAGTATTCTAAGTGGTGCGTGGGTGTGTGGGAGTCTTCTCTGAGCACATATCTTGTTAATATATAACGGAATATGTGCATATATTTTAACACCCACATAATCTTCTAAACTGCTCTGCTGAAGTCTATACAGCTTATAATCAAGTTAAATGGCTTTCTGCCTGGGACTGTAGTTGAAATCATCTCAAGGCTAAATGTCTCCTTCTGTTGGGTTCAGATTTAATAGGAAGAAAATGTTGGTTATCAAAATCTTCACCCTAGATGAATCTTCACCATTCTATGGTTTTTCAGGAAGCAAATGACATAGAACAGTGTTGCCTAACAAATATGTGTTGGGAGCCATATATATGATTTAAATTTTTCTAGTAAGCATACTGAAAAGGTAAAAGAAATAGGCAAAATTAATTTTTATAATACAATATATTTAAGCCAATATATCCAAAAATCATAATTTCAATCTGTAACCAATATACAGTTGTTAATAAGAAATTTTGCAGTCTATTTTTTTTTTCTTTGAGTCTCGCTCTGCCACCCAGGCTGGAGTGCAACGGCACGATCTTGGCTCACTGCGACCTGCATCCCCAAGATTCTAGTGATTCTCCTACCTCAGCCTCTCGAGTAGCTGGTACTACAGGCCCCCACTACCATGCCAAGCTAATTTGTTTTGTATTTTTAGTAGAGAGGGGGTTTCACTATGTTGGCCAGGGTGGTCTCGAACTCCTGACCTCAGGTGATCCACCAGCCTCGGCCTCCCAAAGTGCTAGGATTACAGGCGTGAGCCACTGCACCCGGCCTGCAGTCTTTTTTAAACTATGGTTTCACAACCTGGTGTTTATCTTTTATTTACTGCACTTCTCAATTCAGACTAGCCACACTGTAAGAGCACAGTAGCCACATGTGGCTTCTTGCAAGCACAGATTTAGAAAAAAACCCAAAATGAAAAGACTGGAAGACACCAATGAAGTACTCATCTAGCTGCTTATATAATATTTGAATATTACCTTAATATCCATAAAGACTTTTCTGTAATCCAAAATGCTTTCCAAGTCTCAGTATGCTACTTGGTTTGACACCACCTTCCTGCTTCTCTGAGCCTCCTGCAAACGCCACTCTCTTCGTTCTAGCCTTACGGCACACCTTTCCATCATTGAATCTACTTGGATGTTTCTACTCAGGTCTGCGGCATTCATTGTTTTCCTCTATTCAGAATACAATTTATTTTTGCCATCCTCAATTTTAAAATTATCTCAGCTCCCTGGTTTTTTGACTAACCAACTCCTTTAAGGTTTGAAATTAAATTTATCTTTCTCAAGGAAGATGTCTCTGAGTCTCCAAGAGTTTTCTAAGAGCAGGGTCTGTCCCTCATATGAACTACTGTCTCTACAACACTTACATGGAGGTTCTCCTTCTGATAAAGAAACACACACACATCAGGTGATAGAGTCATAAACTAAGTACATAGTAGGTGTTCAATTAATATTGTTTGAATGAATGGCTGAGTAAGTGAATGAAAGAAAGATCAGAAAGAAGAAATGAGTTGCTGAAAGTCTCATAGCCAATAAGGGATATGTCCCGGGCAGTAGTCCAGCTGCACTCACACAATTCAAACATTTAAAGAGATTACAGTTAAAAAGAGACTTATCATTACAGAGTGAAGAGCAGAATTACAAATCACCATGCATACATTCAAGAATTCGGGTCCATGGCAAGGTTACCATTTCTAAAGACAACATAAAATACACACTGCTGATGGTTGTGTGTGCTGGCATAGCTGTTCTTGAAAACAATATGTTTGTCAGTAACTAGACGATACTTATGATCCAGTCAGGCCACATTTGGATATACATCTCACATTCTATAAAAAATGCTTAAAGAAAAAGGCTTGAAGATGTTCATTGCAATGTTGCTTATGTTGGCAAAGAATTGTAGACAGCGTAGATATCCTTCACTGTGGCAGAGGGAGAGGTGGATGGGTAAAACATGGTGGATACATTCAAGTGAATACTACACCACAGTGAGAAACAATAGACTTGATGTGTACACAGCAACAATAGTGCATCTCAAAAACATGTCACTAGTAAAAAAGTAAGGAAGAAAACAAGATATTTATGTGAGGCACCATTCATATAATTTAATAATATATATATTCATGCAAAGGAAATAAACACATTTTAAATATGTATGTGTAAATATAAGGATACACAATAAACATCAAAATATCAAAATGATTATATATAGATGAAGGATATAATGGTAGTGGGGAATCAGGACAAAATAAAATCAAACAAATGTCTCATACAGGTAACGTATCATTAATTGAGAAGTATAATTAACCCTCAGAGATTGAAATCCAAAAATTAAAAGCAAAATTAAAAAGGAAAAACAATAAAATATTATATACGTTTAAAATATTTACCTTGTCTAACTCATTTATACTCGTTAGTTGTACTTCCTTAAAATATTTCTTTAAAATATCTCTTCTATCCTTTCATTCTTCTTCACCTTTTCTCCCCTCCTTCTCCTCTCCTCCCTTCCCTTCTCTTGCTTTCTCTATCCTTCTCTTTTGATGCCCTTCCTTACCCTCTCCAAAACTCTCTCTCTCTCCTTTCTCTTTTTATCTTGAACTAATTTACAGTGGTCATTTTAGAGCTAAACAGCTGTTTTAGAAGTTCAAGAGGGCTCTGTATTATATTGCTAATCATCTAGTTTATGAAACAGCTTGTTAAGTGGACACAGCAACCATGTTGCCTACATAAATAATTTGGCCAAATTATCTCCTAGCAGAAACAGTGCTTATGCCTCCCTTAGCTATGCGCCCTTCTTAACTCAACTCTCAGTGCTGCATTATCAATGTATTTTTTTCAAGTGTTTACTTAATCTTATTTTGTTAGATGCTCTGGGCAAAATCATTTTTTGAATATACTTAGATAGTCCCCCTCCTAGGTGATGCACACATAAAGATTGATAAAATAATACAATTACCAAATTCTGGAAGATCCTATATTAATGAAGAGGCATATCGCAAGGAATTTCATCATAAACTAAGATTTATAGGGTTGGTTACATAATACTCTGCTACAGTTAGTTTGATATTAGCCTTTTTGACCTTGTATGTATTTTTTTCACATACTAAGCCCAATTCACTGCCAGAGATCAAATAACAAGGAGCTAAGAACAAATCACCAACACCAATTCAATTCTTTAGAAGAGTGCCATTTATATAGCATGCTCTCAAGATGGAGGGAGGATACACAAGACGTTTTTCTACTGTTATTAAGAAAATTATGTGGTAGGAGCTAAGCACATAATCTAAAAAAATAAAATATAAACAAAGATAAAGAAGGAAGTTAGCTGTGGCACAAATATTCTGATTTATGTGTCCAAAATAGGCACACATCCTACATTACTCAGAGGATTAGGGAGTGTTTAATGGGAGACTAGCATTTCAATCAGAAAAACAGTATTGGAAAGGAGACACCTGGGACAACATACATAGCAGCCAGAGGCCAAGGTGTATGTGGCATGTATGAAAAATAGCAGAGACTTTATTATGACTGAGAGAATGTGCGAGAAGGACAGTACTGAAGCTGCAGTGATAGGCTAGAGACAAATCTTGCAAAGATATTGACAGAATTTAAAACATGGATCCATGTTAGATTTAAAACACATAATGATAGGTTTACAAAAGTAACTGGGATATAGGAGTGTCATTTCATTTATAACTGACTGACACATCTCATCAAAGCATTGGTTAAAAAAGGGATACTGGAAATTGCAAGTGTGTAAACCACGTTTTTAAAAAATAATGATGCTGACACCACAGTAAACCACTTTAAATCGTTATATTATTTATACAGCATTTTTATTTTGATGAAAGACTTCTCTAGGTGGGATTCTATAGCTGAGGATTATTGCTATACCCTTGATTTCCTTTTTATGGGAAGAATGAATTATTAGTGCCCTTCTTTTCTGTCAGCCCAGTTGTCTGAAGTTCCCTTTTCTATACCCTGTTTATGTTCATTGTTCTTGAGAGATTTCTTGTTCATTTCTTGTTCATTTTCTCATTGAACTGTGCATTTAATGTTTGCCCTAAAGACTGGTTTAAATAACATTTTCATTTATCTAAATTAAGATATGATATGCCTTAATGTGTGGTATTAATTCACATAAACTGACATTGCCACTTACACTTTGGATGAATTTCATCTTGTAATTCTGGCTATTTTAGGGAACATTTGTTTCTAGTATCCATGGTGAAAATTCAGAAATCTGCTCCCTGGTGAAGTCTGGTCTTTGGTTATGGCAAAATTGAAAGATCAGTAAAGATTAGTCCAATTTGACTGAAAAAGCATATTATACTAGTATACAATTCGAATATTTGTTTTTCTGTAACCACAATGTCTCACTTACTATTGATGCTTATTATTTTGATAAAAATGTGAAATGTTGACATCGATCTTCCTCTCTGATTACTAAATATTGTCAATTATAATCAATGCTTAACTAAAGTCTCTTCTGGCCTGAGACATTAAATTCCATCCAAATATTTTAGAATCAGAATCTCCCTAAAACATACATTCTATTAATTTCAAGACTTTGATACACTGATGCTTCAATGAAACTTGAATGCAAACAAGAAATCTTTGTGATTTTTTTTTTTTCTGAGTCAACTTGGCTAAATGGGAAGTTCATTCTCTCAGATTCTTTCTCTGGATGCTTCTAACTCAGGGTTGACAAAAATAAATATTTGCGTGAGGCATAGAAGGAAGAAGTGAAGCAGGAGTTCCTCCTTCCTGAAGGTCATAACAGTCAAAACATTGAAAGATGAACCTAGAGGTACTGGTGGGGTTCAGCATGTCCTCACTTATCGCTCATTTATGTCTAGTTCTTTCTGACTTCTGGCCCTACTAACCAAATGCAACGCTGGGCTGACCACGAGATGCAGAGGTGACAGCTTTCCATAGACTTTCCTAACAGCTCCACACTGTGGCCACACACCAACAGATAGACATGCCTGGCTTCCCAGATTCCCCTCGCCAGTGCTTCAGACTGGCAGCTTAGCAACCTGACTCTAATCCTCCAGCTCCTCCATTCTAAACCTTAATCTTCATCTCTTTTCACAGCTAAGTAACAGCCAACCCTGATAGTAAAGTCCTCATTCCATAATACTCCTAGTGGTTCTTCTTTCCTGACTGAGCTTTGACTGCCACAGTCCTTGCAGGTAATGTCATCATAGCTATTGGTAAAGAAAAGGAAATAGTTTTTCTTCTGAGCAATTTTCTTTTACCTAATGGAGTCTCCCTTTGACTCATGATCCTCTTTATTGTTTTGGCTCTAGAAGCAACTTTTTTTCTGTCCTGTGAAATCTTACTTCCTCTATGTTCTCTGTGAAGCAGAAATAATTACACCGTCATACGAAATGTTCTGGAAGTTTTCTTTAGTAACTAGCATTAAAATGTTTAAAAGTAGACACTAATAATATATATAAAATGCTCAGAATTAGTCTTTAGTCATTAAAACAATTTTCCAGCTCATATCCAAATATGTTTATTAAAAGGATTTGTATTCATATGTGTGTATACTTGAAATAAATATTTGAAGAAAATAAATGTGAAACTAACATTAAAATAATTTTAAGCACTATTTTTTTTCTTCTAGTAAATTGTGTCAATGTTCAGGCAAAGAAAATAATTGATGGGGGAAGATTTTTATAAATAGAGAGGGTATTCAATCCATGTATAAGACTGGTCTTTATCTTGATGTAAAATTTGACCTAGAACATTGTTATGATTTATGAGTTAAGAGAATAGGTTAAAAAGTAAAATCCACTAAAAAAGAAGAAAGGAAGGCAAGAAGACAGTTGATACTGAACTCTGCACTTTCATTTGTATCATTTCAATGGAATATGGGAATAGTAACAGTAACCACAGTATCTGTCACTTGGATGTAATCAACCTGAAGTGAAGAAACGTAAGGAAACGATAACATTCTGTTCAAATGGACATCATGATTATGATGATCTCCCTTTCATTTTTTCTCTCTTTTTCCATCTCATACTCATAGGCGTTTCTTGCTGATATGAGCTAATTAGATAAAATAGTCCATAGAACTCTGCCAATGAGACATGCTGTGTTCCCAGGCAATGGACGTTTATTTTAAATATGGTCTTGCAGAAGCTATGGCTTGTCATTGTTGTCTAAGTCAGAAGTGACATTTAACAATGGAGACCTTAAGGGAGTTGGATCTTTCAGCAGCCTAATCAATTCAATTCAGCAAACAGTAACTGGACACCTACATTGTACTTTCATGCTCATTCGTTTGTTGGGAAGTATAAGCCAGGCCCTTAGTTTAGAACAGAAAACCAGAGATACATCCAGCCTGTACAAGCCTTCCTCTCAGTTTCCACCACTGCAGGGATGACAATATCAAACATTATTTTGACACATAATAGAATATATATTAAATGCTATAATAAAGATTTAAACTAAATGTTGGAAGAGGAGGTCATAATTGAGTGGAGGAAACCAGCATCTCAGTCAGAATAAATGGCCTGAGCAGAGGTAGAAGGTATGAAGATATACTCAAGGCCACCTGAAATGTTGTTAGGTGTTGCTGGCTAGTGTATAGCCCAAGACCATCTATTATGATGCTGTTTTCCAAAGTTCAGTGATATAATAATGACATTCACATTTTTCTGTATCCAGAGATTTGCCAAATATAACATTATTTATTTTTTATTTAATTAATTTTACATTGATTTTACTTTTTGGCTAAAATTCTTCTAAGCATCTAGGTTTGATATACTAGTAGTATTTTTCATAATGAATATTAGATATATTTAAAATTACTGATACTAAGAATTCTACTCATCTAAAATAATATTGTGCATTAATAGTGGTCTGTTACTATACATTGAGAAACTTATCAAGGACTTTGAATCCATAATCTAGACGTACTTTGTGCTTAGGTACAAAAATGTTAAAAATTGTTGCAATGCTCAGAACTGTGCATGGTGATTTAACACTAGAAGCACTGATGTTAAAAGGTGGACAGACAAAATTAGATAAGGCAAAGACTGATCTCCATTCCAGCTTCATTCTTTAGGAGCCATCTCAAATGTTACCTTAAATGAAACCTGCCCTACCTTCACCAGGAGCTAGTAAATTGCTTGTCTGTGCTGCATTCTAAGTATGTTTATCTATACTGCATTGAATCTAGTACTTTACACATATATCCTGCTCCTCTGTGGATTTGTCGAGATGTGTCTTCTTCATAAGTAAATTCCCAGAGCCCCAGAGTATATGGAAAATATAAAGGGCTAGTGTTTTTGTAAATGATAGAAATAGGATAATAGGGAGACTAGATAAAATCTGCTTAATAACCTAAAAATTAGCTAATTAGAGTCTACAATAAGAGGAGATGAATTCCAGAGATTCTTAAGAGATAGAATTATACTATCTGGGTGAATAGAGATATATCCCAGATCAAAGATGTTTCTGAAATTTCAATCTGTTTGAAGAACATAACAGAAGGAACAATATGTCAAGTAAAAATCCAGCAACTGGGAAATGGTGGTTTCTGAGCCAATTACTCTGTTTCACTTCACTCCAAGATAAAACTGTAAAACATGTTTATACATTTATGAGATCAATTATACACAGGGCTTAATACACCAGGTTGCTGATTGAATGTATGAATGGTTGACTACTGAAATGTAGCTGTGTTGTAGTTGAAGAACAAATAAACATTTTCTAGTTTTGGCTCTGTCACTCATCACTGTTTATCCATAAATTGGCCATTCTATCTCAGCAAATTGGAGTTCCTCCATTAAGCCAGTGGCTGTGATCATAACTTCCCTGCCTTTTTTCATGTTGCAATGGTTGTGAACGTGGTTTTAGAATTGCTTCTGCTCTTGTATCCCCAACAATGTGTTCTGTATAGAACAATCAAAGTGTGATCTTTAAAAAACATAAACAAATGATGTTATTTTCCTTCTGAAGAGTTTCAATAATTTCCTATCTTACACAGTTTAAAATCTGTACAGCTTACGAGGAGCATAGGCAGAGTCCTTGCACATCATGTGTTCCTTATTTGTTCAGAACTGTATTACTACCACAAGTACAGTGCCTGGCCCACAGTACATGTGAATAAGTCTTGTTTTTTGTTTGTTTGTTTGTTTGTTTGAGACAGAGTCTTGCTCTGTTACCCGGGCTGAAGTGCAGTGGTATGATCTCAGCTCACTGCAACCTTGAACTCCTGAAGAGCAATCCTCTTGCCTCAGCCTCACAAGTAACTAGGACTACAGGTGTGCATCATCACACCCAGCTGATTTTTAAATCGTTTGTAGAGACAGGGTCTTGCTATGTTGTCCAGGCTAGTCTGGCCTCCAGCAATTCTCCTGCCTTTGACTCCTAAAGTGCTGGGAGTATAAGCATACACCACCACACCCAGTCAAGGTAATAAGTATTTAATAAATGTATGAATGCGTGATAGAATGAGGAAGTAAATGAATGAGTTGACCGTGACTTCCTGGCTAAGTAGTTGGCAGATTCAAAGCTGGAAGATGGGTTTCCTGATCCCAGTACCCTTTATTTCCACTGTCCCCAAATCGTTGTAATTCACAAAATTCTCTCCTTTTACCTCTGCGGGACCTAGGCCTTAATTTTTGAGGTGTTTGCCTACAGTTAGAAGTGAGATCTCTGGCTAAGAATCATGTTACAACACAAAATTTACCATTCACTTTAGCTGGCAAGCACAGCTTTTTGATCTCATATGTTTACCATCTGATCTTTGTAGTACACACAGACTGTTCACATATGTATTTTCATTTTGTAATATGGTAATATGCATTTATCTGCTTCTTATTCATACATTTTACAAGATAGATATTTCCATTTTAAATTTATTTTGGCAAAGTATAATATTATTTCAGCATTTTATAAATGATAAAGAACAAGGTTAAAGAAGGATTGGATTCATCCTGTAAAGGTTAAATAATTCTAATTTTGAGGAATGAATACCAATTGCTCTTTTAAGATGTGTTTGAAGAATTCTTATCATTGAGGGAAACATTTTTCAAGTCTGTTGAAATCCATTCAAGTGTAAGGAAAGGGCTGAAGAATGTATGGTAAACAGATGACTTTTGCATATGAAGGTATTCTGAATTGTACCCTTCTTGCCATAGGAATAATGGGTATCTTTAAAATCAGGTATTCTTGCAAAATTGTAGCATAGCTTTGTGTTAGCTTTAAACACTAAGAAAAAGGATTCTTGAAAAACGAATGAAATTCTGGCAAAAACAAACAAACAAAAAAAACAAAACCACCTAAATACTAAGTAGTTTAGATTATTTGAATGAAATATTTCCCATGCTGTTAAATTCATATCCAATTTTCTATGTTTTATTCAAGGAGAGTTCTGTCATACAAAGATTAGAGGTACACCAAAAATGGCTAATATAACTTATTGTTTTCTAAACCTGACTTCTTCATATATAGGTAAACAATTTTAGATAAGTATCTTAACTTTCCATGTATTTGTTTCAGCATTTGTAAACTGAAAGAATTGGACTTAGATGATCTTTAGATTCTGAACTTCAGAGACTTTGTATATAATAGCTAAAGTAAAGATAAATTCAATATTTGCAGGATGGTTTGGTTTGTAATATCTAGATAGATACACATAAATAGATTTAAACAGGTAAAATACTTGGTAGACTTAGAAACACTATATATATGAAAATTAATAGATGATAAAATGAATATGCAGATTGGTAAAAACAATAAATATGTACTTGAACACTTAAAGAGAAAAACTCAAAATAAAGTCAAAGAGGGGATGTTAGAGATAGCCGCAGAAAATGACCATAGAGAGTATTATGAAGATTGCAGGATTAGACATTGATGATGTAAATTACTCCCTTTCTAGAAAAAATAACCCATATATGTTTATGAATCATATTTGTATGATTATTGCTGTTACTATCATTCTGATATATTATTTATTATTATTGTTATTATTATTACCATTAAGATAACAGGCATAAGACTGTATGCAGAATGGCTGCAATGTGGAGAAGATGAGGATCTCCAGGAAGAAAAAAAGAGGTTGCTCTCACTAGAGCATGCCTTTTAATTGCCAAGGAATTAATAACGTACCCTTTCTAAGCTTCAGTTGCACTCAACTAAAAAATCTACTTTACAGGATAATTGGCCTTTCCTTGCCTATCTCTTTGCTTCTTGCAAGGGGTAATAAAATTAAACATACTCTCAATGAGTAGGAAGTTTCTAAGATGCTTAGCCTTGATATGTAATTTTCAAATATGTGCTTTTTTAGAGATTTTTCTATTTTTAGCTTAATCTCTTTCTGCTGCTGCTTCCATTGAGTCTTTTCGTCAGAAAACTCCTTTCTTCCCTTTCGGAATATAAGTTCCTTTAAGGTTAGAGGTAATATTCTGTTCACTTCATTCTCTTATTTCCAAACATGGTTCCTGGCATACAAAGGGTGCTTAGTGAATTTTCTGAATGAGCCACGGTATACAAATTACAATGAAATTCATACCCCTAATGTTGTACACACCTAAATTTGATTACAGCATAATTTATTGTGGTAGTCTGTGTACAGACAGGTTTTGCTGTTCATTAAAATAAGATCACAACCTCCTTCCTATACTCTCAATATAATAATTTTAAAACTGTACTAAATGTTAGAGTACTTAAGATTATTGATGTGTTCAGAGACAGAGTAGTACATGCTTCAGTACCAACAGGACATCATCACAAATTTAGAATTGTGCTCACATTTATGGAAAAATGATTTGCATTCAACTGAGAATAAGTATTGATTTATTTGATAAATATTTATGGAGCACCTGCTATTAGTAATTTTTCTAAGCATGTGGGATATAAGACTTTCTCTATGAAGTTTATCATTCAGGGAAGAGAAACAAACAGTAAATAATTAAAATAACAAATAGGTCAACTGTGAACTATGCTATAAAGTGCTCCGTGGGAAATACAGAGATGGGGCAGTAGGATCTGGTATGTGAATTGAGGAATATTTTGTAGGCAATTTGTAGTTTTAAATAAGGGGAGTTAGTGTAGGTATCATTGGTAGGATGATATATGAGCTAAGACTTGAAGGAGAGGTGAGATCTAGCTAAGAGGGCATCTAGAGGAAGAGTCTTTCTTGCAGAAAAAAAATAGCATGTCTGGAAAAAATATAGAACTGCAAGAAAGCAATTATGACTGATGATGGGTCAGATGGAAAGGGAAGAATGTTAGTAGAAAAATACATCCGAGTGGAAGCACAGTATCCAACGAATATTGAAGGAATTTGTAAAAGTTTAGTTCTGTTATAAGTAAAGTGGCTCAGCACTACAGGATTTTAAACAGAGGAGTGACAAAGCAGACATATTTTCGAAGGATCATTCTGGTTGATATGTTAAAGAGAGGGCAGAGCTAGGAACATGGACACCTACTAAAATCTGTTTTACATTAAAGTGGGAAATGATGACGACTTTAACCAGCATAGTAGTAATTGAGATGGAAAGTAGTTGGATTCTGGATGAATTTGAATGTAAATTCAACAGACTTTGCTGATGTATTAGAAATAGCTATATAATAGAGAGAGAGAAAGAAGTCAAGGATAAATATTTTCCACCTGAAAATTATCAAGCATTGTCTGTGGGTCATAGTAGCTATTGATAAAATATAGCTTGAATAACATAAGTAATATATAACTGTGATTTAATGTATGTTTTATTTGGAAAAGCATAGATGCTGATATTCCAAACTCAAGAGAAGCAGACTTAACATGCCATAATATGAAGTAAAGAGCTGAGCCAAAAGTAGGTCCTAGATAAATACAGGCACACATTATTTTATTGTGCTTCACTCTTCTGCACCTCACAGATACTGCATTTTTACAAATTGAAGGTTTGTAGCAATCTTGCTTTGGGCAAGCCTATGGGCACTATTTTTCCGCCAACATATGGTCACTTCATGTCTCTGGGTCAGGTTTCAATAATTCTCCCAATTTTTCAAACTTTCTCCTTATTATTTTATCTGTTATGGTTATCGGTGACCAATGATCTTTGATGTTACTGTTGTAATTGTTTTGGGGAGCCACAAATCACACCCATACATTACTGTAAACAAAGTAGCCAAAAATAAGTGGCTACCTCCTTTTATTTATATTCTTTTATACATACGTATTTGCCCTTTCTCCCTTGGCACTTGACCCTCTTCTTTTCCGTAACTAACTATATACTTGCTTAAGATTTCCACGAACTAATATTGAAACCATTCAGCTATGAAGTCGAGATTTCAGGACACTCTTTTCCCAGAGAAGGGATCAGCAAGCAGTTAATCCACAACCCAGTCATGGTGAAGCTGACACCAGCCAGGCTTCTAGATGGTCCTTTACTCATGATAGCCATTGGAATAAGACGTGTAGACCTGTGCCTTGCACCACTCCTGCACTTTAGTTTCCATGGTTCCTATCTCCTTGAAATCCCTTTGGTCAGCCTGAAAATGTTGAGGTGGTTTTTGTGACACTAGTCCACCATCTCCTCAGGTTGTCAGCTTTTGAATAAACCTGCATTTTCTTCCACCAACTCTTGTACATGTCTCTCACTTTAAATCGAAAGCTACACACAACTAAGCTTAGTGAGGAAGGCATGTCAAAAGCTGAGACAGGCCAAAAGCTAGGCATCTTGTGCCAAACAGTTAGCTAAGTTGTGAACGTAAAGAAAAAGTTTTTGAAGGAAATTAAAAGTGCTAGTCCAGTGAACACACAAATAATAAGAAAGCGAATCTATAGTTGGTATGGAGAAGGTTATAGTAGCTTTGATAAATGATGAAAACAGTTATAACATGTACTTAAGCTAAAGTCTAACCCAGAGCAAGGCAGGCCTTAACTCTCTTCAATTCCATGAAGGCTGAGAGGGGTGAGGAAGCTGCAGAAGAAAAGTTGGAAGCTAGCAGAGGTTAGTTCATGGGGTTTAAGGAAAAAAAATCATCCCCATAACATAAAAGTATGAAGTGGAGCCACAAGTGCTGATATAGAAGCTGCATCAAATTATCCAGAAGATTTAGCTAAGACAATTGATAAAGATGGCTACAATAAACAACAAATTTTCAATGTAGATCAAACATCCTTATATTCGGAAAAGATTCCATCTAGGACTTTCATAACTAGAGAAAAGTCAATGCCTGGCTTCAAAGCTTCAGTGGACAGGCTGACTGTCATTAGGAAATAATGCAGCTGGTGACTTTAAGTTGAAGCCCATGCTCATTTACCATTCCCCAAATCCTAGGGCCCTAAGGAATTATGCTAGGTTACTTTTCCTATGCTCTAGAAAAGGAACAACAAAGCCTAGATGACAGCACATTTATTTGCAGCGTAGTTTACTAAATACTTTAAGCCTAACGTTGAGACCTACTGCTCAGAAAAAAAAGGCTTTCAAAATATTACCATTTATTGAGAATGCAACTCATTGCCAAGAGTTCTGATTGAAATGTACAAGGAGAGTAATGTTTTCATGCCTGCTATCACAACATCCATTCTGTAGCCCATGGCTCAAGGAGTAATTTCAACTTTCAAGTCTTATTATTCAAGAAACAGATTTTGTAAGGCTATAGCTTCCATAGATAGTGATTCCCCAATAGATCTGTGCAAAGTAGATTGAAAACCTTCTAGAAAGGATTCATAATTCCAGATGACATTAAGAACATTCTTGATCCATGGGAAGAGGCCAAAATATCAACATTACTAGGAGTTTAGAAGAAGCTGATTCCAGTCTCCATGGATGACTTTCAGGGTTTCAAGGCTTCAGTGAAGGAAGTAACTGTAAATGTGATAGAAATAGAAAGACAACTAGAATTAGAAGTGAAGCCTACAGATGTGACTGAATTCTTGCAATCTCATGATAAAACTTGAATGGATGAGATATTGTTTCTTGTGGAGGAACGAAGGTCATTTCTTGAAATGGAATATACTCCTGGTGAAGATGCTGTGAACATTGTTGAAAAGACAACAAAGGATCTCAAATATTACATAAACTTAGTTCATAAAGCAGCAGTAAGGTTTACGAAGATTAACTTCAATTTTGAAAGATGTTTTACTATCAAACAGAATCACCTGCGACAGATAAATCTTTCATGAAAGGAAGAGTCAATTGATGTGACAAACTTCATTATGGTGTTTTTTTTTAAGTTGCCAAACACACTCTGACCTTTAGCAACCACCACCCTGATTAGTCAGCCAGCTATCAACATGGGGGCAAGAACTTCCACCAGCAAAAAGGCTAGGACTCACTAGAGGCTCAGATGATTGTTGGCATGTTTAGCAATAAAGTATCCTTAAATTAAAATCTGTAGTTTATTTTTAGAAACAATACTACTGCACACTTAATAGACTACAGTATAGAGTAAACATATATTTTATATGCACCAAGAAATTAAAAAAACTTGTGTGACTTGATTTATTGCAGTATTCACTTTATTTCTTTATTTCTGTGGTCTGGAAGAAAACCTGCAATGTCTTTGAGCTATTTCTGTCATTAAGCCCTCTGGAGGAGACGGAAAAAACTTAGTGTTGGCCAAGCACGGTGGCTCATGCCTGTAATCCCAGCACTTTGGGAGGCTGAGGAGAATGGATCCATTGAGGCCAGGAGTTGAAGAATAGCCTGGCCAACATGGTGAAGCTGTATCTCTACTAAAATGCAAGAAAAAGAGCCAGGCACTGTGGTGCATGCCTGTAATTCCAGCTAGTCGGGAGACTGAGGCACAAGAATCTCTTGAACCTGGAAGGCAGAGGTTGCAGTGAGCCAAGATCGCGCCACTGCACTCCAGCCTGGGCGAGACTCTGTCTCAAAAAAAAAAAAAGAGAGAAGGAAAGAAAACAGAAAAAAATCAGTGTTTCTCCTTTCCTACTTTCACATAGCCATTCAACACATCCCTTTCTGACATCAGATGTGTGGGGGTTTTTAGCTACACACCAAGCAGTTCTGCAGTGGACACCATCTACCTGGTGTTTTCAATTCAACATCGACACTATCTACCTGGAGATAGTGTCAGACTCCACAGGTTGAGGGCTCAGTTTCACAAGACTGCCCATCACTCCAGACCCAGTGATAACTGCAGGTTTTTACCTAGACTTCTGACCAACTGGGTATAAATGGAAAGTGCCCATGACCCCTTGCATGGGTTCCTTTAATTTCCTAGAGTGGCTCACAGAACTCAGGGAAACACTTTACTTACATTTACCCATTTATTATAAAGAATATTACAAAGGATAGGGATGAACAGCCAGACGAAAGAGATGTACAGCGTGAGGTATGGAAGAAAGTGCAAAGCTTCCATGTATGTTCTTTTTGGGTGTTCCACCCTTTAAGAACCCCTATGTGTTCAGCAATCCAAAAGCTCCTGAACCCAATTCTTTTGGTTTTTATGGAACCTTTATTTAATAGGCATGATTTATCATGTGGTTGGCCACTGGTAATTAATTCAGCCTTTAGCCCCTCGCCCCTCCCTAAAGGTTAGAGGGTTAGGGTTGAAACTCCCAACGCTCTAATCCTCCCTTGGTCTTTTAGGTGACTGGCCCTCATCCTGAAGCTATATAGGGGCCCCCAGCCACCAGTCATATCATTAGTATACAAAAGACACTCATCACTCTGAAGATTTCAAGGGCTTTAGGAGTTGTATGTCAGGAAATGAGGACTAAGACCAAATTTATATTTCACAGTATCACTGTCCTACTGATATATTATACACATCTAATGTTCTGGGCTTATATTTATATACTATGTGTATATATGTACACGCACAAAAAAACTAAACTGTGATTAACAAACAATGGAGATGAGTGTATATATATATACACTCATCATTGATTCATTTATTCACTATTTCACTATTTTTATATATAATATATAACACAATATATATAATATATATATATACACACACACTCATCTCCATTCTTTGTTAATCACAGTTTAGTTTTTCCTAGGAAACCTTTCACGCTTTCATGTAGGTGTTAGAGGGCTCTTCTATGTAGTCATATAACCCTGTGTACATGCTCTACTATAACATTTACCGCAATATGTTTGCCTACTAATTTGTATTCTGCCTGATCAGAGTATAAGATCCATGCGGGCAGGAACTGTATTTTGCTTACTGCTATATTGCAAGTATATTCCAGCATCACACCTTGAACATAGTGGGTTCCCAGAATACTTGTGTCAAGTTTTCAAAATAAAAGAATAAGTGAAATAATGAATAAATGAATCAATGATTTGTTTCCATGAATTACTGCCATGGCAGTCCCTAAAGTCAGATATATCTCAATCCATAATTGAGAGCAAATGAAGACATTTTTAAAAACTACTAATTGGGTTCACTGTGAACTCATGTTGTAATGTTATAGCTACTTTCCCATTTTTTTCTCCAGTTGACTCTATAGTCAATGGAAAAGTTTTCCACCTTCTTAAGGGTCTTGTTGCTACCACTACATTTTTGTAATGTTGCTACCACTACATTCTGTAAACATTTTGTAAACAAAATGTATACCACTACATTTTGTATAGAAGAGAAGGTTGTCTCTTCTATACGAGGAAAATATCAAAGCAAATAGAACTTATTTTAGTTACCTCCTTTTTTCATTATGTTTGCCTAAATTTTTATATCCACTAAGCCTTTGTTTTTCTATCTGGAGAAAAGAAACACACCTCTACTTTAAGAGTTATTTCTTCCTTCTATCATTATTATTATTATTATTTTTGAGACAGGGTCTCACTCTGTTGCCCAGGCTGTAGTACAGTGACATGACCGCAGCTCACTGCTGCCTCCATCCCTGGGCTCAAGTGATCCTTCTGCCTCAGCCTCCTGAGTAGCTGGGACCACAGGCTACTTTTTGCTCCTTTAAAGTATCCTATACATCATTACTAAGTAAACCTCATTAAACATAACGTACCTCTAGTCAAAAAGTTTTAATTGCTCCTTATTGCTTAGTAAAGTGCAAACCTTTTAATCATTGTTCAAAACAACTGATCTTTCCAATTTTATCTCTGACTGCCCTAGATAGTTTCTTTTCCTTTCATTAGCTTTGAGTTTTCTCTAGTCTTCTTAGATTTTCAAGCACTGCCACATATGCCTACCTTTTCATCTCCATTTATTGAAAACAGCCTAGAAGTTCTAACATAAATGTATTTTTTTCTCATAAATTTGGCTACAAATAGTCCTCTCATGTCTGAATTTTGGTGGTACGTTATCTATTACGGCACTTTCAACTTTTTAACTTGCTTGATAGTTTTCTATTCATGGTTCATTTTCTACTTGAGAGGTTGTCTAAGAGCAAGAATCATAGTTTAATTATATTTATAACCATCCCCAAGGGTTATCATGGTACCTACCATGACTAGTGCTCAAAATCGTTTATTGGGTAAATAAATGTGTGAGTAAATTAATGAATAATTATAGAGTCATGTCTTTCAAAAATTAAGGATTTTTTTTCTTTCTGGAAAATTGCCTCCCTACAGCAGTAATAGCCCAAGTTTTTAGTTATTGCCTTATGTTTCTTTCTCCCAACTTAATATGCAAATCATTGACTTAAAACAAGTGTTTCATTTACTGATGAAAATGCTTAAGACAACAAAAATGGGGCATATTAAGAATCAGTAGAAGCTGCTACATCTGTATCTTTTTTAACACCATCTGTCTCCCAAGTTGCTAGATAAATCCAAATCCCATCCAAATTTTGCTGGTCTGCAACAGTAAAATGGTTCAATGGCAATTTTAGACAGATTGAACATATTTCAATTAGACAATTTAGTTGCAAGAGCATTGTCTTGGTGGATAATCCTCCAAGGATTATAATGAATACAGCTTAATTGGTTTATTAAGTAAAATTTACAAAAGCCAGGAGCCTGAGTTTGAAAAACTTATTAGTGATGTATGGATTTTGCATGTAATAGATGTGATGAACTCCTGTTGTTGTGGAAGAATTGCTGATTGGTTGTACATGTTGAATGACTATTCTGGCTGATTGAGAAGTAGCACCTGTAAACACAAGTATATTTTTAAAATAATTATGACATAATATACACCCAGAACTAAGGCTATATATTAAGCCTCGGTGTGCTGCCTTATCAAGAAATCCTGGCCTGAGAAACAGAATTTTAAGATTTTAGGCCTGAATACCTAAATTAAAGAATATAATTAAATTTCCTTAGTCATTCAGTAAGGCCATAGTCATAAATATCATTACCACTACAGAGTCCTGAAAATTAAGCCTTTCCATTTGCACATATTGGTAGATAGACAAAATAAGATCTGGTGTTCACTCCTTGTATAATTATACCTATATTTATATAACTTAATATTTAAGTATATCTGAAGTTAGAGGTAAAATATATGTTCTTAATGTTTGTTAAATTCACATACCTAACTTATGAGATGGCACAGATGTACCATAAAAAGCAAAAATCATTTTGAATTGGAAAAAAAATTTATATTTTAGATTTCTAAATCCCTCCTTGAACAAATGCGGGAAAGAGAGGGTTAGAAAAAGCATGACAATCCTCATGAAGACAGTTCTCCAAAGTCAGACGTCTAAATGGTTGGTCAATATGGAATCAAAACCCATGTTATCAGCTTCCCAGATGGCTACTTAGGTGACTTTTACAAGTAACTAGCAAACTCTTGTTTCCAAAGACTGACATGGTGAGGAAAATCAATAGAACTTCTAAAGGTGAAAAAGTGATGGGGAAGCTAAAGAAAAACCCAGATAAATGCAGTCTAAAACTTCCTGACTCTATTTATACACAATTCAACAAGAAACTAACCATGATTTCCAGAAAAATCTCTTTCATTCCACTAAATAATTATAGTCATCACAAGGTACGAATATTTTTCTAACTTAGAACTTTATTCTTTAGTGTTATCAGGGAACTATAGTGTACCTTATGGGGATAAAAGTACCATGGGGATAAAAGTAAATTAAATTCAAATCAGTATGCCTTTTAATATTCTATATTTAAAGCATTATTCTGAGCAGTTTGGGTGATAAACATATAAAAAAAGAATATATTTGCTAATATCATACTTTATAAATTCCTTGTTATGAATTGAATTCTATCCTCACTAAAAATATGTTTAAATCCTAATACCTAGCACCTGTGAATGTGGTCTTATTTGGAAATAAGGTCTTTGCACATACAATCAAGTTAAGGTGAGGTCATTAGTGTGGACCCTAATATAGTAAGACTGGAGTCTCTATAAGAAGAGGAAGCAGCATGTGATAACACAGACAGATAGGGAGAACACCACGTAATGACTGGCAGAGATTGGAGTGATGTAGCTGCAACCCAAGGAATGCCAAGGATCTATGGGCACTCCAGAAGCTAGAAAGAAGCAAGGAAGGATTTTATCCAGAATCTCAGAGGGAGCATGGCCCTGCTGACACTAGCCCCCAGATTTCTAGTTCTCAGAACTATGAGAGAATAAATGTTTGTTGTTTTAAGCTATCCTGTTTATGGTACTTTGTCATGGCAGCCCCAGGAAATTGACACTATTGTTCATAATTATCAAAATTTAAATCGCTCAGGGCTTCTCCTACTTTGAGCCTAGATATTCAAAAATTATAATAGAGAAGATTGCACATGCAGAGATAAAAGGCACACAGGAAGGTAGCTTGGAGTCTGGTTAGATTTGGCATGGTTCCTGGTGGGAACTGTGGAAAGGGAGCAGAAATACTGACATAGATAAATACAGCACTCTTGAAAAAGGAACACTGATGCTGAAAACAAATGAACTACATACTTCAAATTATTTCATTCATTTCCATAGCCCTAGGAAGAGAGAGAGGATGTGCCCACTTTTTTTTTGTCTCTAAGTCTAAGAAGATAAAAAACCAAACAATGTGGGCCACTTACAGCAATAAGAATCTTATTGTTCCCATCTCATTAGATCTTAAGAACGTTGGAGAGTAGGCAATATAAATAGGGGAATAAAATCAATAATTACATTGGGGATATACAGCTCTACACTTTTAATATCACATAAATCTTTAGATTTCTAAAGGATTGTGAATAATTCCTGATAGCAGCAAATGTTAAGTCATAAATCTCTGTGTATCTGAAGCTTACCTCTTACTGTTTTTTCTTAGTAAGTCAATTGAAGGTAATTGGAGATTAATCATTGATCTTATCAAGGAGAAAATCTGTTTGTGTCATGACAGATTCAGAGGTTTGTGCATTACCAAATTTTAAATAAGATCCTCTTACTTTCATAATTCTTTTCTGGAAAATATTTTAATGTTATTAACTTCATACTTTTTAAAATAATAGTAGAAACTCACACTTATTATGTGTTTTCTATGTGCCTGCAAGTGCTTTATATGAATTAACTTTTTAAAAAATATCCTCTGAGGCTTTGGCAGATGATAAAGCAAATAAAAGGTAGTAAAGTAACTTGCGAAGAGTCACATGCCTTAGAAGTGGCTGAAATAAGTTTCCTTAGCAACGTTGCTCCATAGCTTCTGTACTAAACCACCATCCTCTTCTGCCTCTCAGAGCTATATGTTGTGTATGATATTAAAATCACATGTAGTACTTATTACTTTTCCTTATATCTATTTTATCAAGTCAAATACCAATCTTCACATACATAGAATGCCATCTTCAACAACCACAGAGTAAATGAGATCAGTCTTGATCCACTTCCTCTCACCTTCCATTCTTTCTTGCCATAAATTGTTGGTGACATCTACTGCTCTGCCCTATGAGTCGTCTTCTGTACTTGATGTATAAAATCCATGAGTGTGGCTCTTACCATCGTAACATGACATTATCTTTACTGCAATGTAAACTCTTTCATATCAGGCAGGAACAAGTCAGGATTACTGTGCTTGCAGAGTGCTAGCTTTCTTTTTTCTTGTGTGTGTGTGTGTGTGTGTGTGTGTGTATGTGTATCCTCTTAAATTGTATTTTGTAAGCAAAAGAAGAAAAACAGTGATCAATCATCAATGAGTGAAAAGTAGTAAGATTACCTCATAGAGAATATTTCTGATTCGGAAAGAATATCTTTCTTCCACTTTACGCCTTGTGAATTCCATCATAGGTAAGAAAGACCGTATATTATCTGCCCTGACAATGTCACATAGATATTATACTGATCAAACTCTAAATTGATTTATCAATAAATATGAGATGGTATTACCAATGGGTTGCTCTTATCTTCTGCTGTTTACTTAGTGCTTGGGCATATTTTATTGTATTTTCCAACTTCGGTCTGTCTTCTAAGCCAAATGTTAAAACAGTTTTCACATGGTAACATTTCACCTTACATTATTTACTTCTGTATTATGATTCATAAGTGAATATGTTAATAAACTTGACATTTTCTAGGTAATAGATTTATTATTTTCCCAAAGAAATGATCATTTGAAAGTATCTGTATCTATCTGTATGTTGTTTTCCTCTTTTCCATCCTTTGAAATGAAATATACATTCCCTTGAACGGCAGGAGATGGTAGCATGAGGGGAATAAACTGTTCCAGCAAAAGAAAAGGTTGGTTAGCACAGCTGGCATGCCCGAGTATCAGTAATCATCCAGGACATCATTGAGCTAAGGCTTCTCCCACTGATCTTTCAAATAATACCTTTAAGCTGAGGACTAAGAATATCCGCATCTGTCAGTTCATTCACTAATTAAAATAAGTGTATCTCCATGTGGTTAAAAATACATTAAAAATTTTAATGTTATGTTCATGAAGGAGAGAAATTTATAAATAAAAATAATCACACCATTTTTTTTTTTCCAATTCTCCTAACTGGGCCTAGAAGTTGATTCCTTTTTTTCTCCCTTGATGTTATGCTTCAAAATCCTAGGAAGGAAATAAATGGAGGATTATTTCCTGTGGAATCACTGATTTAAGTGACATTTGGTGCTCTTAAAAGAGGTGTCTGAGAACATAAGATTTGCCCAAAGGTCTCGTGAATAATCATCCGGATTTCTCTTATCAAGCTATGGGTACATATTGTAGTCCTCTGGAGAAATTAAATCATTTTTTCTCCCTACTGTGCAGGAATGTATTGTGGAGCTTCTATCTTATTTAGCTCCTAGAAACCCCTATGTGAGAGAAGTGCCTGAAGATCCTCAATTTCAATGCCTCTGAAGACTTTGAAGTGGAACAATAAGAAGTTATTGCTAAAGGTGAACAGCAGGGACACTTACTTTGGTCAGGGAGAATGTCTTTTTAGACGATAGCAAATTTAAATTCTGCATTCTCCTTGTTTGCATCTTGGCAATGACGCCCAGAAGTTCAGTTTTGCTCTTGTTATTGGAGGCATCAAAGAACAACATTAAATACTTTTTTGTAATCACCATGATGAAGTTCCAAATCTATTAGTATTTTGACATATCATGAAAGCCCTGCGGCTGTGAGGATTCCAGTATATGGAAAGGAATCTATTGGAGGGCATGAAGGATTTAAATAAAGTAGGCAATGAATTTTGTATAAAGTCTAAAAGGGCTTTTATTCTTCAACAACCAAGTGCCTGCTAATACTAGACTTACCCAACACGTCAACAAATCATATTTAGATGAAAAATTCATGGATCTTTAAAAGTCTAACACTGTCAGCTTAGCACTTATTGGCCATTTACTTTATGTGAGGCTCCATGATAAGCAATATGGGGAAATAAAGAGATAAATAAGACTAGAGTCATGCTCTCAAGAAGTCACTATCTGTTTGAATTGTCAATCTCTCTGCCAAAATTCCCTACCTCCTCAGAACTTCTGGAAAGACCATGCTGTGACTTCACAGGTAACATTAAAGTAAATATAATTTGCCTTATTATTTTAGATTTTCACAATGATCCTTGAAGTAACTGGAGTTATCAGTTATTATAACTAGATACCCTAAATCATACCATAAACAATCTTTTATATATAAATACATTCCTTGAAACTGATTTTGCACATTTACAAAACAATGACCAGTGCTTTGGATATTGACCCTATGGCACCAAGAATTCTTACAGTAGGTTCTAATGGACAAAAGCTATGCAAAGTTATTCAAATTTTTAAGAAAACATATTCTGATTTGAAAACGGACAACCTAGCTCTGGCATACGTAGTTAGTCTCAAGTAATCAGAATACTTCATTAGACTGAATATTAAAATCTTGGAGTATGCTTGAAGGCAGCTTAAGGTTTCTGTGTACCTAATTATGTATGTGTGTGTTTGCATTTGTTTATAAAGAGTTCATTGTTAGTACTTTTCTCAGCATGGATCCTGTTCAAATTAATGAAATGAAGATTTTGGTTTTACTTTCCATTATTCCAGTGTCTAAAAATTTAAGCCAGAAAGAAGAGATGTGACAGTGAATTTACTTACAGATGCTGATCTGTAAAGTAAATGTAGCCTACTTTTTTTTCTGTTTCTGTCTTCTAGTCCTCTTCATAATCTGTCAGATAATCTCATAATTATTCAAACAGTTCTGGTACTGCATATAGAGCACAATAAAAACTAGCACACCATGCTTCAGTAGTTCTATAGTCATTTATAATCAAGATTAGAAATTCTCAAGAAAATCATGTTTTAACTAATTCTACTTGGAGGATTCAGTAGAAGGGGAGGATGAGATAGAAAAAGGACAATCACACTTTTTAAAACTCTGTGTTTTTTATTATTCAAGTAACAGTAAGGAAGATAATACATAAGGAAGGAATATACTATCTAAACACTTTTAAAGAAAACATACATAATTACATCTTAGCTCTACTTATAGTAAAACTTGAGGGCAATGATTTTTTCTGCCTAAAATCTCCACGTGGCTACAAAAATGTGTGCATACTGTAATAATAGAACATATTTACTAATATTACTATAACAAAATAATTATGATCTCATTAATAATCTTGGATGTTAAACTCAGCTTTAGTATTATCATAGCAAGAACACAATGCCATCTATTTTTTATTTTAGCCATGATGTTAGATCAACAAATGAGTTTGCTCTCAGGATATTTCCAAATCTATTTTGTTTTCCCTCAGGAAATCTTGATAAATCAGTATGTGTTGTTAAATATCTGCATATTTTTTCAGAAAATAACTTTGTTGAGGTGTTTCTTAGAGCACCGCTGTCAGTGAGATGCAGTTGGAAGAGCTTTAGACTTGGACATAAATACCTGGGGTTCAAGTTTTAGACCTCTTAATAACTACAACTTCAGTAATGTCTTAATTTCTCTGAGTATTAGACTCATTTTCCTGAACACAGTGGTATTCTTTCTTTCTTACAGTGCTTCAATAATACCCTAGGTCAAAATCAGTTTGTAAACTGAAATGCACTGCTTGTTTGTGCATTATCGTAGCAAATAAATAGCTTGCGTGTGTATGGTGGTAAAAGAATTGGACTGGACACCTACCAAAATGGCAAGAAAACTATTTAAGACTATTGCAATACGGGTCAAGATTATTGCAGTGGGGAAGAGATTGAATGCAACTGTGTTGAAACAAAAGGTGAGAGGATTTTTAAATGCTGGGTGAACTAATGGAAAAGTACTGGAGGGTATTAGGGGAGAGGTTGGTCAGTGTGATTAGGCCATCTGTGTTCGCTAATTGTTGCTTATTAAAGTTACACTCCCACATTCCCCACAGAGATTGGGAAATAGAGGCCCCATCTTTTTTTGTTTGTTTTAGACGGAGTCTCACTCTCTCCCTCAGGCTGGAATGCAGTGGTGCGATCTTGGCTCACTGCAACGTCTGCCTCCCTGGTTCAAGTGATTCTCCTGCCTCAGCCTCCTGAGTAGTGGGATTTCAGGCGCCCACCACCACACCGTCTAATTTTTGGATTTTTGGTAGAGATGGGGTTTTACTATGTTGGCCAAGCTGTTCTCGAACTCCTGACCTCAGGTGATCCACTCGCCTTGGCCTCTTAAAGTGCTGGGATTACAGGGGTGAATCACTGTGCCCGGCCTGCCCGTCTTTCTTGATGATTACATTTCAAAGTCAAGAGGATGGGAGAAGATTTGCATCTTAAGAAGGCAGAGGCAGAGAAATAATTGACAATGGCAAGCGTTCTAAAATGAATGCTCTAATAATAAGATAAGGAACTTTGGTGGCTTATAGTCAGAAAGAAGCCTGTCTAAAGTTCAGTCAGTCTAAGGATGCCTTGGTCAATGTGTGTCAAAATGGTGAAATTCCATAGGGAAAAACAAAGAGTCAGCAGTCACATATCTACTTTATATTCCCTCTTTCTGTTCACTGCTGACTGACATTCAGCCATTCGTGCTACTATATGCTGAAATTCATTGCTACTATACGTTGAAATTCACTGCTACTATATGATGAAATTTCCTACTATATGCTGAAAATATAGTAGCAATTTTTGGAATTTATTTTTGGTATTGGAGTTGTAAATACATAATTAATTATAGGCAAGTGCTTAAACGATAACAATGACAAGGACTTTTGTAGTGAGTTTTTTTTTTCCTGAGATTTATTGATGTATGTATCCAGATGAACTTATGTCATAAAAAATATATGCAGACTTTGCCCCTTAACTTAGGTAAATAAAATAAGGGTAGAACACAGTGTTGATAAATTCCTTTAGACATTGCTACCAGAGACTATTGCTGCATAGACTATTATCTATGCAGAGTCACATGCCTCTGGACAGCTTAATTTTTCCTGGGTCCTTGCTCCATGCTTCTGTGGGGGAGGTATTTGACCTTCTCAATCCTTTTTTCAATGGTCTTGCATTTTTATTGCAGTGGTGGAACTCAGAGTTGCTAAACAGCCCTTGTTTAATATGGTAGGGGTGTTCTTTGTCCATGTTAAAATGTTGACTCTTGACAGTATTTTCTGATATAGCCAGTGACCTGGGTGCTCATCGATTTAGTGAATAATGAGGTTCAGAATTTAAATTCCCACAATTCATTATAGTGAGACAATGAAAAATAGCAATTACATTGTTTAATACCTTATGGTTATAAAGTACTAGCACACACATGGATTTATTTGCTTCTTACAACAATCTTGTAAATTTAGTAAATCTTGACTTCATTGTACAGGAAATAAAATAGGTTTAGGGAGATTATGTAACACATAAAAATTTGCACAGAGAATAAGAGTTAGATCTGGGTCCGGAAGTCTATTCTGCAGGGTGAGAGAAACAGCATGAGGATACTGGCCAGAATACAAATTTTAGAAACACATCATTTCTTGTGCTCAAACACTTTACTGACTAAATGGTTTTATTTAAATTAAGTCAAAAGCTGGCAATTCTTTCTTCATTTATACAAAAATATACTATAAAAAATAATAACACATAGAAAATCTCGTGTCTTACATATAGAAGGGATTTTTCTACATTAATTGTCATTCCACTTCCTATCATATTCTCCTCTTTCCCTCTCTGGCTGTGAACACATTGTTCTTTCTGTCACATCATGCATTTTTGCTAAAAAGTAAAAAATCTGAATATGTTATTCTATAATTTTAAAATCAACTTCAGGTATAATTTCCATACAATAAAATTTACCCATTTTACCTGTATGATATGATGACTTTTAATGTATATACACAATAGTGTAAGTACTACCACAATCAAGATTCAGTGATAACTCATGCCTCTTTTCTCAGCATTCTTTATCCCCAGTTTCAGCATTTGGCAACGTTCAGGTTTTGTCTTTTCCAGAATGTCACATAAATGAAATCATACAGTATGTAGCCCTTTGATTCTGATTTCTCTCACTTAACATAATGATTATGTTAATCGTCTGTGTTGATGCAGGCATCAATTGTTGGTTCCTTTTTATTGCTGAGTGTGGATGTACCATAATTTTTCTGTTCATTTACTTGTTGATGTACATTTCATTTGTTTTCAGGTTTTGGCTATCTTGAGCAAAGCTGCTTTAAACAATTGAATATAAGTCTTTCTGAGGGCATGTGATTTCATTTTTCTTGATTAAATACCAATGAGTGGAATTACTGAGTTAAATAGTAACTATATAGTTAATTTTATAAAAAACTTTCCAACTGTTTTTCAAAGTGGCTGTAGATTTTGCATTCCTTAGAGTACTGTTTTAGAGTTCCAGTTCTCTACATCTTTAGTAACATTTGGTATTGTCCGTCACTTTACCCATTCTACTGGATGTGTAGTGCTATCACACTGAAGTTTTGCTTTGCATTTTTATAATGCTTAACAACAATAGGCATCATTTTATGTGCCTCCTAGCCTTTGTTTAACTTCTTTTGACAGCAGAAGTTGAAGAGAACTCTATCTTGTTAAATTGATCTGTAAGTTTATCTTTTCTCAGGTAGAACACTGGCTTGACAACTATAGCTTTAGAGTAAGTCTCATAATAAAGTAGTACAAGTCTCTCAATGTTTTACCATTTTTTTGGCTACCTGGGAGCATTCACATTTTTAAATAAATATAGGAATCAGCTTATCAGCTTGTACAAAAAGCCTACTGAGATTTTGATTGGGTTTGCACTGAATTTGCAGATAAATATGGGAAGAATTACTGGCTTAACAATATCGAGTGTTCAGATCCATCAACATATTGTATTCTCCATTTATTTAGGTCTTTAATTTATCCGAGCAAAGTATATAGTTTTAGCATACATGTCTTACATATATTTTATTAAATTAAATTACACATATTTTATTAAATTAATCTTACACATATTTTATTAAATTAATCTTATGAATCTTGAGTATTTTGTGTTTTGATGCTATTGTAAATGATATTGGTTTCTTAATTATAATCTATTGAGATTATGCTGATATACACTTAAATTTTATTTATTGACCTTGTATACTATGAGTTTATTAAAATCACTATCTGGTTCTAGCAGATTTTTGGATATACTTTATGCTATACTACAACAAAAACCATAACATTTTTGGATACAAAAGATTTTACTTCCAATATGTTTTTATCCTACTTCTTTTTCTCAATTTATTGCAGTAGTTATTACTGGAATAGAAGTGGTGGAAGACATTCTTACCTTCATCCTGATATTAAGACGAAGTCATTTAGTTTTTTTTTTGTTTGTTTGTTTTTTACCACTAACAATATGATACTAGCTTTAATTGTTTGTTTGTTTTGGTAGAAGCCTTTTATCAAAGAGATAGGTTGAGCTGGTTCCCTTCTACACCATTGGTGATAATTTTTTTTAAATATCAAGAAAGGGTGTTGCATTTTGTCAGTGTTCTTTCTACATTTATTGATATGATATCCTTTCAATATATTGCTGCGTGTTGAGTATAATTTACCTATTCTCTAATTTATTGAAAAGAAGTGTTGAAATTTCCAAATTTAATTTAAACTTATCAATTTTTTCTTTAAAGTCAATTGTGTTTTATTAGAGACAAGGTCTCACTCTGCTACCCAGGCTGGAGTGCTGTGGCATGATCATAGCTCACTGTAACCTCAAACTTTTTGACTCAGAGGACCCTTCTGCCTCAACCTCTTGAGTGCTAGGACGACAGATGTGTACCACCACACATAGATACTTTTTATATTGTTTTCTGGAGATAGGATCTTACTATGTTACCCAGATTAGTCTCAAACTTCTGCTCTCAAGCAATCCTGCCACACCCTCCCAAAGTGCTGGCATTATAGGTATAAGCCACAACACCCAGCCTAAATTCAATGTCTGAAATGTATTTTGAGGCTCTTAGATGTATACGTATTTAGGTTTTTAATGTCTTCTTGATGAATTGACTTCTTTGTTATTATCAAATGGCCTCTTTATAATTTCTTATACTTTATATTGTCTGATATTAACATGGCAACTTCAGTTTTCTTTGGTTTAATGTTCGAACACTGTATCTGTACCTTCCTATTATTTTATCCATATATTTGTTGATAAAAATATTTTTAATAAAGCATATAGTTTGGTCTTGCTTTCTTATTTATTCCAATAATTTTCAACTATTAATTGGAATTTTAATGCAATTATTGCTTGATGTGATTTTTAAACTTTTAAGAAGATAAAATTTGAGAAAACTGTCTTTTGTGCTTAACCACATGTGCACCATCTCCAAATGCTCTTCATTAATTTGTGCAGATCAACATTTGCATCTGTTATCATTTTTCCTCTGCTGAGAACTTCCTTTAATATTTCTTCTAGGCCAGGTGTAGTGTCTCATGCCTGTAAATCCCAGCAGTTTGCAAGGCTGAGGTGGAAAGACTGGTTGAGGCCAGGGGTTTGAGACCAAACTGAACAGCATATCAAGACCCTGTCTCTACAAAACATGAAAATGTTAGCTGGACATGGTGTCTTATGCCTATAGTCCTAGTTACCAAGGAGACAAAAGTAGGAGGATAGCTTGAGTTCAGGAGTTTGAGTTTACAGTGAGCTACGATCACGCCATTACACTCCAGCATGAGCAACAGAGCAAGACCCTGGATCAAAAATATATATATATATATATGTGTGTGTGTGTATATATGTATACACACATACATTTATATGTATATATATAAAATTCTACTAGAGCTATATATATATACACACTACTATATATATATTTATATATATATAAATTTCTGCTAGAGCAAGATTGCCAGCAGTGAATGATCTCAGCTTTTGTTTATCTAAATCTGTCTTTATTCCAACTTCATTTTTTGAAAGATATTTTTGCTCTGTGTAGAATTCTAAGTTGACAGCATTTTTTCCTACAGTACTTTCTCAGTATTTATTTCTCTATCTCTGGCTTGCATAGTTAATTTTTACTTTTTAATTTTTAACTTTTTATTTTTTTCACTTTTATTTTAGATTCAGGGGTACATGTGCAAGTTTGTTATATAGTCATATTGCATGTCTTGGGAATTTGCTATACAGATTATTTTGTCACCCAGGTAATAAGCAAAGTTACCTGATAGGTAGTTTTTCAATCCTTAAATTCCTCCCACCTTCCACCTCAAGCAGATCCTAGGGTCTGTTGTTCCCTTCTTTGCATCCATGTGTACTCAATGTTTAGCTTCCACTTATAAGTGAGAATATGTGGTATTTGGTTTTCTGTTCCTGTGTTAGTTCACTTAAGATAATGACCTCCAGATCCTTTCATGTTGCTGCAAAGGACATGGTCTCATTCTTTCTTATGGCTGTATAATGTCCCATAGTGTATATGTAGCACATTTTCTTCATCCAGTCTACCACTGATGGGCATCTAGGTTGATTCCATGTCTTTGCTATTGTAAACAGTGCTGTGATGAACATACGAGAACAATTTTTGGTAGAACTTATTCCTCTGAGTATATACTTAATAATGGGATTGCTGGGTTGAATGGTATTTCTGTTTTTAAGTTCTTTAAGAAATTGCCAGATGGCTTTCCACAGTGGCTGAACTATTAGGTTCCTAGCAGCAGTGTATAAGCCTTCCCTTTTCTCCACAACCTCGCCAGTATCTGTTATTTTTTCTTTTTAGTAATAGCCATGCTGACTTCTGTGAGATGGTATCTTATTGTAGATAAGACTTGTATTTCTCTAGTGATTAGTGATGTTGAACATTTCTTCATATGCTTGTTGGCCATGTGTATGTCTTCTTTTGAAGAGCACTCTTCCTGTCTTTTGCTTACATTTTAAATGAGTTGTTTGTTTTTTACTTGTAAATTTGTTTAAGTTCCTTATAGATTCTGAATATTAGACCTTTTTCCGATGTACAGTTGGCAAATATTTTTGCCCATTCTGTAGGTTGTCTGTTTACTCTCTTAATAGTTTCTTTTGCCCATTAGTTTAATTTGGTCCTATTTGTCAATTTTCATTTATGTTGCAATTGCTTTTAGTGTCTTTCTCATGAAATCTTTGCCAGGGCCCATGTCCAGAATAGCATTTCCTAGGTTATCTTCCAGGATATTTATAGTTTTAGGTTTTGCATTTAATTATTTAATCTATCTTGAGCTGATTTTTTATGTGATATAAGGATGGGTACCATTTTCAATCTTCTCATATCCCTAGGCAGTTATCCCAGCACTATTTATTGAATAGGGAGTCCTTTCCCCATTGATTATTTTCATCAACTTTGTCAAATATCAGATGGTTGTAGGTGTGCAGTTTTATTTCGGGGCTGTCCTGTTATAGTTGTCTATGCATCTGTGAAGACTGTTATTGGTATTTTGATAGGGATTGCATTGCATCTGTAGATTGTTTTGGGTAGTATGGACATTTTAACAATATTGATTCTTTCAATTCATTAACAGATTTTCCCATTTCTTGGTGTCCTCTTGAACTTCCTTCATGAATGTTTTATAGTTTTCATTATAGAAATCTTCCACTTCTTTGGTTAATTTCCAGATATCGAATTCTATATTTGGATACTGTAAATGGGATTACTTTTTAAATTTCTGTTGCACATTGTTCACTGTTGGCATATAGAAATGCTAGTGATTTTTGTATATTGATTTTTTATCCTGCAACTTTGCTGAGATTTTTTACCAGTTCTATTAGTTTTCTTGTGAAATCTAGGTTTTTCTAAATATGAGATCATATCATCAGCAAATAAGAATAATTTGACTTCTTCTTTTCCAGTATGGATGCCTTTTATACCTTTCCCTTGTCTGATGTTCTAGCTTGGACTGCCAGTGCTACATTGAATAACAATAGTAGCAGTGGGCATCCTTGTTGTGTTCCAGTTCTTAGAGGAAAGGCTTTCAGGTTTTTTTTTTTTTTTTTTTCCCCCACTCAGTATGATACTAGCTATGGGTCCGAAGTATATGGCTGTTGTTATGTTGAGATATGTTCCTTTTATATCCAGATTTTCAAGGATTTTTATCATGAAAGGATGCTGAATTTTATCAAATGCTTTCTCAGCATCAATCAAAATGATTTTATGGGTTTTATCCTTTATTCTGTTTATTTGATGTGTCATGTTGATTGATTTATGTATGTTGAACCATCCTTGCTTCACAGGGATAAATCCCACTTGGTCATGGTGAATAATCTTTCTAATATATTGTTGAATTTGGTTGACTTGTATTTTGTTGAGAATTTTTGCATCAATATTTATGAGATATTGGTCAGGTTTTTTTGTTTTTGTTTTTGTTTTTGTTTGTTTGTTTTTTTGGATGTGTCTTTGTTTTGTTTTGGTATCAGTGTAATACTGGCCTCATAAAATGAGTTTGGAAGTATTCTGTCTTCTATTTTCAGAATAGTTTAAGTAGGATCAGTATTACTAGCTCTTCTTTAAATATTTGGTAGAATTCAGCAGTGAAGCAATCAGGTCATGGGCTTTTCCTTACTGGAAGACTTTTTATTACATCTTCTATCTCATTAATTGTTATTGGTCTGTTCAGGTTTTGGATTTCTTTCTGGCTCAATCTTGGTAAGTTGTATGTATCTAGGAATTTGTCCATGTCTTCTAGATTTTCCAATTTACTGGCATATACTTGCTAATGGTAGCCACTAATGATCTTTTGAATTTCTGCAATATCAGTTGTAATGTCTTCCCTTTCATTTATGATGTTATTTATTTAGATCATCTATTTTTTTCTCAGTTAGTCTGGCTAGAGTTTTGGCAATTTTGTTTAACTTTTCAAAAAACAACTCCTTGTTTCATTGATCTTTTGTATTTTTTTTATTTCAATTTCATTCATTTCTGCTCTGATCTTTATTATTTCTTTTCTTCTACTGATTTTGGGTTTGGTTTGCTCTTGCTTTTCTGATTCTTTCAGATGTATTGTTAAATTTTTTAATTTGAAGTTTTTTCTTTTTTTTGATGTAGACACTTACAGCTATAAACTTCCATCTGCGTACTGCTTTTGCTGTATCCCATAGGTTTGATGTACTGTATTTCCATTATCATTTGTTTCAGGAAGCTTTTCAGTTTTCTTCTTAATTTCCTCATTGACCCACTGATCATTCAGTTGCATGTTTAATTTTCATGTATTTGTGTAATTTGTGTAATTAATACCAAGAGGAATTTCCAAAATTCCTTTTGTTATTAATTTCTAGTTTTATTCAATTGTGGTCCAAGAAGATGCTTGATATCATTAATATTTCAATTTTTTTGAGTGTTTTAAGACTCCTTTTAACCTAACATATGGTCTATCTTTGAAAATGATCCATGCACTAAGGAAAAGAATGTGTATTCTGCAGTTCTTGAATGAAATATTCTGTACATAATCTATTAGATACTTTAGGTCTATATTGCAGAATAAGTCTGATGCCTCTTTCTTGATATTCTGTGTGAAAAATCTGTACAATGCTGAAAGTGAAATGTTGAAATCTTCAGCTATTATTGTATTGGGGCTATCTGCATCTTTAGCTCTAAGAATATTTCCTTTATATATCTGAGTGCTCCAGTGTTGGGGGCATGGATACTTAAAATTGTTAAATGCTCTTGCTGAATCGACCTCTTTATCACTATATAGTGACCTTCTTTGTCTCTTCTTATAGTTTTTGTTTTGAAATCTATTTTTTCTGATGTAAGCATAGCTAGTCCTGCTCTTTTTTTGTTTCCATCTGCATGGAATATGTTTTTCCATCACTTTATTTTCAGTCTTTGTGCTTCTTAGTAAGTGAAGTCTTTCAATGGGTCTTGCTTTTTTATCCATTTACCAAGTCTGTCTTTTGATTGAAGAGTTTAGTCCTTTACACTTAATGTTATTATTGATAAATAAGGACTTACTCCTGGCATTTTACTATTTGTCTTCCAGTTGTTTTGTAGTATTATTTTCCTTCTTTCATTTATTCCTGTCTTCCTCTAGTGAAGACAATTTTCTCTGGTGATATTATTAAGTTTCTTGCTTTTTATTTTCTGTGTATCCATTGTATGTTTTTAGGTCTGAGGTTACCATGAGGTTGCAAACACTATCTTATAACCCATCATTTTAACCTGAAAACAACACTATTTGTACAAACAAATAAACAAGCAGAAATAAAACTAATAAAAACTCTCCTTAACTTTATCCCCCCACTTTTTAACTTTTTGTTTTTCCATTTCTATTTTATTTTACTGTCTATGTCTTGAAAAGTTGTTGCAGTTATTTTTTTCAATTGGTTCATCATATAGTCTTTCTATTTAGGACAAAGGTAATTCATACACCACAGTTACAATGTGATAATATTCTGTGTTTTTCTACATACTTACTATTACCAGTAAGTTTTGTACCTTCAGGTGATTATTTATCACTCATTAATGTCCTTTTCTTTTTGGAGTACTCCCTTTAGCATTTCTTGTAGTATGAGTCTGGTATTGATGAAATCCCTCAGCTTTTGTTTGTCAGGGAAAGTATTTCTCCTGCATGTTTGAAGAATATTTTCAGCCAGATATACTATTCTAGGCTGAAGGTTATTTTCCTTCAGCACTTTAAATATGTCATGCCACTCTTTCCTGGCCAGCAAGGTTTCCACTGAAAAGTCTGCTGCCAGATGTATTGAAGCTGCATTTTATGTTATTCATTTCTTTTCTCTTGCTGCTTATAGGATTCTTTCTTTATCCTTGACCTTTGGGAGTTTAATTATTAAATGCTTTGAGAGAGCATCATTTGGATTAAATCTGCTTGGTGTTCTTAACCTTTTGGCGCTTGGATATTAATAGGTTTCTCTAGGTTTGGAAAGTTTTCTGTTATTATCGCTTTAAATAAAATTTCTACCCCTAACTCTTTCTCTACTTTTTCTTTCAGGCCGATAACTCTTAGATTTGCCTCTTTGAGGTTATTTTCTAGGTCCTGTAGGCATTCTTCATTCTTTTTCCTTCCTTTTTTTAATCTCCTCTGACTGTGTATTTTCAAATAGCCTGTCTTCAAACTCACAAATTCTTTCTTCTGCTTGATCCATTTTGGTATTAAAGGACACTGAAATATTCTTTATTATGCAAATTGCATTTTTCAGCTCAAGAATTTCTGCTTGATTCTTTTTAAATATTTCAATCTGTTTGTTAAATTTCTCTGATAGAATTTTGAATTCCTTCTCTGTGTTATCTGGAATTTTCTTGAGTTTCCTCAACACAGCTATTTTGAGAGCTTGTTTGGACGTTTTAGCAGGGGAATGCAGCTACTGATATACCCTTGTCCAAAGACAGGTCTACCTCTATCGGAGATTGTCATCTTCTTTGACCAACCACCCAGCTTTGGGAAGGATGAACACGGAGCAGTGAGGGAGTAAGGGGACACCTGCCTAGCCAGCCAGATCAGGTGAATCAATTCTGGACATCAGTGGGGTGACAGATGTCACAGCCAGATCACTCTCACATTCAACACAGCTCTTTTGAATTCTCTGTCTGAAAGGTCACATAGCTCTGTTTCTCCGGATTGGTCCCCAGTGCCTTAATTTAGTTCATTTGGTGAGGTCATATTTTCCTGAATGGTGTTGATGCTAGTAGATGTTCTTTGCTGTCTGGGCATTAAAGAGTTAGATATTAGTTATAGTCTTCACTCTCTGGGCTTCTTTGTAGCTGTCCTTCTAGGGAAGCCTTTTCATTTATTTGAAAGGACTTGGGTGTTGTGACCTAAGCTGTTTCTGTTTTAGGGGACAACCCAAGCAAGCAATGTTGTGGTTTTTGCAAACTCATAGAGAAACTGCCTTGATGCTGCTGGACAATACCCTGGAGAATTATCTGGGTTACCAGACAAAGACTCTTGTTCTCTTTCCCTATATTTTCCCAAACATAGAGTGCCTGTCTTTGTTCTGTGCCACCTAAAGCTGGAGATAGAGTGACACAAAAACCCTTGTGGCCACCACCGCTATTATTTTACTGAGTCAAACTTGAAGCCATCATAGCGCTGGGTCTTGCACGAGGCCTACTGTAACCACTCCCTGCCTATTGCCTATGTTCCTCAAGGCCTTGGGGCCCTGTAATCAGTATGTGGCAAAGTCAGCCAAGTTTGTGTCCTTCCTTTTAGGATGGTGAAGCCCCTTAGGTCCTGGGTGGGTCCAGGAGAGTGGTCTGGGAGTCAGAGACTAGACTCACATTTCTTAAAAAACTGCTACTAGCAATTTATCCCCTCTTCCTCTCCTTTTCTCAAGGCAAAGGAGCCTCACCCTGTAGCCACAGCCACCCCTGACCAAGAGGAGTACTGCCAAACCACCAGTAATGTTCCCTTAAGGCCCAAGGTCTCCTAACATTTTTTCTTTCATTTCGACCGTGGAGAATCTGATGACTATGTGTGTTGAGGATTATCATCTTGTATAGTATCTTACAGGGGTTCTCTGCATTTCCTGAATTTGAATGTTGGCCTTTCTAGCAAGGTTGGGAGAATTTTAATGGATGATGTCCTCAAATATATTTTCCAAGTTGCTTTCTTTCTCTCCATCTGTTTCAGGAATGTCAGTGAGTCATCAATTTGGTTTCTTTACATAATTCCATATTTCTCAGAGATTCCATTCATTCTTCTTCATTCCTTTTTCTTTACTGTTGTCTGGCTGAGTTATTGTGCAGAACCAGTCTCTGAGCTCTGAAATTCTCTCCTCAGCTTGGTTGACTCTCCTGCTAATGAGGGAAGAGAGAGACCCTCTCATATTGTTTTATATTGTTTTATACTCAGTACCTGTTTTAAGAAAACAACAAGGAAGTAAAACCAAAGACAAGCAGCCCAGCGCCAGGCCTGAAACCAGGCCTGGGCCTGCCTGGCCTAAACCCAGTAGTTAAAAATCAACTCGTAACTTAGAAACCGATGTTATTCATAGATTCCAGACATTGTATAGAAGAACATTGTGAAACTCCCTGCCCTGTTCTGTTTCTCTCTCACTACCAGTGCATGAAACCCCTGTCACGTATCCCCTAGATTGCTCAATCAATCACGACCCTTTCATGTAAAATCTTTAGTGTTGTGAGCCCTTAAAAGGGACAGAAATTGTGCACTCGGGGAGCTCGGATTTTAAGGCAGTAGCTTGCCAATGCTCCCAGCTGAATAAAGCCCTTCCTTCTACAAGTCGGTATCTGAGAGGTTTTGTCTGCGGCTCGTCCTGCTACACTAATACTAGCAACTGTGTTATGAAATTCTTGGTGAGTTTTTCAGCTCTATCAAATCAGTTTGAGTCTTTCATAAAAGGGTCATTTTGTCTTTCAGCTCTGGTGTCATTTTATTGTATTCCTTAGATTGAGTTTTGACTTTCTCTTGAGTCTTGGTGTTCTTCTTTCCTGTCCATACTCTAAATCCTATGTCTGTCATTTCAGCCATTTCAGCATGGGTTAGGAGCCATTGCTGGGGAACTAGTGAGGTTGTTTGAATGTAGGAAGACTTGCTGGCTTTTTGAATTGCCAGAGTTCTTTCACTGATTCTTTCTTTTCTGTGTGGGCTGATGTTCCTTCAGTCTTTTAAGTTGCTGTCCTGTGGATGCTTTTTTCCCCTTTTGTCTTCTTTGATGCCCTTGGGGGTTTGATTGTGACATAAGGTGGGTTCAGTTGACTGGCTTCATTTTTAGAAGATTATGGGGGGACAAGGCTCAGCTCACTACTCCTGGGCTATGAGCTCTAACTCTGGTGTTCTGGTACTAAGTCCCTAGTTTTGTTTTCTGCCTCCCGGAGGTTAGGAACCTGCTGTCCTGGAGGTGCTGAGGTGTTCCTGGTTCACTAGCCACAACACTCTGAAGAGGAGCGCTGGCCAAAGCACTTTGTTGGAGTGGTGGCTGTGGAATCTGTGCTAACTCATGTGTGCCAGCAGCTGCAGCAGCACAGTGGGGTGCATGCACATCTACTGGGGTGAGGCAATGGTGGTAGTGGGGCAGCAGCATTACTGGGCATGCTCACATTGGCAGCAGTGGTGGCCCATAGTTTTTTTTAAAATAAGATTTCTGCTGTAATTCTTATCTTTGTTCCTCTGTACTTGATGCATTTTTTTCCTGGCTGTTTTAAATATTTTCTCTTCAGCACTGTTTTTTAGCAATGTGATTAAAATATTATTTGGTTTGACTTTCTTTATGCTTATTTTCCTGTGGGAGGGAGTTTGCTCTTCTTGGCTTTGTGAGTTTATAGTTATCAATTTAAAAAAAAAATTGTTCACTATATCTTTACATATTTTTGTTTTTTCTTATTTGAATCTCCTGAAAATCCAGTTTACATATATCTTAGACTATTTGATTTCATCCATAAGTCATTGAGTTTTTGTTTATTTTTTCACCCTTTTCTCTCTTTTTTCTCTTTTCTCTCAAAATATTTATTTTGCATTTTGAAAATTTATTTTGCGGTATCTAATCTACAGTCAATCTTGTCCAATATTTCCTTTTTCAGATACTATATTTCTCATTTATGTAAGTTTTTTTAGTTTTTAAATATATGTCTTACATTTTTCTCATCATCTTCATGTTTTCCTTTACCTCCTTGAGCATATGGAGTACATTTATTACAGCACTTTAATGTACATTTCTGCTAATAATCTCATCTCTGTCATATTGGGGTCTATTTCTATTGATTGAGTTTTTTTCCTACAAATGGGTCACATTTTTTCACTTTTTCATATGCTTACAGTTTTTGGATTGTTGATACACATTATTAACTTGATAGTTTTGCTCTCCGAATTTTGTTATATTCCTTTGAAAAGTGTTAGATCTTTCTGGTGGTTAGTTAAGGTACTCAGGTATTAGTCTGATCATTTTTAGGTTTTATTCTAAGTGTTTTAGGTTGGGCTAGAGTAACCTTTAATCTAATACCTATTTATCTTCATACGTAAGCTATTACATGTTTGGGTCTTTACTGAATGCTCCTTGTGTTTCACAGGTATCTGCACTCTGGCTAGAGGGAGTTCGAATTGTTTCCTGTTCTGTGGGAGCTCTGGGAATTGTTCGTTTTACATCTCTTCAATCACTATTCTTGCTTCAAAAGTTATTTGTATCCAATCTCATTGTGTTTTACTCTATGTAGGCATGAATTGAATATTCAAAGACTCAGGTGATTCTTTATGTGAATTTTTCCCTTCTTTTTAGCTCCTTTCTCACAGGCATTCTGTCCCAAATATTTAATCACTTTGTACACCCTGAACTCTGATTATAGTTTTTTCTGCGTTCCAGGAATTACCTACAGGCATGAAACTTTGTTAATTGCAGAGCTCACTTCATTTGTTTGTTTCTCTTTTTTAAAGGGGTCACAGCCCAGTGCTTTCCAATTTTAGAAAACAGTTGTTCCATATAGTTTGTTCAGTCTCAAAGGCATAATTTTCTGTTAAGTCATTCACTTTCTCTCATGATAAATATCATTCCAGAAACTGTAGAATAATGCTTTTGAAAAAAAAAAAAAACAACCCTACCATCAATAATAGGGTTGCAATGGTTTCAGAAATCCTACTATAGTTCTAATGTGAACTTTTCATAACGTTTGTTCTGCTGGATGAGAAAAAGAAATTATTCAAACTGGCTCACTGTCTCCATAAACTAAGAAGACTAATTTAAGGAATTTGTATAAATTATAGTAATGTTTATTCTGGTTTTAGGGGCACCATGTTTTTGTGAAGTCATATAGATTTGTCTTTAAATCTTACTTTCTAACCCTATGACCTTAGAAAAAAATTTTCCTTTCTGAAGCTCAATTTTCTATTCATAAATTATTAATATTATTTAATTTACTTCGAAGAGTGATTGTGAGGATTAAATTGTCTTACCTCATGTTCAATAAATGTTAATTTTTCTTCATTACTCCCCAATAGCCTTTTAAAAATTCTGATATAGTACTGAGAGTTTTACAGATAAGTAAGTTCTCTTTTTACAGATATTAAGTTTCATAGGAAGTAACTTACCTAAAGTCATACAAATTAAGTGTTCAAGTCAGAACTAGAATTCAGAATGAGCATCTCACCTATTGCTCTCTTCTCCATATCATGCTTGTTCTCACCGTAGATTATTAAAGACAATGTTTTAGAGTAGTTTGACTTAGAACATATCTCACAGTGAGTAAGGAGATACAGTGGTTTAAGACATCGAACAAACTAGTGGAGGTCAGTAATTTGAAAAATCTAATTATAAGAGAAAAAATGGAACTGAGATCGGTAACTAGGTTAGGAGATATGTGCATGTGGATGGGTGTGTGTGGTTGTGTGTGAATGCTTTCTTTATCTTCAAAAGAATAATAATTTTTTGGTAAAATTTATGTCAGAAGAAATAGGTGAGTGAAGGAGAAGACAAATTTCTTGAGAAAGAAAACATTGAGGGTTAAGAATGTAAAAGGAGGAGTTCGTGGTAGAGTAGCAGGCATATATAGAAGTACAAGCTTATTTATCTGAAGCTGGTGGACTACTCACATAGTCTAAGAAACCATAAAATATAACCCCATTTCTTAACACAATCTAATACATTAGTTCACCAGGCCAGCAAAATGTTTATTAACACTTCTATGTTATTCGACTTTTTTTTTCCAATTCATTAAAAATGGAGACAAGTGGGCCAAAGGCTGACTGCTGTGACTCATCCCACAGAAATTTACAAACTTATTAACCAAAAGTAACCACATCAACTTGCATACATATTAAAACCGAATCAATAAAGTGACCCAGTTCTTTAATTTGTTGACAGTGTTTTCTCTTCTGATATGCAAATACAAGATCAAATGGCCTAGTGTCTCTTAAGGATTCTGTAATCCTAGGCAGGAGTTTAAGAAATGCAAGACAAAGAAAGATACTTTTCTTCTGCTAGTAAAATATCCATTTTTTTGAATTAACCTCAAATTTAATATGTTAAATAGATTATATCTTTAAATATATTAGCATTAATATATTAAAATTAAGCTTATTAACTTTTGGTTTAAGCTCTGACCTGTAAAAAGAATGAAAGTCATTACTCACATTCTTACAAGAAAAAGCTGAAAAAACCCTGAAAACAAATGTCTTTTCTAGAACTCATTAAAAAACTAAGGTTGCAGGGCAAATTTCCACTAAAAAATCTGGAGTGATGAGACAATCCAGAAAGTAACAGCCAAGATCTATTTACATGGAAGAGAACGTGCTACTGCCACAAAAGGCTAAGAACACTCCAGTAACACTCCAGGTTACTGGAGATCAAGTGTAGACTAATATGAGAATGAGAACCTCCTAGGGACAGTCTTAGTGGAGAGTATATTCAAGGGCTTTATATCCAGGTACCTCAGAAGATTTTTAAGCTGAATTTATCTAGAAATGGGAAAAAATGAATAATCATTGTGATACAGGTCCAGAGCATTTTTACTTAAGAAAGACCTACCCTCCAGGAATGAAGATTTTACCAGACTTTACCCACCTGAAGTAAGAATACTCTCACCCTTCCATTCCCTTCTAGCCTTCTTGTTTTATCTAAGGGCAAAAATCTATACCACTAGGTTGACACTTATTATGGTCACAGCCTCAAAAGTCCCCAAAATTTTAGGATTAAAGGTCCACTAGGATTTAATCCTAAGGTTGTAGAATGTTTTTCCTCCCTCACACCTTACCACCACCAAAGAGAGTTCCAGTATGTCAATAGTAAATTAAGACTGAATTTGAAGATGCTGGCTCTGAGGAGTACATAGTGAAGTCTGAGTCAAGAGTGGGACAAAAGTAAGGACAATAAAGTCATTTAAAACCTCTGACAATTGCAGCTTCAGCAAACATTAAACACAGCCCAACTTGTAGCCAGATTAACGGAAATTCTAACACTAAAGCCTATTTGTCTATTACCCAACACCGCATATTCAGCTTTTGACAACATATTGTAAGTCGTTCCAAAAGACAAAACAAAGTCTGAAGAGACAATGCAATTATTAAAATGAGACTCAGATATGAGAGAGATGTTGGAATTATGAGACACAGAATATAATATAGCTATGATCAATACGTTCAGTGCTGCAATGGAAAAGGAGAAAATGTAAAAGAATAGATACACACGTTTAAGAGGAGAATTGGTAATCCTAAGAAAGAATCAAAAGGAAATGCCACAAATCAAAAACACTGTCACAGACATTAAAAAATTGCCTTTAATGTACTAATTGCAGCACTTGACATTGCTAAGGAAAGAATTAATGTGTTAAAAAATACATCAGTAGAAACTTCCCAAACTGAAATGTAAAGAGAAAAAAGGAATGAAAAAAAAAAAAAAAAAAACAGAACAGAACCTCCAAGAACTGTGGATGTAACAATTAAAAAAAATATATATGGTAATTGCAGTAACCAAGGAAAGAAAGAATGTCACAGAAAAATATTTGAAATAATAATGGCCCAAAACTTTCTAGAGTTAACAACAGCCACCAAACCACTAGATTAAATTGGATTAGAGAACACTAAGCAAAATAAATATGACAAATCTACATTTATTTATATCATATTCATACTAAAGAAAAATGAGAAAATCTCAAAAGGAGCTGGGGATAAGGAATGGCGAAACACCTTACTTATAGAGAAACATGAAAAATAATTAGAGTGCACTTCTCGTTAACAAAAAAAAAATTAATTAACAAACCAAGAAAAGACATAGGTGAATCACAACGTGTATAGCTAAGTTGTAAGAAGTCAGCGTAAAAAGCCTTCAATTGTATAATTACAACTATATGACATTCTGAAAAAACAAAACAAAACAATGGAGATAATGAAAAGATGAATGATTGCATAGGGTTTAGAATTGAACAAGTGAAGCTCGGGGTAATTTGAGAGGTGATGAAGCTATTCTGTATAATACTGTAATGGTTGATACATGACACCGTGCATTTGTCCAAACTCATAGAAACTTATAGAGCCAACAATGAATCTTAATATACACAAATATTTAAAAAATTATTTAGTATATTGGAAGACCCCAGAATGTAATCAAGAATGTAACAAAAACATTTACCTGTATTGCAAATATATGAACCAACCTCACTGAAAGGTATGGGGAGAAAAAGATGCTGACCTTTGGAAGTGAGTAGAGTCTGAAAGCTTTAAGCTCTGGACTTCTGGACTCTTCTTTTTTTTTTTTTTTTGAGATGGAGTCTCCCTCTGTCGCCCAGACTGGAGTGCAGTGGCGCGATCTCAGCTCACTGCAAACTCCGCCTCCCAGGTTCACGCCATTCTCCTGCCTCAGCCTCCAGAGCAGCTGGGACTACAGGTGCATGCCGCCGTGCCCGGCTAGTTTTTTGTATTTTTAGTAGAGACGGGGTTTCACCGTGTTAGCCAGGATGGTCTCGATCTCCTAACACTGTGATCCGTCTGCCTCGGCCTCCCAAAGTGCTGGGATTACAGGTGTAAGCCACCAAGCCCGGCCAAGCTCTGGACTCTAATTGATAAAACTGTCTCCCATGGGAGTATGAGTTAACAATTCTGAAATGGCTGCATATATATACTCGAAATGGACAATTAAGCAAATGTATGGGGAATGGTAAGAATCAGATTTTTCACTATTGGAGTGGAAGGGTACAGATAAGCAGTAAGAGGAGGTTAAATGATCCAGTGGTAACAATCAGTCAGAAACATCAGTATAATCTCATTTTTAGTGTAATATAGACATATGGGTTTAAATACAGAAATATTTGTAGATATGTGCATGGAGTTAGAGTATACACCGTAACCGGTATTAGCTGAAAGTAGCAGTGAGTATCCCAGTACCAATGAGCACACTAGTGCCCTGACTCTGGTTTCTAAATCCATTATCCAATAACAGGAGCCAAGGCTCCTTAGATAAATGATTGATTCTAGGATTGGGCAGGAAATATACAAGATGGACCTGGAGTATCTTATGGGGTCAGAAAGGAGGACAGTATTCAAAAGCAAAACAAAAAACAATACGATGATATTGGTATGCCAAAAAGACACAGGAACCAACTGAAATTGCTTCCAATGACCAAAGTTAGAAAACTTTGAGCAACAAAATAAAGCAGTATTAGTTTATAACCCAAAGTGTAAAATTAATATCAATGATTCTGTACTGATATGAATAAATGATTGAATAAAAATAAATGAATGTGGGAGAATAGACAAATCTTCCATTCAGAACCTCAAATATTTTATGTAGAAAGCCATACTTAGAGGGCTGGAGCTAAACTCCCCACACGTCAAGGGTAGCCTACACATAGTGACTTCCTTCTGAAGAGTGCAATATAGAAAGGGGAGGGTAGGAAAGAGTAACATTGGAACTAGAAAAATTGATGAAATAGGAACCTGACAAATGCTGCTGCATCCAGGTAATCGAGTTTACCATCAACAGTGATAAATCATGTGCATAGTATGTCCTCTGGATGTGAAACAATACAAGTGGTGCTTTACCTAACGGATCTTCCTCTCAAAAGCCCATAACCTCAGTCCATTCAAGAGAAACATCTCCAATTGAGGAATATCCTACAAAACTCTTGATAACGGCACAACTTAAAACTGTCAAGGTAATCAAAAACAAGGAAAGACTGAGAAACTTTCGCAGCCAAACAAAGCCTCAGGAGACCTGACAACTAATTGTAATGTTGTGTCACAGATGGGATCCTGAAACAGAAAAGGGACTTTGAAGTAAAAACCAAGGAAATCTAAATAAAGTATCAATTATAGTTAATAATAAGGTGTGTATATCAGTTTAATAATTCTAATTAATATACAACACTACTGTAAAAAGTTAACAATAGGGGAAATTGGGAATGCATATGTGAGAACTCTCTGGATTATTTTGGAAATTTTTCTGTAAGTCTAAAACTGTTCTGAAACAAAAGTTTCATTTAAAAATAAGCTTATCAACTTTTGCAAAATGTCTTTCATCCAAGAATCTAATTTAGAATTGAGAAGTCATTCTCGTCTTTTTTATATTCCACCGTGACACGTGTATCACCAAGTTCTAATTTCACTCCAATTTCTTTGTAATTTATTTTTTTGTCTCAATGTATCATGTTTGCTCCAGTTCTCATCATTCATCATGTCCTCTGAGACTAGGGGTCCCCAGCCCCCATGACACATGTCAGTACCTGTTAGCAACCAGGCCACACACCTGGAGGTGAGTAGCTGGTGAGCCAGCAGAAGCTTCAATTGTTTTTACAGCCACTCCCCCGCTTGCATTACCAGCTGAGCTCCACCTCCTGTCAGATCAGCGTCGGCATTAGAGTCTCATAAGAGCTCAAACCCTATTGTGAACTGAGCATGTGAGGGATCTAGGTTGTGCACTCCTTATGAGAACCTAATGCCTGATGATCTGCAGGCTGCAGCTTTAAGAGGCTGCAGTTCCAAAAGTGGCATGTGCTCCTCTTTTGGCTAGCACCATAACTAGACAAACTGATGAAATAGCAGAGCATATTGAGGCACAATTATTAGAGAGGATGAACGGGTCACAGTGATACACAATCCAGGTTGACAAGTCTACTGATGTTGACAACAAGGCAACAATGCTTGCTTTTGTGCAATGTATTTTTCAGGAGGATGTTCATAAAGATATGTAACATGCACTTGCATTGCCATCCAACACCATAGCTGCAGGACTATTCAAGTCTTTGAATGATCACATATCAGGAAAGCTAAATTGGTCATTTAGTGTCAGTATATGCATGGATGGAGTGGCTGCCATGACTGGGTGGCTTTCTGTTTTCACTACTGGGGTCAAAGAAGTCACTTCTGAATGTGAGTCTACATGCTGTGTCATCTATAGAGAAATGCTGGCTAGGGGAGGAGCCAAGATGGCCGAATAGGAACAGCTCCGGTCTACAGCTCCCAGCGCGAGCGACGCAGAAGACGGGTGATTTCTGCATTTCCATCTGAGGTACCGTGTTCATCTCACTAGGGAGTGCCAGACAGTGGGCGCAGGTCAGTGGGTGAGTGCCCCGTGCGCCAGCCGAAGCAGGGGCGAGGCATTGCCTCACTCGGGAAGCGCAAGGGGTCAGGGAGTTCCCCTTCCAGGGGTGACAGACGGCACCTGGAAAATCGGGCCACTCCCACCCGAATACTGTGCTTTTCCGACGGGCTTAGGAAACGGTGCCCCAGGAGAGTATAGCCCGCACCTGGCTCAGAGGGTCCTACGCCCACGGAGTCTCACTGATCCCTAGCACAGCAGTCTGAGATCAAACAGCAAGTCGGCAGCGAGGCTGGGGGAGGGGCGCCCGCCATTGCCCAGGCTCGCTTAGGTAAACAAAGCAGCCTGGAAGCTTGAACTGGGTGGAGCCCACCACAGCTCAAGGAGGCCTGCCTGCCTCTGTAGGCTCCACCTCTGGGGGCAGGGCACAGACAAACAAAAAGTCAGCAGTAACCTCTGCAGACTTAAATGTCCCTGTCTGACAGCTGTGAGGAGAGCAGTGGTTCTCCCAGCACGCAGCTGGAGATCTGAGAACGGGCTGACTGCCTCCTCAAGTGGGTCCCTGACCCCTGACCCCCGAGCAGCCTAACTGGGAGGCACCCCCCAGCAGGGGCAGACTGACACCTCACACGGCTGGCCAGGTACTCCAACAGACCTGCAGCTGAGGGTTCTGTCTGTTAGAAGGAAAACTAACAGAAAGGATATCCACACCAAAAACCCATCTGTACATCACCATCATCAAAGACCAAAAGTAGATAAAACCACAAAGATGGGGAAAAAACAGAGCAGAAAAACTGGAAACTGTAAAAACCAGAGTACCTCTCCTCCTCCAAAGGAACGCAGTTCCTCACCAGCAACGGAACAAAGCTGGACGGAGAATGACTTTGACGAGCTGAGAGAAGAAGGCTTCAGACGATCAAATTACTCCGAGCTACGGGAGGATATTCAAACCAAAGGCAAAGAAGTTGAAAACTTTGAAAAAAATTTAGAAGAATGTATAACTAGAATAACCAATACAGAGAAGTGCTTAAAGGAGCTGATGGAGCTGAAAACCAAGGCTCGAGAACTACGTGAAGAATGCAGAAGCCTCAGGAGCCGATGCGATCAAATGGAAGAAAGGGTATCAGCCCTGGAAGATGAAATGAATGAAATGAAGCGAGAAGGGAAGTTTAGAGAAAAAAGAATAAAAAGAAACGAGCAAAGCCTCCAAGAAATGTGGGACTATGTGAAAAGACCAAATCTACGTCTGATTGGTGTACCTGAAAGTGACGGGGAGAATGGAAACAAGTTGGAAAACACTCTGCAGGATATTATCCAGGAGAACTTCCCCAATCTAGCAAGGCAGGCCAACATTCAGATTCAGGAAATACAGAGAACGCCACAAAGATACTCCTTGAGAAGAGCAACTCCAAGACACATAATTGTCAGATTCACCAAAGTTGAAATGAAGGAAAAAATGTTAAGGGCAGCCAGAGAGAAAGGTCGGGTTACCATCAAAGGGAAGCCCATCAGACTAACAGCGGATCTCTCGGCAGAAACCCTACAAGCCAGAAGAGAGTGGGGGCCAATATTTAAAATTCTTAAAGAAAAGAATTTTCAACCCAGAATTTCATATCCTGCCAAACTAAGCTTCATAAGTGAAGGAGAAATAAAATACTTTACAGACAAGCAAATGCTGAGAGATTTTGTCACCACCAGGCCTGCCCTAAAAGAGCTCCTAAAGGAAGCGCTAAACATGGAAAGGCACAACCGGTACCAGCCACTGCAAAATCATACCGAAATGTAAAGAACATCGAGACTAGGAAGAGACTGCATCAACTAACGAGCAAAATATCCAGCTAACATCATAATGACAGGATCAAATTCACACATAACAATATTAACTTTAAATGTAAATGGACTAAATGCTCCAATTAAAAGACACAGACTGGCAAACTGGATAAAGACTCAAGACCCATCAGTGTGCTGTATTCAGGAAACCCATCTCACGTGCAGAGACACACATAGGCTCAAAATAAAAGGATGGAGGAAGATCTACCAAGCAAATGGAAAACAAAAAAAGGCAGGGGTTGCAATCCTAGTCTCTGATAAAACAGACTTTAAACCAACAAAGATCAAAAGAGACAAAGAAGGCCATTACATAATGGTAAAGGGATTAATTCAACAAGAAGAGCTAACTATCCTAAATATATATGCACCCAATACAGGAGCACCCAGATTCATAAAGCAAGTCCTGAGTGACCTACAAAGAGACTTAGACTCCCACACATTAATAATGGGAGACTTTAACACCCCACTATCAACATTAGACAGATCAACGAGACAGAAAGTCAACAAGGATACCCAGGAATTGAACTCAGCTCTGCACCAAGCGGACCTAATAGACATCTACAGAACTCTCCACCCCAAATCAAAAGAATATACATTTTTTTCAGCACCACACCACACCTATTCCAAAATTGACCATATACTTGGAAGTAAAGCTCTCCTCAATAAATGTAAAAGAACAGACATTGTAACAAACTGTCTCTCAGATCACAGTGCAATCAAGCTAGAACTCAGGATTAAGAATCTCACTCAAAACCGCTCAACTACGTGGAAACTGAACAACCTGCTCCTGAATGACTACTGGGTACATAACGAAATGAAGGCAGAAATAAAGATGTTCTTTGAAACCAACGAGAACCAAGACACAACATACCAGAATCTCTGGGATGCATTCAAAGCAGTGTGTAGAGGGAAATTTATAGCACTAAATGCCCACAAGAGAAAGCAGGAAAGATCCAAAATTGACACCCTAACATCACAATTAAAAGAACTAGAAAAGCAAGAGCAAACACATTCAAAAGCTAGCAGAAGGCAAGAAATAACTAAAATCAGAGCAGAACTGAAGGAAATAGAGACACAAAAAACCCTTCAAAAAATCAATGAATCCAGGAGCTGGTTTTTTGAAAGGATCAACAAAATTGATAGACCGCTAGCAAGATTAATAAAGAAAAAAAGAGAGAAGAATCAAATAGATGCAATAAAAAATGATAAAGGGGATATCACCACCGATCCCACAGAAATACAAACTACCATCAGAGAATATTACAAACACCTCTATGCAAATAAACTAGAAAATCTAGAAGAAATGGATAAATTCCTCAACACATACACCCTCCCAAGACTAAGCCAGGAAGAAGTTGAATCTCTGAATAGACCAATAACAGGAGCTGAAATTGTGGCAATAATCAATAGCTTACCAACCAAAAAAAGTCCAGGTCCAGATGGATTCACAGCCGAATTCTACCAGAGGTACAAGGATGAGCTGGTACCATTCCTTCTGAAACTATTCCAATCAATAGAAAAAGAGGGAATCCTCCCTAACTCATTTTATGAGGCCAGCATCATCCTGATACCAAAGCCTGGCAGAGACACAACAAAAAAAGAGAATTTTAGACCAATATCCTTGATGAACATTGATGCAAAAATCCTCAATAAAATACTGGCAAACCGAATCCAGCAGCACATCAAAAAGCTTATCCACCATGATCAAGTGGGCTTCATCCCTGGGATGCAAGGCTGGTTCAATATACGCAAATCAATAAATGTAATCCAGCATATAAACAGAACCAAAGACAAAAACCACATGATTATCTCAATAGATGCAGAAAAGGCCTTTGACAAAATTCAACAACCCTTCATGCTAAAAACTCTCAATAAATTAGGAATTGATGGGACGTATCTCAAAATAATAAGAGCTATTTATGACAAACCCACAGCCAATATCATACTGAATGGGCAAAAACTGGAAGCATTCCCTTTGAAAACTGGCACAAGACAAGGATGCCCTCTCTCACCACTTCTATTCAACATAGTGTTGGAAGTTCTGGCCAGGGCAATTAGGCAGGAGAAGGAAATAAAGGGTATTCAATTAGGAAAAGAGGAAGTCAAATTGTCCCTGTTTGCAGATGACATGATAGTATATCTAGAAAACCCCATTGTCTCAGCCCAAAATCTCCTTAAGCTGATAAGCAACTTCAGCAAAGTCTCAGGATACAAAATCAATGTGCAAAAATCACAAGCATTCTTATACATCAATAACAGACAAACAGAGAGCCAAATCATGAGTGAACTCCCATTCACAATTGCTTCAAAGAGAATAAAATACCTAGGAATCCAACTTACAAGGGATGTGAAAGACCTCTTCAAGGAGAACTACAAACCACTGCTCAAGGAAATAAAAGAGGATACAAACAAATGGAAGAACATTCCATGCTCATGGGTAGGAAGAATCAATATCATGAAAATGGCCATCCTTCCCAAGGTAATTTACAGATTCAATGCCATCCCCATCAAGCTACCAATGACTTTCTTCACAGAATTGGAAAAAACTACTTTAAAGTTCATATGGAACCAAAAAAGAGCCCGCATCGCCAAGTCAATCCTAAGCCAAAAGAACAAAGCTGGAGGCATCACACTACCTGACTTCAAACTATACTACAAGGCTACAGTAACCAAAACAGCATGGTACTGGTACCAAAACAGAGATATAGATCAATGGAACAGAACAGAGCCCTCAGAAATAATGCCACATATCTACAAGTATCTGATCTTTGACAAACCTGACAAAAACAAGAAATGGGGAAAGGATTCCCTATTTAATAAATGGTGCTGGGAAAACTGGCTAGCCATATGTAGAAAGCTGAAACTGGATCCCTTCCTTACACCTTATACAAAAATCAATTCAAGATGGATTAAAGACTTAAATGTTAGACCTAAAACCATAAAAACCCTAGAAGAAAACCTAGGCATTACCATTCAGGACATAGGCATGAGCAAGGACTTCATGTCTAAAACACCAAAAGCAATGGCAACAAAAGCCAAAATTGACAAATGGGATCTAATTAAACTCAAGAGCTTCTGCACAGCAAAAGAAACTACCATCAGAGTGAACAGGCAACCTACAAAATGGGAGAAAATTTTCGCAACCTACTCATCTGACAAAGGGCTAATATCCAGAATCTACAATGAACTCCAACAAATTTACAAGAAAAAAACAAACAACCCCATCCAAAAGTGGGCGAAGGACATGAACAGACACTTCTCAAAAGAAGACATTTATGCAGCCAAAAAACACATGAAAAAATGCTCACCATCACTGGCCATCAGAGAAATGCAAATCAAAACCACAATGAGATACCATCTCACACCAGTTAGAATGGCAATCATTAAAAAGTCAGGAAACAACAGGTGCTGGAGAGGATGTGGAGAAATAGGAACACTTTTACACTGTTGGTGGGACTGTAAACTAGTTCAACCCTTGTGGAAGTCAGTGTGGCGATTCCTCAGGGATCTAGAACTAGAAATTCCATTTGACCCAGCCATCCCATTACTGGGTATATACCCAAAGGACTATAAATCATGCTGCTATAAAGACACATGCACACGTATGTTTATTGCGGCATTATTCACAATAGCAAAGACTTGGAACCAACCCAAATGTCCAACAATGATAGACTGGATTAAGAAAATGTGGCACATATACACCATGGAATACTATGCAGCCATAAAAAATGATGATTTCACGTCCTTTGTAGGGACATGGATGAAATTAGAAATCATCATTCTCAGTAAACTATCGCAAGAACAAAAAACCAAACACCGCATATTCTCACTCATAGGTGGGAATTGAACAATGAGAACACATGGACACAGGAAGGGGAACATCACACTCTGGGGACTGTTGTGGGGTGGGGGGAGGGGGGATGGATAGCATTGGGAGATATACCTAATGCTAGATGATGAGTTGGTGGGAGCAGCGCACCAGCATGGCACATGTATATATATGTAACTTACCTGCACATTGCGCACATGTACCATAAAACCTAAAGTATAATAATAATAATAATGATAATAAAAGAAAAAAAAAAAAATAAAATAAAATAAAATATTTTTATTATGGGAAAAATAAAAATAAAAAAAAAATAAATAAATAAAATAAAATTAAAACTTACCTTTTAATAGCATTAATGAGAGTTTTCACTATTTATAAGCTTCAGCCATTCAGTGTTAATTAGCATGGAGGTGTTATTCACTCTTGTCCTAATACAGGTTTCCTTTTAACCTCTCTTAAAGGTCTTGCTATTTTTTGCTTCATTACTTTGCTTTATTGAACATTATATGACATAGCAAGCAATTAAGTATGATTGTATAGGAAATTAAATCAGCAAAAGTGCATTAATGGTCAAGTTTAAATACATAAAAGCAACAAAATTGAAGTAAAGGTGGCAGTTCTATATTTAACTTATTTTGTCCAAGTATTGTAAAATGTAAAATGTGTTAAATTATTCATGCTTTGGAGATCATAAAAATACTTCTTCACAGTGAATTTAGTTGATGGCAATACTTAAAGTCCTGTCATGAAAGGGTCATATTGTCATTATTTAGTAATATAACCAGGGTTAGTTTTTATTTGTTTGCCTTATTCCTGGGGATAAATTGTAAATGGACAAAAATACCTGAGTGTATATGCAGTGTTCACTGAATTATCTATTTTCAACATATAAAATTGAATATTTGAATGTTATATCACTGTTCATTGTATTTTGGTTTTTGCTTTTCATTTTACATAATGCTTGGTTTAGTGAAAATAATACTGGAAAATAAATCAGGACTAGAGATAAAATAAAAAAAAAAAAAAAAGAAATGCTGGCTAGGTGAAAAATGTCACTTGAACTTAACAATGATTTGCAGGGTGTGATTAAAATTATCAGCCGCATTAAAGTGCATGCCCTTAACACATGTCTGTTCCTGCAGCTCTCTGAGGAGGTGGACACAGAGCACACATGTCTTCTCTTATACACAGAAATGAGATGGCTTTCTAAAGGCAGATGATTGGCCAGAGTTTCTGAGTTATGAGAGCTGCTTCAGAGGTTTCTTTTAGAAAAAGTCACCACTGGCAGCACATTTTAGTGACACGGAATGGATCACAAAACTTGCTTATTTGTGTGACATTTTCAACCTGCTCAATGAATTCAATCTGTCACTTCAGGGGAGAATGACAACTGTGTTCAAGCCAGCAAATAAAGTGACTGCATTCGATGGCAAATTGAAATTATGAAGGTGATGGGCGAACATTCGAATTTTTGACATGTTCAAACATTAGCAGAGATTTTGAAAGAGACAGGACTTTCTTTCTCCCAGCTGGTGCATAATCACCTATCTCAGCTTTCAAAAGAGTTTGAGCATTGCTTCCAAACACAAAAGACCCCCGAACTGGTAAGGAATGGGTCCATGACCCATTTATGGGTAAGCCAGGTGAATCAACTTTCTGTTCTGCAAGAGGATCAACTGCTTGAGATCGCAAATGATGGTGGCCTTAAAAGTATGTTTGAGACAACTTCAAATCTCCTTATGTTCTGGATTAAAATCAAGGGGTAATATCCAGAGATTGTCACAAAAGCACTGAAACCCCTACCTCCATTTGCAACATCCTTTCTTTGTGAATCAGGGATTTTTGCAGTGACAGCAACCAAAACGAGATTACGGAATAGACTGGACATAAGCAAAACACTTAGGGTGTGACTGTCTCCTATGACCCCCAGATGGGACCATCTAGTTGTAGGAAAACAAGCTCAGAGCTCCCACTGATTTTCTATATTATGGTGAGGTGTATAATTATTTAATTATATATTACAGTGTAATAATCATAGAACTAAAGTGCACAATAAATGTAATGCACTTGAATCATCCCAAAACCAGCTCCACCAACACTGTCTGTGGAAAAATTGTCTTCCATGAAACCAGTTCCTGGTGTCAAAAAGGTTGGGGACTGCTGTCTCACACTATCTGAATTTCCTACCTAGCTCCATCCCTACCTGTTGCATATTAATAATTGTATTAATTAATGTGTTAATTGCTTAGAAAAGACTGGAACTTGAAAAACATTACAAACTTTTTTTTTTTAAGGCCATTGATTTAATAGGTTTGATGGTCCTGAGGTTATTTGTGGGGGAAAAAAAGTGATGAAGAAGACAATATTAATTAAGCTGTTTGCTTCTTACTTTGGTTCTATTGCTACATTTAAGCTGCTTATGTTCCTTATGTATTCCTAGATATATTATTTCCCAAAGTTCTTTGCCAAGATATAAATTATGTGATTGTCTTCCAGTGTCTCATGAGAACTTGTTTTGAAGTTAGGGCATTTAGGTGACTGGCTTTACCTATTCATAGCTTTGGGAATCAATATGCTCCCAAATATGTAATGTAGAATATTCATATTACATATTTGATAATCTATTGACCTTCCAAGAATTATTATGTAAGTTACTAGTTATCATTGTTTCCTGGAGCTAGAATGAATTCTTGATGAAGTAGCAAGTAACAGAATTATTAATTTCAATATGTATCTTTTAATGAATGCCCAAAGGTAATGTAGACTATTTATGATTACTTTTTGTGGACTTTCACGTGAGAGAAATAAATATCCATTGATTGCACATTAACAAAGCCAATCTTCTTGAATTACATGGGATTATATTTAAATTTGGTCTAAAATCCTTTTTCAGTTTTGTATTAGACCTTCATAGTTACAGTACATCCCTGTGACAAAATATGATTCACCCATAAATATATATGTTCATTAATATTTTGGGGGGAACACAATGCATAAAATGAAGTCAAGCTACATTAGCTATATAAGTTGCTCAAATCCATAAAACCACATCTGTCCTCCAGGTAAAATGTTCATTGATTTTTCGATGTTTAAAAGATTTTGTTTTAGGATCTGAAGCTTTGTGTTTTCAGTTGGTCAGAAGGTTTGACAAGGAAGCCTGAGGGAATAGTGAGAAAATATTTGATTTTGAGTCTCAGATTTTTCATCTGAAAGGGAGTTAAAATGGTATCTACCAGGAACTGCTCTAGCAGACATCAAACTACAAGGTTAAAAAAGCAGCCTTTGATTTGTCTTATCTTCCTGGAAGGCATGCTTATCAGAAAAGATTAGGAGTGCTGAGTTAATGCTACCAGCAGGACTGCCACCCCTGAAGCTTTCATTAACCATCTAGGACAACCTATTCTTTTAGCGTTGTGAAACAATTGGTAATGTGCTTTATGTTTCTCAATCTAACAGCATTTGTGAACATTCCCTTTGGAGACAAAAGTAAAATCTGGAGCCATAAAAAGCAAACAAGTTCTGACGAAAAACAAATGAAGAACTAAGATGTTCGTAAATAAGATAATGAAGATAATGAAAGGGAGAGGCTGGAGTAAAAGAACCTGCACCTAAGAAGAGGGAATAGATGATTTTGGCAAGCAAAGAGGAAAAGTAAGGAATGAAAAACAAGTGCAAACAAAAGGAAGGGTAGAGGTAAATTAAGAAAGTGTTTAGAAAACAAATAGTGTGAGAGTGAAAATAAAAAAGGACAAAAAATATGAGTGGCCATAAAAGGTGGAAAGGAAAGGGCTAATTATTTAAAAGCTGTTAGCGCTCTCAAAAGGCAGTGAAACTAAAGGTGGTAGTAATCCTCAGAGCCCCAAAAGCAAGAAAAGCTAGCTGTGATTCCCCTTACTTGCTTCCAGCTTCTAGCATTTAGACCTGGAAGCCTTTCTGCTACCCGAAGTGCCACGTGTTGGGTTTGAGCAGGCTGCCTCAGGACTACCAGTCACTCAGAGCACTTGCCTCCATATCCAGGCTAACCAGTGTGTTGGTATAAGTGGTTTTCAAGTAGCTGCCGTGGGGGGAAAAGTCACAGGAGGAAAGGGGAAGGGGAAGAGGTCAAATCACCCCTGAGCAGTCGTCAGTCAAAGATGAAATCTGGAGAGTGATAATGTTGCTGGGTAGTCATAGCATTCTTTTTCTTTCTTTCTTTGTTTTTGTTTCATAAGAAGTTCAGACAGTGTGCACATTATGTAATTTTGTGGCAATCAAACAAACCTTTTCTTCCCCTTCTCCTTACCTTCTCCAGAGTGGCACCGTTATTTTCTAAATGCAAGGGTCTGATGAACAGGCCAGAAGAAGTTTGCTAACCTCCTTCTACACTTTCAGTCTGCTTCCACCTATTAAACATAGGAAAATAGTCAACAGAAGCATTCTGCACCAGGGGAACATGGGCCAGAGGTCAGAGCAGCCTTTTCTTTTCTCCCACTTGAACCCTTTTGAAGAAAAAGTACTGCTATTGAGTCATGATTCAGCAGGGGCTATCATTAATGACAAACCAAACAGCCAGGTGCCACAGTTTGCCACTGGCTTCCAGCCTCCTCATCCAGCTGCCAGGAAGTGGAAAAGGTAGTGGAGAGGGATGGCTCACTGGAGCAGAGCCAAGAGGAGTGAGAGGCTGACAGGCACCTTTCTGCTGTGAAGAGCCAGGCTACAGCTGGGCCCATCAAACAGCTCCATGGAGCACCTATAGTGTAATAAGAAAAAGCAGGAAAGAATTGACCAGGCAAGGTTTTTTGAAACTGAAACACATTTTTCAAGGTGGCACAAACAGTGGAGCCTCTGAAAAAATAACGAGGCATGTCAAGCATTCTGATCACTTAACTTTATTATTGGCTTTTGAAAAGGGAACCAACAACTAAGCATGCAAGCTAAAAATTAAAATAATAGAGATGATGAAATAATATTTGTTAATCATGCTGAGCACACTACAAAGTGATGCAAACAATGCATTCTCAAGCTGTACAATTCAGCCATTAAAAAAATAGTAAGGAGGTTTTTCCTGTTCTTTAAGTGTTAAAAACACAGTCTTATGTCTCACCACAGCCCTTTGAGGCTGACAGGGTAGAGATTATTAGCCCTTTTATGCAGAAAAAGGACCTAGGATCAAGAATGATTGTAAAACTGTAATTGTTCTCTGACCATGAGTTCATTATTTGCTCTTTCTCCCTTGCCATCCGGTCCTGTGGTTCATCTTCTAAATAAAATTGGATATGGAAGGGAAGAATCATTTTTCAGCTGCAGCATTTTCTAAAGTACTATCACTAGACCTGAACTAAAGCTGAGTTTTTGATGGGGACAGGTCACTATTTTTTCTCTCTTTCATGCTGATGTAATGTGTCAATTTAGCCCAAGTCCTTCTATTTTCCAATGTAATCATTGAATTTCTATATGATCTTGGGCTTTAGGTTCCATTTCCAGGAAATGAGAGATTTAGGAAATTTTTCTTCCCTATGTCTTGCCTCCCCCTCCCCCATAGTCCTGACACTCTAGGTTCTGCAAGCACTTTAGCAGTCTCACGGGTGAGAGCAGGAGCTGGGGAAGGAGCATGAGCAGTGCTGGTTTTGGACCACATATCACTACAGCTAGTGCAGCCCTATTTTTATCTGGCTGATAGGAAGTGCCTTTCAGTAAAATTTAGCTTAAAGAAAGGGCACTCTCCTTTGAAACATAAAAGGTTTAAAAACCACTAACCCGATGATTTCCAAATTCCTGCCAGCTTTGATATCATATGATTCCAAGTCTCCTATCAACATTTTTAGGTTTAGGTTGGAGGTTAGGTTTAGGTTGCTTTCAAAATACAAGGATCTTGCTGGATACTCTGATAAAAGGCCATAAATTTGAGATCAAAGCATTCTAACTTTTATAACAAGGAGATGTCACAGCATGTGGCAGCTGAAGGGCATTCGATTTGATTCCCTATTTTTCTTTCATTGGCCAAGTCAGTGGCTGATGAAGTAGAGAATGAGGAATTGCTTTCCTCATTCTTTGCATCTGCTGCAGTGAACCTATGCTCTCTTCCCTCTAAGACTTAGTTTCTCATCTATAAAGTGGGTTAATAATACCTATGTAAAATATCATTGCAAATAGCAAATGGACTAAAACATTTAATGTGCAAATTTTGGCAAATTTTGATGTTCAAAGATTGTTAGCTCTCTCCTCATTCATTCCTCTGACCTAATCCATCCTAAGGTCTTTAACAACATGTTAATTAGCCTAGTCCATTTTTTTTCCATTTTTGAGATAATACACCATTTTTATCAGCAAGGAATATTCACTCTTAAAGATGTAGTCAGTTATTAAAAACTCATTCAGTTATAGAGACCAGGCAAGTAACGTGAATTGGAAAAAAAAAATGTCCCTAATGCAAAGTGACAGGGATTGGTTTAGACTGTGGCTAACTGCTTGTTTCATCTGGCTGAGCTTTGCCATTGGACCCAGTCAGTTAAGAGAGGCTGGATATCTGCATTCTCCTCAGAAATTAGCCACTTAAAAATGTTGGTTCATTTTCTTCAAACCAAAACACTTTTACGTAGTGACTTTGGCAAGCCTAAGGAGTGTTTATCGTGCTAATTTGGAGTGTGGGGAGTTGGATGAGAAGATTCTGAATTTATTTTATATGTTTGAAATTCACACTTCTATACAATTGTCCTTGAGGTCCTTGGGTGACTGGGTCAGTAGAAGAGCCAAGAACTGACCCTGAACTTTTCTTTGTATCCACTTTTGTCCTCCATTTCCTAAGTGACAGCTAATTTAAATTGAGATTATTTCAAGGTCTGAATTCAGCGGTCAAGTAGATAGAAAAGAAGACATTGGATGGACTTTTAATGGGTAGTTTTCAATAACTTATGCGTCCAAAAGTGAACGAGTTGTCCAAACACTTCCACTTCCAGTAAGCCCTAAAGGAGCTGCTAGTTGGACATATTAAAGTTTGAGGTCTAGAGAGTTCAGAACTAAAACAGGTTAGGATTGTCAGGCTTCTGAGCCCAAGCTAAGCCATCATATCGTCCCCTGTGACCCACATGTACACATCCAGATGGCCGGTTCCTGCCTTAACTGATGACATTCCACCACAAAAGAAGTGAAAATGGCCTGTTCCTGCCTTAACTGATGACATTGTCTTGTGAAATTCCTTCTCCTGGCCCATCCTGGCTCAAAAGCTCCCCCCACTGAGTACCTTGTGACCCCCACCCCTGCCCACCAGAGAACAACCCCCTCTGACTGTAATTTTCCTTTATCTACCCAAATCCTATAAAACTGCCCCACCTCTATCTCCCTTTGCTGACTCTCTTTTCAGACTCAGCCTGCCTGCACCCAGGTGAAATAAACAGCTTTGTTGCTCACACAAAGCCTGTTTGGTGGTTTCTTCACATGGACGTGCATGAAATTTGGTGCCATGACTCGGATCGGGGGACCTCCCTTGGGAGATCAATCTCCTGTCCTCCTGCTCTTTGCTCCACGAGAAAGCTCCACCTACAACCTCAGGTCCTCAGACCAACCAGCCCAAGGAACATCTTACCAATTTTAAATCGGGTAAGCGGCCTCTTCTTACTCTCTTCTCCAACCTCTCTCACTGTCCCTCAACCACTTTCTCCTTTCTACTCTTCAATCTCTCCCTTCTTTTAATTTCAATTCCTTTCATTTTCTGGTAGAGACAAAGGAGACATATTTTATCCATGGACCCAAAACTCTGACACAGGTCACGGACTGGAAGGCAGCCTTCCCTTGGTGTTTAATCATTGCAGGGATGCCTCTCTGATTATTCACCCACGTTTCAGAGGTGTCAGACCATGCAGGGATGCCTGCCTTGGTCCTTCACCCTTAGCGGCAAGTCCCAGTTTTCTGGGGTAGGGGCAAGTACCCCCACCCCTTCTCTCTGTGTCTCTGCCCCTTTTCTGCCTTTCTGGGAGCAAGAAACCCCCAACCCCTTCTCCTTCACCCTTAGTGGCAAGTCCCACTTTTCTAGAGGAGGGGCAAGTACCCCAACCTCGTATCTCTGTGCCCCAATCCCTTATTTCCATGCCCCAACCTCTTATATCTCTGCTCCCCAATCCCTTATTTCCATGCACCGACCTCTTATCTCTGTGCCCCAATCCCTTATTTCTGCACCCTGACCTCTTATCTCTGTGCCCCAATCCCTTATTTCCATGCCCCAACCTCTTATATCTCTGTGCTCCAATCCCTTATTTCTGCGTCTGGACCTCTTATCTCTGCGCCCCAATCCCTTATTTCCATGCCCCGACCTCTTATATCTCTGTGCCCTGATCCCTTATTTCCACACCCCTACCTCGTATCTCTGCGCCCCGACCCCTTTCCCACTTTTCTGGAGGGTAAGAACTCCCGAACCGCTTCCCTCTATGTCTCTACTCTCCCTTTTCTTTAAACTTGCCTCCTTCACTATGGGCAACCTTCCACCCTCCATTCCTCCTTCTTCGCCCTTAGCCGGTGTTCTTAAGAACTTAAAACCTCTTCAACTCTCACCTGACCTAAAATCTAAGCATCTTATTTTCTTCTGCAATGCTGCTTGACCCCAATACAAACTCAACTGTAGTTCCAAATAGCCAGAAAACAGCACTTTCAATTTTTCCATCCTGCAAGATCTAAATAATTCTTGTCGTAAAATGGGCAAACGGTCTGAGGTGCCTGATGTCCAGGCATTCTTTTACACATCAGTCCCTCCCTAGTCTCTGTGCCCAGTGCAACTAGTCCCAAATCTTCCTTCTTTCCCTCCTGACTGTCCCCTCAGTCCCAACCCCAAGCGTCACTGAGTCTTTCTAATCTTCCTTTTCTACAGACCAATCTGACCTCTCCCCTCCTCCCCAGGCTGCTCCTCACCAGGCCGAGCTAGGTCTCAATTCTTCCTCAGCTTCTGCTCCTCCACCCTATAATCTTTTTATCACCTCCCCTCCTCACACCTGGTCCGGTTTACAGTTTCATTCCTTGAGTAGCCCTCCCCCACCTGCCCAGCAATTTCCTCTTAAAAAGGTGGCTGGAGCTAAAGGCATAGTCAAGGTTAATGCTCCTTTTTCTTTATCCCAAATCAGATAGCGTTTAGGCTCTTTTTCATCAAATATAAAAATCCAGCCCAGTTCATGACTCGTTTGGCAGCAACCCTGAGACACTTTACAGCCCTAGACCCTAAAAGGTCAAAAGACTGTCTTATTTTCTCAATATACATTTTATTACCCAATCTGCTCCCGACATTAAATACAACTCCAAAAATTAAATTCCGGCCTTCAAACCCCACAACAGGATTTAATTAACCTCACCTTCAAGGTGTACAGTAATAGAAAAAAGTTGCAATTACTTGCCTCCACTGTGAGACAAACCCCAGCCACATCTCCAGCACACAAGAACTTCCAAAGCCTGAACCTCAGTGGCCAGGAATTCCTCCAGAACCTCCTTCCCCAGGAGCTTGCTACAAGTGCCAGAAATCTGGCCACTGGGCCAAGGAATGCCTGCAGCCCAGGATTCCTCCTAAGCCGCGTCCCATCTGTGTGGGACCCCACTGAAAATCAGACTGTTCAACTCACCTGGCAGCCACTCCCAGAGCCCCTGGAACTCTAGCCCAAGGCTCTATGACTGACTCCTTCCCAGATCTTCTTGGCTTAGCAGCTGAAGACTGACACTGCTCAATTGCCTCGGAAGCCTACAGGACCATCACAGACGCTCTAAGTAACTCTCACAGTGGAGAGTAATTCTGTCCCCTTCTTAATCAATACGGAGGCTACCCACTCCACGTTACCTTCTTTTCAAGGGCCTGTTTCCCTCACCCCAATAACTGTTGTGGGTATTGACGGCCAAGCTTCAAAATCCCTGAAAACTCCCCCACTCTGGTGCCAACTTGGACAACACTCTTTTAAGCAATCTTTTTTAGTTATCCCCACCTGCCCAGTTCCCTTATTAAGCTGAGATATTTTAAGCAAATTATCTGCTTCCCTGACAATTCCTGGACTACAGCCGCATCTCATTGCCACCCTTCTCCCCAACCCAAAGCCTCCTTTGCATCTTCCTCTCATATCCCGCCACCTTAACCCACAAGTATAGGACATCTCTATTCCTTCCCTGGCAACCGATCACATGCCCATCACCATCCCATTAAAACCTAATCACCCTTACCCCACTCAACGCCAATATCCCATCCCACAGCACGCCTTGAAAGGATTAAAGCCTGTTATCACTCGCCTGCTACAGCATGGCCTTTTAAAGCCTATAAACTCTCCTTACCCTTCCCCCATTTTACCTGGCCTAAAACCAGACAAGGTTTACAAGTTAGTTCAGGATCTGTGCCTTATCAACCAAATTGTTTTGCCTATCCACCCCATGGCGCCAAACCCATATACTCTCCTATCCTCAATACCTCCCTCCACAATCCATTATTCTGTTCTGGATCTCAAACATGCTTTCTTTACTATTCCTTTGCACCCTTCATCCCAGCCTCTCTTCGCTTTCACTTGGACTGACCCTGACACCCATCAGGCTCAGCAAATTAGCTGGGCTGTAGTGCCACAAAGCTTCACAGACAGCCCCCATTACTTCAGTCAAACCCAAATTTCATCCTCATCTGTTACCTATCTCAGCATAATTCTCATAAAAACACACAGGCTCTCCTTGCTGATCGTGTCTGATTAATCTCCCAAACCTCAATCCCTTACAAAACAACAACTCCTCTCCTTCTCAGGCATGGTTAGTGCAGTCAGAATTCTTATACAAGAGCCAGGACCGCACCCTGCAACCTTTCTGTGCAAACAACTTGATCTTACTGTTTTAGGCTGGCCATCATGTCTCCGTGCAGTGGCTGCTGCTGCCCTAATACTTTTAGAGGCCATAAAAATCACAAACTATGCTCAACTCACTCTCTACATTTCTCATAACTTCCAAAATCTATTTTCTTCCTCATACCTGACTCATATGCTTTCTGCTCCCCGGCTCCTTCAGCTGTACTCAGTCTTTGTTAAGTCCCACAATTACCATTGTTCCTGGCCCGGACTTCAATCCGGCCTCCCACATTATTCCTGATACCACACCTGACCCCCATGACTGTATCTCTCTGATCCACCTGATATTCACCCCATTTCCCCATATTTCCTTCTTTCCTGTTCCTCACCCTGATCACGCTTGATTTATTGATGGCGGTTCCACCAGGCCTAATCGCCACACACCAGCAAAGGCAGGCTATGCCATAGTACAAGCCACTAGCCTGCCTCTTAGAACCTCTCATTTCCTTTCCATTGTGGAAATCTATCCCCAAGGAAGTAACTTCTCAGTGTTCCATCTGCTATTCTACTACTCCTCAGGAATTATTCAGGCCCCCTCCCTTCCCCACACATCAAGCTCGAGGATTTGCCTCCACCCAGGACTAGCAAATTAGCTTTACTCAACATGCCCCGAGTCAGATAACTAAAATACCTCTTGGTCTAGGCAGACACTTTCACTGGATAGGTACAGGCCTTTCCTACAGGGTCTGAGAAGGCCACTGCAGTCATTTCTTCCCTTCTGTCAGACATAATTCCTCAGTTTAGCCTTCCCACCTCTATACAGTCTGATAACAGACCAGCCTTTATTAGTCAAATCAGCCAAGCAGTTTTTCAGGCTCTTAGTATTCAGTGAAACCTTTATATCCCTTACGGTCCTCCGTCTTCAGGAAAAGTAGAATGGACTAAAGGTCTTTTAAAAACACACCTCACCAAGCTCAGCCACCGATTTAAAAAGGACTGGACAATACTTTTACCACTTTCCCTTCTCAGAAGTCAGACCTATCCTCAGAATGCTAGAAGGTACAGCCCGTTTGAGCTCCTGTATAGATGCTCCTTTTTATTAGGCCCCAGTCTCATTCCAGACACCAGACCAACTTGGACTGTGCCCCAAAAAACTTGTCATCCCTACTATCTTCTGTCTAGTCATACTCCTATTCACCATTCTCCACTACTCATACATGCCCTGCTCTTGTTTACACTGCCGGTTTATACTGTTTCTCCAAGCCATCACAGCTGATATCTCCTGGTGCTATCCCCAAACTGCCACTCTTAACTCTTGAAGTAAATAAATAATCTTTGCTGGCAGGACTATGCTGAATTTCCTTAGGCACTCTAATTAGATGTGCTGGGTCCTCCCAATTCTTAGACCTTTAATACCTGTTTTTCTCCTTCTCTTATTCCATTTAGTTTTTCAATTTATACAAAACCATATCCAGGCCATCACCAATAATTCTAAATGACAAATGTTTCTTCTAACAGTCCCACAATATCACCCCTTACTACAAAATCTTCCTTCAGCTTAATCTCTCCCACTCTAGATTCCCACGCTGCCCCTAATCCCGCTTGAAGCAGCCCTGAGAAACATCACCCATTATCTCTCCATACCATCCCCCAAAATTTTCGCTGTCCCAACACTTTACCACTAGTTCATTTTATTTTTCTTATTAATATAAGAAGACAGGAATGTCAGGCCTCTGAGCCCAAGCTAAGCCATCATATCCCCTGTGACCTTCAGGTACAATCCAGATGGCCGGTTCCCGCCTTAACTGATGACATTCCACCATAAAAGAAGTGAAAATGGCCTGTTCCTGCCTTAACTGATGACACTGTCTTGTGAAATTCCTTCTCCTGGCTCATTCTGGCTCAAAAGCTCCCCCACTGAGCACCTTGTGACCCCCACTCCTGCCCGCCAGAGAACAACCCCCCTTTGACTATAATTTTCCTTTACCTACCCAAATCCTATAAAACAGCCCTACCCCATCTCCCTTTGCTGACTTTCTTTTCGGACTCAGCCCACCAGCACCCAGGTGAAATAAACAGCCTTGTTGCTCACACAAAGCCTGTTCAATGGTCTCTTCACACAGACGTGCATGAAAAGGATAATTTCAGATCATCAATCCATGGGCTGTGCAGTGATATACCTCTGCCGTCCAGATTGCCTGTGAAGAAATTGCTCCAGGACAAAGGCCCTCAAAACTTAAAGTGCATTAGAATCACTTAGAAGACATGTTTTTCTTTGTGGCCTTTAAATTTGTTTCTCCTGATTATAAAATTAGTAGTTGTAATCTTTTTTTGAAAGAGGTAAAAAATACAAAAGGAACAGAGAAATCCCTCTTCTATATGCAATTACTCGTAGTTATTATTTTGTCACATTCTCTTTTGACTTTTTTTTTTTAACATTGACTATTTAACTGACTGATTAAACAAACACATAAGCAAGTTTTTTGGGTTTATATAAGCATATATTTTGTATTCATAAAATTTCTGGCAAATATAAGCAAAGTACAATTTATTCCATTAATTAATTCTTGACTATTTTTCTATAATTCTCACTTTCTCTTCATTTTTTTACCCCTTGAGAGCAGTGTTCTTAAACCCTGATATTAGAACATTTAGAGTAGCTTTTGAAAAATATTGATGCCAAAATACCTAACAATAGAATCTAAAAAAAGATGGGCACTTAAAAATTATTTTTATTTTGAAATATTAATAATTTTATACTTATAGAAAAGTCACAAAAATAGTACAGAGAGTTCCCATTATCCTTAACCCATGTCAGATAATGTTAACATTTTATTAATTACAGTATAATGATCAATCAAAACTAAGACGTTAACACTGGTTCAATACTATTAATTAAGTTACGGACTTCATTTGAACTTTATTTCAACACCAGCTTTTCCACTGTGTCTCTTTGTGTTCCAAAATAGAATCCAAGATTCCATATAGTATTTAGTAGTTATGTCTTACTTAACCTCAGTCATCTTCAATCTGTGATACTTCCTCAGTCTTTCCTTGTCTTTCATGACCTTAACACTTCTGAAGAGTTCTGGTAAGATATTTTGGAGAATGTCCCCAATTTGGGATTATCTGATGTTTTCTCAAGATTAAGTTGATTGGAGAAAAATACCATAGATGTTTAGTGTGCCCTTCTTCGTGCATCAATATGTTTTATTACTGGTTATATTGACATTGACAACTTAATTAAGATAGTGTCAGCCAGATTTCTGCACTGTAAATTGCTATTTCTTCTTTTTATAAATAATAAATATTTAGGGGGTGATATATCAAATATACAAATATTGTTTTACTTAAACTTTAACCTACTACTTTTAGTATTCCAAGGAACTTGCCTGCAACAGTTGTAACTGTGATGTTTAAATAGTGATTTAAAAAAATTTTTTTCATTCTATGTTAAGGGGAATTCTATAAGGAAGAGATGCAATCTTTTTTCTCCTTTTGTATTTATTTAATCATTTGTTTGTATCAATGTGGAATCATGGATATATATTTTACTCTTTGGGTTATAATCCAATATTGTATTTACTTACTCTGTTTCTCAAATTATTCCTCATTTGACCTTTGTGAACTCTTCCAGGTTAGCTCCTGCATAGATTCTACATGCCTCAATTCTTTATTTATTTAGTTCATTAATTTATTTTTTCTGGCACCACAAGATGCCTCAAGCTCAACTTATATTTTCACTGCTCTCTAGCCCTGATATCAAGCTCTTCTCCAAGAAGCTTGTTTGATTTTTAATTGGAAAATGATACTAAGAAACTAAAATATGTGTGTTAGGTGTTATAACTCTTAATAGGATATCACTGCTTCTAGGACTCCTCAAATGTCAGAGGTAGTAAATAAATATACATGTATACACACATGCATATTTATGTTTATACATATCAACATACATATATAGATTAAAAACCAAAAAGCAAAACACGAGTGTATTAGTCCGTTCTTTCACTGGTGATAAAGACATACTAAAGACTGGGTAATTTATAAAGGAAAGAGGTTCAATTTACTCACAGTTCAGCATGGCTGGGGAGAACTCAGGAAACTCACAGTCATGGTGAAAGAGGAAGCCAATACATTTTTCTTCACGTGGTGGTAGCAAGGAGAAGCGCAGAGTGACGTCCGGGAAAGCCTCTTATAAAACCATCAGATCTTGTGAGAACTCAGTCACTATTATGAGAATAGCATGGAGGTAACTGCCCCTATGACTGAATTTTTTCCCACTGGGTCCCTCCCACAACACATGGGGATTATGAGCACTACAGTTCAAGATGAGATTTGGGTGAGGACATAGCCAAACCATATCAGTGAGTTTATACAGGTACCTCCAATTCAAATCCAACCACACAGGGCTCCTCCTAGCATTCTCCCTTTTTTCTTCCCCTCTTATTTCCTCTTTATTTTAAATTCGTTCTTTAATGGTGAGAAAACTGGCTCTCATCATATATCATATATTTACTTAGCAGTTCACCCTTTGGGTAAATAAAAAGCAGTTTCAGAATTGCTAATTCATAACCCTTTGAGAAACTAACTTACTCAACTAGAGTACAATGTTTATATACAGTTCATTTTGTCTTTAGCCTTCCAGTATCCAGTTTAAACACTGTTGTCCAAAATTACTTAGATTAGATCCTTTCTTCCTTACCTCTTCAATGTGGTTGTGTCCTTTATTTATAGTGCAGTGAGAATGGTCACAATAGGCATTCTGTTTTCAGTTTCTTGATTTCCTCCCAATACTTGTTTATTTTTCAAAATTTAAATTTACATGCTGTAGAAGTAAGTCTGTGATGTAGAGTTCCACAGTCTTTGAAAAATGCTTGCAATTGTGTACCCACCATCACAGTATCAAACAGAAAGTTTGAACATCTCAATTACTCCCTTTGCTTCTCTTATACACTAAACCCATCCTTACTAACCCCTGATAATGCCAATCTTTTTACCATTCCTATAATGTTGACTTCCCCAGAATCCCACATAAATGGAAAAATGCATATAGACTTTTGGGTTTGGCTCTTTCATTTAGCAAAATGTAAGATTCAAACATGTTATCATATGAATCTATAGATTGTTCCATCTTTACTGCCAAATACTATTCCATTGTATGGATATACCCCAGTTTGTCTAGTTACTTGTTGAAAGGCATTTGAGTTCTTTTCAGATTTTGGAGTTGTGAACAAAGTTGCTATAGACATTTATGCACAGGTTTTTGAGTATTTGGGTTTTCATTTCACTTGCGTAAATACTGAGGAGCGGGATCACTGGGTTATGCGGTATGTGTATTTTTAACTGTGACTTTCCCAAAGTGACTGCACTATTTTGTACTCCCACCAACAATGTGTGAGAGTGGTATTTCTACATTCTTGCCAGCACATGACACTGTCATTTTTAAGAAATTAAATTTTTGATGGTAAAATAGGTCTGGGTAGGGACATTTTGTTGTGATTTTGATTTATATTTTTCTAATGACTGGTGAGTTTGAACATCTTCTCATATGTTTATTTTTGTCTGTATATCTTCCTTATTTTGTTGAGAACTTTGCTCATTTTTTTCCTTTTTTAGATGTTCTTAGAATTCTTATATATTTTAGATAAAAATCTTTTATCAGATATGCACTTTGTAAATATATTCTTTTAGACTGTGGCTATCTTTTACTTATCTTAGTAGTATTTTTTCAGTGCAAAGGTTTAAAATTTTGGCAGGATATCATCTGTTATTTTTTTCTTTTATGCATTATGCTTTGGTGTTATATCTTAAAAAAAAAAAGCAAACCAAGGTCATGCAGTTTTTCTCCTGTTTTAATCTACAGTTTTATAATTTTATATTTTACCTTTATATCTATGATGGATGCATTTAAAAATAATTTTTGTAAGAGTTATGAAATTTGTATCAAAGTTTTTTTTTTCGTATGGACATCTGCTTTTAGTTCTAACAATTTTTATTTCATGTAGTTTAAATATTCTTGCTAAATACATGCACATTTAGGATTATTATGTACTCTTGGAAAGTTGACCCTCTTTTAAAAGGTAATGCCCCTGTTTAACCTTGATAATAATCTCTACTCTGAAGTATAATTTGTCTCATTCATGTGGTTACCTCAGCTTTCTTTTGATAAGCATACTCATGGAATATCCTTCTTCATCCCTTTACTTTCAACTTATCTATTTTTTATATTGTGATTTTTTTGTGTGTAGTAAATAGTTTGATATTGCTTTTTTATTCATTCTGATAACCATTATTTTTTAACTGGAATGTGTATATGATTCCTATTTATTTAATATTTAATAGAATTGAATTAATATCAACAAATATTTTCTATTTGTTTTATCTATTCTTTCTATTTTTTGTTTCTACATCTTATCTTGTATCACTTGAGTTTATTTTTATCTCATTTTATATAATCTGCTGACTTATTATTTATATCTCCTTTTTATAAAGTTTTGTTAGTGATTGTCCTAAGGGTTATACATTCTCTTCTTTTTTTTTTTTTTTGAGATGGAGTCTCGCTTTTTTTTTCGCCCAGGCTGGAGTGCAGTGGCACAATCTCGGCTCACTGCAACCTCTGCCTCACGGGTTCAAGCGATTCTCCTGCCTCAGCCTCCTGAGTAGCTGGGATTACAGGTACGTGCCATGACGCCAGGCTAATTTTTGTATTTTTAGTAGAGATGGGGTTTCACCATGTTGGTCAGGCTGGTCTCAAACTCCTGACCTCATGATCCACCCGCATGTCTCCCAAAGTGCTGAGATTACAGGTGTGAGCCACCGTGCCTGGCCCTCTCTTTTAATATATATATTTAAATACATATTACATATATATTTAAAATTAATTACAGCCTTTCTTCAAATAACATTGTAATGTTCCACATGTTTTGTTAAGTAAACATTCTCATTGCTTCTCTCCTATCGTTTGTACTATTGTTTTTATGTCTTTTACATATGCTATAAATATGAAATAAATTGCTACAATTTTTGCTCTCAAGTCAGTTATATTTTAAAGTAATTTAAAAGGAGAAAAAATTATATTACTTTAATTTATTTTATATTTAGTTCTCTTATCTCTTTGTGACACCAACTTTTTGTCGGGTGTCATATTCTTTCTACCTGAATAAATTTCTCTTTCATGTCTTGTAGCTTATGTTTACTGGCAAGAAATTCCCAGAGTTTTTGTTTTTCCAAGGAAAGTATTTCTTCTTCTTTCTTGTAAAATAGTTTTGTCTAGTATAGAATTCTGGCTTAATAGATTATTTTTTCTTTAACATTTTAAAGATTGTCAATCTATTATTTTCTAGTTTGTATGATTTCTGAAAAAGAAGTCTACTTTCATTCTAATCTTTGTTCCTCATGTGTAATGTATGTTTTTCTTAGTCTGCCTTCAAAATTTATGTATTTTGTTTTTTAGTTATTCAAACCTAACATGCCAGGGGGGTGTGTGTGTGTGTGTGTGTGTGTGTGTGTGTGTGTGTGTGTGTCTGGTGTTCCTATTCCATTTGCTATGCCTCACAATGGATCTGTCTCTAGCAAGTTACTTGTTACTTCATGTGTGCAAACCCGGAGGGGAGTGGAGGGCATTTTCTGTACTGAGTGCAACTCCTTCTTAGACACACTGGGAGAATAGATGTGTTGTCTTCTCAGTGTTTCTGCCCCTCACCCTGCATAGTTCTGCATATAGCATGCATTTACTCCTCATTACAAACACACGTTAATTATAGTGCTTGTGAGTAATGTCTTCTTAGCAGAAATCTCCATTTTATTTAGTATTGATCACACACAAGACTCTGCAATTATAATTGTAAAAGTGGCAGACACATAGTAGGTGTTCAGCAAACAATGGTAATTTTCTTCTTGCCTCTGCTTAAAATGTTGGTATCTTAGGGAATGTTGTCAGAAGGGAATGAGTACGTGGGCAAAGAACAGATTTTCTTTTGTGCCAGTATTATTTTGAACCTAGACAGACTGTCCTTTTGCTTTGTTAATCTGGCAATTACTTCTTTGCAGAATCAGCAATTGACAAGGTCACTCTGACCTTCCTTGAGGCAAACTATTATGTTAGAATGCCTACTGTGCTCTAGCTATTTGGCTAATGTGGTTTCTGGGGTTTGTGGGAATCCTGCCACATTTATAAGATCATTCATGTTCTCTTTGCATTCAGGTACAAATAAACACATAAGTAGCATATTTCACATGTATATATTCTATACACATTTGCTTCAAAGAATAAGACACTTTTTTCTGAATTGATGGCTTTTACAAAAGGCAGTGGATTTCAAAAAAGCTAATTTTTAAAAATTAACATTTCTAATAATGAAATCTCCAATGTCCATTTTTATTTTCTATGGTGTTCTGTTAAAATATAGAACATTTAGAAAATGATTTTAGTGACCCATATATTTTAAGATTTTTTTCTATGTTGTTTGTTTATTGATCAGGTTGTTTTTCTTAGACTGATTAACACTGAAGATTAATAGACAGGAATATAATTACCTAATTAGAAACAGAGGCTTCCCGTGTAGCCAGCTAATTCTCATTTAACTTTTTCAGAATAGCTTATTCCAGTTATTATACTATATTGAGCAGTGGATATGTTCAGTGGAGACCTAGACAGACTTGAAGGACATGAAAAAAAAAAGGACAGACGGAAGGAAGATGAATCATACTCATTCTTATATTAATTTTTAAGGATACATTGTATAAGGAAATGTCCTTTTGAAAATTTATGGCTATTTTAAAATATTGAGGCACAACGTGTGGCAATATAAGCCCTGTGATTAAAGTAATCGAATGATGTCTATGCCTCCATTGCCAATAAAGTGCTCCTTTACCCTTTGGTGTGGCTGCTTCAGGGTCTTTCTTGAGCAAGACCTACTTCTTTATGTCAGATTTGTATTTGACTTCTCTGTTTTTTAACTTTGTTTTCAGGAGATTGTGTTTTTTATATTTCACCAAGGTAAGCTTTTTTTTTAAAATGTGCTTTGATTACCCACCCTCCCAAATTCTGAAGTACATCCATCTAGTAACTATCACTTCTCTATAACCATTCTCTTCATCTCTGTTGGTTGCTGCCTTGTAGCCTAGTAATATTCACATAATTTCCCTGTTCCTCTCAGAGTACCCCACACATCCTTCCTCGTTACATTCCACCTATCAATATGTTCTTCTTGAGGGACTTTTTCCTTAGTTCAGCTAAGAGCCAGGTCCTTATCACACGGCCACAAAAAATTAGGCTTGCAGACCATTTGAAAGGCAAGAATAATGGGATTTATTGGGAAAAAAGGATAAAAGGGAAACAGTGACTCTCCACAAAGCCAGAACCCCTGGTGGTGTGCGTCTCGCCTCACAGTTTTAAAATCCCAAGTTCTACACAGGAAGAGGAAGGGCCAGGCTCCTCCCTGCTGGAAATTGTAGGAACTTCTGTGGCTCCACCCCAGGGTGCACTCCTCCCAGTGCACCGGCTGGTTGGAGTTTTGCCAGGAAGGCCTTCCCACCTGGCTGTCTCGTTGTCATTTGCGTATTTTTTCTATTTACATCAAACTCAGCCTAACAGACTGCGTCTACTTCCTCACTACCTAGTCACTTTTTTCGGGTCAGCATTTCTAAGCATTTACTCAGTTCAAAGAGCCACTAATTCTACCGGATTTGTTATGACAAAAAATGATTCACAGACCCTTTTTCCTTATTTCCTCTTTTCCAGAGACAATCACTTCCAATTACTCTTTATGTATGTACGTTAATATCTCTAAATAACATGGCTTTTTTTTTTTTTTTTTTTTTTTTCTGAGTCTGAGTTTTGCTCTGTAACCCAGACTGGAGTGCAGTGGTGCCATCTTGGCTCCCTGCAACCTCCATCTCCCAGATTCAGGCGATTCTCCTGCCTCAGCCTTCTCGGTAGCTGGAATTACAGGCACCCACGACCATACCCGGCTAATTTTTGTATTTTAGCAGAGACGGGGATTTCACCATGTTGGCCAGGCTGATCTCGAACTCCTGACCTCAAGTGATCCCCAAGCCTTGGCCTCCCAAAGTGTTGGGATTACAGGCGTGAGCCACTGCGCGTGGCCCACTATTTTCTTGTTTCCCACTATATATATATATATATATATATATATATATGCATGTATATGTATATATGTATATATGTATGTATATATGTGTATATGTATGTATATATGTGTATATGTATGTATATATGTGTATGTGTGTGTGTGTGTGTGTATCTATATATATATTTTTTTTTTTTTTTTCAGATTTGGCGCTACTGACTACCCACTATGACAGATGAGAATTTAGGTTCTTCCCACTCCACATCTCCAAAGATGTGTGCAAACTTCCATCTTATTCTTCCAAAAGAGATTTATTATTATTTTGGTTAGAACAATATTCAGTCTTGGAAATTTTTCTTGAGTGAGCCCACTGCTTTTTCCCTCTGCTTTCTTCAACTTTTTGGATTACCTTTTTAAAGATGTCTTCAACTTTATCCTATGAAAGTTATGTTGAGTTTTACTCTTTTCCCTCAAGTTTTAAATTTTATAAGATATCTTTTTGTTTCATGAATAGTTCTTTTCCATAATACCTAAAGTTGTTTAATGAATGGAATATAATACCTTATTTCTTTGAAAATATTAGTAATACTTTTAAAAAATATCTTTTTATTTGCATAGTCTCAACTTTCTGCAAGTTGTTTTCTTCTGTCTATTGCTTTGGACTCCCTCTTCCTTGTTAGCGGCTTTCCATACTTACCTAATGATCCTGGCTGTCTCTTCATATTTGAGAGTGTTGTGGGCTAAAAGGCTAACTAGAAACTCTGAGTAAGTGGATGAGTCTCACTGACGTATCATTTCACTGTGACAAGATTGGGCTAAGTCATCTGTTAGAGAACACGTGAAGTCCAAATATTTAGGCTTTTATTTTATTGGAAGTCAGACATCATAAGAATCTTCTGATCTGTAGTCTGGAGGTTCAAGGCCTAGCTGCTGATATTTTGTGAGTGGGAAAAGAAGGCTGAGAGAGCAGCATTTTATTTGCATCAATTTCTTTGATCTCTCTGTTTGCATAAATGATACCAGCCCTAGACCATCCCTGTAGTCCAATGGTCCAGAGACCCTCTGCTGTCAACTTGGTTAAGCTGAGAAATATGTTTTCTAGACTCTCTTTTCCTGTATTCTTCTATGTTAGAGTGGCCAAAAAAAAAAAAAAAAAAAAAACACTTTAATAATATTCAGAAGAAAGAAGTGAAGCATCACTCAATACACTGTGAAGCTCTTTTCATGGTCAAATATGTCAGACACACATTAAGGGTTTGTCAGGTTCCCACTTGTCCTCCCTCCCCTGAACTTCACATTCAGTGTTTCTTGCAAAGTGTTTGCCATGCTGACAACAGGGGCCTCAGGCCCACAGTTAGATGCTTTGCTGAATATCTATAGGAGTAAGAGCTACCTAGAAGCAATAGCACCCCCTAGACCTTTCCGTGAGCTTCCTCTCTACAGTCCCAATTCACTGTTGGACATGTATGGCTTCTTGGATTGAATGGGTGGTTATTTCTCTGATTCTCCAGTGTCTTCTACAACTATGTAAATTCCAGTTGCCATGACACACACCTAATTACATAACACTCATAGTCATCCTGCTTCTCTGTCTGAACCTTGATAGATTCTCAGCTTTAATCTCTTCAGAGGATAAACCTGCCATCATCTGCTCAGACGTGCTAAAATAGAAGAGGTCTTTGCAAGAAATTTTAGAGAGTTGGTTTCCTAGGTGGAACTCATGTGATTAGAAAGGAGATCACTTCTCTACACACACCCCACTCCACTTCACCAAACACTCCCAGAGTTATCTAGTGCTATCGGTTCCTCAAGTCGGTTCCTGGCTTTTCCCATTGCAGTCTTAGGGTATGGCTTTCTCCGTGCTGCTACATCAGTTATCTTTATTCCATCTATGTTCTAGCATTCAAAATTTTTAGTTTATTGATTTCCCTGCTCCTATTCCCCCCATATTTGTAGATTTATGCCTTAAATATTACTTGATATTTCAGTGGGATTTCAGTTTTATTGGGATTTCACAAGGAAGTAAATTCAGAAACATACAGTTAATTCACCATATTTCCTGAATCACCCCATTTTCTTTCAAAATGTATGGCCTGGCTACTGGCTGTCAACCCTACTGCTGTTCCTTTTTTATGAATAACCTAATTGTCACATCAAAGGGCCTGCTTTTTGAGTCCTTGTTGTCCTTATTTTTCCTTCAGTATTTGACAATACTGACCTTCCTGCTCTTCTCCCTCCTTCTTTCCTCTTCTCCCTCCTTCTTTCCCTTTCTTCATCTCTCCTTCCCTCTCTCTGTCTCTCCCTCCCTCTCTCCTTTTCTTCCTTGTATACTGTCTCTACTATCACTAACATTTCTGGAGTATTCATTTTATGCCAGCTTTTCTGTTATCCATCACCTTTTCTCTTCAGAGGATGCCAGAAACTTAAACCAAAAGACTGGAGAGCAGAAAAACCTTTAAATTATATTGTGCCTTCATTGATAGCATGTGAATAATTCCTCCCACTCAGTGAGGAAATTACAGGTTGTAAATTACCTCATGGTACCAGGATTTAAAACAGATAGCAAATCAGTCTGCATGACTGCTTCCTTCTAAGGAGGCCTGGCTGTCCATTATTTTAGGGTTTAAACTCCTCTGCAGAACATCTGGTTAATAGAATGTGGGCTTTGGCTCTGCTAGACTAAGCACTGAACAGGGACTCCAGTGAGGACATGGGGAAAGGTCCTTTTCCAATACACTGGAGACAAGTGTTCAGTCTGAGGGAGGAGCTGGCGTTCTGCTTTTGTCAGAGATCCTGAAGTGGAAGTCAAGTACAGCAACCAAGAGAGTAACCACCACCTATTGTCACTGTGGAACTCTTAAGGAGAAAGAACATGGTTTTCTGCAAATAAAAATCCTGGTATGTGGTTTTAAAACTTCATGTTCCCTTTTTTTTTTTTTTTTTTAGACCAATATCCTTGATGAACATTGATGCAAAAATCCTCAATAAAATACTGGCAAACCGAATCCAGCAGCACATCAAAAAGCTTATCCACCATGATCAAGTGGGCTTCATCCCTGGGATGCAAGGCTGGTTCAATATACGCAAATCAATAAATGTAATCCAGCATATAAACAGAACCAAAGACAAAAACCACATGATTATCTCAATAGATGCAGAAAAGGCCTTTGACAAAATTCAACAACGCTTCATGCTAAAAACTCTCAATAAATTAGGTATTGATGGGACGTATCTCAAAATAATAAGAGCTATCTATGACAAACCCACAGCCAATATCATACTGAATGGGCAAAAACTGGAAGCATTCCCTTTGAAAACTGGCACAAGACAGGGATGCCCTCTCTCACCACTCCTATTCAACATAGTGTTGGAAGTTCTGGCCAGGGCAATTAGGCAGGAGAAGGAAATAAAGGGCATTCAATTAGGAAAAGAGGAAGTCAAATTGTCCCTGTTTGCAGATGACATGATTGTATATCCAGAAAAGCCCATTGTCTCAGCCCAAAATCTCCTTAAGCTGATAAGCAACTTCAGCAAAGTCTCAGGATACAAAATCAATATATAAAAATCACAAGTATTCTTATACACCAATAACAGACAAACAGAGAGCCAAATCATGAGTGAACTCCCATTCACAATTGCTTCAAAGAGAATAAAGTACTTAGGAATCCAACTTATAAGGGACGTGAAGGACCTCTTCAAGGAGAACTACAAACCACTGCTCAATGAAATAAAAGAGGATACAAACAAATGGAAGAACATTCCATGCTCATGGGTAGGAAGAATCAATATCGTGGAAATGGCCATACTGCCCAAGGTTATTTATAGATTCAATGCCATCCCCATCAAGCTACCAATGACTTTCTTCACAGAATTGGAAAAAACTACCTTAAAGTTCATATGGAACCAAAAAAGAGCCCGCATCACCAAGTCAATCCTAAGCCAAAAGAACAAAACTGGAGGCATCATGATACTTGACTTCAAACTATACTACAAGGCTACAGTAACCAAAACAGCATGGTACTGGTACCAAAACAGAGATATAGATCAATGGAACAAAACAGAGCCCTCAGAAATAACGCCGCATATTATAACTATCTGATCTTTGACAAACCTGAGAAAAACAAGAAATGGGGAAAGGATTCCCTATTTAATAAATGGTGCTGGGAAAACTGGCTAGCCATATGGAGAAAGCCGAAACTGGATCCCTTCCTTACACCTTATACAAAAATTAATTCAAGATGGATTAAAGACTTAAATGTTAGACCTAAAACCATAGAAGAAAACCTAGGCATTACCATTCAGGACATAGGCATGGGCAAGGACTTCATGTCTAAAACACCAAAAGCAATGGCAACAAAAGCCAAAATTGACAAATGGGATCTAATTAAACTAAAGAGCTTCTGCACAGCAAAAGAAACTACCATCAGAGTGAATAGGCAACCTACAAAATGGGAGAAAATTTTCGCAACCTACTCATCTGACAAAGGGCTAATATCCAGAATCTACAATGAACTCCAACAAATTTACAAGAAAAAAACAAACAAACCCATCAAAAAGTGGGTGAAGGACATGAACAGACACTTCTCAAAAGAAGACATTTATGCAGCCAAAAGACACATGAAAAAATGCTCATCATCACTGGCCATCAGAGAAATGCAAATCAAAACCACAATAAGATACCATCTCACACCAGTTAGAATGGCAATTATTAAAAAGTCAGGAAACAACAGGCGCTGGAGAGGATGTGGAGAAACAGGAACACTTTTACACTGTTGGTGGGACTGTAAACTAGTTCAACCATTGTGGAAGTCAGTGTGGCGATTCCTCAGGGATCTAGAACTAGAAATACCATTTGACCCAGCCGTCCCATTACTGAGTATATACCCAAAGGACTATAAATCATGCTGCTATAAAGACACATGCACACATATGTTTATTGCGGCACTATTCCCAATAGCAAAGAATTGGAACCAACCCAAATGTCCAACAATGATAGACTGGATTAAGAAAATGTGGCACATATACACCATGGAATACTATGCAGCCATAAAAAATGATGAGTTCATGTCCTTTGTAGGGACATGGATGAAATTGGAAATCATCATTCTCAGTAAACTATCACAAGGACAAAAAACCAAACACCGCATGTTCTCACTCATAGATGGGAGTTGAACAATGAGAATACATGGACACAGGAAGGGGAACATCACACTCTGGGGACTGTTGTGGGGTAGGGGGAGGAGGGAGGGATAGCATTAGGAGATATACCTAATGCTAAATGGTGAGTTAATGGGTGCAGCACACCCGCATGGCACACGTATACATATGTAACTAACCTGCACATTGTGCACATGTACCCTAAAACTTAAAGTATAATAATAAAAAAAAAAGTTCCCTTTTTATAGGGCAAATACAGAGTATTTCCTTCAGATTCATTTTAATTAAAAACAAAACTTAGCTAGAGAAGCAAGGAGTATTTCTCAAAAGGGCTTAGAGAAAATGAAAAAGAATTAATTATTGGTGCTTTAAAAGAGAAGAAAGATTGAGAAAATTCAAACAGCAGCAGCAGCCACCATTTTAATTACAAATATCAATGCAGCAGGCTACTCAAAGTTCTCTATGTGGTAGGAGAATGAGACTAATTAGTAAGAGGCTAATCTCCTGTTTCATCTTCACTAATTAATGTTTCACTTTTGATCCTCCTTGCTCTGATTTGGGTAATATCCACATAAAGAACCTGAATTTTCCATAAATAAATAAAAAAAGATGAAATAATAACTTCTAATAGTTTGGGAAAACAATACTGCTAAGAGAAGATAGGACAATTCTCCATTTCTTCTATGATATTTCAGAACTAGAGTTGAATATAGTCATTCCTCATTATTTCTGGATTCCATATTTGCAAAATTGTCTACTTGCTAATATTTATCTGTAACCCCCAAGTCAATATTTGTGCCACTTTCCTAGTCATTTATGGACATGTACAGAATAGCAAAAAAGTCGAGTCACCCCAGGTACAGGTAACTAGCTGAGAGTGAACAAGAGGATACTCTACCTTCTTGTTTCAGCTCTCATACTGTAAACAAGTGTACTTTCTGTGGTCTATTCAGTACCACGTATTTCTCATTTTTGTTCTTTTTGTTCATGTTTTCACTGGCTCCCGAGTGTATTGCTGAAGTATTGTCTAGTGTTCCTAAGGGCGAGAAGGATGTGATGTGCCCTACGAAGAACAAACGTGTTAGATAAGCTTAATTCAAGCATGACTTATACTGCTGTTAACCATGAGTTCAACATTATTGAATCAGCAATATATACTAAATAAGGTGTCTTCAAACAGAAACCAATATAAAACAAGGTTATGTGTTTATTAACAAAAATGCTGTGACTAGAGGCTCACAAAAATTTAACTCCATATTTTCCCTAGGAGCAATGGTTTAATATTTACTAATTCAGTGTTTGCTGCAACTTTGTAGAACAGAACTACTGTGAATAATGAGAACTGACTACATATGTATAAATAGAGGGAGGTCAAAAACTAATTTGAAGCCCATAATATCTGTACTACATCAAGCACATTTACCTGTTGTGTATGTGTTTACATTTTGTTCTAAAATTTCTGAGTTCCCTCTTGGGTTCTTTCAACATTCATAACCCCCACCCTCTTCCTCAGCCTTCAAATAAACAAAGGTACTTTTACCTGAAAGCTATAAAATAATGCGAGATCCTAATGGGAAAATATTACTGCACTGTCACCTGAAAGCTTATGCATTTTTAGGACTACATAAAAGAGTAAACAGAGAGGTTTACTCTTATCTGTATTTTTCTGCTTTCCATATTTGAGATTATTGCTCATGATTGAACTATGAAACACATGATTTAATCTTTCAGGAAGCTATAGTATTATGAAAGACATTTTTAAAAGTTCTGTATGTCAAGAGAAAAAAAATCAGAAAATACCCCTTAAAATAGATGATAATTCAGTTTCAGGATAAATAGGAATTAAGCAAATAAAAAAGAAAAAGGAGGGGAATTCTAAGTAAAAGGGAAGGTACATTTGAGTTGAAGGTAGTTGGCATGACTCTGATACATGTGCACGAGAGGGCATGACAGACGGCATGGTGGAGATGCAGGCAGAGCTCACTGTATTTAGGGACTTAATGATTAAACAAGAAGCTTGGCCTTCCTATAGTAAGCACGTAAAGTGGGGCCCTTACACCTTCTTATTTACTTCTTTGCTCATTTATTTACTTATTTTAGAATGATGTCTCTAGCCACACTGTGAAAGATGGACGAAGCAAATTGAATTTAAAAAACAGTGATGTCATGAAGAACACTCAGGAGGCTATTTTAATATTTTTATTGCAAAATGATGAACATCTTTGCCAAAGCAGTAATAATGTAAAGGAAGAGGTGTGTACAAATTACAAGGGCATGTAGGCCTTAGGATTTAAAATGCGAATCACTAATTGAATATGGGAGATAACTAGAATCTAGAATGGCTCACCAATTTTTATTTATTTACTTTAGTTCTCTCCCTTCAGATTTTCTAAGTTCCATGAGCAAACATTTTTTAAGAAAATATTACGTGCAAAGTACTGAATAGAAACTGGGACTATGACAACGACTTAGACGTGATCCCTGACTTTCAGAAGACAGCAGACAGAGAAAAGCTAAGCCAGTAAGTGATGTGTACTAAGTTATCACACAAGTGAACTGAGGGTCTTCGTCTGTCATGGGTATAATTTAGATGATTGCTGTGGTATGTTGTAAATGTAACACTCTAGAATTCCGCAACTCCTTGCAACCCGATGAAGACTTATGCGGTTATTGCCAGATCCCAATTTGGTGGTTACTATGGCCTTGAAAATGTATTAAGCTACAAAATAATGTGAGATCCTAATGGGAAAATATTACTGCATTGTCACTTGAAAGCTTACTCATTTTTAGGATTACAGAATGTGTGAAAGAACTTCTTGTTTTCAAATTGAGGTAGATAGAGCTCAGTTCCTACGTTATGAGTTATCCTGCATCAGCTCAGTGACTGATGGGAAGCTCAAAGTTGTTTTAGGTCAAGTTCCATGGAAACAGAATCTAAACTGAGATTTATATACAGGAAGCTCATAGGAGGGTGTATTTAGGAACAACAACTCCAAGGGAGTGGGACAAGCAGGACTGATTGGTGAAAGGGAGAATTTAAATAGCAATGTAATTAAAGTGGAGGTCTCCTCCCACTCTCAGTGTGTGGGGATAATCTCTGGAGTGAGGGTGGCTCTTTAGTCTCCAACCTTGTCAAGGAGTCTGGCCTTTGTATTATGGCACCCCAGAGTTATTCAAAGCCCCTAAACAGGGCTTGTAAATTTAATTGAGGCAGCACCTTTAGGGGGGAAAGTCTGGAAGGTGACACACCTGGGAGCCACCAGCAATCAACTTTCTCAATAGCTGTAGTATTGTATGCCTGGATTCTGAAGAAAAGATCTGGATAGGACAAAAAGGAATCTACTGCAAAAGGCAAAGCCAGTTCGGCCTAATAACAAAATATCCAGTAGCACTCTCATTTCAATTTATCTTTCCTTGGTACCTGGACATAAATTCACCCTATGTCCACTGCACCTTTGTAATTATTTCTTTCTTCTAGGAGTGAAGATATGTCTATTCACTTATTAATTTGTCCTCAATCAAATGTTTCTTCTTTTCTATGCTCCTTTGCCTCTTTTCTAGCAATCTTTTGTTTCTCTCCATTTTTTACCCAAAGCCAACTTCTCCCCTTATTAGCAGGAATGCATCTTTAATCCATCTTTCTTTTAAAAGACTGACAATGACTTTACCTAAAAGCTAATGTTTCATTCAATTATTAAAATATAGAGGTGCTCCCCTGGGCACCCTTGAAGTTATACACAGCCTCCCCTGAAGTTCAGTAACTCCATAGCAGTAGGAACTACATCTTGCTCAATTTTTGTCTATTATATCTCTACTGTCTAGTAGAGTAACGGGCACAAAATTAATTGGAATAAAGATCAGTTGACTGTTTCCCTCTCATCTTTTGATAATGGAAATCAAGCGTTTTAGGTGAGTATGTGAGCACCCTTCTGCCGATATTTTTACTGTTGTTGTATAATTGCATCATGTGTGCCCATGAGACTAAATCTGTATCAGTACTAGGTAAGTGTAAGCAACTATGTGTACAACTTATGGGCATTCTAGACTCCTTACTTCTCTCTGCTAGCTGGATAATGGTAATGACTTACAGTATAATCAAAAACCTCTCAACCAGTCTTGGATTGCTCACCTCTAAACTATTATAGTAGAGACAAAAATGCTTTTCTTATTTAAAAAAAAAAACTATTTTTTTTCGGGGGGTGGATGGGTATTTATCTTGGATCTCAAATCGTTAACCATTTCCTGAAAAAAAAACATGATTCCTGGAAGTAGGATGCTATTATGAAAACAGTGATTATGTGTAACATGGATAAAGTTGCAAATGGAAAATTCACAAATATGGTGAGTCAGGAAACTGGAAAACATAATTATGCTGTGGCAAAATGTTTGGTAAAACTGTTGTTGACATAGCGTGGAAGGCAGATCATGTCCTCCTGAGATTGTAGCTCTGAGGAAGTTAGTTGACAAAATTCAGAATGATTCTGCATGCTGGCTGCTCCTCATGTGTTTAGTAAGTGGCTACAGAAAGGAAATTGACACAAAAACTGGCTAGGTTTGAAGTGGTTATGGATTTCAGGAGAGTGCTGGTGAGGGAGGATTGTTTGTGTCTAGGAAGTTAAAGTGATGGACTATCTAGACATTTTGAACCTTTCAAAGTTAAAAAGTCTAATGATGTCCGTGTTTCAAACAGCAAGAGATAAGATGATTGCTTAAAGTTACCCAGATGTAAAGGTCAGATCAAGAACATCCATTGTCTTTCTATTGTTTTAATTGGCTTCATGAGGAGAAATATTGCAGTTTTAATGATTTTGAACTGTTGAGATGTTTAGATGTGCCCCCTTTTACTTGTACTGACTGGAAGCAAAGAGTAAGAACATATCTTACCATGAAGGCAATAGATTGTCTGGTTTTGAAGAGCCAGATTTGGATATGGTAAAGAAGATTGCACATCACAAAATCCTGGATTGGGGGCTGGATGCAGTAACTGCATGGATGCTTACATGGCCAGTGTGGTAAAGTGAGGGTTATTCTAACTGCTCCTAGTTTATAGTTTTCCATGTTTTCTTTTAGAAACAGATACTTTGATATTTAGCTAAACTCATTATCTTCCAACAACATAAGTGTCTCCTTGTCACTTCTATAGCTAGTTGTAACCATGTGACCAATTTTGGCCAATGGTATAGGAGAAGAATTAATGCATTAAATTATTAGGTCATTTCATAAAAGATACTTTGGCTGGACTTTCTCTCCTTCATTGGCTATGAAATGGCAACACATGTAACTACTGTGAAGTCTTATGTTTTACCTGGCAGAACTTCCCTGCCAGCCCGGGACCACTGAACCATGACATGGATGCCTCCGGATGTTGGGTTAAGAATAGACTCTAAGTTAGCAAGGATGAAAATGAGGTAATTAGGAGGCTATTCCAGGAATTTGAGTAAGAGTTTGAGACAATGGGTTGGGCAAGAGTGGTGACAGTAGACATAACGAGATTCTGAATACATTTTGACCTTAGGGTTAACAGGATTTCCTGAAATATTGGAAATAGAGTTTCAGAAACATAATGTTAAGGGTATTTTCTAAGATTTTAGTATGAGGAACTGGAATGAAATATATAAGATGTGGAATACTGCAGGTAGACATCTTTTGGAATGAAAGATCAGGAGTTCGTGTTTGTCCATGGAAAGTTGGAAATGTTTATTCACTATCTAAGTTGAGATTTTGAAAAGACAGTTGATAATGTGCATCTGAAGTAGAGACAGTAGTTTTGACTGGGCATATACATTTAAGAATTTTCAGCAGTTATTTAAAAATTATTTCCCGAGCTTTATTATAAAATGTTTCAATTGGAAAACATTTCCAATATAAAAAGGTTGTTAGAAACATTAGGATAGTTCATCCCTAAGTGCTTCAAACAGGGTATTCCACCACATTAATTATAATATCAGTGTCATGTCTAAGAAAAGTATTTTCTCAATAGTATTTAATACCATAAATAATATTTATGATATTATCCAATAAAACTTTAGTAAGGCCATCTTGTCTTCTCCAATTATCTCAAATTTGTTATCATAAAATAATAACATCTTTTATTACCTTTTCTTTCTTCAAATCACAATATAGTCAAGGTTCAAATATTGCACTCGGTTATTACATATCTTATAATCAGAAAGAGTTCCTTCACATCTTTTTGTCATGAAATAGACTCTTCTAAATGACCAGATTAGTATTTTTGTTGAGTATTTCACATTTCAGATATGTCTAATTGTTTCTGCATCATGTAATAATATTTTTGTAGTACCTTTATTTTTAGTAAACTCAAAATTAGGTCTAATGCCTTAAATATGTTTGGCTTAAGCACATTTGTTGAGACTACTAGTGGTGCTAAATTTGGTCACACCTCTAAGGGGATTATGTGAACCTATATTTCCATTGTAAAGATACACATACACACTTACACACACACACTCCAGAGGTTTATAAACGTGTATGCATTTTGTGGAAAGAGGGATGATTTTTTGCATTGTGCATTTTGGATTTTTTCTCCAGAAACTTTTTGTTCCTAATAGTTGTGGCAATTGATGATCCTTGCCTCAATCAATTACTTTACAACAGCAAATAGTGATTTTTTTTTCAAATTGTAACATTACGTATAATATATATGATATGGTTTGGATCTGTGTCCCCCCCCAGATCTCATGTTGAATTGTAATCCCCAGTGTTGGAGGTGGGGCTTGGTGGCAGGTGATTGGATCATGGGGGGTAGATGTCTCATGAATGGTTTAGTGCCATTCCTGCTTGGTACTGTTCTCATGATAGTGAGTGAGTTTTCATGCGATGGGGTTGTTTAAAAATGTGCAGCACCTGCCCCTTCACTCTCTCTTGCTCCTTCTCTGGCCATGTGAAGTGCTGCTCCCCTTTTGTCTTCCACCATAATTGGAAGCTTCCTGAGGCCTCCCCAGAAGTAAATGCCGCTATGCTTCTTGTACAACCTGCAGAACCATGAGCCAATGAAACCTCTTTTCTTTATAAGTTACTCAGTCTCAGGTATTTCTTCTCTTTTCTTTTTTTTTTTTTTTTTAAGACGGAGTTTCGCTCTGTTGACCAGGCTGGAGTGCAGTGGCTCGATCTCTGCTCACTGCAAGCTCCGCCTCCCGGGTTCACGACATTCTCCTGTCTCAGCCTCCTGAGTAGCTGGGACTACAGGCACCTGCCACCACGCCCGGCTAATTTTTTGTACCTTTTTTTAGTAGAGACGGAGCTTCACCGTGTTAGCCAGGATGGTCTCAATCTCCTGACCTCATGATCTGCCCGCCTCAGTCTCCCAAAGTGTGTCTCAGGTATTTCTTTAGAGCAGTGCAAGAATAGACTAATACAATATATTTGCTGGCATTCTTCTATAAAGAGATTTTCTTCATCAAACAAGAAACTCATTTCTGTATATAAAGACCAGGTAGATAATTTTACTTTAGTTATCAAATTTTCAGAGTAAATCCTTGGTGAAATAGTCTACTTTAATGATGGTAAATTTTTTTTTTCCTTCTCATCTTTTAAGTATCTCTATTCATTCTTGGATTTTTGTTTACTCAATATTTTACAATCAATTAGAGTCTGTAATTTTTTTTTTTTTTTTTTTTTTTTTTGAGACAGAGTTACCCTTTGTCACCCAGTCTAGAGTGCAGTGGCACGATCTTGGCTCACTGCAACCTCTGCCTCCTGGGTTCAAGCAATTCTCCTGCCTCATCCTCCTGATTAGCTGGGATTACAGATATATGCCACCATGTCTGGCCAATTTTTGTATTTTTAGTAGAGACAGGGTTTCACCATGTGGGCCAGGCTGGTCCTGAACTCCTGACCTCAGATGATCTGCTTGTTTCAGCCTCCCAAAGTGCTGGGATTACAGATCTGAGCCACTGTGCCTGGCTGAGTCCATAAGTTTTTGATATTCAACTCTCAAAATGTTCACAAAAGAAACCCATTCAAGCTGGCTTCTGTGTTCCCTTGATACATTCCAATTAGTCTTGGATATTCCTTTTCTTTCTGGCAAAATAAGATGACCCAGTATCATCTGAATGTTGCCAGAGCAGACATAAGGTCTTCGACAATTTTTGGTTCCTTTGCACAGAGAATGGTATTTAGAAACCAAGGTCTGTCTATAGATGTGCTTGTTGCTATTGATGCCTTTGTTTCCAGATTCCTCTGGTGGATAAAACAAAATATATTTTAAAACATAATGAGTTCCAAATAGATATTTCCAATTTCAATTATTCGGTATTACAAAACTTTTTCATAACTGATAGAAGCCTGTTACTGAGTTTTCATAAAGCTATTCAAAACCTACATTGCCCTTGGAAAATAGAGATTTCCACCAAGTGACACATATCCCTTAACTCTTCCATGCCTGATTCTTCATGACTCTCTTATATGGGGGAGGTTAGTGAAAGGAAGAGGGAGAGAGTCTAAAACGTATCATAATATATTGAGACGTTGCTAGCTCAATGTTTTTTTTTTTCAGAAAGAGTTTCTGCAAGAAAAATGGGATAGAAGCAGATCGAAAAATAAGGCCAATAATTATATTTTTTGGCTGCTGTAATTTTGGAAATTAACATAATAAACCTTATGTAAATACACATGATAGATGAATATTCTTATGAAAGCTTTCAAGTGTCTGTATCTACTAATCATAATCTGGCTTCCTTCTTTTGCATTTCCAACAAGATTTTCTTTCAGCCAATAGAATGTCAGTATATATCTTCAAATTCCTGTATCTAGTAGACCCTTTTAAGTCCTTATCTTACTCGATGGCTTTGTGATAGGCAACCCAAAGTTATGCTGCTATGCTTTTTTGTTTTCTGTGACACGGCCCTTTTTCTCTGGCCTTCTTTCTAGTCTTTAGGCTCCTTTTTTTTCTTACCTTCCTGTATGTTCCCCCGTCTTTCTGCCATTCCTTTAAAACCATGATAACCCAACATTCATCCATTGGTCTTTTATCCTCAGTATATATGAGGATATCCTCAGTATATGAGGTCTCATTTTACCAATGCACTTTTATTTCTTACTTACTATTCACTGGACCTGGTATAAAAGTTTTAATTCATTGCTTGCTTTCCTAATGAAAACAAATTAAAAAACAGAAGCAAAACTCTCTGGCAATTCAAAAATCTTCTTTTGGTCTGTGGACAGTTTGCTTTGTAGTGCATATGGGTGGCTATAACAGAGGCAAGTGAAAATATTTAACACCTTTAATGTAAATGAAAGGCTTTTTTGTGTTCAATAGAACAAAAGTTTATAATAATTTCAATTAAGAGTTAGACACTTTAAATATGGTAAAGTCATCTTTGCTGGACTTATTTTGTGGACAAAGACATTTGGATTCATATCTGATTTTCCAAATAAAATTAGAACTTGAAGCTGATTTTTAAGTTATCCTTTTGGAACAATTGTCCTTTAAATGCATTTGGAATAAATACAGATAGGAGACAGAGACAGAAGTGACACTTGGAATGAATTCCCATACATTACATGAATAATGATAATTGTGGCTCTATATTTTCATGATGAGATAAATTTAATCGACAAATGGGCTGCCATGGAAATGACTTTCAAATGCACCTCTAATTTATTCGAGGTTAAAACTATGATTTGATTGCAACTACAATTTATTATTTCTTCTCCGATACCATTTTATTTATTCTTTATGATCCACACTAAAAATTACATAGTTTTACATTATTGTAAAATATGGAAGGCTTTTTGGTACTTTACCTAATTAGGTAAAATAAAAACAATTTATTAAGCAGCAAGAATAACTTAGGCTGATTTTAATGAGCTTTAGGTAATTATGAAATATAACTTAAGATATATTCCAGCTGATTGAGGTTCAAAAGCTCAGAATATAAAGGGACTTGCTTAAATTTGTATCTCCTAATATTTCTAGTATTCAGTTAATAGATTTATTTCATTGATTTGTGTTAGTATTCAATTTATTCTCTTGCCATATATGCAACAGAGAACATTATTAAATCAATGCAAAGTATTTGCCAAGATAAACAAAAGGATTCTTTATTCTCTCAGATTTATTATTCTAATCCAGTGGAGGTTTGTTTAACCCGGAAAAGAGAAAAATAATGCCATATCCAAAGAAGCAAAATAAGAGATTGAAAAGTCAATATTTATATCAAAATTTCAAAGAAGATTAGAATTTAAAATTGATAAAGACTGGAATGTCACAGAAAAAAAGTTACTTTAGTGGTTTTAATATATGTGAAAATACCCACATATACACTCTGATCTAGAACATACTTACGTATTATACATGAGCTCATTTGTTTAACAGCATTTGCTAAATGTCCTAAATATCTATACTATCTCATTTTGAGGTTGACTCTGAGTTTATAGAATTTCTAAATCTGTAAAGATGTCTAAAATATGTAGCTATTGTGGAAATGTTTGCTTCAGTACTATATAAAAGAAAACTGATGCTAGTCACATATATAATTTTTTATTTTATTTATTTTTAATTTTTGTGTGTACCTAGTAGGTATATACTTATGGGGCATATGAGATCTTTTGATATAGTCATATGCATAATAATCACATCAGTGTAAAGGGGATATCCATCACCTCTATTCTTTCTTTGTGTTACAAACAATCGAATTATACTCTAAGTTATTTTTAAATGTTTAATAAATTATTGTTGATTGTAGTCATTCTGTTGTGCTATGAAGTACTAGATCTTAATCACTCTATCTAATTGTATTTTCGTATTGATTAAGCATCCCCATTCCCCACCCCACTCACTCCCTTTCTCAGACTCTGTTAACCATCCTTCTACTCTCTATCTCCATAAGTTCAATTATTTCCAAGTTTAGCTCCCACAACTAAGTGAGAACAAGTGAAATTTGTCTCTCTGTGCCTGAATTATTTCACTTAACATAACGACCTTAAGTTCCAACCATCTTGTGGCAAATAACAGGATTTCCTTTTTTATAGCTGAATAGTACTTCATTGTGTATTTGTATCACATTTTCTTTATCAGTTCTTCTATTGATTGACACTCAGCTTGCATTCAAATATTGGTTGTGAATAGTGCTGCAATAAACATGGGAGTTCAGATTTCTCTTTGATATACTGATTTGCTTTCTTTTGGGTAAATACATAGCAATCGGATCGCTGGATCATATGGTAATTATATTTTTAGATGTTGAGAAACCTCCAAACTCTTATCCGTAGTGGCTGTATTAATTTATATTCCTGCCAACAGTGTAGGAAGTTTCCCTTTTCTGCACATCCTTACCAGCATTTGTGATTGGCTGTCTTTGGATAAAAACCATTTGAACTGGGTGAGATGATAACTCATTGTAGTTTTAATTTGTATTTCTCTGATGATCAATGATGTTGAGCACATTTTCATATATCTGTTTGCCATTTGTATGTCTTCTTTTGAGAATTGTCTATTCATATCTTTTGCCCATTGTTATTGAATTATTAGATTTTTTTCTACTAGAGTTGTTTGAGCTCCTTATATATTTTGGTTATTAATACCCGGTCAGATGGGTAGTTTGCAAATATCTTCTCAAATTCTGTGGATTCTCTCTTCTCTTTGTTGATTGTATCCTGTGCTGTGCAGAAGCTTTTTAAATTGATGTGATCCCATTTGTCCTCTCTTGCTTTGGTTACCTGTGCTTGTGTGGTATTACTCAAGAAATCTTTACCCAGTCCAATGACCTGGAGAATTTCTCCAACGTATTCTTGCAGTATTTTCATAGTTTGAGGCTAAGATTTAAGTCTTTAATCTATTTTGATTTAATTTTTGTATTTGGCAAGAGAGAGGGTCTCTTTTCATTCTTCTACTTATGGATATCCAGTTTCCCCAGCACTATTTACTGAAGAGACCATCCTTTCCCCAATGTACGTTCTTGGCACCCTTGTCGAAAGTGAGTTGACTTGCAGATGTGTAGATTCATTTATGGGTTCTCTATTCTGTTCCCTTGGTCTATCCGTTCTGTTTTTTATGCCAGTATCACACTATTTTGGCTACTAAAGCTTTGTAGTATAATTTGAAGTCAGGTAATGTTTTTCCTGCAAGCTTGCTCTTTGCCCATAACAGCTTTGGCTTTTCTGGGTCTTTTATGGTCCCATATAATTTTAAGAATTGTTTTTTCTATTTCTGTGAAGACTGTTATTGGTATTTTCATGAGGATTGAAATAAATCTGTAGATTGCTTTGGGCAATATGGACATTTTAACAATATTGATTCTTCCAATCCATGAACATGGAATATCATTTCATTTTTTTCTGTCCTCTTCAATTTCTTACATTGAAACATCAATGTTTTACAGTTTTCATTGTAGAGATCTTTCACTTTTTTTGTTGAATTAATTCCTAGGTGTTTCATTTTATTTGTAGTTATTGTACATAGGATCACTTTCTTGATTTCTTTTTCAGATTATTTGCTCTTGGCATATAGAAATGCTACCAACTTGTATATGTTGATTTTGTATTCTGCAACTTTACTGAATAGGTTTATCAGTTCTAATAGTTTTTTTTTTGGTGAAGTCCTTAGGATATTCCACATCTAAGATCATACCTCTGCAAACAAGGATAATTTGACTTTTTCTTTTCCAGTTTGGATGCCCTTTATTTTTTTCTTTTGTCTGATTGCTCTAGTTAGTACTTCTAGTACTATGTTGAATAGCTGTGGTGAAAGTGGATATCCTTGTCCTGTTCCAGATCTTAGAGGAAAGGCTTTCTGTTTTTCCCTTCAGTATGATACTAGCTGTGAGTCCGTCATATGTGTGTTTTATTTTGTTGAAGTGTGTCCCTTCTATACTCAATTTTTTTAAAGCTTTGTATAACTAAGGAATGTTGAATTGTATCAAATTTTTTTATCATCAATTGAAATGATTGTGTGGTTTTTCATTCTGTTGACATGATGTATCACATCAATTGATTTGCATATGTTGAACCATCCTTTCATCCCTGGGATAAATCCCACTTGGTCATGATGAATTATCTTTTTAATGTGTTGTTGAATTCAGCTTGCTAGTATTTTGTTGAGGATTTTGCATCAGTTTATATTATGGATTTTGACCTACAATTTTCTTTTTCTTTTGTGTCTGTTGTGTTTCAGTATCTGTGTAATTCTGGCTTAAAAGAATGAGTTTAGAAGTATTCCCTCCTCCTCTATTTTTCAGGATAGTTTCAGTAGGATTGGTATTAATTCTTTAAAAAATGTTTAGTAAAATTCAGCAGTGAAGCCATGGGGTCCCAGCCTTTTGTTTTGTTTTGTTTTGTTTTTATGGGAGGCTTTTTATTATGGTTCGGTTCACTGCAACCTCCATCTCCCAGGCTCAAGACATCCTTCCACCTCAGCCTCTAGAGTAGCTAGGACTACAGACACATGGCTAATTTTTGTATTTTTGTAGAGATGAGGTTTCACTATGTTGCCCAGGCTAGTCTTGAACTCCTGAGCTCAAGTGATCCACTGGCCTTGGCCTCCCAAAGTGCTGGGATTACAGACATGAGCCACCATGCCCAGCTTTTAAGTTTTCTTCTTAATTTCTTCATTGACCCACTGGTCATTCAGGAGCATTTTGTTTAATTTCCATGTATTTTTATAGTTTCCACCACTCCTCTTGTTATTGATTTCTAGTTTCATTCCATTGTGGTCAGGGAAGTTACTTGATACAATATCAAAATTTTTTTTTAATTTTTAAAGACTATTTTGTGGCCCAAAATATGGTCTATCCTTGAGAATAATTATCCTGCTGAGAAGAAGAATGTATATTCTGCAGCCATGGAATGAAATGTTTTGTAAATATCTATTAGGGTCAGTTGGTTTACAGTGCAGATAAAGTCTGATGTCTCTTTGTTGATTTTCTGTCTAGATGATCTGTCCAATGCTGAAAGTGGGGTGTTAAAGTCTTTAGCTATTATTGTATTGGGGTCTATCTCTCTCTTTAGCTTTAATAATACATGCTTTATATATCTGGGTGCCCCAGTGTTGGGTTCATATATATTTACAACTATCATATTCTCTTGCTGAATTGACCCCTTTATCATTATATATTATGACTTTCTTTGTCTCTTTTATAGTTTTTGCTTTGAAATCTCATTTCTCTGATGTAAGAATAACAACTGCTGCTCTTTTTTGTTTCCATTGACATGGAATATCTTTATATATCCATTTATTTTCAGTCTCTGTGTGTCTTTATAGGTGGGGTGTGTTTTTTTTTGTTGGCAACAGATCATTGGGTCTCTTTTTTTAAATCCACTCAGCTACTCTATGTCTTTTGATTAGAAAGTTTAGTCCCTTTACATTCAGTTTTATTATTGGTAAGTAAGGACTTATGCCTGCCATTTTGTTATTTGTTTTCTGGTTTCAGTTTTCTCTTCTTTCTTTCATTTTTCCTGTGTTCCTTTTAGTGAAGGTAATTTTCTCTGGTGGTATGTTTTAATTTCTTTCTTTTAATTTTTTCTGCATCTGTTCTATGTTTTTTGATTTGAGGCTACCATGAGGCTTACAAATAATATCTTATTACCCATTGTTTTAACCTGATGACAATTTAACACTGATTGCATAAATAAACAACTAACAGACAGGCAAATGGAAAACTAATAAAAACTGTACACTTTAACAACTTTTCTCTACTTTTTACCTTTTGTTATTTCTATTTTCTTTTGTAAGATCTGAGTCTTGAAAAGTTGTTGTACTTATTAGTTTTGATTGGCTCATTTGTTAATCTTTCCACTCAAGATATAAGTAGTTTATACATCACAATCATGGTGTTATAATATTCTGTTATTCTGTGTACCTGCTTTTACCAGTGAGTTTTGTACCTTTGGAAGATTTCTGAAGCCATTTCTTCAGATGTTTGTAAAATACCTCACCTGTCTGATGTTTGTAAAACACCTCACCTTTTTTTTTTTTTCTTTTTTTTTTTTTTAACTGCTTTTAGGATTCTTTATTTATCCTTGACTTTTGAGAGTTTGGTTATTCAATGTCTTGTAGTCTTATTTGGGTTAAATCTCCCTGGTGTTCTATAACCCTCTTCTACTTGAATGTTAACATAGTTCTCCAGGTTGGTGAAATTCTCTGTTATTAACTGAACAAACTTTCTAACCCAATCACTCTCTCTACTTCCTCTTCAAGGCCAATAATTCTCAGATTTGCCCTTTTGAGGCTATTTTCCAGATGTTGTAGGCATGCTTTAGTTTTTTTTCTTTCTTTCTTCTTTTGTCTCTTCTGTGTATTTTCAAACAGCCTGTCTTTAAGCTCAGTAATTCCTTCTTCTGCTTGATCAATTCTGCTGCTAGGAGACTCTGATGCATTGTTCAGTAGGTCAAGTGCATTTTTCAGCTCCAGAATTTCTGCCTGATTCTTTAAAATTAATTGAATCTCTGTTAAATTTGTTTAATAGGATTCTGAGTTCTTTCTCTGTGTTATCTTGTTTTTTTGATTCTTCAAAACTGCTATTTTGCATTCTCCATCTGAAAGGTTTATAGGTCTCTGTCTTTCCTAGATAGATCACTGGTATCTTACTTTGTTTGGTGAGGTCATATTTTCCTGGACATTCTTGGTGTTTATAGATGTTCACTGGTGTCTGGGCATTGAAGAGTTTGGTATTTACTTTAGTCATCACAGTCTGGGCTTGTTTGTATTGTCATTTTTGGGAAGGCTTTCCAGGTATTCAAAGGGACTTCAGTGTTGTGATCTAAAGTTTTCAGTCACAGCAGCTGCATCTGCATTAGCGAACACTGCAAGTCCAATAATGATGTGGCTCTTGCAGACTTGTAGAGGTATCACCTTGTTGAACTTGGGTAAAATCTGGAATAATTCTCTGGATTACCAGGCAGAGACTTTTGTACTCTTTCCTTACTTTCTCCAAAACAAACTCCCTCTCTCTATACTGAGCTAGCTGGTGCTGGGTGAAGGGGGACACAAACACCCCTGTTGCCACCACCACTAGGTCAGACCTGAAGGCCACACAGCACTGGGTCTTGCTCATGGCCCCTGGTAACCACTGCCTGGCTACCACCTATGTTTGTTCAAGACACTAGGATTCTACAATCAGCAGGTGATGAATCTAGCCAGGCTTCAGTCCTTTTCTTCATGGCTTCGAGGTCCAGCTGTTCTTGGTCAAGTTTGGAAATGGTGTCTTAGAACCAGAGCCTGGAATTGGAACCCTTAGGAATCTACCTGGTTCTCTATTACAATATGGCTGAGCTGGTACTAAAACCACAAATCATAGTTCTTCCCACTCTTGTCTCTTTTTTCCACAGGCAGAGGAATCTCTCCCCATGGCCACCACCATGCCATGCCCACAACGAGTACTGCCTGGCTACAACTAATGTTCATTCAGTGACCAAGAGCTGTTTAGTTAACCTGTGGTGACTGCTGCTAGGCTTCGGACACTGCCTTTAGGGTAGTGGACTCCCCACGGGCCCAGGGCAGGTCCAGAAATGTTGTTCTAGAGCCAAGGCCTGAAACTGGGGACCCCAAAAGCCTGCTTAGTGCTCTACCCTACTGTGGCCAAGCTGGTATATAAGCTGATTTTTCGTTTTTATGAAGATGCTTTTTGTGTGGATAGCTGATCAATTTGGCATTTCTGCAAGGAGGACAATTGATGGAGGCTTCTAGTTGGCCATCCTGCTCCACCTCCCACATAGGTCATTTTAAATATCCTAATAATCACATTAAAAAAAGCAAAAAGAATTGGTGAAACCCATTTCAACAATGTATTTAATTAAACTCAGTCTATCCAAAATATTACTGTTTCAACATATAACTGCTATAAATTCATTACTGAGATATTTTACATTTTTTCATACTATATTTTCTAAATCCACTCTGTGTTTTACACTTTAAACCCGTCTCAATTAGAACTAGTCACACTTCAAGTGCTCAACAGCCATGTGTCGCTACTGGCTACTGTATTAGACAGCACACATCTGTATTGTTGAATTGTGTATTAGACAGCACACGTCTGTATTGTTGAATTGTGTAACTGTGGACTTGCATGTGTTTATCAAAATTAGCTATTAGAAAATCTTTGTGGCTGAGTGTGGTGGCTCACGCCTATAATCCCAGCACTTCGGGAGGCTGAGGCGAGTGGATCACAAGGTCAGGAGCTCGAGATTAGCCTGGCAAACATGGTGAAACCCCGTCTATACTAAAAATACAAAAATTAGCCAGGTGTGGTGGCAGGTGCCTATAATCCCAGCTACTCAGGAGGCTGAGGCAGGAGAATTGCCTGAACCCAGGAGACGGAGGTTGCAGTGAGCCGAGATTGTGCCACTGCACTCTACCCTGGGTGACAGAGCAAGACACCATCCCCCACCACAAAAACAAAAACAAAAACAAAAACAAAAACAAAAAAACTTTGTTATTAACTTACCCTCATCCCTTCATTCAGCTTATGCTAGGTATCTGTATTTCCAATTTTTTCTTTTTCTGTTTTTTTTTAACAGATCACCTCAAATTTAGTAACTTCCAACAATGCAACTTTATTATCTTACAGTTTTAAAAGTCAGAAATTTGAAATTGGTCAGCAGGGCTGTATTTCTCCTGAGAGCTGTAGGAGAGAATCAGTTCCTTGCCTTTTTCAGCTTCTAGAGGCTGCCTTTTTTTTTTTTTTTAGTTTGTGGCAGCATCACTCTAATCTCTTCTCCCATGGTCATGTCTCTTTCTCTGACGCTGGCTCAAATGTCCCCCTCTCGTAAAGACCTTGGTGATTATGTTGGGCCTACCTGGATAATCCCAAGACAACCTCCTCGTCACAAGATCCTTAATTTAATTGTGTCTGCAAAGTCCCTTTTGCCATGTAAGGAAATAAATTCATAGATTTTGTTGATTAAGAAATGGGCATATTTAGGGAAGACAGGCTACCCACCACAGTACTCAATCTGTTCAAGGCAAGATCAAGTCCAGAAAATTGTCCAGGAACTATTTATAGAATTTTTAGTTCTAGCTCAAGGACCTAGGGTTCGGATTCAAAAAATGACAATGGTATTCATGTAGTCCTTTGCCATAAATGTGTCTAAAATAATAATAGAAACATCTCTCATTTTGTGAAATGCAGTAACCCATAAAAACGCCTTTAGTGATTAGTCATGGACAAATGTGTCAGTTCCCAAATTGTGTTCACTTTGTGCAACTCTGCTTATTTTTAGCTGTTTGTACACCTGGTTTCATAATTTGTGTATCTTCAGCCACTCCAATTCTAGTCTCTCTTGCTATCTCACTTCCCTTTTCATGAGACCTCATTTGATTCTTCAAATGTGCCCTATTTTCTCCAACCCAGGACCTTTGCATATGCCTTCTTTTTTTGCCCAAAGGACTCTTTACCTCCCTCTTTAACTAATAATGGTTTTAAGAAATTTTTAAAGGCATAGAAGCAATTAATTTCTCACCTTGTCTTTCTCTTTCTTTCATTAAGTAATCATTAGATTGAATTGATCACTCCCGTGTGTATGTTGGGCAAGCATAAGACAGAGGCCTCTGGTTACAGAATCTTAAGAGATGTTTTCCTCACTCCAAGCCCAGTCAGAGACAGGCAACTGTTCCTAGACTACTGTTCTACAAAACGATCAGCCATGTATGAGTTCAGACGTTATGTGGGGATCTCAATTCCAATTCTTCATTTTATGTGAGTATAAAGGCCTCCTCTGCTTTCGATATGTGGGCATCAGAGAAGAAGTCCCAGAGATATAAAGCCCATAGTCTCTGTTGGCAGGGTCTGCTTCTGTTTACACTGTTTTGTGTTGTGTGTTGTCCTTGAACTTCATTTCTTTTCTGTTCTGTTCTCTTCTCTTTTTTCTTTCCTTGTCTTCCTTCCTTCTTCTTTCTCTTTCTCTTTTTCTTTTCTTTGTTTTTTTTTTTTTGATGGAGTTTTGCTCTTGTTGCCCAGGCTGGAGTGCAATGGCACGATCTCACTTCACTGCTACCTCTGTCTCCCAGGTTCAAGCGATTCTCCTGCCTCAGTCTCCCGAGTAGCTGGCATTACAGTTGCCCTCCACCATGCCCGGCTAATTTTTTTGTATATTCAGTAGAGACGGGGTTTCACCATGTTGGCCAGGCTGGTCTCGAACTCTTAACCTCAGGTTATCCACCCACCTAGGCCTCCCAAAGTGCTGGGATTGCAGGCATAAGCCACTGAGCCCGGCCTGTCCTTTCATTTCTTATCAGCTGGGATTTCTCTTTTTTGCAAACTCAGCTATACATATAAAAGGATGTTTGCTATATCTTATAGTACATTTCTAGATAGTTTGCTGAGCATTTCTCTGTTTTTCTTCCACATTCCAAGCACTCATTTATTTTCATTTATGTTCTGTAGCTTAATTCTAAAAACCACATTGTCATCCCTACATCCTATAGAAACAAAATGAAAGTCATGCGTACTCTAGAGAAAAAAAAACTGGCTTATGGACAAACAGCAACAACAACAAATAAGAAAAATAACAAAAAAATGTCCATGGGAAGGCTTTATACTTCCTCTTTCTAGTTGTATTTGAGAGAGATTATATGTGATTGACATTACTATGCATTTTGTGTTTCAGCCACAGCGCCATTCAGTGAGCAGCTGCCACTCACAAGCTGGTAGCCTCCCAGACTACAAAGTGAGGAGGATAAAAGAAATACTGTTTTAACTGAGGCAGGATGGAGAGGGAATTCATGCCAATGTATAAGATTTAGTGCATGCAGAGGAACCCAGGGACAGACAGGATACTGGCATGCCTGAAACTCCTATATCGTTATCTAAAAAAGAGTTGACAGTATGCTGTATGCATAGCACATTAAGGTTACCTAGGAATTTTCATTGTTTATTTGTAGTAGACAGTAGACCTATTTCCTAACAACTATGTTCTGTAGTGCTGAGCTCCATACATACTTTGCAGCAATTTTACATATCTTTTATTGTGGGCATTCCGTATTCAATGGAGTGCTCAGAAAGAGAAATTTAATACTTAGAAATCATTTCTAAAATGCACAGAGTATGACACATCAGTTAAATTCAATTTTAGAAGAGCAACAGGAAATAAATATGTAATTTAACTGCATATTTGCATATTTATGTTTAAACACATTAGGTTACATCTTCTGGCTTTCATTTTACTCCAACCCACCTCACTTCTCTCTCCCTCTCCTTTCCTCTTTCTCTGTCTCTCAGCCATGTATCCTCCAATACCAAAATCTCACCGGAGGTCAGGTGATCAAGTTGACCAGTGATAAAATTCCAGAGAAGGTGTGCTGTAATTCAGATAGATATTAGGGGCTGCTTAATCATCTTTTTCACTGCCTAACTTAGTCTTAATATGTGATTTAGGTGTCAAAGAAAATTTACAGTTGTAACATAATACATTTTTATCCATTTTTACATTGGTAATAAACATCAAATAAAAATAAATTTTAAAAATATTTTCCTAATTTCTCAATCTTCACTCCTCTGCAACTCTTTATTCATCTTGAAATTTCTGCTGCATGTATTGCTTTGTCAATATTTTATCAAGATTAGCATTTAAAACAGCATGTATGACATAATCTGAACTGCCTCAGCAGGACACTGGCACTGTGACATCTTAGTGTTGGCGAAGCGTCTTTCTCCTAACAGGGCACAGCTTTACCTGCCATGAGGGTTCTGGGCTTGGTGGTTTTCCTTTGACTCAGCAATATTCAAGGACTAGTTACCTACCATTCAAAAAGAAACACCGAGTCCACTCTCTCCAGTGCTCTTCCGTCTTGAAAAGGCCTTTCTCCCGTGATCCCTGGTAACTAGTTGTTTACACAATAGTGGGCCTATTTAGTGAGCTCATCTATCATCAGAGATGAAAAAAACAGCATTAAAATGACTAGCAGAGTTGAAGACTAGCGGTCCAGATGAGCAGAGCTAGCAGAAAAGAGGTCCTAGTGTAAAAAGAAATTTAATTTTAAAGTGTGTGTTTAAATACATATGACAGTTTGCCCCAATTATTGTACAAACAAATAAAGCAAATAATTGTATACGTGTTTGTGAGGCAAAGTGATGGGAAATGTATTCCTTTTTCTTTTCAGTTGAAATATTTGTAAAAATAATTGAAAAGTCACTGACTATTTTCAGATCAGTCTTGCTTTCTTTCCATGTTTGAATTGGAAACCAAGACATCCGAACTTGCATTTCAGCTCTGTAATCAAATAGCTGTATGACCTTGGGCCTGTCATTCTGTCTTTTGAGCTCTTAGATTCCTAATCTATAAAACAAAGGACTGGATAAAATGGTTTCAAAAACCCCTCCAGGTCTAAAATCATTTTATGTTGTGGAATAGTAAGTTGTTCAATTGTCCAGGGCCCTAGCAAAATAAAATCTTATTTTTAAAGTATTTTCTTTTTCAAACTAATTAAAAAGAAGCAGTTTATTTAATGGCCTAAATCAGTGCTCTAAAAGCATTAATGTTGAGTTGAATCATCTGAGATTTGATGATGATGCAGATTGTGATTCAGCAAGTCTGGGGTGGGGCCTGAGAGCCTACAAATCATCTGAGATTTGATGATGATGCAGATTGTGATTCAGCAAGTCTGGGGTGGGGCCTGAGAGCCTACATTTCTTTCGAGTTCCCAGGGGATGCTGATGCTGCAGGTTGAAGTAACACATTTTGATTAGCAAGGACCTAACTGTGGGGATTCCCATAGAGATATGGCCACACAGGCAGTTTCTCTGAAACATGCAGACATGATTATGATCACCCAATCAATGTTTTATTTTAAAGATAAAATTTAAATGTTTTTCTCCAGCTAACATCAAATACAACTAAACCTCCAGAATATTTTTAATTAACTTTTTCAATACTTTATTTGCATTTAAAATTAAATAAATTTAGTTGTGCTACTTTTTATATAATTTAGTGATTTTTTTTTTAATTGACTGTTTTGGTCTCCTGTCAGTAAAAATATGATGCTTTGTCTCAATTTGCATCTTCTCTCACCCCACAAAAGGACCTCAGGATGCTAAGTTCACTAAGTCATCATAATGATGCAGCTGGGAATAATCACTGTATTAAAAAAAAAACCTGTACATACAGGTGCTATGGGATTTATTTTCAAGTTCCATTAACATTTCTCCTTCCACTCAGTCTAATTTATGTCAGGTCCTGAACCTATGAATCTCATATTAATTTTGACAGCTGGTCTCTCCCTCAAAGCCAAAGAGCTGGAAGATGTTTTATTCACTCCATCCCTTGCCCCCCTACCTCCGCCCCCCCGACACACCAGCTTCACTCTGCTATAATCAAAGTCAAAATGTAAAGACAACATGTTGTTAAGTCAGTTAATTAACATATTGCTTCTGGGATGAATTTTTTTGTTTTCAATTTGGTAATTATGCTCTATTCTTGAAGATAAAAATCTCTTCTGCACACTAACGACTAACATTACAGAACCTTTCTTGTAATTACCGCAGTGATTCTAACTATGTTAAGTACTTCCTAGACTCAGGCTCTTGTAAGTAGGGATCTGGGTCCCTACAAATACTAAGTCTCATTTATTCCACAAAATAGATTCTCTTTCTAATGAAGAGCTGAGAGTTTATGCCAATTTAAGTTGTAGAATATTGTATTATCATTGTTGTTGTTGTTGTTGTTATTCTGATGGTGGAATAGATCCCGGAGGCTCTAATGGAGCTGGAGAGGGGAACTGGGCTCTCGTACTGGAGAGAAGTTGTAAAACAAAAGAATCAGTTAAGAAACTTTTCTGAAACGCAGTTCTCAATTGTTATTTATTCTGTGTCAAGATCTTCATGGCCTGCATTATGATGCATTAGGTCTGAGTAAGTTCTCCAAAACTCACAATTTAACAAATATCCTATGTGATTCTAATGCAGGTGTGCATGGACCATATTTTGACAATAATTTCACTTGTACCTTCAGTCTTGAAACATTGAATATGAAAACCAACATCTGAAAATATGGGTGTTTAGAGTAATAGAGATTCTTAGTTATGTAGACTACTGCAACTTATAGTCAAACTTCAAATATAAATAAATTTAATACAAGTCTGTGTTTATCATGTAGCTGGATGCATACCTATCATTCCTTCAAAAGATAAGAATGACGCCAGCATTGTGTGTTGAGTTGAATTATTGAATGCAAAGCATAGAAAGACCTGTAAATAAATGTTTTTGAAATTGAAGCTGTCACCTGTATTCAAAATAGATTTTTGACTTGATTTACTTTAGATACTTAAAGATCATCCTTCAGATATTGCCTACACACACACACACACACACACACACACACAGAGAAAGAGAGAGAGACTCTATATACCCAGTATAAGAATGTCCTACAGGTATATTAAAATGACCTATTTTTTTCATCTACATTAGAATTAAAGTTACTCAGAAGGAAAACATTGAGGACCTTACACAGACCAGAAAATTTGTTGGTGACTTTATAATTTATGAACTAGGAAATGTAGACCAGGTACTTTTACTAGCGTCACAAATCACAGAATATAAACTGAAAAAAACAAACAACCAAAAAGCATTTTTTGTTTTGGTAAAAAGCTTGGAACAGCTAACCTAGTTTCACCTCTTCATTGTAGAAATTAGGAAAATAAGGTGTATTGATAAGTGACTTGCTAGTTGATGGAGAGCCAGAACCAGAATTAAGCCTCTGAATTCCAGTCCATGGTTTCCTACTTCGGTGTACAATTGGTGTCTCTTGTTGTTGAACAGTAAATACATCGTAGAACTATATTTGTTTCAGTGCGCATTTCCTAAATGTAACTAAAAGTTTCTAAATGTTCCTAAAAGTGATTGGAAAGAAATGGTATAAAATATATGGGTATTATAAACACCAAGTTCATTATAAACACCAAGATTATTCTGATTAGGAAGGACAGTGAAATAGGCACGTGAAATGACAAGGTTGTGCGTGGCCTTCAACTCTGTTAGGAATATTTTATTTCTTTTTTTTTAAATGATACTTTTAAGTTTTAGGGTACATGTGCACAACGTGCAGGTTAGTTACATATGTATACATGTGCCATGTTGGTGTGCTGCACCCAGTAACTCGTCATTTAACATTAGGTATAGGGACATAGATCAAGCTGGAAACCACCATTCTCAGCAAATTCCTGTGCATTTTCTAAAAAATACTGTAGGTAATTTCTAAATAGATTTTTAAAAAGACATAGTGTTCTGTGAATCTAAAATTGGTGTGGATTTTGATCTGTACAGTTAATGGGTCAAGACTTATTCTGATTACTTTTAGACATATTTGTTCTCCCTCCTTCCTCAACATGCATTTTCATATTGTGTGAAAGATGTCATGTACTTCCAATTATAAAAACACACACAGTCTGGGCACTGTGGCTCACACCTGTAATCCTAACACTTTGGTAAGCTGAGGCAGGAAGATCACTTGAGGCCAGAAGTTGAGACCACTGGGGGAACATAGTGAGACTCTGATTCTACAAAAAATAAAAGTAAATAAAATAAAATAAAATAGATAAAAACACATACCATAATATTACCCTGTAAACTTTTCTCCTATGCCATATTTCCACCAGGGATTTATAATAATTAGAATACTATTTTCACCAACCACATGTAAATTTACTCTACCATTCCAAACAGGGTTATTTACCCCAAAATATTATAGGGTAAACCATCTCTCTTCTTAAAGAGATGAGAGCAGGAAATAATATGACAATTTAAATAACAATGATGAGATTATATACTGATGTATTAAATGAAGGTGCTATTAAATTTTTAAGAAAAAGAGTAGAAAATATAAAAATATTGTTATTTTAAATCCAAGGGATAATAAAATATAAATTATTCTTTTTATTCTTTTTTAATAAAATTTTATTCAACACACAAAAAATTATGAAATCAAGTACAACTGATTATTGTACCAATTTTGAGGAAGAAAAAAATTACATCACAGCAAAGGAAGTTATCTGTCTTCTTGGGCATTAGGTGTAGTGCCACCAATTGAAATTGGTGCCAAAATTATTTTCTGGCTATTGTAAGAATTTTAAATAAAACCTTTTCATTGAAAATCATTCCTTCCTTCAATTATCCTAAATATAAAATAAATTATGTAAAAATATCTATAGATTCTGAAGTCTCAAAAGAAATTCAGAAGATATTACATATAACCTTCATTCTGTTTCTCTTTTAGCCATCATTTCTTCTTGAATCTCTCTGGGCATGAGGATGCCTACTATGTTCTGATGCAGTTTATTCTATTATTGGGTAGTGATAACTTAAAATGTTCTTCTTATATTGAGTTGAAATACTCCTCTTGTAATTTGCTCCTACAGGTGTAATTCTGAATCATGATAACATTAAAAAAAATCCTACCACCTTTCTTTTAAAGACTTTCCTTTTGTAGGATAAACAAAATAGTATGAGCTCCTTCCAATATTCTAATTCAATTAAATGTTGGCTGAAATCATCCGCTGTTCTCTTGAAGGTGCTACATCTGTGTTTCTAAAGTAACATGTCTAACTTGAGAGTTAAACTTATGCCCAGGCACATGAATTTTAACAAGGTTTTGTATTTCAAGCAATAAAATGGTAAATAAATAAGTCAACCTAGGATGCAAGACTCTAATCCCTCCTGCTGCTCCATGCATCTCTGCTTGGCCTGTGCATGGAGAAGACTGTCCAGGTCTTCTTGCTTTTTGCTACTCTAACCAGATAATATGTGAGTTTTCAGTCCCATATGTAACCCCAGACCAGATCTGGTGAGTAAATGCCTGGCCTAATAGTGCTTAGGTTCATATGAGCAAATATTACCACCAACAAAAACAATAGAAATACCTGCAAATTGTTGCCAACTATGATTTAATTAAAACTTCTATTTGGGTATTTTACAGAAGGTAAAACACATCACAAAATATTTTTGTAAACTTTCTATTTTGATATAATTGTAGATTTATATGTAGTTGTAATAAATAATATAGGGAGCACCTGTATACCCTTTAACTAGTTTCCACTGATGGTGATATCTTATATTAGTATAGTACAATATCATAACCAGAGAATTCTCATAGAGAGAATCCATTCATCTTATTCAGAGATCACTAGTTTAATTGTGTGCTTGCTTGTGTTACCATAGTCAAAAAACAGAATACTTCCATCAGGAAGATCCCTTATGCTACTCTTTTATTGCTGCAGCCAATTCAATTCTTCCTACCATTCCTAAGCCTGGCAACTACTAACCTATTCTCCATTTCTGTAATGTTGTCATTTCAATAATACTATATGACTAGAACCCTACAGTGTGTATAATCTCTGGAGATTTTTTTCCCATTCACCATAAAGACCCATCCAGGTTGTTCTAAGTGTCAATAGTTCTTTGTTTTTTTGTTTCTCTTTTTATTGCTGAGTAATATTCTATAGTGTGGATATAGTGTGGATGTATCACACTTTGTTTAACCATTCATCTATTGGAGGACATCTGGGTTTAGCGTTGGGCTGTAATGCACTTTTTTGTACAGGTTTTTGTGTGAATATCAATTTTCATTTCTTCAGGGTAAATGACTAAGAGTGCAATCGCCAAGCCATATGACAAGTGCTTGTTTAGTTTTTAAGAACCTGCCAAACTATTTTCCAGAGTGGCTATACTGTTTGACATTCCCATCAGCAATACACATCTGATGTGGCATGTAAAGGTGTCTTTGATTCCAAGAGTGTCTGACTATTAGCTTTGGTTATTATTGGCTTGTTATTTCAACCATCTCACCATTGGAATTAAAGTACCCTTCTAGGATTTTTTTTTTTGCTCGTTACATCCGTGGAATGGATAGTGTGTTGTGCTGTCTAGACCCACTTCAGGGGTCAGGCTTTCATTCTGTCAGGTGCTGAAATTATTGTCTACTAACAGTTCACAAATACAATAACTCTTTCTATGATTTGCTCTGGACAGAAGACAGCTGCCTCACTGAAGATTATACCCCACCCCTTGATGCAACCTGTTAAAAACTGCTTGCTGTGGGAGTACAATGACTTGGCCCTCCAGACTTACTCTGGGCCAGTTCAGCTCCAGTGCACTCCATGGGATTATCTGAGTTCTCTGTTACAACTTCATCACAGTTCAATTCCTCCCTATGCTCAGTTTGGCTTTCCTCACTTCTAGGAGTTGATCTTTAGTGCACACCCTCAAAAGTTCTGCTGCATATAAATTCATCTGCTTTTCTAAGGAACCCAACCAATGACAGTTGATATTAGGGTACCAGGGGTAGTACAAAGACAGAGACTAAAGTGGAATTTGACAGGTGCATCACCTATGAGTTGGTAGGAGAAGGAATGATAACCTTGGCAAGATATAGCAGTACAGTTGTCCAATGTTTCAGTGATAGAGGACTGAGAAAGTATATTATTGGATAAAAAAGCTCTTCTGGTACAATATATCAGGTAGTTGAGAGGTACAGGGAAGTAGTCAATAAAAGGATTATGGGATTGGTTGGCTGTTGCTGGGAGCTATTGATGCATTGGAGAAAGATAATGGAAGGGTAAATGTGATTAATCATTAAGAAGTTAAAAATCATGGGGTACCCTTGCCACCTTATAAACTTACTTAATCAGAATAGATGAGCAAGATTTGGTAAAAAGTTTAGAGGTCTGGAAAAATACATGGACAACAGATGATAAGACGTAAGACCTATAAAGATTCAGATATCTGCCACATTAGAGGAACTACTAAGTGTTCAGAGGTTTAGAGCAGCAGTTGGCAAAGTGTTTCTGCAAGTGATCAGACCAAATAGTGAAGATTTAAGGCTTTGCAGGCCAGACACTATCACAACTACTCAGCTTTGCCGTTGAAGCACAAATATAGCCATACACAATTTGCAAATGAATGGGCTGTATGAAAATACAACTTTATTCACAATAAACAGGCAGTGGGCTAAATTTGGCCTGTGACCAGTAGTTTGTTGACCCTTGGTTTTGAGGGCAAAGTAAGGGACAAATTAATACATTTTAAAAGTTCCACCACTAGGAAGGAAGCACAACCTCTTACAGGCCTCTTTTGGATGAAGTTAGCATATTCCATACTTGGGAATACTGCTGTGGTCTATTTACCTTGTGAAATGGAAGGCTGTCATTTTTGAGTGAGGTTTACAGTAGGAAAAGGCTCTGTAGAAGTTCAGACTATAGTGTAAGCTCTCCCAGAAGCACAAGACATATCTATGGTGAACAAAACATGTCGAACGATCTTTAGAACATGATCCAATAAGAAAATCAAAGCTAACACCGCTAGTTAGTGGTGGAGCTGAGATTTATGTATAGATTTGCCTGGACTGTGAGAACAGACACTTAATATTTCCTATATCCCTTAAAACAACAGGCATAGTCTTGCATAGCATAGGAATCAAGTAAATATATATTCCACTGTGCCAATAGTTTTGTGGTTTAGGCAACTAGGGAGTATTTGTTAAGAATTGAATCCTCTTTGTGCCTGACACACATTGGTGAAAAAGAACTTTTTGTTAAACACATTCAAAAAAAGACTCAGGTGATTTTTTTTAAATTTGAAATACACAGCTTCAGGATTAAAAGGATTCTAGTTTATGGGAAGAAGCTTCATTGGGAGTCACAGTTAACTTTAGGTTCGGAAATTATTAGTAAGAATTTTCTTTTTACAGAGTCCACAGATGCATGGAGGTCTAACAACATATTCCTTGCCACAAGCAAAGAACTGATTCTTTGTTTTTCTCCTTCCTTATTAACAGAAGGATTACGCTTTGTTTTTAGTCTGGTTTATAAAAAGAAAGCCATAAGGCTTTGCTACCAAGTAAGATCACATTTGTAAGAAGATCCTTATTAATATTTGGAGAGTGTTAAATACTCCTTAATGAGAAGCAGGACTGGGCAGACTTATGAATATAGCTGCTGGTTCCAAGCCCAGAGTACAGATCAAGAGGCAGAGCAAACTCTTGTTTCTGTTCCTCCTGGGATACCAGGAGTGTTCCAGCTGCCATTGCGGTAGAATTTGTATCAGAGTGGTCACAGAGCCTGCTGAATGAAGCTGAAGGAGGAAAAGATGTGTATTGATAATGCAAATATAACAGGAATAGCTCTTGTTAAGGCAGATATGTCTGCAAGCAGCAAATGACAGTCAAATTTTATTACATTCAGAGTTTATATACACATGGGTTGTAACCTTTGGCCTTGGGTTCCTGGGTGGAAAAAGATGAGACAGTTAATATCTGTTGAGAGCATATTGCGTGCCAGGCACTGTGACCATAAACGTAATTATCATGCTTTATTTGCTGGTTGAGAAAACATAACTATCGTGCTTTATTTGCTGGTTAAGAAAACAAAAAATTAAAGGTAATAGTTTCTTCCTTTTAAGACCGGCTAGTTAATTTAGTTTATTCATTCCCTTCTCTTCACTACTAACAGGAGGTCAGTTATAGGTCATAAGTGTATGACAGTATTTTCCAGGTTTCTCTTAATAGATAAGATTTTATCTCATCTTCCCTGTCATTGTAATAAAATTTGACAATGTACTGAATATTTTATATTTGGACTAAAAATTGCATTGCCTGGATTTTCTCTTGCTGTTGGAAATGTCAAAAAATTCAGAAACTTGCTCATGTACTTTTGGATGGAATGCATTGTAGGAAGACACTGAAAAGTTTGCTGGAGTGTCTGATTGGTCCTTATTTCCAGTGGTCCATATAGTTCTGATTCAATGTGGACCAATGTGGTCATTAGTTATGGGCCACACAGTTTCTGTACAAAGTAGCACTCAGTTTTTTCATTAAAATATTTTTTAAAATTTTAATTGTAGTGAAATAGTAAATTTTAAATATAACAGTAAAGCTTTGAAGGCATTAATTTAATGAACAGGAGAGTACTTGGAACTATATACATCTACTGGGTCATGGCAAGGCCCATGGTAAGACAAATGGAGAGGTTAATCTAAAACTAGCGAGCAGCTGAGCTGAGGGTTCGGTGTGCATAACCTGTGCCACTAGTCTGGGTAACAGTGGGGTAGCATGGCACCTGAAAACAGGCCAAGGCTCAGGGTCACTTCTCCAGAGGTATGTAGAGTAGAAAGAGTACCTTTTTAACAATAAGTATAGGTAAATATATCAAAGATTCAGATTAAATAAATATACACTCAAGTCATACCTTGTTTCAGTATTATGCCTGGTGTTGGACTGGACATACACACACACACGTACTCTCTCTCAATATATCCTCATATCAGCAAGGTGAAATGGACAGAGGTGATCCAACTTCATACCTCCTTGGAAATTGTTGAGGCTTCTTTCTGTGTAAATGTCAATTAGATCAAGTTGATTAATAGTGTTGTTCATTTCAATTATATCCTTGCAGATTGGCCTGATGATGGATTAATCAATTACTGGTAGAGATATGTTGAAGTCTCCACCTATAACAGTGGATTTGTCTATTTCTCCTTGCAGTTCAATTAGTGTTTGTCTCACATATTATGATGCCCTGTTGTTGATACATATATATATTAAGGGTTGTTATGTCTTCTTGGAGATTTGACACATTTATCTTTATGCAATGCCCCACTATATCCCTGAGAATATTTCTTTCTCTGAGGTCATCTTTGTCTGAAACAAATATATCTATTCCAGCTTTCTTTTTATTACTATTAGCATGGTATATATTATGTATTTACTTTTGAGCTATCTGTGTTTTTATATGTAAGTTGGGTTTCTTGTAGACAATATATAGTTGGGCCTGTTTCTGAATACACTGTGATGATCTCTTTCTTTTAGTTGGTATATTTAGACAATATACATATAAAATCATTATTGGTTTAGTTGGATTGATAGTTGCTGTGTTTATCACAATGGTTTTCTATTTTATGCATTTTTGTGTGTGACTTTTTAAAATCTTCCCCTCTTTTGCCTATTGTGACTTTGAGCATTTTACAAAGTTCTATTTTCTCTCCTGTTTTAGCATATCAATTATAATGCCTTAACAAAGCTTTTAATGGTTGCCATTGTCTTTGAAATATACATTTGCAGCTAATCCACTTTCAAATAACACTACATTCCTGCATGGGTAGCACAGGGACCTTGTAACAAAGTCCATGTGCTACCCAATTCTTCCCTTCTATGTTCCCTTATAACATTGTTGTCATTTATTTCACTGATCCAAATGCCATAAACATCCAATATACTGTTACTTTTCATACTCTGAATATGTATTTATTAGACCAACTAAAAATCAGAAAAAATCTAAATTAACGCAATTATATTTAAAAATTACTTTTTGAGCATTTCCTCTTGTAGAAAAATTGTTATGTTTAAATGCTGTGTCAGTATTGGGAAACCTCCTCCCTGAAGAACTTTCTTTAACATTTCTTGCAAGGCAGGTCTATGGGCAACAATTTTCTACAATTTTTGTTTTTCTTAGTCTTTATCTCCCTTACTTTTGAAGGATAATTCCATCATATGTATAATTCTTGATTTTTTTTCTATCAACATTTCAAATATTTCATTGCAGTGTCATCTTTTTTACATTGTTTCCAACAAGAAGTCTATTATAATTTGTACCCTTTTTCCTCTATAAATAAGGCTTTTTATTTCACTCTGCCTTCTTTCAAGAATTTTCTCTTTGTTTTTGTTTTTCTCAATTCTGATATCGTATGCCTAAGTGTATATATATATATATATATATATTTTGTATTTATCCTGCTTGTTGCTCATTGAGCTTCCTGAATCTGTGGTTTGGTGTTTATCATTAATTTTTGAAATCCTCAGTCATTATTATTTCACATATTTATTCCACACCATTCTCTGTCTTACCCTTCTGGTATTCCAGTTATGTATATCTTATACCTTTTGAAATTGTCCCACAATTATTGGATATTCTGTTTTGTTTTCTTTTTTTCTTTATTTTTCTCTTTGCATTTCAATTTGGAAATTTTTTATTGACATATCTTCAGTCTCACTGACTCTTTTCTCAGTTGTTTCCGGTCTACTGATGAGCTCATCAAAGACATTCTTCATTTATGTTAATTTAAAAATTTTTTTTTTTTTGGAATTTCCACCTCTCTGCTTACATTACCCATCTGCTTTTGTGTATTATTTACTTTTTCTATTAGAACCTTTCACTTATTAATTATAATTATTTTAAATTACCTAGCTGATAAATCTAATATCTATACCATATTTGAAGATGGTTCTGATACTTGGTTTATCTCTGCAGATAATGTGCTTTTTTTTCTTATAGAATGGTTTAAACTTTTTGTTGAAAGTTAGGCATGACGTATGGTGTAGTAGAAGATGTAAATAGTTCTACGGTGTGAGATTATATGTTTACCTGGCTAGGAGCTGGCCCGTGTTTAATGTTTGCTGTAGCAGTAGATGCAAAAAGTTTCCATTTTCCCCATTGTTCTTGTTTTGTCTGTCCTTTTTGGGGGTTTCTGGGGGTTCCCTAAAAGCTCTTTCCTAAATGGAGTCCGTGTCTTGAAGCTCTTTCAGTCATAATCCACTATTATTATATTGTAAACCTGTTGATGTATTGTTAAACAATAAGGGAGTGAAAACGTTCTATAATCTTTTGATTGAATCTCAGCCTTTTGAAGAGTCTTTGTCTCTGAACTATAATCTTCCCAAGTGTTTCTTGGCTTTTTTTCCCACCCTTTAGATGAGACAGAAAGGCAAAGGGGGCTGGAGGTGACCCTACCTTAGGTCATTTAGCACCCCAGTAAAGTCTTTTCTATTGGAGAGCAAGTCTTCACTATGAAGAACACTTTATAAATACTTCAAAATGGTTAGTTTCCCTCTTGCCCGGCCAGACCTGTCAGTGGATTTTCTTGGCTCATTTTGAGAATCTTGTAGGGTTCCTAGAGGTAAAACCCATGTAAATATGGGGGCTTCACTAATATTATGGCCACCAAGAGTTTCTGTCTCTCAAGTTAGTCTGCATTCAGCCTCCAGGAATTCATAAAAATTATCATTTAACCACTACTAGAAGTTCATGGGCCATTGGCTTTTGCTCCAGAAAAATAAATCTTGGCTGTGTCTCTCTTGATGTGCCTGTGTCTTCAGATTTTGTGGTGATGCCCTTTGACCTCAATTCTCTAATATGTCCAAGAAATATCATTAATTTTTAGTTTGTCTAGCTATTACTTGTTATAAGGGTGGGAGAAAGGATTTCCAAACACTTTGTATGTCAGAGCTGAAACTAGAAGTCCAGACTTATTTCTCGTTTTGAAATTAAACTCTAACCTTCCATCCCAGCTGCAGCCATAGCTATGATACATGGTGGTATGTGTGTGAGGCACTGTGTTAGGAAACCTAATTCCAAAACACAATATTATGAACTATCAGCGTGATCTGTGAATAAGTTACAAAACCTCTCTCTGAGCTTGTTTTCTATCTCTAAATCTACTAATATTTGCCTAGATTGGTTGTTGCTTTAGAAAAATCTTAGTAAAAGACCTTGTCTTTGGTTAAAAAAATAGAAACTCTAGAAAAGTATAAAATAATATTATCAAATATTTATTAACTCAGTGTTAAATTTGAAGTTCTGTGATAATTTTAATTTCTAAAAATTTAAATAAGCCATTCTTAGTAATTTATATATCAAAGAATACTGGGCTCTGGAGTCCTAGATATCTAATAAGAAGATTATGGTATAAACCATGTGTTAAAATTGATGCTTGCAAGAGACATTCCCTTGCCATCTTCTGATTCTTACACATTTTGAATATAGGATAAAATATAGATAGGATTTAATATATACAGGATAAATAAATATAGGATAAAATATATTCAGGTGTTCAAGATATTTTCATCCTGAACAGAGGATAAAATATTTCTCAGGATTTACAAAAAGGTAATTTCTCCTTTTGTAACATTTTACATTTATAATTAATACAACATATATAGTAAGATAGTTTTCTCTAGGTATTACATGCCATGTCAAAGTTAATTATTGTAATTTTAACTATGGACTACTTTTAATCACTGAACGTTAATTATTCATTTTTAGTCTTTTTACCAACTGTTTTTCTGTCTATCAAAAAGAAGATAACTCAAAATTTCTTTAATGATGTTCTGTTCTCATCTTTCAAAAAGATTCTTATCATGGCATCAGCTGTGATTCTAAGTGCCCTAAGGAAATGCGAATGATATTCAAAATTATTGGAAAAATGTTTATAACACATCAAACGAAAAACAGTACATTTTTGTCTTCATAAATGCAAGGTCCACAACTTGTATACAATTTATCCAATGTTATTTAGGACAAATGACTTGCCTTCCACTAATGATATAAAAGAAAATAAAACCAAATTGCTAATTTGAAGAGGAGTGCACCTAATATAGAGAAATATGTATGATTTAATCATATATTGTGATATGTTCTGTTCTTGCTCTCTCTCTCTCTCTCTCTATATATATATATATATATGAAGGCTGTTTGAAAATAATTTACACAAAGAGGATTAAAGTGACGTAAGGGAAGCTTCACAAGGGAGAAAATGTGTCTTAAAGAACAATGCTAGTTGAAAAGATTAAGAAAATAAAGATGGTAACTTCAGGTACCATCAATACAACTGGTATTAGCTGGTGTGGAAGAAAAGTAGGGTAGTGGTAGGTAAAGCTGTAAAAATAGGCAGAGACCAAATAATAAACAGCTTTATATGCTGTATGGATAAATTCTATCATAGTATATCATCAAATGTTTAAAACAGGAGTTTAGGAAAAAGTGGTGAATATGGTTCAATACAGCTTTTGGAATTACTTTTCTTTATGGGATTTATTTTTTCTTCTAACCCAGTGGACTGTTGCCTTGTTTTATTTTTAAGGGTTTATTTATTTTTTAAAAAAAGAGGTAGAAGTTAGTAATAAACAATATCTATATTTTGAGATGTTTTAAAATAGGAAGGAAATACAAAAGAGGTTATGGAGTGTCTTTCCCCGAGAAATCTGAGACTAAGAGAATCTTCTCTGTTAGAGAAACTTTAAGGAAAGCTGACTAGAGATAGATTAATGAATGTTGCTAGTGAATGACCTTACTGAGTCCTCCAACCAAATGTTTCAGTAATTCTGTGATTTTTAGAGTTGCAAACAAGCTTTGCCAGTTCATGATAAAATTTGTAAAGCAGCTTACGGTTTGCAAGGATTAGTGGGGCTCTGTGCGTCCACGGATTAGCCTTTATGTTTAATGTGCTTGCCCTCACAGAGAGAAATCACAGTGCTCCTTCAGCTTCAATAGGCTATGCACTGTCAATGATTTTTCCAGGCCTGGCAATACTGAGCTCTTCATTGTGGTCAAGGTCATGCACATTGTTGCTAGCTGGCAAATGCAGAAAAAGGTGATTTTGTTTACCTTCCAAGAGATGATTAGGAGGAAGTTCATAAAGGTACAGAATCTCTGAATGGGAAATTTTCTTAGGGTTACTTAATTAGATCTTTAGTTGGATTCAGAATCTGTTCAGGGTCTCATCTGATCATATCTTTGAAAAGATGAGATAGCATTGAGATTTCTCATGGGGAATGCGTGAGGACAATCTTTGTGCTTGCTCAAATATACTCAAGTGTTATTTCAGGTCACCCTTTGGAACAAGGGTTTAGATGCTCCCCAAAAAGGAAAATAGTAAACAAAAGGGGGTAGAAATTCTAAAAGGAAAAAGCTATGGAACAGAAAAACAAAAAATAAATAAAGATAATGCACGTTCAATTACTAACCCTCAAGGGCACTAATATCAAAGAGTGTCCTACACCTAACAGAGGTATGCATATTCATGGAATTAAAATGCATTCCAAAATCACTCAAATTTTTCCATAGATACTCTTGTGAGGTTCCATATAGGCAGAGCTTTGATACCTAGTTCAGGTCTCCAACCACCTTTAAAAATCTGACAGAGAGGGAAAGGAGCCTTGTTACTCACACACTTAAAAGATTAGTATGTCTGTAAAGAAAAATTTTAATCCACATTTATAACATAGCCCCAAATTTATTTTTCACATCTTACTGCTAACATGTATCTGTTTCATATACATAAAACTGTAGGTGTCAGATGAGTCAAAATAGCCATTCTTGGGAGGCTGTATTGTGAAATGTTGTTGATTCACAGGGAAGCACCGTCTGGTAATTAACCGTAATTGTTGGTATAGCAATCTCTCCCTATCCATGTTAAAATGGCTCATGAACTTCCCACAAGAATCTGTAATGATTTGTGTAACTGGTTGTCATTGATATCCTATTGCTCCAGCTCTTCTCCTGTTCATTTTATTCTTCATTCTGAAGAGGCTGTGGGGGCCTAAGACCCAAGTACCATTCAGCTGAATGCAAACTGTATAAATTCTAATTGTATAATATTGTGATATTTATTTTTATTTCCAACTGATAAATGCTTACAGATCATATTCCTAAGTTTTTATAGGTCTAAAATTTAAATACACTGTAAAGATTCTTAAAGACTTACAATACTCTGTATCCTCCAGCCTTTGTCATCCAGATTGGATCTTGTATGTAGCCCCTTTATATACATATCCTCATAGAGATGTTGAATTTTGGATTTTAGAAAGATCTTGCTTTTCTTATTGATTTGAGTGTTTGATAATCTAAATACAATGTTTCTTCATATTTTCAGTAATCCATGTTTTAAAACATTTATCTAGTTTACTTTTCTTTCTTGTTTTGAGGATTAAGACAAACGTTCTCTGTTGTATTTCCACCTTGTTTTTCCTTATATTCCATTTGGATGGTTGAAATGCATGGCTTGACCCATATTTTGCTACAAAATGACCAGAATATTATCAGTAGAATTTTCATAAAAAAGAAAAATTGAGGTAGTGAACCAATTGCAAAGCAAAATTTGGGTGCAGAATAGTGGTATACTTGAGCCTCTCTGTGCTATATAAAGGACTCTCCTAGCAGTAATAACAGAAGTTGTAAAGTCATTCACTACCTCCCACTATTAATAAATGCCCAGCAAGACAACAAGAATGAAAGTTGGCTGACTTGATTAAAAGGGACATTGATCTTTGGAGAGAGAGCTCAGACGTGGAGATGGAATTCAGGGGTGTTGGTCTCTAAATTGTTTGTTTTTTTCCCTGCTGTTTTGTCTTGGAAAGTCTGTGATGACTAGAAAAATTTCCAAATCTTAAATCTGTAGAATTTAAATTCTGGGGATTCTGAAAAAAATGTTAAGAAAAATTAGAATTAGGGAACTATGGAACTTCACTTTGTATAGCTTTTGAGTGCTTGTAATTATTAAAATCAAACAACTCCACTCTACCTTTCATGTGAAACATGTGTGCCAGTAGTTTGAGAAAGTTTTATATAATTTGCCTGATATGCTTACTTCTTTCCCTTAAATAATTTTTCTATGACACTCTTTGGATATGAATTATTTTGACCTCCACAGAACTCACTTCAGTTGGCAGAATTGTGTTTGGGGGATCTGTATGGAAGGATTTGTCAAGGTAACTGCAAAGGGAGGAGGCTCTATTGCCAGAAGCTGATTCATTAATTTTCAGACAGATTCATGGTTTGTGAATCAACAGACGAGAATTCTCTTGGCTAGAAATGAGAGAGATTGCAGTAGGTTCAGTGACAGACATCTGTTATGTCTGCCAGGGAGCTGTACAGTTCAGTCAGTCTTCAGTGATTTCATCCTTCTTATATTTCTAGAGTTGAATGCAGACGTTATTTAAATTGAGTTGAGCCAGAAGAGGTTTTTTTTAAACAATAATTGTGACCTTATCATTTTCCATCAGTAATGTCATCTTACTAGTGTGGTACTGATATTCTAATAGTTAATGTATGTTGTATCTATATGACTACTTTCCTAGCTAAGTCAGTTATATGTTAGTTATAAATGATAGCTATATCAGATGGATTGTTTGACTATAAGAAACAGAAACCTACCGGACCTAACTTAGACTAAAAAAATAATTTATTGGTAATATGGTAGGCACCTTTTAAAGAATCAAACAAAAGAAAATGAATTACCAATACTCAAAAAAAAAAAAAAAGGAAAAACAAAGCAGTTCTTTAAAACAGCTGATTGATCCAGCTTTGTCAGGTGGTCTTCTCCCCAGATTAGGAGGGGGTGCATTTGTTGATGTTGCCACCAAGATCACACTCAATGTTGCACACATAGTTTCCTAAATGAATATTGAGGTGCTTTTATCAAAAGAAAGAGGAATGGGTGCTGACAGTGTAAAACAACAGATACCCACTTACTAAACCTGTAACTGCAATTCTCAAGGAACGTCTATGAAGAGAGTTTAGCATTAACCTGAAGCTTCACATTCATTCCTTCATTCATTCAAGAAATATGTGGATGCCTCTTTTTGCCAGGTCTTATCAGTGAAAAGACAGATATAGTCTCAACTCTTACCAGATAGCTCTTATAGATATATCCTCTCTTTTTATTCCTTCTCTGGATTTACTGAGGTACAACTGAAAAATTAAAATTGTACATATTTAAGGTGTCCAACCGATATTTTTAGATACATATATATTCTGATATAAAGACCAAATCAAGCTAAGTAACATATCTATCACCTCACACAGTTACCATTTTCTTTCTTTCTTTTTTTAAAAATCTTTTTGTGATAAGAATACTTAAGATCAACCTTCTTAGGAAATTCCAAGTACACAATACAGTATTGTTAACTATGGGCACATTACGGTACATTAGATCTCCAGAAACTATTCATCCTGCATAACTAACAATTTGTATCTTTTGATCAATGTACCTCCGTTTTCCCCTCCCCCTAGACTCTAGGGGTCTAGACCTCTATAATAATAGACCTCTGTAAGTCTATTTTAGACTGGCTTATTTCACTTTTCATAATGTCTTCTAGGTTTATACATGTTGTCACAAATGGCACAATTTCCCTTATTTTAAAGTTGAATAGTATTCCATTGTTTATGTATGTGTGTGTGTATAATCACATTTTCTTTATCCATTCATCTGTTAATGAACAATTAGGAATACATTGCTATTGTGAATAATGCTGAAATGAACACAGGAGTGCAGATATCTCTTTGAGATAATGATTTAATTTCCTTTGGGTTTATATTCAGAAATGAGATTGCTGGATTATAAAGTAGTTATATATTTTTTTTAAGAGACAGCATGTTGGTCTATCATCCAGGCTGGAGTGCAGTAGTATAATCATATCTCACTGTAACCTCAAATTCTTGGGCTCAAGCGATCTTCCTGCCTCAGCCTCTCAAAGTGTTGAGATTACAGGCATGAGCCACCATGCCTACTAGTAGTTTTTTTAATTTTTATTTTTTTAGAAACCTCCTTATTGTTTTTCATAATGGCTATATCAATTTACATTCCCGTCATCAGTGTACAAGGGTTTCCTTTTCTCAACATTCTCATCCACACTTATTTTGATAATAGCTATTCTAACAGGTGTGAAGTGATAGCTCATTGTGGTTTTAATTTGTATTTCCCTGATGATTAGTGATGTTGAACACTTTTTCATACATTTATTGGCCATTTATATGTCTTCTTGAAGAAGTGTCTATTCAGGTCCATTATCCATGTTTTAATCACATTTTTTTTTGTTGTTTTATTTTGTTTTTACTACTGAGGTGCATATGTTCCTTATATATTTTGGATATTCACCCCTTATCTATGTTTGTCAATATTTTCTTTCATTCTGTAGGTTGCTTTTTTCACTGTATTGACCGTTTCCTTTGTCTGTGAAGAATCCTCTTAGTCAGATGCCATCCCTTTTGTCTATTTTTGCTTTTGTTGCCTGTATTTTTGTTGTCATATCCAAAAAAATTGTTGCCCAACTCAATGTCAAGAAACTTTTTCCCTATGTTTATTTAACTTTTTCCCTAGTTTTGTGGATTCAGGTCTAGTGTTTAAGTCTCTAGCCTATTTTTAGTTGATTTTTGAATATAGTGTGAGATAATGGCCTAATTTATAAGATACCAAATTCAACAGCACATTAAAAGCATTACATAACATGATTAAGTGAGATTTATCTCTTATATGCAAAGATGCCTCAATATATGCAAATCAATCAACCATGTTAACAGGATGAAAGAAAACAAAACACATGATTATCTCAAAAGATGCAGAAAAACATTTTTCAAAACTCATTTTATTCAAAACATTCATTTATATGGAACTCTTAACAAAATAGGTATAAAAGGAATTTACCTCAACACAATAAAGTCCATATGCTAAAATCCCACAGCTAACATCATAATATATAGGGGAAAACTTAAATATTTTCCTCTATGTCCTGGTAGAAGGCAAAGATACTCCCTTTTGCCATTTCCATCCAATATAGTACTGGAAGTCCTACACAGAGCAATAAGACAAATAAATGAAATAAAAGGTATCCAAGTAAATGAACAGGAATGAAAGGAAGAAAGAAGTAAAACTATTGGCTTGCAAATGACATGATCATATACTTAGAAAACAGTATAGACTCAACAACAACAACAACAACAACAAACAGAACTAAAGAATGAATTCACTAAAGTTGCAGGACACAAAATCAAAATATCGAAATCAGTCATGTTTCTATATAGAAACAATCAAGTATCTAGAAAGGAAATTACAATAATAATCCTACTCACAATAGCAGCAAAATGATAAAATACTTATGAATAAACAGCAAAAGAGATGAAATTTGTGTACTGAAAATGATAAAACATTGATTGTGTCTTCTATAATGGAATAACTAGACAAAAATGGAAAGACATTCTGTATGGATTGGAAATATTAATATTGTTAAAATATTCATACTACACTAATTACTTTACAGAATCAATGAAATTTCTATCAAAATCCCAATGGCATTCTTTACAGAAATATATACTAAAAAATATTCTCATAGAACCACAAATTCCAAGTAACCAAAAGAATCTTGAACAGAAAGAACAAAGCTTGAGGCCTCACATTTATTAATTTTAAGATATACTAAAGAGCTATTGTAATCAAAACAGTATGGCACTGGTGTTAAAAGGACGTGTAGAACAATGGAACAGAAAAGAGAACCAAGAAATAAATCCACACATCTACAATCAACTCATCTTCCTCAAAGTTGCCAAGAGCACAGAATGGACAAAAAGATGGTTTCTTCAGTATGGCATTGGGAAAACTGGATATTGACATGCAGAGATAGAGTGTCTTTTTACCAAATACTGTCACTGACTACCATCAAATAAAACATTATTAGGTGGAATTAACATAAAATGTTTCTGATATCACATTTATTTTCAATTAATTTTAATTAGTAGATAGTGGGTAACCACAAAGGCAATGAAATAAATACAACTGTCTTGAGGGAATATTAATGTGATGGTGGTCTGAAGAATAAACTCTTAGGGAGAGTGACAGAGGAGGCTAAAATGCCAAGTAATTAACGGGAGATTATCAACTGCTTTCATTCTGATAGAGTCCAGAGAAAATATCACAATAATAAGTTTAAAATATTAATACTTAGAGCTTAAGTGATTTATATGCATAAATTTATCCTTCCCCATAATTATTTATATTTTCCATATTTATTCAGCTGTACAAGGGAGGTAATAGATAAGGTAATTGAGGTAGAAAAAGATTTGCCTTAAATTTCTAATTTAGTGAATGGAGGAGGTAAGATGAATATACATTAAACTACCAGCACTTTGATTCTTTAACATTCCTTAGCTATTTAACTATTGGTAGGTAGAGAGAAGTGAAAAGACATATTATGAAGAAAGCAGAGATAGTAGGCAATGAATCTCATGTTTTTTACTAGGACTAGCTATGGGGGATGATAGTTAGGTTTCCCTGTCTCAATTAAAGCTGGATATCAGCAAGCAGTAATTCCTTCCTGGAACCTTTGTGAAACAAACAACTATTAATATACATTTTATCAATAAGTTAAAAAAAATAAATTTATGAACATTAACCTAATTTTTAATAATAAAAATTCTATGATGGAAAATCAGATTAAGCAGCTCAGATCTTCTGTCACATCTACTGATTAATTCTCAGGAGGAAGTGTGCATATGAGTTTGAATTTTATTTCTTAATATTTGTTTTTGTGGGGACTTCATGCAAACAATGGGATTCTCTGTAACTGGTCCTTTTTGCATTTAAATGTCTCAATTTAAAAATTTTGTTTGATTTTGAATTAATAATAATTTTCCTTATTTGGAATCTTATTACAAACTTATTTATCACATTTCCTATTTCCATTTTCCATTTCCCAGCAAGTCACACTTATTTTTCAACAGGGTAGGCAATAATCTATTAAATCACATTTCCACCTTTGTAAATATCAAACACTTATGGTTCCCTAAGTAAAGCTGACCTTTTTTGAAATTATTATTGACTGTGGCATCTAAGGAAGAAACATAGGAAGAATAAATGAAACATTTATAAAACAGAATTTTTATACATCCATAAATAAATATTATAAATATAATTACTCTTTAGTTCATAAAGCTGCAATGAAAATGACAATATCATGTGTTCATCTGTTTTTCCAGTTTCTCCTCAACAACAGGGAAAGAGTAAGAAATTGTGGATTTCATAGTAAGACAACAACAACAAAAACTCCACAACAACAATCTTTTCCTACAGTGTTAGTATTGAGTGGCTACTTGCATAATCATTTTTTCTACCCATATTAAAAAAAAAAATTAATTTTTCCCATTCTATTGCAAAACATAAGAAAAAAAAGTTGTGAGGGTTTTTTTGGTTTGGTTTTTTGTTTGTTTGTTTTTGGTATTTGCCAATCAATACAGAGAGGCAATAGGCAAAGGAAAAAACCATTATCTTTGAGTGGAGATGAGAAGAGAATTTATGTTGAAGGACAGAGATAATAGACTAAAAGGAAGGAAGGCTCAGTATTGAAGAAAGTATTGAAAGAATGGGATGGGAGAATGAAATGATCTTTGCTTATTTGATTTATAATATTAGGTTCAATGGCTGCACCTTTATGGTGCTACAAGTCTTTGCTTAGAATATATTTGTAAACAATGATGCCTTTGTTTCATTGAAGTCTCACATCGAAATCTTATTTGCTATGGTTTGAATGTGTCCCCTAAATTTAACGTATTAGAAACTATTCCTTAATTCATGTGTTGATTGGAGATGAGGCTTTGGGAGGCAATTTGGATTAGATTAGATCATCAGGGTGGGGCCTCCATGATGGGACTTGTGGCTTTATAAGAAGAGGAAGAGGGACCTAAGCTGGCATGTCCTTGCCCTCTTGCCATGTGATGCCCTCTGTCATGTTATGACAGTATAAAAGCCCTTTCCAGAACCTGCTGCCATGCCCTGGGACTTCTCAGTCTTTGGAACTATGATACAAATAAATTTCTTTTCTTTATACACTACTCAGACTCAGTTATGCTGTCATAGCAATAGAAAGCAGACGAAGACACCACAAAACTCATCTGACCCTGAGAAACCAAATATTAGTGACAGCGAAGCATGTTTTCATAAACTAATGGAATCTGAAGCCAAGAATCTGAAACCACATTCATAGAAACTCAACCATTCTAAGTACCCTTCTACTGACTAAATGAAGGGAAATGAATGGAACTACATTTACAGGCTGTGTAGACTTTGTAAGCACACGTCAAAAGTATGAAGGATAAATAATTTTTGTCAAAGCCGGGGAAAGACCTAGGTCCTCCAACTCATCTTTTCCCCTACAATTGATATTGCTTTTTATTTCTCATTTTCAGGCTACTTTCCCAGATAAAAAGACATAATTAAGTTTGACAAGAAAGCATTCTTTTTGTATAAAGAGAAATGTTTTAATACTCTCACACGTTTCTACTTTATTCCTTGATAATTCAGGATGTCGACACAAAAAAGTGTGACTAGAGAAGGATAACCAGTATGATAAAGAATTAGCCAATCATCATCATGTATAGAAAACATATAAAAGGACAGAGAGTGAGTGATTTAAAGAAGGCAATATATTAAAAATTATCTATGATCACTAGGCTGTCTTTAGAAAGATGAAAAATGCTTATGTTGGGCAATATCAGAAGACAAAACTATTCTAGGGACATGCAGTTTACAGCATAATTTATTTTACTTCAGTATAAAGGATATATATATATATATATATATATACAAATTGTGCTGTTATTGGGCCTCATATTCATTTATTACTCATTAAGTAACATTTATTTACCGCTGGGTACGAAAATTAATAAAACATGGGCTCTACTGTGGTGAAATTATGCTCTATCCGAGGAAAGGCACAGTATCATACATATAGTAGAGGGTGGTTAGGACTGTAATAGAGATAAGTACCAAATGATCCTTTGGCACTTCACAGACAGTAAATGTCATGATATCATGAACTTTGACTCATAATCTGTCCCACTACCTAGCTTTGTAAAAGAGAATGCTCAATATTTGAATGAAGTAATTAGATCCATCCATCAAAGAATAGACTACTTTGATGTACATTGTACATGTGTACTCCCTCCTAGGAAATATTCAAGAAGCAAGACATAGCCTAGTTTGAGATGCAGTGGAAGTCATTTCAATATTGGTGAGCAGTTTGAAATAGAAGAATAACCAGTAAAAACTCGCACGGCCTTAAGTTTTTGTGGGTCTGTCACTAAGATAGAAAAATAAAAATTCATTCTTCACTTTCTTACCACCTCAGCTTTAATAAATGTATTTCTTTATGAAGAGCTCAGGAGATAATCTATTAATAGATTTTCATACTGTTAAAATTATGGGAACAATTTAAATGTTAAGTAGGTATTATAAAAATAATTGGATATTGATGAAGTCTAATTATCATATGTTATTATTAAATTGAAAACATTTTCTCTAAATAATGTAACACCTATAGGAAAATAAGGATTGAAAACCAAAGCAACCAAGTGTTCCCTTCACATTGACTGTTTGTGAAAACTGCTTTGTAAGATACGGTCTTCTTAAAATTCAAAATCCTAGACAGGGAAAGGTTAGAATAAGGAGGCTATTTAAGTGATTTATGCTGACAATGATCAATTAAGATATTAACAATATAGACCTTCTGGAACCTGCTTCATTGGGAAGTATACTTGTAAGACACAGCTCTTACTCTAAAGTAAATGCTTTGTTTGTGTTTAAGAGTGTCAGCTTGTAGGTTTAGGTGATGCACCCAAACTCTTCAGCAAGGGAGGGAGGGAGGGAGAGAGAGAGAGAGACAGAGACAGACACAGACAGAGAGACAGAGATGGGGCTCGAGTGTGAGACTCAGAACTCAGTGTGACTCAGGCTGAGTGTGAGACTCAGAACTAAAGTCTAGGCCTCCTGGTTCCAAATTTTTTGTTCTTTAGTACCCTATATAGATGAGAAGTTCACCTTGAAAATTACGTGTAAAGTAGGCAAATCATGATTAGAGTAATGACTCTGTCTGAAAACATGTGTTTGGTACGACCTCATCCACAGGACCACATGAGATACTTTGAATACATCTCGTGTATTACAAACATTTCCCTTTCTGAGGACCATGGAAGCTAGTGGGAGAAAGTGAAAAAAATAGAATGACCTATGAGGAAAATCATAAAAGACACAATTTCTCTAATCCTCAGATTCCTTCTTTATTTAACAAGTTTTTCCTTTTTTGTGTAGTTTTTATTTTATACATTTTTACATAGTTAAGATCATGTCATAGTTATATATTATATCTTTATTTGTTCACATAAGTCATAATCAATTTCAATGTCACTTAAATTCTTTGTAGGTAATATTTTTATTATAAGTATAATATTTCACTTAATAAACATATATACAACATTACTTCAATGCTTTTCTAATGTTAGACATTTAGGTTGTTTTCAATTTGTGACTCTTTTAGATAACATTATGATGGAATTATTGCTACTGTTTTAAAAGTAGAATACTATTACCTATATTGTATTGTTTTGTTATATAAATCATTAACATTTATACAACATATATATTTTATTTATATATGATTTATATGATTTATATCAATAGCGATAATTAGAATGGGCAGAAGTTATGAATCTAATCTAGAGGTGCTCTAAGTGGTAAACTACAGATAGATAGAGGTAAGGAGAAAAAAGATGTAGTAAGAAAGAGAAAGAGAGAAAGAGGGAGAAAGAAAGAAAGGGAGAAAGGAAGAAAGAAAAGAAAGGAAGGAGAGAGGAGAAAGAAAGAAAGAAAAGAAAGGAAGGAGAGAGGAGAAAGAAAGAAAGAAAACAAAGGAAGGGGAGAGAAGAGAGAAAGAAAGAAAAAAAGAAAGAAGGAAAGAAAGAAAGAGAAAGGAAAGAAAGGAAGGAGAGAGAAGAGAGAAAGAAAGGAAGGAGAGAGAAGAGAGAAAGAAAGAGAAAGAAAGAAAAAGAAAGAAGGAAAGAAAGAAAGAAAAGAAAGAAAGGGAAGAAAGAAAGAAAAAGAAAATAGTTTAAGCAAGGAAGCATAATGAAGGCATTCTGGGACAATATATTTAGAAACCAGGGGATATATTTCCTTAGAGGATAAGAAGAAATATATGTAAAGCAAGAGCAAAAATTGTTAGGGGGTTAAATGGGTTGGTACATATTTATTATTTGGAGATGTTAGCATGAGGCAGTGGAAGTCCTCTTTAGAACTGTGATTACTAGGGGAGTCTTAGAAAACTTGATGTATTAGTCAGGGTCCAAACAGAAGACAGAAAACACAGCAGTATTTGACAGAGGAGATTTCATATAAATAATTTTAATTAGGTATAAAGTTGCCAACAAATAAAGAATAATTCTAAGGTGTAGGAGAGGTGGAAACTGTGGAAGCTGCTGCCATCCTTATGGCTGAGAAAACAAAAGGAGCGAGAAAACAAAAGTCACACTGCTCAGGAGGGAGTTCTGCTTCTCTGCTTCTGGTGTCTCTGAGCTCAGAGGTCAGGCCTCGTGGGTTCTGGGACTCAGACCTCTGAGGAAGGGATGCTGCTGTTACAGGAACAACTGCTATTATGAGGACACAGCTTTCTTGAGGTCCTGATCGTGAGAACCACAAGGTCACAAAGAGCCCTCAGGAAAACACAAAAGCAAGTCCTGTCTTCTTCCAAGCATGCAGCCTCCCTGTAGCAACTTTTGTTGACCAACTCTAATGGAAAGGCTGCCAAAGCACAAGTTTGCAGTCCCAGCCTCAGCATTCCAAAATATAGAACGGTGGGTTTGAAGTTGAGAAATAATCTTAACAACAGGCACCATTCATATGTTCTTACATGGATTAAATAAGAGGAAAATTGAATTTAATACATTTATTTAGGGTGAGCCACTCAGCCAAAACTCCTTCTTTACTTCTTGGATTTTGGAAATGGAAAAGCTTAAAACTAAAAAATTCCAGGTATCATCTTTTGATGCTTTTTTAAGAAAGGGAGCTACATTAAAAATAACATACAGATCAGAGTTCCTACTTTGCCACTAGATTATCTATTATGACCCTAAGTAAACTATTTCCTTCTCTTAGGCTCAGTTTACTCTCTAATCCAATGAATCTATGTCATTGTATCTAATAAAGCTTTCATGAGAATCAAAATGAGGTATCACACAAGTGCTTTGTAAATCACCAAATCGTTGGTTTTCTTTCCAAATCCAGATAGTTTCTAATATGACCTGATGAACTTCTGTAATATCTCTTATATTTATTTTATTTTATTCTTATTATAAGCAACTTAGTTTACTTACATATTATATAAACCTTTCTGAGCAGACTTTAATCTCTGATTTTATTTTCTCTCCTATGTGTGTTGCAAACATTGATGGATTTTTAGATTAATCTTATATATCATTGATTGAAATGCATCACTATCTTATCTCCCTATTGCTCAGTAACTTCAGTCTACACTGCCCAAGTTGTGGTCACATACTATTTCACAATTATTTTACACCTTATTACATCTTCATCTCTACCTACATTTGCTAATGTCTTTCTCCACAACATATTTTTGTATCATTGAAAATAGGCATATTCTCCTTTGACCTTCTACAACAGAAAAGTTTATTCTGTGTGAGCACACGGTGCATGCATGTTTGTATGGAAATCTCTTTATTTTATAGCATATTTTGTCATTTGTTGACAACATTCTCCTTAAGAGATGGTAAGCCTTCAGGGATTAGAGGCCATTTTTGTATCAGTGTCTCTTGCAGTACTTTGTAGGTCATAAACAGACAATAGACTTGTTGCATAATGTATTAGAGGAAGACTTGGCAGAACTTTGTGTTCAGGGTGGTACAAGGGATGAAGGAGACAAAGAAACCAAAGATGACTCATAGTTGTGAGTCTAGGAGTGTTGAGGACTTCATGTAATATATAAATTTGGAAAAGATGGATCAGAGGAAGGTCATGGACATTTGTAAACATGCTCAGATTTAGTTTTAGGAGAACACTTAATTGAATTTTATTCAATTATTAAACTGTTTTAGAGATTAGGCAAAAGAACAATAAGCAATGTTATGGTTATAGATTTATACCTTAGTGGTTGAAATTTAAAACAAACAAGTAAGTGAATTTCTTAAAGCCTAAGAGAGTGCCTTTCACAAAATAAAATTTATTAAACAGATACCATGTGCAAGGATACATTGGTGAATACAATGGACAAAGTTCTTAATTTGTGAAGCTTGCAGATTTACTGCTGTAAATGAGTAGAGGCAAGATAAAAAATAAAACCCTTAAGTTTGGGTTCTTTCATATTCAGTCATTCAACAAATATTTTTTGAGTGTCATTCATAAACTAGTTTTTGGGCTGTATTCTTGGGGATATAGCAATAAATGTATCAGAGAGTTTACGGTCTTATAAAAAACAAGTAATATAAATTTGATGAGTATTATGAGGTGCAATAGAGTAGCGTGCTTTGAGAACACTTGTCATGGGTACTCAACCTAGAGTAGGCTGTTAGGAAAGACCTCTTGGGAGAATGAGGCATAGGGATGCATCTGGTGGGAGAAGTGTATTTTGGCAGAGAACATAATGATTGAAGAACCAAAGGTGAAAAATAGTATATCAAGTTCAGGAGTGTAAATAGCACTAAATGAAAATATGGTAGGGATGCAGTGTAGTGTGTGTGAAAGGACTAGAGACACAGGTGTGCCCACATAATGGGGAACTCTGTAAATTATGTTACTAACTCAGAATTATATTTTAAGCATGTTGTTAAGCCACTTGTAGCTATGAATAATTGATAGAATAAATTGAACTCAAACAAGCTATCACCAGAATATGGCTCTAATTTCCCCAATGACTACCTTTAACTGAATGATGTCTACTTTCCTTTCTCTCTTCTTTGACAACATTCTAGTAAGATCTCTCACCCTCCATTTTAAAACTGCTTTATTGAGTTATAACTCAATTCAAAACTATATACAAATTTAAATTATGGAATTTAATACATTTTGACATATGTACATGCCCATGAATCCATCATCACAACCAAGACAATGCACATATGCATCACTCCTTAAAGTTTTCTCATCCTCTGTGTCATCCTCCTTTTCTCACCCCCCTTACCCTACCCTAATCTCACCAGCCCTGATCTGCTTTCTGTCACTGTCAATTGGTATTCATATTCCATAATTGTGTGTAAGTGGAATAAAACACGATGTGCTCTTTCTGTTTGTCTTCATTCACTTAGTATAATTATTTTGAGATCCATCCATGCTGTTGCATGTATCAATAGTTCATCCCTTTTTTATAGACCAGCAGTATTTCATTAAGTGTACAACACTTTATTTATCCATTCACCTGCTCATGAAGATTTGCTTTTCCTCACACACTTGGGTTACCAGTACTCAGCTGAAGACTTGAGGGACCTCTCTACAGCTATCTAGAACTCTCTGTTTGCTCAGCTCTTTCTTCTCCAGTATTCTGTCTAGAGAAAGACGGACAACTTGACATCCCTGGACCCTCAGGTCTCTTAAATTAGGGACACCACTGGGCTTTTTTAGGTTCCTCTCCCTGCCTCTCCATAGGGATCTAGAACTCTCTCTTTGCTTAGCTCTTTCTTCTCCAGTACTCCCTCTAGAAAAAGTTACACACGATGACATCGCTGTACCCTACAGTCTGTCTTAATTTAGCGGGATGGCTGGGCTTTTTTCAGGTTCTTCTTCCTGCACAATGACCTGTATACTCTCTATAGATTGTAAGCTGGGGGCTATTGCACAAATTATTTTTTCCCTCCTCAATCAGGAATCACTGTCTTGGGCTGCCTGATATCCAACATCTAAAATCTGTTGTTTCATATATTTTACCTGGTTTTGTTCATAGCTTCCATTGTAAGTGTAAATCCAGTCCCTGTTTCATCATCATGGCTAAAAGTGGAAGTTTCTTTTTGGTAATATTCAGTTATAGAAGTCTTATTTTTATAACTATGACTTATTTTAATGTATTAAAGATATAGTCGAGTCCAACCACAAAATGCCAGCCTCTTGTTCATTTCCATGCCTCGCTCCTCTTTTAAACGGATGCCTCGCTCATGGCTCAGGGATCTGCAGTGGGAAAGAAGTTATAGTCTGTTTTCTCACTCTTCCTCTGGCTCTTTCAATTATCATAATCTCTCAAGCTGTGGACTCTTCTGAGGCTGGGGCAGGGGAATGGAAGCTAGAAGAAAGGCGGGTGGGCTTTAGATAATTTTTACTATTTTATTTGTACTCTTTGGTTTGATGCCCTTGATATTTGCAAAAACTCTCTCATGAGTTGCATTTTTGGGTTCTTTGGAGGCCTCACAGAAACTTCCAAATGACAGTTTCCACACATCTAGGAAATATACCTTCTGACAGGACGTTTGCAAATGCTTCCTCCTCCAGCTGCTATGTGGATATGTAACCACATTCACCCTTGATATCTCTTTATCTCACCAGGCACCCTACTGAGATGAGTTCTCTTTAAAAGAGCTACTTTCCATGGCATCCATTTGGCCAACAGAAAATTCATCATGCTTACCATACCAAGTAGCAGGAAGGCAGGCTTGCCACGCCGTACCCTCCTTCCTTGCTCTTGTCTCCACTACTGCTCCAGCTGGCCTTTAACCTCCAGAATCCTCCCATTAATATGCAGGTATGAGTTTCTAAATAATGCACACATACACCCTTCCTCTCCCTAAGGGGACGTATCTCAAGCTATCCCCAAATGTCTTCATATTTCTTTTTTTTTTTTTTTTTTGTGACAGAGTCTCACTCTGTCGCCCAGGCTGGAGTGCAGTGGCTCGATGTTGGCTCAGTGCAAGCTCCGCCTCCTGAGTTCACACCATTCTCCTGCCTCAGCCTCCTGAGTAGCTGGGACTACAGGCACCCGCCACCATGCCTGGCTAATTTTTTGTATTTTTGGTAGAGATGGGGTTTCACCGTGTTAGCCAGGATGGTCTTGATCTCCTGACCTTGTGATTCTCCCTCCTCGGCCTCCCAAAGTGCTGGGATTACAGGCATGAGCCACCGCACCCAGCCCATATTTCTTTAGTCTGGTAATCTGCATATATATCTTAGTAATTTAGTAAACATTCAGGAGCAAAGTAAAATGGCAGTCCCTAATTTTTGCAAGCAACTCAGTCTCCCAGATGTTTTATTGTCCTTAGCATTTTCCTCACTTGGCTTGAGAGGTTGATGATACCCCTCTCTTATCTTTTCCTTAAGGAAGGGTAGGATTAATATTAAAGAATATGTTAATATTGAAACATACGTTAGTCTCCTATTAAAATAGATATTTGAGTTTCTAATGGTTGTTTCATTCTCTTTGCTGTGTTTTAACAAGTCCCGCATGAGTGTATCTAGAAACTTTCTTTAGAATGTGATTATAGTGATTCATTCCCATCCAAAATTCAAGACATAAGGAATTTTGTCATTTAACATCTTGTTGAGACTGGATCAAATATTCCTTTTGGAATGATCACTATAGCTGCAGTGTGGGAAATAGAAGAAAGGGAAGACAAATAGGACATTATTTATTTATTAATACTTTGTTCTTAGCTTTGTTGAGGTATGATTAACACATATAAATTGTGTATATTTTAGGAATACAACGTGATATTTTTGCTAAATGTATACATTGTGGAATGACTACCACAATTGTGCTAACATATCCAACAACTTGCCTATTCGTCTTTTGTGTGGTGGGTTGGGGACAGAGGGGTGAGAATACTGGAGATCTACTTTCTTAGCAAATTTCGAATATAGGACACCTTGCTATATTAACTATAGTCATCACGCTGTACATTAGATCTACAGACTATTTGTCTTATAACTGAAATTTGGTATTCTTTGGCCAATATCTCCTCTTTTCTCTCATATTTAAAAGACTATGGTTCATAATAATTCCAGGTATCAAGCTGAAGTTACTCCTGAAAGATATGGAGAACAGCTTTTTTTTTTTTTATTAAAACTTCAGAGACACTGCAACTGGGATCTAAAATCCTGGGGAGCCAGCAGTAAGGGTGTTGAGGCTGCTACTGATAGAGACAGTGATTGGAGGTGGAGGTCTCCTTTAATTGTGTCTAAGAAAAGGAGATTTATTCTATTTGTCTTGGTTCTCCTGTGGGTCAGAGTCCAGGTTCTCTAATTTCACATTTATGGGACCAATCCATTAACTCTCGCAGAAAGTATGAAAACCATCTCAAAAGGTATTTCTGGCCTACCAAGGAGGTTATGTTAGATCTAGAAAATTCCTCCTATATTATTGAAACCAAATTTAAGAGAAGCCTTAAATTCTCTTCTTAGTACACATTTTTTACACCTCGGGGGAATAGATCATTTAGATCCATCTTGAGCAGTTCTTGGGGCACTGTTTGGTATGTTTGTCTCTTATTAGGCTCCATTTTTCTAAATCTTAGTTAAAAAGAGGGATAAATTTAGATAAATCAAATTTCTGTTCAAATGCCATCTCCTCAGAAATATTTTTTCTATCAAAAGAGCAGCTATCATTTTCTATCCCTTTATCCTACATTATTTTCCTTTATAGCTCATCTCATTACCTGACATTATTCTGTATATTTTTATATTTATTTGTTTGTCTATCTCATTGAAATGTTAGTTTTATGAGGATAGAGACTTAGTTTGCTTTATGAGGATAGAGACTTAGTTGCTTCTGTATCTCCAGTGCTTAGAACAATGCCTGACATATAATAAATGTTCAGTAAATACTTGTTGCATTACTATGTTGAGTAGAAGACTGGACCTTTGTTGAACTTCTCTCTCAGCACAACATCATTTCCATTATTTCTTTGTAAGATTTGATGCTGAGGATTTCCCTTCACAGTGTTATCTAACCCTTTTATACAGGAAACAGTCCCAGTACTTGGCATGACATTGCAGCTAGACATGGGATCCAAACATCTAAGGTGCCATTGTGGAAAGAGACAGTTTATCACAGGGACCCACGCCCAGGAAAACAAATAGAGAGTCCAGTTATCTGAGTTGGTGTTCTCGAAACAGGAAGTGGCTCTTTTACTAAAGTTGGAACATATAAACCAGTCAAGATGGCTTGATTATGAGTCCCTTTAATACTGAGCCAAACTTTTACATTGCTTTGGACTAAAGACTGGATTGTTAACTACATTTGTACAAAACTAATCCTGAAGTGGAAGGTGAAGTAACTCCACCTGAAGGAGAAGGGAAGATGAACTGTGAAGAAGCAATAGACACTTTGGGCTTTCATGTAACTGTGGCAACACGAATCCCAGGCAGTTTGCCATGATGTTGAAATTGATGGTTACCAAAATGGTCAAAAAGGACTTGCTTCACTAAAGTGACCAGAACATTTCGTTCGAAATTATCAATTGTGTAACACTTTTAAAACATAATACAATGGCCATTTATATGACTACAAAAGTATTTATCTTTAAAAGTTCCAGGGAACATTTCTTTCTGGTGTTTAGGGTCCATCCAAAAATCAACGAGTACTTAGCAGCAATACAGTTGGAATTAAAATCCCATTAAGTCTCACTTTGTGAGTTTCCCTAATTAAAGTCTCACTCTACTTCTCAGTAAATACTTATTAGAGGAATCATTAGGTGAAGTCCCAAATTATTAATGTTTGAATATAAATATCAAATATGCTACAACAAGTATCCAAATGTTTCATGCAGTGTCATTAATATAACTGAATTAGTCTGGAAAATGTCATCAGAAATGTCTTCAATGTCAGGGAGGGTAGCAGGAGGGGCTGCTACTCTCACTGATGATCATGAACTTGTTTTTCCTTGTCCTCCTACATTTACTCTCATTCAAGCAAAATGGAATTCATTTTTGGAGAGTTATAAACAGGATTATCTCAAAGATACCTTTCAGTCTCAAATCCCTTGTACCTTTAACTGTGCTTTTCAGTGTTATCTGTTTTCCTCCTAGCACTATCAGAGTCCTGTGTGTGAACTCAGGTGAGGATTCTGGTCAGGCAGACACTTCAGTCCATCAGAGCAACTCTACTTTTAGCTCTCTTTTTATACTGGGATTTGCAGTATATTTTCATTTGAAGACTGTTTTGTGTATAAAAGCAAAGCATTTTGGGGGCAAAGAAGATACAGTGAAACAGAGTACAGGCCAATGAACCTCTAGATAAAAGACTTTTTTTGTTGTTATTCCAAAGGTCATTTAAATATGGTTAGATCTATCACCTCTATTATTGATTAATATTTAAATATATTTGTCATATCACTCAATTACCAATGCATAAGCACCACTTTTCTGAGGAAAGGAACATTGATGTATCTCAGCCTGCTACTTAAGTGAGATAATTAATATATCTCTGGAATTATCTATGCATGGTAGACCTTGATGTTTGTCTGAAAAGGATAACCAAATTCATTCCCAGGAATAAATTACATATGTTTAAAAGACATATTAAAGAGACTAATTAGGTAGAAAAAGCTTCTTCTTCATATTAACACAATACATTTAATTATAGCAATGAGAATGCAAAGAAAATGGTATTTGAAGAGGGAAATTAAAAGGGTGAGGGAAATTCAGAATCCAGAATAATCACAACGTGAGCCCAAAGAAGGTAAATATTTTTGAGGAAGTTATAGTTTAACAATAGTTTGATATGACACTTTTCTTTTTTTTTCTTGAGATGGAGTCTTGCTCTGTTGCCCAGGCTGGAGTGCAGTGGCAAGATCTCAGCTCACTGCAAACTCTGCCTTTTGGGCTCAAGCAATTCCCCTGCCTCAGCCTCCCGAGTAGCTGGGATTACAGACATATGCTACCACACTCGGCTAATTTTTGTACTCTTAGTAGAGACAGGTTTCACCATGTTGGCCACGATGGTCTCGAACTCTTGACCTCGTGATCCACCCACCTCGGCCTCCCAAAGTGCTGGGATTACAGACTTGAGCCACTGCACCCAGACCAAAACTTTTCAAATATAGTATTCAACTTGGCATTATTATTAATCTTAGGTTCTGTACCTTGGGAAGAATATGAATTGCAATATGAGAAATATGCAATATCATTACATATTTGGGTAATGATAGAGCAATGATTATTATGGCAGGGAACCTCTGATTTAAGAGAAACATTGAGCAGTCTGAGTTAGAAGACAAAGAAGTGGGGTCCTGAGCTAAGCTTTACCAAACATTACTGACCATAGACAATTCACATTCCCTGTCTAGGTTCCAGTTTTTCTATAATTTGAAGATGTCGAATTAGTGATCTTTAAAGTTATTTCAGTTATAGCATTATACAAATGAAAATAAAATAGAAAGCTTAGATTCAAAGCACATGTGGTATCCCAATGAATTGATTTCTGATAAAACCCACTTGAGTTAAAAAAAATGTGATTTTATAGCAGCCTGTGTGCAAGGGGCAAACAATTTTTAAACCAGAAGATAAATAGAAGGAGTGATTGTAAGAGATTATTAAGAAAACTGAAAAGAATACATTTGGCATTCCTGAGGAAAGTGAACACTGCCTCTCGAATTATTTTTGCTTGAGAGGAGAGTGGCCTTTGGCTTCTCACCTATCTTTTTGGTTGGCTTTAAAAACTTGGATTTAAGTCCCACCGAAGTTGAATATAAAATGTATAGAAAATTCCACTGCTCAAAAAAAAAAAAAAAACACTCCTTCCACAAATTGCCACTATGTATGATAGTTTGCCATTTGAGACGTATCATTGAATAATCTTAGTTGCAAACAACAACATTCACTCCAATAGTTTTAGTAGGAAGTGATTTATTTGAAGTCTATTGGCAGCACCAGAAAACCTGTATAGGCCAAGGGGACCAGGCTTAAATCCTAAATATCTAGGAAAAATATGCCTAGGGAACAGCTGTCCCAGAGTGAAGCCAAGGGAATGCTGTAGCAAAATAGCATTTTCATCAGTTGATGTTTACAGCTGATTATGCTCAGAATTTTATGGTTAGGTATTGCCCCCCTTGTGGATTTTAGTATTTTTCTCTGATTCTGGCAGATTAGACGCAGTCCCTATTGTCCTCACCATAGTGAGGTGAAATCCATGTTGTTGAGCTTATAGTTCACTTACCTTCCTGACCATATTCAGGGGCCCTTTGAGCAAATACTAAAGTACTTGAAGAAAGAGACTACGACTACAATACAATTTTCACATTTTTCTATCTCTACTACAGAGGAGTTCTTTTTGGTGAGTATTCACATAAGATATAAATATTCTCACCTTTGGCTCGTATCTCTTTCTCAGTCTTGTTAATAATTATCCAATTTTATTCCTTCCATGTGACTGCTCATTGGGTGAAAACTTTAGCCATTGCCAATTAACTGGTAGATCTCTACCTCTGATCCTATCACTGGATGTACTGTAGTTTGTTTCAACATTAATGCATTGAAGGACATTTGTGTTGCTTACATTTTTTGGCTATTCCAAATAAAGCTCCTGTGAAACTTCTAATATACATTTTCATAGAATGCCATGTTTTTGTTTCTCTGGAATAACTGTTCCCAAATACAGTTGTTTGTTATATGATAGTTGGATATTTATTTTGTTTGTATTTTTCTTTTTCTGTCTTTTTTTAAGAAAACGCCAAATTGTTTTCTGAGTGACCTGATTTATCTACACCCTCACCAAAATTTGGTGTTTTCACTATTTTTGGTTTTAGTCATTCTGATAGGTGTGTAGTGATCTCAATGTGATTTTACTCTACCTTTCCCTAATGACTAATAATGTCAAACATCCTTTCATGTACTTATCTGACATCTGTTTATACTATTTGATGCAATGTCTGTTCATGTCTTTTGCCCAATTTATTATCAGATGTTGAATTATATGAATGCTTTATATATTCTAGCTACTAGTTTTTTCATTGGATACGTGATTTCCAAATATTTTTTCCAGTCTATAGAACATGCCTTTACTTGCCTCACATGGTATTCTATAGAACAATAGTTAAAAAAATTGACGAGGGCTGGGTGTGGTGGCTCACGCCTGTAATCCCAGCACTTTGGGAGGCCGAGGTGGGCGGATCACGAGGTCAGGAGATTGACACCATCCTGGCTAACACGGTGAAACCCCATCTCTACTAAAAATACAAAAAATTAGCCGGGCGTGGTGGCAGATGCCTGTAGTCCCAGCTACTAGGGAGGCTGAGGCAGGAGAATGGTGTGAACCTGGGAGGCGGAGCTTGCAGTGAGCCGAGATCACGCCACTGCACTGCAGCCTGGGCGACAGAGTGAGACTCCGACTAAAAAAAAAAAAAAAAAATTGATGAGATCTAACTTATCAATTTTTTCTTTTATGGGTTGTGCTTTTGATGCCAAGTTCAAGTACTCCTTGCTTTTAGCTCTTCATCCTAAAATTAGTCTCTTATTCCTTGATTTGTGATGACTTGGTTGAATTATTTTTGTCAAATTTTCAGAGGAATTTACACTTTATATCCATCTGATAAGGGGAGAAAGGACATGAGAGGAGTAGAAAAGCATGGGCAATGTATTATGTCACAAAGAGCACAGTTTTTGGTGTCAGACAGACTCAAGAGTGAATTGATTGGTTTGGCAACATATTGGCTATGTGACATCAGTTGATTTGCTTCTGTGTATACCAATTTTTGATTATCAAAACAGGAATAAAATATCCGTATCACAAGTTGGCATTATAGATTAAAGAACAGAGCATTTGGCATTTGATATGTACTCAATAAAGAGAAAAAACAAGCTGTCAAGATTAATATAATTTATCATACAACAAAGCATGTGTCAGCATTTATTGGTGTAGGGGAATTTAGTTATAACACCTTATATTCTTATATTGCCATTCAAGGTACTGAAGAAGACAGGAACTTGAGATATTATTCTGAAGTAAGAGAGCATTTCTTTGGGTAGCAATAAGGAACAGAAATCACCAAAGAAGATATAAACAAAAAAATGAGCATGGTGGGAGATGTGTCAGACATAACCAGTACTCCTTAATGTCTTGCATTCTTCTCTGTCCTGGTCAAACAGAAGACTACACCTTCTAGCCCTGTGTTTTGGTGGTGACATGTGACGATATCTGGCTAATGGGCAGTGAAGAGAAATGGCATGTACCACTTAGAACTGAGGGAGTAGACCACTCTACATCATCCTCTAGCTCTCTTTTCCCTCTCTGTGGCATCCTAGAAACTATGGGGCATGTTGGAGCCTCAAGTTAGAAATAGGTTTTATTTCTACTATAGTCACCAATGGAAGGGAGCTGCCTATGGGAGAGTCTTCAGAGGACTTTGAATCAGGAAGAAATAAACTTTTCTGTGTGAAGACAGTGGCATTTCAGTTTATTTCCACAGCTTGAGCTAGCCAATTCTTACTAATACAGAATTTTTTTTTTGAGACAGAGCGATCTGGGCTCACTGCAACCCCAGCCTCCCAGGTTCAAGTGATTCTCGTGCCTCAGCCTCTCAAGTAGCTGGGATTAAAGGCACGTGGCAACATGCCTGGCTATCCTAATCTCAAACTCCTGACCTCAAGTGATACACCCACCTTGGCCTCCCAAAGTGCTGGGATTACAGGCATGAAAGACCATCACCGGCCCAGAATATTTTCCAATAATGGTCACAGCTTAGTCTGGCAGTGCTTCCTACTAAAACTCAACAGCAAGGTACGTCTTAATATGTTTATATTCAAATGCTTGACTTTTTGGAAGTGAACTTGTGGAACTTAAATGTGGGTTAAAAATAATTTATAGCAAATTAAAATAGTATTTTATATTAATTATAATATATATCACAATATATGAATTAAATTATTTTTATTTAAATTATCAATAAAATAAGTTGCAAGCAATAGTGACCAATTAATTTTAATGTAATGTTCCATGCTGATATTTTTAATCTTCACAAATATGAGACTGCATCTTATCTCATTTAATATTAATGAAGTTCTTATCTTTTTGTTTTGCGTTTGGTGCTAGTAAGAACTGAGAATTCTAATTTGAAATATTTACTATTGAAAACTACAAAATATATTTCACTTTGTTAAAATATTTGTAGGATTTTCTTCTTAATAGTAATCTGGAATTAACAAGGGGACCTATTTACTTTGAAGGTCATTATCTGTAGAAACATAATTTCTTCTGTAATATGAAAATCAAAGTCTATCATCATTCTACTTGAACAGATTATTTTTTTGTCTCATCTTATTTATTTATTTATATTTATTTAGAGGCAGGGTCTTGTTCTGTCACCCAGGCTGGGGTGCAGTGATGTGATCTCAGCTTACTGCAACCTCCCAGGTTCAAGCAATTCTCCCACCTCAGCCTCCCAAGTAGCTGGGGTTACAGGTGTGAGCCACCACGCCGGGCTAATTTTTTATTTTTTGTGTGTGTTTTTAGTAGAGACACGGTTTTGCCATGTTGGCCAACCAACATGGCCAACATTATACCTTATTATATCTTATTTTCCTATACCCAAGAAGGACCAATTTTTTTTTCTTACAATGATACCAATTGCTATGTAATTGAAGAAAAACTAATTTGGTACTATAATTTGATATAATAAAATGTTAAGATTTTTTCTATTACTCTACTTACAAAATAACTGATTTTTATCTGAAAAGCTAGTTGTTTGTCTTTAAAATTTTAAATGCATCAAGACTTTCTTATCTGTCTTAACCCTGCAAAGTGAATTATAAATCCTTGCTTAACACTTATTAACATTTATTAATAACATTTCAATCTTAAGTATTTGCAAAAAGTATTTTCTACCTTTTTTTCAGCTATACTATTATTTACTAGATATTAGCACATGTAAGTTCTAGATACAACATTTTGTTCTTTTGGAGAGCTATCTGAGTTTGGTGTGCAAAAATAAATGTTCATATTAGCCATTCATAATTTAGCAGTTATTTAGATCTATATGTTTTAAACGTATTAATGATTTATAACTTACATTACTTGTATAGTGTGGTCAAATTAAGTAGCTAAGGTTTGAGTAACTTCTTTATTAAAAAAGAAAAAGAAAAGAAAAAGTGTGATCTTTGTGCTTGCTTGAGATATTAGGACTCTTACCTGCAGACTTCTTTTTATTACATAAAAAAAGATCTGAATACTGTCAGCCTAGAGTGGATTCAAATGAGCTGTATGTGAACAGCTGCCCTAAGCAGTTAGATTCCCTGAGCCTTTTGCAAAAAGACAAGCATCTCATGCCCTGGAAAGGGCGCCTGGAGCTTAACAATATAAAAGTTGAAACTGGTTGAGAGTACTACAACATCTGAGGATCTGAAACTAACTTATTTTGTTTACCACTTCATTACACTTAGCATTACATTCATACTGCATGAGACTATTCCCCATTTTTGACACAAAACTGTACTTTTACTAACTTCAGGCACCCTGGCTTATACCATCAGCCTTAGGCTCTATTACTTTTCCCTCCCTCCTCTCTAAATGTTCAAGCTCTACGTCTTCATTTGGGCCTTAAATAGTAAATAGGTATTCTATATATTGAAACACCACCTTACAATACTTTACAATACTGAAGAGTGATTTAGATAACACTTGCTCTCTTGCTTTCATATGTTAATGTTACCATTTTGGGGGGATATTTTGGGATTGGTTTTCTTGATTGATGAAATGGCCCACGGATGCAGTCAGTGAGTTGGAGTTCATGAAGGTATTCAGGGTTGAATATCTACAAAGTCTGCTTTTTCTGCCTTTGAGAACTGTGATTTCATGATTGAGTTTGTCACATGGTGAATAAGCAAAAAGAAAACAATCTTCATGAAGTTTCAGCTTGATTGCCAAAGAGTGGTTTTCAAAATGGCAATTTGCTGCTTCCATGTTGTAGGATAACATTTTGTTTACCCTGAATTGTTAAAATCAATTGTGGTTGCAATTCCAGATGGGCCTACCTTTATAATGTAAGGTTTGAATGACTTGTCAAAAGTGCTAAGCTCTAGATTTAGAGTTTCAAAAAAAACCCTTTGATTTTCCCAATGTGATACTATGAATCTTTGAAATGCCTTGACTTTGCCCAGGCATCAAGTTTCCCTGCAGAGCATACAGGCTTTGTGTTCAGTATTTTGATCCCCAAAGGAATGCCTTTTGGAAATGCCAAGCTAGCACAAATCCTAAAGCTTCTAAGTGCCTGCTGCTCTACTACTACTGTTGTGTGTCTTGTTGACATTTCCTTTATGTACTTCAAAGACATTGAAACAAATCAGAAAACTGTATCAAGGGGTGAGGGAAAATAGCAGGAGAGATTACATTTCATTGTTCCTTTTATTCTTCAGCTCTGGTTCCTAGACTCTCAGACAAGTTGAGTGAGATGAAAGGTGGTGCCTGCTGTTTTACTGAAAGAGTCTTGGTTCCTGTTGCTCAGGTACAAGCTCTAAGATGAATATATCACAGCTATATCTTCAGAATGTCTTAGTTCTCTTCTGAAAGAAAGAAATGCAGCTGTGCATTTTTAGGGCATGCAACTGGGATAGGAGAAAAAAATAAAAATGACTTTAGGCTTACTGTGGTCACAGAAAGACTTCATAAGGAAACCAAAAATTTTAAGACTTTTTTGGATTATTTTTACTTTTGTTGCTGTATATATTTGGGAGGTTATTGAGCTGTCTTTCCCTGTGTTGTTGGGAGAAGAATGTTGGACCAGAAATCCATAGAACTGGGGGTTGGAATTATGGCTTCAACATTCTCTAGCTCTGTGAATTTCGCCAAATTACTTAGTTTCTCTACTTATATCTTTCCCTTTATAATAGGACAGATTTGATAGTCCCAATATTTTATATTTTACAGGACTATTGTGAGGCTGAAGCACTGAAGCAATGTAAGAAATTGTTGGAATTGCTTCATAGAAGTTGGGCCCAGCAGATCTTTGGTACTTTTTCCAACATTTATATAAACACATTATCTCACCATGTGTTTGCTTAGTAACATTGCAGATTTCAATAGGCATACTCACCAAATTGTGAATCTTGGACTGGGAGAGTAGATTGGTCTGAGATTTTCCCCAATGTCATAGGCTTTTACCAACAGAGTGTTCAAATTTCAGGTATTCTACCTTGCTTACATTTTGGATTGGGTACCATGTGCTAAAGGAATGTGCAGTGGCCTGAGAGACTCCTGTTGTTTTCAAGAAGGTTCTGCCTTGGGAGTTAACTACAGAATAGTAACACAATGGATTAATGTGGTACTTTTACTTTTCTTCTTTTTATTATTTCCCTCCTTCCTGCCACAAACAGCTGTGCACTTACAATCTATCTATATGAACAAAAGAACTATTCATTCTAGTGCTCACATTTGCTTGTAGGAGTTCGAATTTTGTTATCATGAGTTTAAGTCTTTAGAAAATTGGATATGCAATATCCACTTAATTTTTGAACTTATCTATTCATTGAAGGAAAGGCAATATATTTCAGTAGAAACAACAAGAAAATACGAATATGAATTTGGTGCACTGATTTCTTATTTGGCCATTTTTCTTTTTGCTGAAGAAAGAGAGTCTGTAAAGAGATGAAAACATCTATTTGGAATAGACTGACTTACGGAATGGAAATACCTTTTATTTGGGCATTGAGGGTGAGTGGAGAAAGGGTCTACTTTGTTTGCATCACACCTCTATGAAATAAAGCATGGCATTTTATTTATGCCACTGTCTTATTCCATTCAGTGTTGCTACAAAGGAACATCTGAGGATGAAAAGACACTTATTTGGCTCATTCTGCAGACTGAACAAGAAACACGGCACCAGCGTTTGCTTCTGGTGAGGGCCTCAGGCTGCTTCCACTCGTGGTGGAAGGTGAAGGGGAGCTGTTTTGTAGAGATCACATGGTGAAAGAAAACAAGAGAGCAATAGAGGTGCTGGGCACTTTCTAACAACCAGCTCTAGCAGGAACTAATAGAGTGAGAACCCACTCACCACCCCCACACCTCCTCCAGGGAAGACATTGATCTATTCGTGAGGAATCTGTGCCCAGGACCCAAACACTTATTAGACCCCACCTCCAACATTGGAAACAAATTTCAACATGGGATTTGGAGGAAACAAACATCCAAAATATAACACCTACTTATACTTTCTTTTCTTCTAGTCAAGATTTTCACTCTGAATAGATAATAAAGAAAGAAGAGAAAACCCATACCACCTACCTAAGCAGTTTAACCCAATTTTTTGTTTAAAAACATACAAATAAGTAAAGATGAATCAATTAGCAGAAATGTAATCAAAGCTAGCAACACAAAAGACAATGAAAAAGGGGAAAAAAGAAAAGAAAAAGACAACTGACTCTGGATAAATCAATAAAATTCATGGAAGAAAATATAACTTTAAATGCATTTCGTTTAAATGCTTACAGCAATTCAAAGATTTTGTTTTTCATTAAATAAACGAATATGCTCCTTTTAGAAAAGTGAAACCTTCAAAAAGGAAGAGTTAATGTCAATTTAAAATATTGGCCAAATTTTTTAAAGTTAACAGTAGAACTGGAGAAAAGTTCAAGTAAATCTTGTAGAATATCATTTAAACAAAGATGTAAAGTTTGACAGAAAGGATGAAAGATATAGAGAGACAACATCCATCTAAGTGAAAATAAAGGGGATAAGTTTTGAAGAAACCTCAGAGGAAATACATACAGTGCTAAGCAGGGTTAAAGGAGAAATATAGAATGTAGTAAAAAAAATTTTTAATTTATTTCCATAGGTTATGTGGAAACAGGTGGTGTTTGTTTACAGGAGTAAGTTCTTTAGTGGTGATTTGTGAGATTTTGGTGAAGCCATCACCTGAGAAGTATACACTGCACCCAGTCTGTAGTCTTTTATCCCTCACCCCCTTCCTGCCCTTTGTCCAAGTCCCCAAAGTCCATCGTGTCATTCTTACACTTTTGCATCATCATAGCTTGGTTCCCATTTTTGAATGAGAATATACAATATTGCTGTGGGTTTGTCATAGATGGTTTTTATTACATTGAGGTATGTCCCTTGTATGCTGATTTTGCTGAGAGTTTTAACCATAAAGGGATGCTGGATTTTTTCAAATGCTTTTTCTGCGTCTATTGAGATGATCATGTGATTTTTGTTTTTAATTCTGTTTATGAGGTGTATCACATTTATTGACTTGTGGATGTTAAACCATCTCAGCATCCCTAATATGAAACCCACTTGATCATGGCAGATTATCTTTTTGATATGTTGTTGGATTCAGTTAGCTAATATTTTGTTAGGGATTTTTGCATCTATGTTCATCAGGGATATTGGTCTGTAGTTTTCTTTTTCAGTTATGGCCTTTCCTGGCTTTGGTATTAGGGTGATGCTGGCTTTACAGAATGATTTAGGGAGGATTACCTCTTTCCCTATCTTGTGGAATAGTGTCAATAGGATGGGTACCAATTCTTCTTTGAATGTCTGGTAGAATTCTGCTGTGAATCCATCTGGTCCTGGACATTTCTTTATTGGTAATTATTGTGGGAAGTCAGGGACCCCGAACGGAGGGACCGGCTGAAGCCATGGCAGAAGAACATAAATTGTGAAGATTTCATGGACCTTATTAGTTCCCCAAATTAATACTTTTATAATTTCTTACACCTGTCTTTACTGCAGTCTCTGAACATGAATTGTGAAGACTTCATGGATATTTATCACTTCCCTAATCAATACTCTTGTGATTTCCTATGCCTGTCTTTACTTTAATCTCTTAATCCCATCATCTTCATAAGCTGAGGATGTATGTCACCTCAGGACCCTGTGATGATTGCGTTAACTGCACAAATTGTTCATAAAGCATGTGTGTTTAAACAATATAAAATTTGGGCACCTCAATAAAAGAACAGGATAACAGCGATGTTCAGGGGACAAGGGAGATAACCATTAGGTCTGACTGCTTGAGAGCCAGGTGGAACAGAGCCATATTTATCTTCTTACAAAAGCAAATAGGAGAAATATCGCTGAATTCTTTTTCTCAGCAAGGAACAGACCTGAGAAAGAGAATGCATTCCCAGGGGTAGGTCTCTAAAATGACTGCTCTGGGAGTGTCTGTCTTATACGTTTGAAGATAAGGGATGAAATAAGCCCTGGTCCCCCGTAGCGTTCTCAGGCCTGTTGGGATGAGGAAATTCCTGCCTAGTAAATTTTAGTCAGACCAGTTGTCTGCTCTCAAACCCTGCCTCCTGATAAGATGTTATCGATGACAATGCATGCCCAGTGGGATACGAAACTTCATTAGCAATTTTAATTTCACCCTGGTCTTGTGATCTCGCTCTGCCCCCATTTGCCTTGTGATATTTTATTGCCTTGTGAAGCACGTGATCTCTCTGACCCACACCCTGTTCGCACACTCCCTCCGCTTCGAAAATCACTAATAAAAACTTGCTGGTTTTGCGGCTTGAGGGGTATCACAGAACCTGCCGACATGTGATGTCTCCCCCAGACACCCAGCTTTAAAATTTCTGTCTTTTGTATTCTTTCTCTTTATTTCTCAGACCGGTCAACACTTAGGGAAAATAGAAAAGAACCCACATTGAAATATTGGAGGTGGTTCCCCTGATAGGTAATTTTTTTTTAATTGCAATTTTAATCTCACTGCTTGTTATTGATCTGTTCAGGGTATCTAATTCTTTCTCAGTTAAGATAGGAGACTTGTATCTTTCCAGGAATTTGTCCATCTCCTCTAGGTTTTCTAGTTTATGCATGTAAAAATATTCATAGTAGCCTTGAATGATCTTTTGTATTTCTGTGGTGTCAGTTGTAATATCTCCCGTTTCATTTCTAATTGAGCTTATTTGAATTTCCTCTCTTCTTTTCTTGTTGAATCATGCTAATGGTTCATCAATTTTATTTATCTTTTCAAAGAACCAGCTTTTTATTTCATTTATCTTTTGTATTTTCTTTTTGTTTAATTTCATTTTCTTCTGCTGCATTTGAGTTTGGTTTCTTCTTGTTTCTCTAGTTCCTTGAGATATGACCTTAGATTTTCTGTTTGTGCTCTGTCAGAGTTTCTGATGTAGGCATTTAGGGTTATGAACTTCCCTCTTAGCACCACCTTTGCTATATCCCAGAGGTTTTGATAGGCTGTGTCACTATTGTCATTCAATTCAAAGAATTTTTAAATTTCCATCTTAATTGCATTTTTGACCCAATGAGCATTCAAGAGCATGTTATTTAATTTATATGTATTTGGATGGTTTTGAAGGTTCCTTTTGGAATTGATTTCAGTTTTATTCCATTGTGGTCTGAGAGAGTGCTTGATATAATTTCAATTTTATTAAATTTATTAAGTCTTGTTTTGTGGCCTACTAGATAGTCTATCTTGGAGAAAGTTCCGTTTGATGAATAGAATGTATATTCTGCAGTTGTTGGGTAGAATGTTCTGTAAACGGGTATAATGTTCTGTAAATATCTGTTAACTCCATTTGTTCCAGGGTATAGTTTAAATCCATTGTTTCTTTGTTGACTTTCTGTCTTGATGAATTGTCTAGTGCTGTCAGTGGAGTATTGAAGTCCCCCACTATTATTGTCTTGTTGTCTGTCTCATTTCTTAGGTCCATTAGTAATTGTTTTATAAATTTGGGAGCTCCATGTTACGTGCATATATATTTAGGACTGTGATATTTCCTTGTTGGACACAGCCTTTTATCATTATATAATGTCCCTCTTTATCTTTTTTAACTGCTGTTGCTTTAAAGTTTGTTTTGTCAGATGTAAGAATAGCTACTCCTGCTTGCTTTTGGAGTCCATTTGCATGGGATGTCTTTTTCCACCCCTTTACCTTAAGTTTATGTGAGTCCTTATGTGTTAGGTAAGTCTCTTGAAGGCAGCAGATTGTTGGTTGGTGAATTCTTGTCCATTCTGCAATTACGTATTTTTTTTTTTTTTTTTTTTTGATGGAGTCTCACACTGTCTCCCAGGCTGGAGTGCAGTGGCAAGGTCGTGACTCACTGCAAGCTCTGCCTCCTGGGCTCACACCATTCTCCTGCCTCAGCCTCCCAAGTAGCTGGGACTACAGGTCCCTGCCACCACACCCAGCTAATTTTTTTGTATTTTTAGTAGAGACGGGGTTTCATATTTTTAGTAGAGATGGGGTTTCACCGTGATAGCCTGGATGGTCTCGATCTCCTGACCTCGTGATCCGCCTGTCTCGGCCTCCCAAAGTGCTGGGATTACAGGCATGAGCCACTGTGCTTGGTCTACGTATGTTTTAAGTGAAACATTTAGGCCATTTACAGTCAATGTTAATATTGATCTGTGAAGTACCATTCCATTCATCGTGATATTTGTTGCCTGTATACCTTGTTTTTTTAAATTGTATTTTTATTTTATAGGTTCTATGAAATTTATGTTTTAAAGAGGTTCTGTTTTGATATGTTTGCAGGATTTCTTTCAAGATTCAGAGTTCCTTTTAGCAGTTTTTGTAGTGCTGGCTTGGTAGTGGAGAATTCTCTCAGCATTTGTTTGTCTGAAAAAGACTGTATCTTTCCTTCATTTATGAAGCTTAGTTTTGCTGGATACAAAATTATTGGTTGATAATTATTTTGTTTGAGGAGGCTGAAGATAAGGCCCCAATCCCTTCTAGCTTGTAGGGTAACTGATGAGAAATATTCTGTTAATCTGATAGGTTTTCCTTCCTAGGTTACCTGGTGTTTCTGTCTCACAGTTCTTAACATCCTTTCCTTTATCAGATAACCTGATGACAGTGTGCCTAGGCAATGATCTCTTTGTGATGAATTTCCCAGGTGTTCTTTAAGCTTCTTGTATTTGGATGTCTAGGTCTCTAGCAAGACCAGGGAAGTTTTCCTCAATTATTCCCACAGATATGTTTTCCAAACTTTCAGGTTTCTCTTCTTCCTCAGGAATGCCGACTATTCTTAAGTTTGGTTGTTTAACATAGTCCTAGACTTCTTGGTGGTTGTGTTCATATTTTCTTCTTCTTTTTTCTTTGTCTTTGTTGGATTTGGTTAATTTGAAAACCTTGCCTTCAAGCTCTGAAGTTGTTTCTTCTGCTCATTTGATTCTATTGCTGGGACTTTCCAGAGTATTTTGCATTTCTGTGAGTGCATTCATTGTTTCCTGAAGTTTTGGTTTTTTTGTTTGTTTGTTTGTTTATGCTATTTTATTGAAAAATTTTCCCCTCATTTCTTGTATCATTTTTTGGATTTCCTTAAATTGGGCTTTGCCTTTCTCTGGTGCCTCTCTGATAAGCTTAATAACTAGCCTTCTGAATTATCTTTCAGGTAAATCAGGAATTCTTTCTTGGTTTGGATCCATTGCTGGTGAGCTAGTGTGATTTATTGGGAGTTTTAAAGAACCTTGTTTTGTCATATTACCAGAGTCAGTTTTCTGGTTTGTTCTCTTTTGGGTAGGCTCTGTCAGAGGGAAAGTCTAGGGCTCAAGGCTGTTTTTCAGATTATTTTGTCCCAGGGGTGTTACCTTGATGTAGTACTCTCCCCCTTTTCCTAGGGAGGGGGCTTCCTGACAACAGAACTGTAGTGATTGTTATTTTTCTTCTGAATCCAGCCAGCCAACAAGTCTACCAGGCTCCAGACTGGTACTGGGGGTTGTCTGCACAGAGTCCTGTGATGTGAACTGTCTGTGGGTCTCTCAGCTGTGGATACCAGCACCTGCTCGAGTGGAGGTGGCACGGGAATGGAATGAACTCTGTGAGTGTCCTTAGCTTGGGTTGTTTAATCCACCATTTTTGTGCTGGTTGGCCTTCTGCTAGGAGGTGGCGATTTCAAGAGGGCATTGGCTGTGATAGTGTGGGGAGGAACAGGTGGTGGGTGGGGCCTTAAAACCCCCAAGAGTATATGCCTTTTGTTTTCTGCTACTAGGGTGGGTAGGGAAGGACCATTAAATGGGGGCAGGGCGAGGCATGACTGAGCTCAGATTCTCCTTGGGAGGGTCTTGCTAAAGCTGCTGTGAGGATGGGTATGTGGTTCCCAGGTCAATGGAGTTATATTCCTAGGAGGATTATGGCCGCCTCTACTGTGTCATGCAGGTTGTCAGGAAAGTAGGCAGAAGCTGGCAGTTACAGGCCTCACCCAACTCCCACACAACCTAAAGGGCCATTCTCACTCCCACTGTGCCCCCCACCAACAGCACCAAGTTTGTTTCCAGGCAGTGGGCAAGCAGGGCTGAGAACTTCTCCCAGGTTACCCGCCTCCCAGCTGTGAAGGCAAATAGGGCTTTTGTGCTCATCCCATCTGTGGAGTCTGCACATTGGATTCACAACCTCCCCCCAAGTTCTAGCCAGGAGACTTCTCGATCAGTTCAAATTGTTACAAAGTTCAGCTTGAGGTTTCCTTCTCCCTGTGGCCGTTACCCAGTGGCTCTGGCAGCCCTCCCCAAGGACCCCTGTGAGGCAAGGCAGAAATGGCTTGCTAGGGGACCCAGCAAGCCCACAGGGCTTTTTGTGCTTCTTCCTCTACCCTTGTATTTTGCTCAGTTCTCTAAAGTGACTCAGCTCCAGGTAAGGTCAATTCCTCTCCCGTAACCTACACCTTAGGTTCCCCAGTGAGGGTGTGTGTTCAGGACTGGATGATCCCCCTTTCCCACTTCCACAGTTTGGGCACTCACAGTATTTGGGGTATCTCCTGGGTCCTGCAGGAGCAAACCATTTCCTTCAGAGGGTCTGTGGGTTCTCTTTGCTTCCCTGATTTATTCCTGCAGTCATTCTGGAGCAAAAGTTCATGATACGAACTCCAGACACTGCACTGTCAGCTGTCTGAGTGGGAGCTGCAATATAGTCCTGCCTCGCCTCCACCATGATCCTACCATTATTGGAACCTACCCTGGTTTAATTCTAATAAAATGTCATGTTAGTATAAACTTAGTAAAAACTTCCTTCTTTTCTACTTCCTTTCCTCTTGTTAAAGAAAAACACACACAGACTGTTTCTTTCTTTGTCTCTGTCTCTGGAAGCTTTTTCGAATGTAGTGAAATCTAATAAACTTTTGTGAAAAGAGAAGGTCTGAAGACTTCTATAGAGAAAACAAAGAAACAATACTCAAATTGTGTACCTATAAATTAGCAAACATCAGATGACATCATACTTTTCATCAGCTAATGAGCTCTTAGAAGACAGTGGCCTTAACCGTTCTGATAAAAAATAAATATAACCTAGAAATCTCTATACAATTGGGCTTTTATAATCCTTAGGTTTCACATCTGCAGATTCAACCAAATGAGACTTGAAAATATTACACTTTGGAGGCTGAGGTGGGGGGATCATTTGAACCCGGGATGCAGAGGTTTTAGTGAGCTGAGATCACACCACTGCACTACTCTAGCCTGTACCCTGGGGAACAGTGTGAGGAAAAAAGTAAGAAAGAAAAGAAAGAAAGGAAGGAAAGAAGGAAAGAAAAGGAAGGAAGGAAGGAAAGAAGGAAAGAAAAGGAAGGAAGGAAGGAAGGAATGGAGAGAGAAAGTGAAAGGAAGAGAAAGAAAGGAAAGAAAAAATATTAGAACAGAGTGAAGAGACAACCTATGGAATGGGAGAAAATATTTTCAAATCACTTATCTGATAAAAAGTTAATATCTAAATAGAAGAAACTCAGCTCAATAGTAAGAAAAGTAAAAACTCAAAAACTGGGCAAAGTATCTGAATAGACTTTTGTACTCAAAAAAAGATATATGAATGGCTCACAGATATACGAAAAAATGTTCAACATTACTAATAATTAGGGAGATGAAAATTAAAACTATTATGAAATTGTACCCCATACCCATTAGTGTGGTTATTATCAAGAAGAAAAGTAACAAATTCTGGTGAGGGTGTGGAGGAAAGGTAACCTTCATACACTGTTGTGGGGAATGCAAACTAGTACAGCCATTATGGACAATGGTATGGAGGTCCACCAAAAAATTAAAAATAGAACTACAATAGGATCTAGTAATCCCACTTCTGGAAATATATCCAAAATAAATGATATCAGTATGGTGAATAGGTATCTGCACCCCATGTTCATAGCAGCATTATTCACAGTAACAAAGACATGGAATCAATCTAAGTGTTCAATAACAAATAAATGGATAATAAACTGTGACAAACACACACACGCAATGGAGTACTAATGAGCCTCAACAAATAAGGAAATTCTTCTGGCATTATAGATAAACCTGGAGGACATTACACTAAGCAAAATATGTCAGGCTCAGAAAGACAAAGGCTGCATGATCTCACTTACATGTGGTATCTGAAAGAGTTAAATTCATAGAAGCAAAATGTAGAATGGTGGTTCCTACAAGCTGACAGTGGGGGTGGAGGGAGTAGGGCAACGTTGCTCAAAGGGTACAGAGTTTGAGTAAGGATGAATAAGTTCTAGGGATCTATTTATAGCACAGTGAGTTAATAATAATATATTGTATGCTTAAAAGTTGCTAAGCAAGTAGATCCTAAATATTCTCACCACACATTCACATACACCAAAAAATAACTATGTGTGGTGATGGATATGTTAATTATCCTGATTGTGGTAATCATTTCACAATGTATACATCTATCAATACATCATATTGTACACTGTATATATAAGCTATTTTTATGTGTTAACTGTTAACTATACCTCAATAGAGCTGGGGGGAATAAAGAAAAAAAGATACTTGATGAGTTATCTGAAGAGAAAAGAAATTGAGACATTGGAGACAGACAGGAATTAAGACTTCTTAGATGTTCCTTGAATATAGTTTTGGTTTTGGAGACAGATACTTATGTGAAAAATCAAAATGTAAATAAATTAAAGTAAAATTATCTAAAACTTGAAGAAAAGTAGAAAATATTTGAGAAAATAAAAATAGCAATACAACAATAAAAATAGTAAACATTTAAAGCAGCATTATAACAACTATTTAGAGAGTGTTTACATTGCCTTAAGTATTATAAGTATTCTGGAGATGATTCAAAATATAAAGGAGGATGTGCATAGATTACATGAAAATACTATATTATTTTATATGAGGAGTGTGAACATCCACAGATTTTGGCACCCATGGCAGTTCTGGAACCAATACCCTACAGATACTGAAGGACAACTCTACATAAATTACCATTCAAGTGTACTTGACAAATAGAGATTTATTCAAGGACTCATAAAGTTTATATAAAATAATATGAAGGTATAGTTAGGCAAAATGAAAATGAAATCCAAGAATGAGGAAAAAAAGTGGGAAATGATCTTCAATGCTTATTTTATCTGCTAAGTCAATGCACACGCATATACACAAGAACAAATGAAAGCTTAGCATCTGGCATTGAATATGCTTAGCCTGGCGCTTCTACCCTGCCTTAGTAATCAAGGAAAAGACTCAGATTTTCTTAGAATAGACTAACAAAAAGAAAATGATTCAGCATAGATACTTTTAAATTTTTCTCTACAAACCATGTATTTCTTGGTAAACTTAACTTCTTAACTTGTACACCTACTTTTGATGCCAATCAGGGCCACACCTGGCAACAGCCAATCCTTGCTATGTGAAAACCAGCTGATAACAAACTTCACCACTATTCTTCAACTACTTGTTAAAAATTGAAGAAAGAATCATATAAAATTGGTCAGTTAATAGGGTTGTGAAAAAAAGAGTCATATAGTATTGGGTGGAAAATGAATAAATGGCTAAGGGTTATTCTAAGTGACAACTTTTCAATGTTGATGTTGATGACATTGTTAATTTAGTAAAAAAAAAATGCTTGAAATTAATATCGTGAAGAATACATGTCACCTTACTTTCAGAGCACCGAACAAATGTTGTGTTTATTGACAGGTATGTAAAAATGGAGGGGGGAGAAGGCATGAAGCATATTGCGAATCTAAAGCCACTATACCAGAGATACAAATCTGAAAACATGTATGTTCATCTTATTTTAATGATTTTTCTTTAGATAGGAACAAAGCAAGTTCTCTAGCTTAAATGGTGGATTTGGGGCTTCTTGCATTAGTTTGGCCAAACCCATGTGAGAAAAATATAACCTATAGTGTCTGGATGGGAGGTAATTTTTATCCAGCACTCAGCACCTAGGCAATGAACCATGACATGAATGCAAATCCTCGTTGAACGATTACGTATATAGCACTGGCTGTGTTTTCCAAGCACTCTTCTAGTCCTATTCATACAAAAAGTGATCAAAACAGGTAACATATTTTGCCCTGGTAACATAAGGGAGCTTAAATCCTAGGGGTAGAATATAGAAAAAGTAAAGTATATGATTATGTTAGGTGATAAATGCTATAGAAAAAAATAAAGTAAAACAAAGTGCTGGAGACTTGTGTTCAATTTTTAAGAGAGTAATCAGGGAATGTTCTCTGTAAACTGTCATTTAAGCAAAGATCTTTATAAAGTGAAGCAATGAGTCATGAGATAGCTGTGCCGAAATAACTGGGCTGGTATGTGCCAGGAATACTAGGAAGTCCAGTGTGGCTCCAGCACATTGAGTGAGGAGATGAGTATTCTGAGATAAGCTCACAGAGTTGAGGGCAGGTAGCAGGGCCATATCAGACTTTAGAGTTCTATGCTTCACTGTGGTAGCCACTAGTCACTTTTGGCTAGCTATTGAGTTCTTGAGTGCTTGTCTAAATTGAGGTACGTATTAGATGAAAAATATACACTGACTTTCGAAGACTACCTACTATAGAGAAAAGAATAATTATCTCATTAATACATTTTTATATGGATTGTATAGCAAAATGATATATTTATTGGGTAAAATACAATCTATTTAAATATTAATTGATCTGCTCCTTTTTATTTTTTAAGTGGTTACTAGAAAAAATTGTGGCTACTGGCTGGGCACGGTGGCTCAGGCCTGTAATCCCAGCACTTTGGGAGGTCGAGGCAGGTGGATCACCTGGGATCAAGAGTTTGAGACCCGACTGGACAACGTGGTGCAACCCGTTTCTACTAAAAATACAAAAATTAGCTGGATGTGGTGGCTTGCGCCTGTCATCCCAGCTACTTAGGTGGTATAAGGCTGAGGGACACCAATGCTATTACATTTAGGACATCCATTTATTCATTTCTCTCTCTGTCTATCTTGGTTTTTGTTTGTTTTTGTTAACCCCTATTTAAGGTAGCCAAAGGGAAAGAGAATATTGTCTTTAATATTTCAAAAAAAGAACTTCTTTCAAAAAATGTATTTCTATATTACAGCTACTTGGGAGGCTGGGGCAGGAGAATCGTTTGAATCCAGAGGTGGAGGTTGCAGTGAGCCGAGAGATGCAAAGCAAGACTCTGTCTCAAAAAATAAATAAATAAACAAAAATAAACAAATAAATAAATAAAATAAAAAACTGTGGCTACCTTTATATTTCTATTGGAGAGCATTGTTGTAGACCGTTACAAAGATTTTAACTTTTACTCATAGGGAATTAAGGAGCCTCTGGATGGTTATGAGTTGAGGAGTAGCGTGATTTGACTTTTCATTTAATAGGAGCACTCTGACTGCTGTGCAGAGTATTATAGACTATAGAGGGATGAAGGGCAAGGTAACTACATAGGAGACAATTTCAATAATTGAGGCAAGAGGTGATGACACTTGGACCACATTGAAAGCAGTGAGGACTCAGATAATTTTTAAATGTGAGTTTAAGCACAGTTGGTGATAAACTGGGTGTAGAATTTGGAAGAAGCCAAAGATAAGGACAAGATTTCTGACCTAAGGAAATAATAAGTCTGGATTTGCCTTAGTTAATTCATTTGAGATCAACTTCAGGAAGAACAGGTTTTAGGGGGAAGATCAGAAGTTCAGTCTAGGACTTACTAAAATTTGATATACCTTGGTTTTTCTGATAATATTAATTATTTATATTCTATTTAATCATATACATATTATTACTTAACTAGATTATTTGTTATATATATTACAGCAATTAATATAGTTTTGCACTAATCTTATATATTTAGAAGTATTCTGTTTAATTTAATTTCACAGATGGTAATTACTGGGTCAAAACATAAGAATATATTTAAGGTTCTTGAATATAATGACAAAACATTTTTCGAAAATAGTACATAATTGAATACTCTTACCTAAAGTGCATAAATATGCATGTCATTCTTCCATACCATTACCAGCCCTGTATAATATACGTTTAATACAATTGCTAATTTTATAGATATTTTGACAACTATATTTTGTTCAAATTTTTATTTCTTTTAAAAACAGCTTTGAGGGTTAACCTTCATATGTTTGCATAATAACTTCTTTTGTACATTATTTTACTATTTAATTTTATTTATGAAATATTTCTGGGTTTACATATTTTAATCTTCACTTCCATTTCTTCTGAGATTATTGATGTATTAGATTGTTGATGTATTAGATTGTTGATGTATTAGATTGATGTATTACAGGATAATAATAACAAGTTTAATAAATATCAATACAATACATTTAGTTTTCTGTATACTAAAGTGGTAAGAACCTATTCTTCTATTTCACTGACTCTATAAGTGTAGAGGTGAATCATTATAGTCCATTGTATTAGCACTGAAACCTGCTGATTACTGAGGGCCGTTGGTTTTCTTCCTAGCTTTTGGAAAACTAAAGATTTATAATAGGTGCTACCTTTATTTCAGAGTGTCTACTTTACCTGTTCTCAAACTGGAAATACAGAATCCTGAATGGTTCTTAAGGTATAAGGCTGAGGAACACCAATGCTATTACATTTAGGACATCCATTTATTCATTTCTTTCTCTGTCTCTCTTGGATTTGTTTGTTGTTTCTTTGTTTTTGTTAACCCCTATTTATGGTTCCCTACTTTAGACACAGAGGCCAAGCTCTTATGTTTTCTTTAGAAGACACACATTTCAAGGCTGTAATATAGAAAAACGTTTTTTGAAAGAAGTTCTTTTTTTGAGATATTAAAGACAATATTCTCTTTCCCTTTGGCTACTAAATATAGTCTATGTCCTATACCAATTTTGTAAATATAAAAATATGGCTTCTCTGATCTATTAATAGAAAAAACAGTACCCAGAATTGGCATTTGTCAACACACAACACTTGTAGAACATTTTTAGAGACCATCAATATTACTTGGTTGCTGTAAATGTTCCTATTTCACAGGTACACTTGAAGGGCCATAGATGTACACATCTCATTTGGGACCACAAAGGCAGTATGCCTTTGAAGTCAGATGACCTGGTCAGTCCATGCTCTTCCTAGGTGGGTGAAATTGGACATTATATTGAACTTCTCTAACATCACTTTCGTAATTTTTAAAATGGGAAACCACAACGGTACCCTGTTTATATAGAGGTTGTGAGGGTTAGAAGAGATACTTCATATCGAACATGTAGCACAGGGTCTAGTGTATCTTCAGCAATCTATAAATATCAGCTAGAGTGGTTATTAATTCAATAAAGGCTATGTTGACTGAGATTAGGGTTCTGTAAGCTAAGCAGATGCACCTAGTATATCTTGGAACAATGTAGAATATAAAATGCTATATTGATCAACCTTCCAAATATGAACTTTTCCAATTAGTTTTTTTTATTCTTTTGCAAGTAATCATGCCTGAATATATTATCACACCACTGGACAGGATATGATGCCTATCTCCCTCTTCTCCTGGGTAAACTACGTGAAGGGAATGATAATCTGAATGAAAATTCCTGAAGAGACTTGTTGATTCAGACAGGGAACTGACTCATCAAAAGACCGTTCTACTGTAGTTTGTGACAGCTGTATCTTTTTATTTATCAGTGCATCCCTGCATCTGGGAATCAGGTGCAGAGAATGAGGATGGATCAAAATTTTTTCTCTCCTCTGAGAAATCATCTGCTCTTATGGTTCACGTGATACGTTGTTTAACAAAGGATCATCCCGACACATCTAAGCCAGGCAAACTCAGCCTTTTGGTACTCTCTCATTGTTTAAGTTTTCTGTTTAACAAGAATTTTTTTTCTCTCGTAGTGTTTAGAGAACGAGTGTGTGTATGTGTGTGTGTGTGAAAATGCTCCCAGTTTTATTTCGTCACAAAACACAAAGAAAATCATAAAAGGATTTGATAATTTACATGTTAAGTAAAAAGGGCATATATAGTACATTAAATGATTTTAGTTATCTAATAGTGGAATGACTATCCATTATCCAAATAAAGATATTTGAGAGTGAAAAGGGGTGCTGAAATAATAATTTATAATTTTAAAATTTTATAGTTATTACCTAGAGTCAGTAAAATTCAAGGTTCAAGACCAGTCTTAACAGTCACTCAAATCTGCCCGCAATTTTGAGAGGCCTACTGCTATGAGTTTGCCAACTGCAAAGTCTAAGGGAGCAGCCCTCCAGGACTCTTCATTTTAGACACGAGCTGCAAGTGTAGGAGTTCTCAGGCCACCCTGACTTCACACCAGCCGCCTACAAACTTCAGGGTTCTTATGATCATTCACAGCTTTAATAATTAGGTATATGCTAATTGGCTCTGGGCATGTGCATTTGATATCAATGTGTTTTCTGCTGTTGTTGAGTGGTGTCCTATAACATTAATTAGATCCTGTTAGTTATGGTGATCAGTTATTCTATATTTTGGATTTTTGTTTAATTCCTCACCATTACTGAGAGATTATTGACATCTCCAATTATGATTGTAGACTTGCATATTTACTCTTTCAGCACTATCAGTTTCTGCTTCTTTTATTTTGAAGGGTTTTTTTTTTTTGTTATGAACATACACCTTTATGTAGTTGTTATGCCTTTTTGGTGAATTAACTCTCACATCAACATGTAATATTCCACTCTATCCTTGTTAGTTTTCATTGCTCTGATGTCCACTTTGGCTGATATTAATATAGCCATCCAGGTTTTTTTTGGTTTCATGTTTGCATGGTATCTATTTTTCTCCTTTTATTTTTAACATTATTCAATATATTTGAAGTCAGTTTATTAGAGACAGCTTATAGTAGGAATATGCTTCAATATCATTTCCGATAATTTATTTCTTTTAGTTGGAATGTTTAGACCAATTATATTTAATGTAAATATAGGTATGCCTGGAATTTGGTCTACCAACTTATTACTTATTTTGTTCTGTTCTTTCTCATTCCTATTACCCCTTTCCTGCACTCTCATGTGTAACCTGGATATATTTTCATACTATATTTTAATTTGCCTACTGTGATTTTGACTGTGTCTCTGTGTAAACATTTTTATTGATTTAGCCTGGGATTACAAAATCTGTAGGTGTATATCATTCACTAAACTTTGCAAGTTTTTAGCCATTATTTATTAAAAAATATTTTCAGCACCATGCTGTTTCTTTTTAACTTCTGGTATTTCAATGATACAAATATCAGACTTTTTGTTGATATTTCACAAGTCCCTGGGACTTTGCTAATGTTTTCATTGAGATATAATTTATAGATAGTAAAATTCACCTACGTAATTACCTTCATCAGTGCTGTTTATTTCTTCATGTGAAATCAAGTTATTGTCAAGTGTATTTTCATTTCAGCCAGGAAAACTTCCTTTAATATTTCTTTTCAGGGAGGTATGCTAGAGACAAACTTTCTGAGCCTTTGGTTATTTGGGTATGTCTTGATTTCTCCTCCATATTTAGAGGAAAGTTTTGCTTCATATAGAATTCTTTGTTTGTACTCTGTGTCCCTCTCTCCCCCAGGACATTAAATGTCATCCCATTGTCTTCTATCATACATTATTTCTGATTAAAAATCAGCTGTTAATCTCATTGAGGGTGCCTTAACACATGATATCCACCTTTTTTTGTGCTGCATTAAAGATTCTTTGTCTTTTTCTTCTGATTTTTTAAATGATGAGTTATGTTATATCTTTGAATTTATCCTAATTAAGTTTTGTTGAGCTTCTTAGATGTGCAGCTTAATATTTTTCATCAGATTTTGGAAGTTTTTGGCTATTTTTCCTAAAATATTCTTTCTGTCCCATTTCTCTGTTTCCTGTCTTTCAGGGGATATTATCATGTGCATTTTAGTATGGTTGATGTTATGCCACCCATCTCTGAGGCTCTGTTATTTTTCTTTAATCTTTTTTTTTTCTTTTAGTCAGGCTGTAATAATTTCAACTGATGTATTTTAAAGTTTTTTTTTTTTTTTTACTTCTTTATTTTATCTGCTCAAATCTATGGTTGAGCCCCTCTAGTGTATTTTTCTTTTCTTTCTTTTTTTTTTTTTTTTTTGAGATGGAGCCTCACTCTGTCACCTAGGCTGGAGTGCAATGGCACAATTTTGGCTCATTGCAACTCCTGCCTCCTAGGGTCAAGTGATTCTCATGTTTCAGCCTCCCGAGCAGCTGGGATTATGGATACCTGACACCACGCCTGGCTAATTTTTGTATTTTTAGTAGAGACGGGGTTTCACCGTGTTGGCCAGGCTGGTCTCAGACTCCTCACCTCAAGTGATCCACCCACCTCAGCCTCTCAAAGTGCTGGGATTACAGGTGTGAGTCCTGAGCCACCATGCCTGGCATGAATTTTTTATGTCAGATGTTATACTTTTCACCTTTAGAATTTCTATTTAGATCTTTTAATTGACTTCTGTCTTTATTGATACTCTCAATTTGGTGAGAAACTTTTCTCATAATTTCCTTTAATTTTCAACATAATCCTCTTTAGCTCCTTGAATATATTTCAAATAGCTAGTAGTATTTCTCTTGTAAATTCAACATCTGGACTTTTTCAGGGAAAATTTCTATTGACTGGTTTCTTCCTTCACTCTATGCATTTTCTGTACTTTTCTGCATGCATCATAAATGTTTACTAAACACTGAACATTTTAAATAAAATAATAGCAATTCTGGAAATAAGTTCTCTCTCCCCTCATCCCCTCACAGTTTGTGGTTGCTGTTTGCTGCTGGTGTTTAGTAAATTTTCTGAAGTAAATTTGTATTTTTTTGTTAAATGTGGCCACTGAAGTTTCTGCTCACTTAGTTGGAGATTGAATCATTTATGATTAGACAGAGATTTACTTAAACCCTCAAACCATTAAGACAGTATTTTCTGAACATCTCTATGTGCATATTGGGGTATACTTTCAATACTCAGCCAGGGAGTTTACAAATCCAGCTTCACCTTCACTTCCTGCTTGCATAGTACCTCATGATTAGCCAGTGATGACAGCCTAGGGCCTTTTGGGGTCTCTCTTGAGCACGTGCACAGACCTATGCATCAGTATATCCTTTGAGATTCCTAAGAAGATATCAGAGCTTTTCAATAACCTCGCCCCCACCCCAACATGGTTACCTTATTACTTTTTCCTTTTAAGCTTTTTGTTTAGCCTGTTGTTTTCTCTAAATGTTATCACTGTCTCATGAAGCCACGATGCTAAACAATTGCTTCTGATTTTATTCAATGAATAGACTTGGAGAAAAAGCTACTGCCACTGGGAGAATTCTGAGTCAGTTCAAATAAAAGCTACCTTGCAAGTGGGGTCTTTCAGGAGACTACCAGACAGGACACAGAATGATCCTTCTCTAGGAATAAGGCTTTGAAGGAGCTCCAGTGATACTCTCTTCCATCCAGTGGCATCTAGGCTGTTGGTTTTCAGTGTGATTATGTCACAAATCTCCTTGATATTACCAACATTCAGCCTTTTTTCTTGACAAAATGCTTCCCAGATTACTGAAAGCTTTTAATTAATTTTTAGAATTCTGAAAAAGTTGATTTCGACAAGTTTTGCTAGTATCTTCATACTTTTATGGATGAGACAGTTTTGAAGGTTCTTACTCCATTATTTTCACTGATGCTCTGCATCTATCTTTTTTTTAACTTTTATTTTAAGTTCACAGGTACATGTGGAAGTTTGTCACATAGGTAAACTTGTGTCATGGGACTTTGTTGTACAGATTATTTCATCATCCGGGTATTAAGTCTAATATCCAATAGTCATTTTTTCTGATCCTCTCCCTCCTCCCACCTTCCACTCTCCAATAGGCCCCAGTGTGTGTTGTTCCCTTCTATGTGTCGTGTGTTCTCATCATTTAGCTCCCACTTATAAGTGAGAACATGTGGTATTTGGTTTTCTGTTCCTGTGTTAATTTGCTAAGAATAATGAACTGCGGTTCCATCCATGTCCTTGCAAAGGACACAATCTTGTTCTTTTTTATGGCTGCATAGTATGCCATGGTATATATATACTACATTTTCTTTATCCAGGCTATCATTTTTTTTTTAATTCATTTTTTACTTCAATAGGTTTTTGGGGAACAGGTGATGTTTGGTTGCATGGATAAGTTCTTTAGTGGCGATTTCTGAGATTTTGGGGCACCCATCATGCAAGCAGTGTACACTGTACCCAATATGTAGTCTTTTATCCCTCATCTCCCTCCCATCCTTTCCTGTGAGTCCCTGAAGTCCATTGTATCCTTCTTATGCCTCTGCAGCCTCATAGCTTAGCTCCCAATTATGAATGAGAATGTACGATGTTTGGTTTTCCATTCCTGAGTGACTTCACTTAGAATAATAGTCTCCAACTCCATCCAGGTTGCTATAAATCCCATTATTTCATTCCCTCCTGTTTATGACTGAGTAGTATTACATGGTGTTTCTGTGCATATATTATTTTGTATATTTTGTAGAGATGAAGTTTCACCATATTGCCCAGGCTGGTCTTGAACTCCTGGGCTCAAGAGACCTGTCCACTTTAGCCTCCCAAGGTGCAGGAATTATAGGTGTGAGCCACTGTGCCTGTCCTCCAATGCACCATTACACATTCTCAGCAATGCACAAGGGTTCCAACTTCTCTACTTCCCCACCAACACTTATTATTTTCAATTTAAAACCATCTCAATGAGCGTTAAGTGTTGCCTCATTAGAGTATTTATTTGCATTTACGTGAGTAGTGATATTGGCCATCTTTCATGTGCTTATTATCCATTTGTATATCTTCTTTGGAAAAATGTCTATTTAAGTCCTTTGTTCATTTTAAAATTAGGTTGTTTGCTTTTTCTATTGTTGAGTTGTAGGTGTTCTTTAACTATTCTGGATAGGAATGCCTTATCAGATATATGACTACAAATATCTCCTCTCATTTTGTGGATTGACCTTTCAGTCTGTTCACAGTGTCCTTTGATAATGGTCTTTTTAAAACAATTTTTTCATCAACCTATTGTTCATTAATACTTTCTCTTTTAACTTTTGTTTCCAGAGTATTTGTAATTGCTTGTTCAAAAAAATTTTTTAACAGCTATATTTAACATCTTTTTCAGAAAATCCAAAATCTGTGCCATTTTATTGTTGGTGTCTATTGATTGTATTTTACAATTCCAGCTGGGATTTTTGTAGCTCTGTGTATGCTAAGCACTTTCTTATTGTATCCTGGAAACTTTCAATATTGAAATATGTGAAGCTTGGTACTGTTTAAATCTATGGAGAATGTTAACATTTTTGTTTTAGCAGCCACTTGATCTAGTTAATGCCAAACTACATGTTCTGATGTACTTTCTTTTGCCTGTGGTTCCAATGTCAGTTCAGTTGTCTAGGGCTTTGCAATGACTATATGTTCAAATATGACTATATGTGCACCTCCCAGAAGACTGTCTTGGTAGATTTGTTCAGTTCTGAAAGCTTTCATATGTCAATTAGGAACAGATCCCAGACATGTATAAGTCAGGAGTAAACCCAGGAGTGCATAAACAACTTCATGTGGTTGCTTTCCAAAAAGCTCTCTCCCCTGCAGTATCCTCCATATTTTTCTGTTCCTGGATGTATAGAAAAAAATTAATGCAGCAGGCCTGAAACAGATCCTTTAGAAAGACCTGTTTTCAAGAATGGCCCTTGGTTGGTTTTTGTGAAATTGGATTTCAAGAGGCTTCCCACCATGCCAAAATAATAGTTGTTCACTGTGCTTAAATTGTTTGTAAAAACAATATGGTTTATTTTGAAAACATACTTTTCTTCTGAGTGTCTAGAAGTTTTTCATTTTTGTTTCATGATAGACAGAGTGCCTGTGTGACCAGCCCATAACCAAAACCTAGGACACTGAGTCTCTAGTGAGCTCTTCAGGTAGACAATATTTCACATGTTGCCATAACTTGTTGCTGGGGTTAAGTAAGTGCCTTCTTTGAAACCCTATTGAGAGAGGACTCCTGAAAACTTGTATCTGGATTCCTTCCGATTTGGTCCCATGCATTTTTGCTTTTGCTGGTTTTGCTTTGAATCCCTTCTCTGTAATAAACCACAGCCATGAATAGAATTAGTATGCAGAGTCCTATGATTCCTCCTAGTGAATTATTGAATTTGAGAATGGCCTTAGAAACTAACCAGTTCTGTGATTTCGTCACATTGTTGACACAATGGTGGGAGTGTGTGTGCACACGCGCACACATGCACACACACAGGGAGAGAGAGAGAGAAGTAATAGGGTTAGGTCTTGTTTTCTTGGTAGCACATTTCTACCATAAGCAGACGAAGGTTCACCTGTCTCAGTGTTTTGAAAGCCCGGCAAGCTTCTGTTACTGGCCCAATTTCTAGACTGTTTCTGAGTTGGCATTAGTCAATGATTTCATCTCAACCGTGAATAGATTTCTTTGCTTCTTCTTGTGTTTCATAAATTTTGATTTTTATATTGAACATTTTGTGTAAGAGAACGACAGAGCTAGTAGTAAAAAATAATCACTTTCCAAAAATGTGGTGCCCTCATTCTATAATTGGGCGAGGGTGTAGTTTGAGAGAATCTAATCTGTAGTAGGTATAGCCTGAGACTTATTATAGCTCTTCTTATATTCAGTTTGCCACTGGTTTCAAATATTTCTGGAGTTACAGTAGGACTTTCCCTTTAGCAGCCTTAGAATGTGAGCACTGGTGAAATTCTGGAGGTTCCTCCTTTTGCTTTATACTCAAGGTGCCAGCTTTCTGAACTGTGAGGATATCATTGTATTAAAGGGTGTATGCCACCTTTTCTGGTATCTAGGCCCTTCTCTTTGCTCTCCATTCCTGCCTCCAGTTCTCTGGAACTTTGCAGATAGCTTTATACTCTGCTGTCCTTCCAACAACCTTCAGAAGGCTACTTCAGTGCACTAAGAGAAGGCACAGCAAGACTCAGGCAGGTTTTTATCAGTTCTGCTCAAGCTGGGCTTCCACAGAGTAGCTACAGTGTACTTAGTGAAAACCCAGAGAACCTCAGAGAGATGTCTTTTAGCTCACCTCTCCTGCCCTCCATCTTCAGCAAATTGCTTGCACATGCTAAAGAACCTGCACTCTTCAGAGTGATCTCTCTCACCTCTCCTTAGTTCTTCCCTCAGACCTTACTACACTCATGTACTCAGTGAAGGCCTATGAGAAAGAGTAGCAGATATGTGCAGACTAGGAATGTGACTGGGGCTCCTTGGATTTCAAATCCATCATACCAGACTATACATGCCCATTAAAAATCTGCTAACATTTGACTGCTTTTTTTTTCTGTACCCCTGTCTAAGGTATATTTTCCTATTCTTCCCTTTATTCTGCCAGAGATGAAAGCAGCCATGGATTTCTTTACTCCTAAATATAGCTTTTTTATATTTTGAAATCCACTTCCTTTAGGTTTCCTTACATACAGATGCTCCTTGGCTTATCATTGGAATATGTCTTGATAAACCCATCATAAAGTAAAAAAAAATTATAAGTCAAACCACCATAGTAAGTCCAGATACAGTCTGATTTATGGTGGAGTTATGGCCAGATAAATCCAACATAAGGTTGCAAAAATCATAAATTGAACCATCATAAATTGGGGATGGCCAGTATTCTGTTCTCTGATGGGTTAAAAAATACTATCATTCTGTAGTTTATCTGGCTTGCTCTTATTGTTACATTTGGGGAAACTTTCTCTTGTACTTTGGGGGAAGCACAGCAAGTAAAAAAAGAACTGCTTTTATGAGAAATGACAACTCATACCCCAACAAAAGCAACTTTTTACTTTGTAACCATAAAGTTAGTTCTGTTTTGTCTATAATTGGACTTCATACAAATGGAATCACATCTAATATAAGGTTTTCTTTTCAACTTCATTTTCTCATTATCAACCTGTGAGATTCTTTGCTCTGTGGAGGGGTACTGAGTTCTTTTCATTACTGCATAATATTTCAGTGCATGATGTATACTCTGGTTTTATTAGATGGATTTTGTGATGGCAGCAGCCGTTCCAGATGGCCTGCAGCTGCCACCATGCCAGCTGCAGCAGGGGCGTGCAGCCTGAGCTGCACACTCCATGAAGCTGGTGGAAGCCTGGGACAAGTGGGAGCCCCGCCCCTTCCAAGCTGGGGTGGGAGATCCCCGGGTGCTGCTGCAGCTGCCCAAACCACGGCTGCAGACTTGGGCTTCCAACTCCATGCAGCAGACAGTAGCCCCACCCTCCTGGGTGGAGTGGCAGCTGCCCAAGTTGTGGCTGCAGATCTGAGCCTCCCTGTGCTCTTGAGGGGCCAGCAGCAGGCAGGAGCCTTGCCTTCCTGGGTACAGCAGCAGGCACCTAAACTGTAGCAGCAGACCCAGGCCTCCCACTTCAGACCTGGGCCTCCTGCTTCTCGAGTAGCCCCCCTCTTTCCTTAGCAGCTGCAGCTGTGAAAACCATAGCTGCAGACTCAGGCATCCTTGAACTCTTGGCGGTCCAGGAAGGCCCCCCTGCCCTAGCAGGCTCAGAAGTGCTTGCTCCTGATGCCTGGCTTCTCCCTGCTGTGAGTGCCCTCTCCAATGGATCAAAGTCAGGGCCCAGCCCAGGCACCATAAATGCAGCAGGAGGCAGACAGGTTCCTGGGTGAAAGGGATTGGGTTTCTGGTGAGGTCTCAGCTTCAGTCCAGGGAGGACCTAAAGGCTGGGGGCCAGGTGCCAGTCCCACCACTGGAGTGGGAACTTGTGGTTCCTTTTCCAGGCTCACCTATGGCCAGCCATGGACTAATCGGTGTGCACTTTCTCCCCTCTGAGGCCCATAGAAGCCCTGGGTTCAGCCAAATCTCAGCAGAGAATGGGTGACCAGCTGCAGAGAGGAGCTGCCCTCTCCGTTGATAGCAGGAGAACATCGGGAGGACCAGCAGCAGAGAGGAGCTTCCCACTCCAGGGATGACCTGCCTGCAGAGAGGAGCAACCCACCACATGGCCTCCTCCCCTCTGCTGAGGGCTGAACACTCATCGTGACAAAGTGGCTGCAGGAAGGAGATACCTACAGTGGGTCTCTGAGCTGTTCTACTGCTCAATAAAGCTCTTCTTGGTCTTGCTCACCCTCCACTTGTCTGTATGCCTCATTCTTCCTGGTCACAGGACAAGAATACGGACTGCCGAATGGCAAATCTAGAAGACCTGTAATACAAACCAGTCTGAAACATGACCCTTGCTCACCACATGGTGGGTGAAGAGAGGGAGAGAAGAGGTTTAGCCCTTCAAGCCAGGGCTGTGGCTCTCTCTTTGAGGCCCTGTGGTTCCTGGCATCTCTGAGCTTCAGGACACCACTGCATTTCCTGGTGCCAGCCGGGGAAGCTGCTTGCAATGTGCCTGGTCCAGCCACAGCCTTGCAGAGAGTCGGCACCTGGAGCTGCCCACCCGACTGCAGCCGCTAGCATGCCTGACTATGTGCAGTGACTGGATCCCATGCTCACTCGCTCACACACCCCTTACCCCTCCATGCCTGGCTCATCCTTGGCAGGTGTGGGATCCAGGCCCATAGCATGAGCCAAGTGCAGCCTGCCAGGCTGAATGGGTGGAATGAGCTGGGCAGGCCCAAGCAAAAGTCAAGCAAAGGTGCCACCGGCCACAGAGGTTTCTGACCAGAAAAGCAACACTTCAAAGATCCTGTAACATTTGGAGTGTTTCCACTTTGGGGCAATAATAAATAAAACTTCCAGTAATCTCCATTTTATTTTTTTTGTCTTTGGTGAATGTATAGACTCCATTCTCATGGAAATGCATCTCCAAGTAGAAACGCTGAGTCGTAAAAGTGGCATAATATTAGCTTTAATAGATATTACCAATAATTTTCTAATACGTTTTTATCAATATATCCTCTTGCTAGCAATGTTTGAGAGTTCCAATTGCTCTACACGCTAACCAACACTTAGTATTGTTAGTTTATTTAAGAAAAAAGTTTTAGTCATTCTGATAAACATATGTTGGTATCTCATTATGATTTAAATTTGCATTTCCCTAGTGAATAGTACTTTTTCATATACCTACTTGTTACTAAAATATCTTATTTTCTGAAATACTTACTTAGGACCTTCACCTATTTTTGCAAATTCGATATTTTAATACTTAATGTTTTGAAGAAGCTCTTTATATGGAATTAGAATAAGTACTTTTTAGATATTCATATTACAATGTCTTTTCCAGTCCCTGACTTGCCTTTTCATTCTTTTATTGATGGCTTTAATGAAATAAAATTTTTTTTTACTTTTAATAATGTTTGCATATCTGTGCAAATGTGTGGAATATGTATGTGTGTGTGCATATGTAATTTCTTCTTCTATATTGTTAATTTTCATACTCTTTAGAAGAACTAACCTAATGCTTTTGGTTTAAATACTTTTAAAGTTTTATACATCTAGATACCTAGATTTAACATTTAATTTTTATTTTCATATTAATAGTTTTAAGGTTACATTTTGGGAAATTGAAAAAGTAACTTCCCCAAGAACTGAGGAAGTGACTTTCCCAAAATCACACACTAGCTGGTATTGGAGCAGATTTCACAACATTATCCTTTGATTCCATTGACATTTATGAACACATCCAGTGAATTTTTTTCCAGACCTTTCTACAATTTGATTCTTCAAAATTCAGACTATTCATTTTTGTGTAATTCTAATTATTTTTTCATAAGTCACCTAATAGTTCCAAAAGCTTCCACAAGTCTGAGGCTTTTTATTCTGACCTGACAGAGCTATGGAAGAAACTCCTCAAAAAAACTGCTTTTATGAAAATCGACAATTTATGCATCCCAAAAAGCACCATTTTTTCCTTTGCTCTAAAGCCTGATTTTTTAATCTACTAAAAAAAAATAAAAAATAGGAAGAAAAAGAGAAAAAAAGATGAAAGCAGGACAAGACATCACAAAAGAACACCGTACCAAAGAAGAAAACAGCATCTCCTGATTGCAGTATTAACAAGCACTTGATTATAGATAAAAGTAGCTTAGAAATACGATATTTCAAATAACTCAACAGAAGCTATTTTGAGCAATGCTATAAAATCTTTCATATTTCCTATTAAAATTTCTAAGTGATATATAAATAATAACAGTGAGTATACATATTTCTCAAAATGAAATATCAAATGGAACTATTTTTGTTGGCTAGAATCTCACGGGGCTTCCTAGGTATGGTTGATACATATACTTCAAATGTCATTTTACACTCTATGCTAATAGCTGCTGGAGACTGATGGGCTCCAACAAATTTCTACTAAATGAATGCATGTAAATGCCTTGGAAATAATCAATATGGTCATATCTCAGAAACTCCATTTACTTTGTAGTTCCATTGAGGTCACACCTTCTATATCAATCATAAGAATTTTAATGGGAATAGATATAAACTGCATATAGAGTTACCGTTTTCAGTCACCCATCTTCAAATATTGGCATAATCTTTTTCATCACCTCTCTAGAATCTGATATGTAATCAACTGCCAAATCTTGTTGATTTGGCACTAGTAGTGGGAGAAGGGGAGATTTAGCACTTGTTCTTCATTTTTTCAATTATAACTTTAAAGGAGGCACCATTATTTTGCCTTGAGCAATTGCAAGAGCTCTATTCAGATTCCTATTTCTGCATTTCCTTAATCAAATCCATTGTATGCTGCCTGGTTAACTTTCAACAATACTAACAAGATCATGTTTTGGTTTTCTTTGTAATCTTCCAATGGTTTCCATTTTATTTAGACAATATATCCCAAGTACTTTTAGCCTGATGTTCAAGTTTCCACATGACTTGTCACTAGGTCATCTTTTTCAAACATCTTTTTTCCATTACTCCTTTCATAAACTTTATATTCAAAACTTCAAAGTCTCTAAGATTTTCATACTATGTACCACTGTTTATTGAAGTATTTTATAGCAATGCTTTTAACCTTCTTGCCTTGAAAAAAACCTTGACAAATGTATGTAGTGGCTAGACCTCTTTTTACAAGCGATTTTAGTCTTTTAAAAAAGGACTTACTATAGTGTCCAGGCTGGAGTCCAGCAGATATTCAGAGGTGGGATCATAGCACACGACAGCCTTGAACTCCTGGGCTTGAGATCTTTCTCCCTGAGCTTCCCAAGGGACTATAGTCTTGTGCCACCACATTCAGTGAACTTTAGCCATTTGTTACAAAAACACACAAAAAACCTACTATCAATCACGAAGGAAGGTTATTTCAGCTCTGGCAAGTATTATTGGTATAAAATGAAAAGACTGTGTGCTGATGTCTTAATTCCTGTTTGGTGGAAGAAATTAACTACCTTTAAGATACGGTGGTATTTTCTGGTCAAGGAGGTCATAATTCAATTAAATATATTAGATAAAAATGAAGAAACCCAGATTAATTAAAGTGAAAAATAGGCAAAGTGGGCTCACTTCTATATTATCATCTGCTGTTTCACTTACTAAGAACTTTTTATCATCATTTCTTTCTAACAAAAATGGACAATATTAATGCACATATATCCTTTAAGTTATTCTGGTTTTAATGAGATTCAAACTTTCTTCTCCTGAAGGGTTTTGAGAGCTGACTTACTGTTAAGAACTAGATTTAATGAGACCCCATTTAATCAAAAGTTTTGGGAATATGGTATTTCATATAATTGAATTCTTCAGATAACTCAAATTTACCCTCTATAATTTTCTTTAATACAGTTTGAAAACGGATAAAACCATTGTTTTCTGTAGCACAGGATATTGGTCCATGTTTTGTTGATATTGAGGATTATCATTATGAATATACATTCTGTTATCATAGAACAATATAGTCTACTTATGGTGGCTTTAATATCTTCTTCTCTAATGTTGCGGGGTTAGTTGGCATTTCTTTCATAATAATTTTGCTTCACACTGAGAATATTTATTTGGTTCTATTTTTTTTTTCCTTTTTCCTGTTTTTACCTTTTGGGAGGTGTAAAACAGCCAAGTTGAAATCAGTAACTAGATATTATGTAAAAGGGACAAAATAACTTTATATGGTAGTTCACAATTTATAAAACGCTTTACCATATTATTTTGTGTAATACTCAGTGCAAAAATGAGTGCTAGATATCATTACCTTCATTTTATAAACAAACACAAACTCAGATAAAGCAGACTAGGTTTTGTAAATCCATATAGCCAGTAAGTTTTCACTGTAGAACTTGAACCCTAAGCTTTTGACTCCATGTACAATATATTTTGCATCACAGCACAGTAGTAATTTTCTGATCTTCGTCGGCCTCTTTTTTTTTTCACTTGGGTTCAAAACTGTCTGAATAGAGGTAAAGTCTCCTAAAGTAAGGTTACTGACTAGATGTTGGCTACTGTGCTTTTTTATCTAGCAATACAAAAGATAAATACAATTTAGCTCTACTCATTGTAAAATCTAGTCCTGGATACCTTGACTATCAGACATTGTTAATTCCTGGAAGACATCAAATATGGCTGCTTATATTGACTTAGAGAGAGTCTACCAGATGTTCGTGGGGACACTTGAGTGATTCTTTTTAATAAATAATTATTAGAAAAAAATACAGTAAGAACTTCCACTTGCAGAGGTTCCTAGCTGAGTCCAAACTAAATTGATACACCATAGGGGTGTGGGTTTAGGGGACTAAAATCTGAGAAAGAAGCAGGCTTCCAAATCATTCTAATATGTGACTTTGTGGCAGAGTACAAAAAGGGAAGGATGAAGATAATGGGAAGATCGGTATAGACTCTCCCTCTTCATTTAGAATGGATTTAATGTCCTACAAAGAAAAAGATTAGTCCTGAAGCTGAAGACTCTACCTTCACAAAATATTTTACAAGTCTCTGGGTATAAGGAGTATTATTTCCTAGCCCACATGATAAAAGTGACTCCTCATTTGAATAAGGGTATCCTTTCTATTTTTACATGGGACCCCAAAAAATTGTGGCACTGAGAATCTAGTTGTGTTTTCCTAGAAATCTTGCTCTTGTGGTGACCTCCTGGAGGGCAGAGAGTGAAATAAAAATGGGATAAGTAAAGCAAGAGAATAAAAATAGAAAGAGAATTTAAAACCATCATTATCTTGTGATGATTATACCTGACTTTCATTTGTGAGGCAAAGGAATGAGTTTTCTTTAAGATACTGAAGACCACATGTGAGAACACTATGTGTGGAAAGTGGAAGAAGACAGAGTCAGAATGGGAAGAAGGGGATGTATAGGAGAAAAAGACTGGGATTTTGTTCTGTTGATGAATATGAAACTTCTTTAAAGTCCATAGGCTGGGGGCCCAGGCAGTATTGTTCAACAGTGCAAATACAGATAGAAGCAAGGACAATAGGTCAGCTGGATATCATGGAATTTTTCTACTATACTAAAATGGAGAGAGGTTTTGAAACTACCAAAGGTTTTTTAAAAAATGAACCAAGTTTCTTAGATTCCCTATTTAAGGAAGATTCCAGAAAATGAGGAGAGCACACTACTCAATTACTAAATTTCTGTTTTATTCTCTGCTAGAAGATTAATCCTTAGGCCAGATCAAATAGAGCAGATGATCTGAAAAACAAATTTTGTCTGTAATAAGTAAGATTAATATAGCCAGCTATTTTAATAAATTTAGGCTCCTAGATGTATAAATTTATTGGCTAATTTATTAGGAAAGCATAGAGAATCAGGTGGTTGCCTGAAAACTAGGTTTATCTAAGATGATTTATGTTTAAATGCACTAAAGAAGAGCTGTCTCCTAGAAGCCACAGCGTATTCGAGCAGAAAAGAACCCTAAATATCAAGTATGACTTACTTTTCAAAATAAGGAAATTAAGTCAAAGGGAGGGAAATTAATTTGGCACAAGTGAGTCCTAAAAAAAGTATTAAGCTCTTGACTTTTGCTCAATGATTTTTTTTCTTCTTTTTGTCACATTTGGGTTCTTTGGAGATAATCTCAAGAATTGCTATGAGAAGGTAAAATAACACCAACTGCTAAAACCATATTGAGGCTAGAGTAAGGCAACTCATCATTATAAAGAGAATTTAATTTGGTAGATTTTCATCTCATTGACGCTCAAATTTTGAGTTAAACAACAAATATATCAATCACTGAGCAAATAGTAAGGACGACTCATTATTACATTAAATAAAAGGACTGCAGATAGAAAAATCAAGTTTACTTTTGAACATTCTAGTACAAAGTAAGAAAAAGAATACTAAGACTGTAGATATTTTTAACAAAACAGAGAGGAAAACGCAAGAACAGCTATTAACGGGTTAAAAAGCATTTGACACTAGAAGCAAAAAGGATGTGGTTAGCGTGAGATTTTTCTTTTCCCAAAAAGTGATAGATTTCCTTAGTGCTTTAATAATAACATGGCAGTATCTGTATTTCCCCAGGAAAGTTTTATTCAAAAGAAGTTGCTCAATATAAATGCCTGTTAATAGGCTATAGCTCATAAAGCAATAAGGTATCTAGGTACCTCAACAAAGGGAGTATAAAATTACACAGTAAAACCTTCTGGTTGAACCAGATATCAGAGAACATGGTTTATGGCTTTGAAAATGGAAAATGAATTTATAGTTTGAAGTGTCAAAAAAGATAAGCCTGTACCTGAATATTCTGTGCCCAATTAACTGATAGTATGTTTCTATTTTTAGTGAAAGTCTAGAATAAAGCTTAATATATAGTATAAAAGGCTGCTTTACATGTCCAAAAAAGTCCAATTATTATAGAGGCATGATTTCTGCTTTGAAAGTTTTATTAAAAATTTTGAGCAGCTTAATTTTTATTGATAAGATGTACATTGTATATCCCTTATGTGCCATACATGGTTGTAGGGACCACTGGAGATCCAAACACGGTGACCTCCCCTGAAAGGTTTATTATTTATGAAGCAAAGACTTACTGTGACATAAGACTGAGAGTGATCTGTTGAAATAGATGCACAAATGGAATCTACTTCGACAAATGTGAAATAGTAATGCAAAAGGACAAAAAAAGATTCATCTTAGTTTGGCTGTTTTGGAAAGGCTTTAAAGAGAAATAGGGTTTGGAGAGCTGACCCCTGAGGCAGAAGGTAAGCAGAGTATTCCAGGCAGGAATTGTGTCCAGGAACAGGAAAGTTCCCAATAAGCTTGGAGACAGAGAAAGTAATTGGCTGAAGCTGGAAAACAGGAAGAAATGGAGAGATATAGAATGAAGGAAGTTTTCTGTATGTTGTTTCATTTCCTGTCACTGTAAACCAATTCATCATGTGGCTTTTGTGGGAGATCACACACAAGAAGGCTCCAGGAACAGCTCACGGAAGGGTCCTGAACCTTCGATGAGAGATGGAAGCAGTGAGCTTCCTGTTGTATATTTCTTGCAGCAAATTAGAAGCAGAGACTTCTCTAAATCACCAGTGACCTTCTTCATATTCCTCTACTTCCTCAGGTAGCATTTATCTAAACTCAATCTATCCTAGTTCCTGGTTATGTTAAATTTATCTCCACTTCCTACATTACCTGAAAGTTCATTCTTTTCTGTCATTTTTTTTTTTTTGAGTCGGAGTTTCGCTCTTGTTGCCCAGGCTGGAGTGCAATGGCACGATCTCGGCTCACCATAACCTCTGCCTCCCGGGTTCAAGCGATTCTCCTGCCTCAGCCTCCCAAGTAGCTGGGATTACAGGCATGCACTACCATGCCTGGCTAATTTTATATTTTTAGTAGAGAAGGGATTTCTCCATGTTGGTCAGGCTGGTCTCGAACTCCCGGCCTCAGGTGATCCGCCCGCCTCGGCCTCCCAAAGTGCTGGAATTACAGGCGTGAGCCACCACACCTGGCCATTCTTTTATGTCTTATGCTCATGCTGCTCACAAGCTACCCCTCACTGAGATATTCTTCATCCCTTGTTGGCTTAGGCAGCTGCTACTCATCCTTCAAGATTCGTCCCCAATAACACTCATTCTGAAGGATTTTCTGATGGTACCTAGATAGAATAAGTCTCTTAGTTCATCCAAAACTCTTAGAACATTCCATATCACATACCTCAGTAACACATGTATTTGTGTCAACTTCATAAGAAATTAAATAAGGAGGTATAGCTGAATGGGATCATTAAGATCTGTTGCTTCATAGAACATGTTATCATCATCAAACTGATTGGAATAAATTATGAAATATGTCTACCTCTTCAGCAGAAGATGAGTCCCAGGAGAACAAGACATTCCATATCTCTTTGTTGCTAGGACCTAGACTAGTTTAGCCTGGCTACATACTGGCTTAAAAGATGACTGAAAAAAAATCCAATCATTTATTCTCATTTGGTTCTATATTACAACTTAGAAATATTTTCTCCATACAAACAGTGCACTACACTGCCAATTAGTATTTTAAAACTTCTGAGTATATTGTATCTAAGAGCATTTTGCATAAGAAATCGCACAGATAATACTTTTTTTAAGTTCTTGCATCTCTCTACAAACAAAAGTACGTGTGTGAAAGCATTACATTTTAATTAATCATCTCAGTGAAGGATGATGTCCATTTTCTTTGCAATATTAATCACTTCCTATCACAACGAATGCACCTCTACATACCTATATGTATACACACATAATGAAAGCAGGGTGATGTTCTACTTATAAGCTTGGGAAGATAAACAGAGAAGACATCTTTTGATGGTAAAGGGTAGCAAAGCTGTGATAATTTAGTATATGACCGTTTATGGTAATAAGTAAGTTATTTAAGCTGTTATGATATGCTTAAAATACTTTCCTGAGACAGGTTGCTTTTTTTTTCTTTTTTTTTTTTTAGAAAGAGCTGAAAAACAAAACAATATGTGTAAGTTTCATGTGCTGTATTGACACTGTTTATGGTCTGGTAGGTGGAAAATCCTATTACTGCCCAATAATATTTGTATAGGAAAAAGGGTCAGATCACAAGATTTAAGAATGAGAGATGTGAGGAATCAAGTCCCATAACCTACTGTAATTCTAAAGCTTTTGGTGCACAATTAAAAGGACACAAGGCTGGGCACGGTGGCTCACACCTGTAATCCCAGCACTTTGGAAGGCTGAGGGGGGCAGATCACCTGAGGTCAGGAGTCTGAGACCAGCCTACCCAACATGGTGAAACCCCGTCTGCTAAGAAATAACAACAACAACAAAAACAAAAATTAGCCGGGCATGGCGGCAGGCACCTGTAATCCCAGCTACTCGGGAGGCTGAGGCAGGAGAATCGCTTGAATCTGGAAGGTGGAGGTTGCGGTGAGCTGAGATTGCACCACTGCACTCCAGCCTGGGAGACAGAGAGACTCTGTCTCAAAAAACAAACAAACAAACAAAAGGGCACCAGGATATGGTTCTATAAATATGACTGATTCAGGAATTAATAACAGCATGTGGTTGAAGCTTTAGATAATAGATGAATATATGATTGGACATAATTTATTCACTGCCACCTTTTCCAGCTACTTTTTTTTTCCCCCAGCCAGAGTCTGTTTCTGGTGCCAATCGTCTCTTCCTTCTGTGCTTACTTTGTGGAAGACAATTATGGAAGAAAGAACATCCTCTTCACATATTTTTTTGCTTTTCTTTTTATGATTATTCCATTTAAAAAATATTCCTGGAATCTGTATTTTAAGATAATGTATATGAAAATAGAATGAGCATGCTCCTAGAGAGCATATTTTATATTACCTACTGTGTAATAGAGAATTTGGCCAGGCTTTGTTCCCACTTCTGAGGAGGTAAATTCTAAATCCTAGGAATTTTTCACAGTGTCTTTGTGATTCACAGTGGGACCACATCTGATACTTTATGCTAATGAGGTGACTCACAGCGGGGGCCCCCTAGATAGCTTATGCTAAGGAAATGACTCAGGATGGGGGGCCGGCCACAACAGAAAGACCAACCAGGTGATGCCCGTGTTTGAGGCTCTGAGCCATGTGATATCAGTCTGACCTCTGTGGAGATTGGGTTCAACTGTATGACCTGTGATTGAATAAGTCATACTTATTAATGAAACCCCAATAAAAACTTTCTGCATCAAAGCTGAGGTGGGTGTCCCTGGTTGGCACTCCTCTATGTACTGTCACACGTTGATGTGCTGGAAAAGAAATGCATCCTTGGTGACAATGGAAGCTTTGCAACTGAGAGCTTCCCACACCTTGCCTTATGCATCTCTCTCTTTGGCCAATTCTGATTTGTATCATTTTTGATATAATAAAATGGAAATCATAAAAATAGTGCTTTCCTGAATTCTGTGAATCTTTCTAGCCTGTTATCAAACCTAGAGAACGATGGAAGCCCCTGAAATTGTAGCCGGCTGGTCTAAAGTGAAGGTGGCCTAAAGACTCCTAAACTTGTGTCTGGTGTCTGAAGTGAGGGCGTTAGTATGGCAGATTGTGCCCGAAGCCTGTGAAGTTTGGCTTAACTTTGAGTATTTGTTGTCAGAACTCATTATACCTACATTATTTTTCTGTATGGGTGAATTTGAGCACAGGTAAATCTTAGTGATATTCTCAGTGTTGTAATGTGTTAGGGAAAATCCTGAGAGGGGAAATGAAGTCTAATCTCCCTCATCCCAGGGCTCCTTATGTCATACCATGCTAGATATTAACACAAAATGTTATCTTTACATCCACAATAAAATTGTGATAGAGAATAAATCAAAGCAAGGAAAGAAATGGGCTAACAATGTGAGCAAAATCCCAAAGCTCTTAACTACTATTTATGGAAGGCTTAGTAGATGCTGGGTGCTTTGCTAAGCACTTGAGAGCCACGATCTTATTTAATCTTCACAACAAAGATCTCCATTCTACAGATGAAGAAGCTGAGGCTCATGGAATCTAAGAAACTTACATCAGGCAACAAAGATAAGTACAGAGTTAGCATACTGGGGAGGCAAAATAAAGTCTTATGATAACAGATTCTGGAGACAGTCAACCGTGATTCCTAAACAGGCTTCATTTGAACGGTGACATGTTTTATGACTAACATTTCAATCCTTTCTGCAAAGAAACACTATATTTTAAATTAAAAAGATTTTTTTTGAAAGAGCTAGTACGTGAACGCAATGCAATCTCTCCCTTCGATCACCTTTTTTCACTTTATTTTTCATACTTGTAGTTAAGAAGTAAAGTTTAAATTGTTAATGAAGAAACAAATTTTGTATAATATTTTAAAGAGGCTTATTCTGAGCCAGTATGACTGACTACAGCTCACAGAAACAGTCTCAAAGAGTGCTGAGAAAGTATGCCCCAGGCAGTTAGATGACAGCTGGGTTTTATACATTTTAGGGAGGCAGGAGTTACAGGCAAAGACATAAATCAACACATGGAAGGTATACATTCGTTCCACCCAAAAACATGGGATGTCTTAAATCAGGGGCTTACAAACCATAAGTGGATTCGGAGGCTCTTTCATCTGCAAATAGTTTAGGGACAAAATTTTGTCTAAAAACTTGGAGTTAGCAGGAAGGAATGTGTAAATTAAGATAAAGATGTGGTGTCAGTAAGCTGTAATGTGACCTGTTTAGCAAGATGAATGCCCTGCAGATGTGACTTAACACTTGCCTTGCATGGCCTTAGGTTTTGTTTATAATTTGGTATCTTACTGCCAGAAAGAGTCTGTTCTGTCAGCCTCAGGATCCCTGTTCTAACATTAATGCTGGTCAGTGGTTGTGCCTAAACTCCAAAAAGGAGGTGGTATAATGAAGAGTGTCTGACTTTCTTTCCCATCATGGCGGGGAACTCAATTTTTAAGGTTTCTCTAGGGTCCCCTTGGCCAAAACGGGGCTCATTCATTCAGCAAGGGGCTTAAGATTTCATTTTTCCATCTACAAAACTATTTGCATGAGATTTTTGCTTGCTTTTTTGAACAATTTTAACAGGAACTATTAGAGAGATAACAACCTATTCAAAGTAAGAATGCGGACTGAACATTATGTGGCCTCGAGAAAATTTCTTGTCCAGTTGAAGAGTCAGCTTTTTCTTCAGTTAAAAGGAGACAAGAATGCTAATTGTATCCTGTGGTTGCTGTGAGATATAACTCCCTAGCTCAGTGCCCAGCACATAGCAAGCACTTGACAATAATTTCTGCCAGAGCTTGCGTTGTCAGTAATTTTATTGATTAATGTCACTCAAGTGATTCAACTATTGCTGCTTAGTAAAATATGTACTTCTCTTTTGTATACTTGTTTGGTAGATGAAGGAATATTGAGGAAGGAATCAAACGATAGAGTACTTAGCCTGATGGTAAACTAGCTGACTTAAAGCTTGCTATTTTACTTTAAAAATGACAATTCTTTGAGTCAGTGTGAATGTCAACTCAAATAAGAAGATCTATTTCACTGGAATCCTTCAAGTTAAATGCAGTATAGAACATATTGACAACATCAAATTGATTTAAATAAATGATAAAGAATTCAGCTATCTAAAGCTGTGCCCAGTGGCTCACGCCTGTAATCCCAGGAGGGAGGCCGAGGTGGGAGGATCACCTGAGGTTGAGGGTTCGAGACCAGCCTGACCAACATGGAGAAACCCCATCTCTGCTGAAAATACAAAATTAGCCAGGCATGGTGGCGCATGCCTATAGTCCTAGCTACTTGGGAGGCTGAGGCAGGAGAATCACTTGGACCCGGAAGGTGGAGGTTGCAGTGAGCCGAGATCGCACCATTGCACTCCAGCCTGGGCAACAAGAGCAAAACTCTGTCTAAAAAAAAAAAAAAAAAATTAATCTGTCTATATTGGAGATGTAGAAATTACCCTATAAACCTCATCAACCTATTTAACATATTTGTGAGATGTGGCTGAAAAGAAAAATGATTTTCAATTGGAGCAGAATGCAAATTGATAACTTAAGGCAGTAATCACATATGAAGAAAATATTACTAAAATATTGAAAGGAGTACATGGCAATGGAAATTACAAAGAACGAAGGAGCCAGTATTCTCCCTCACTCAGGGCCAGATCCTCCCTGCACTGCTGTTTTACTCAATTCCTTCTGGCATCTACATTGTCATGATTAAGTAGGATAAATGTTTCACACTGAGCTTTGGAGTGTGCAATAGAAGAACAAGGCTGAATTACCAAGAATAGCAAAGAGCTTCTCTAAATTATTTCATGTTTCAAGGACACAAGGCTGTGTGCAGAGGTGAAAAGCAGTTAAAAGAAAAACTGACTACTCACACAGCAACCACAAGTTGTGAAGTTTAACTTTTCTCAATTGATTAGAAAGAACTGAAAAAAAGACCTGTTCATTGCTTTCAAATAGCCTGATGCTTTTCTTCCTTTAACAATATATATGAGCCCTAGGTCCTCATTTATTCATTAAAATCTACAAAACTATTAACAGCACAATGTGAGGCATAAACATTTTTGTTAATTAGAAGGCATCCCATTAGTTAGAAAATTTATTAGACAGCCAGGTGGTTCTGTGAATTAGCTTATGGTCAATTCTGGGCAAATAATACTGTTTTCTAAAGTATGAATATACTGGAGGGCAAATTTTTAAAAATAAAGAAAAGATCTGGATAATAGGATTCATTAATCACTGGAAGATTGTGTGTGTGTGTGTGTGTGTGTGTGTGTGTGTGTGACTGTGCATGGAGAGAGTCAAGGTTGCCAGCCCTAGAAACATATTAACCTTTAGTGTGTTAAAACTTGTATCATAATAGTATATACCTGTAAAGAGTAATATAGATACTCCTGTTATAAGATGCCTGCACTAAGCACCCTCTTGTAACTTTACACTAAAACAGCTATGAAGACAAAACAAACAAACAAACAAAAATTGAAAACTGAAAGTAATGAAAAACTAGTACTACAATTATGAGGCAGATGCAAATGACTAAAATTTTCAAAGTTTAGCTTACAATGTATCTTGCTTTTCTTTTTAAAATACATTATTGCCGAAAATATAAGTTGATTCATCTTTATTTATCTAGGCAGAGGCTCTGTAGCCAGAATTCAACATGGCAGTTAGTAAGGAAATAAATGAAGATCACTCAAATGAGAACAAACAAAAGCTATTCAGAGCTTGCTACAGCAAGGAAGTTAGCTACTAACATGTGCTTTACAGAGACTCAAGAGCAGACAGAGGAATGGGGAAGCTTTATAGAGGAAGAAAAAGAAGGTTTTATGTACAACCTGAGTAGAGGCTGTTGACATGGGAATGTTGAAGGCAGGCTAACTAGAAGCAGAGCATCCTGTGAGATTGGTTTAGGGTGTATATTTGGCTTTCTCTGGTTGATCGTAAGTTGGAAGCAGGAGCAAAACTACAGAAGGCTGTTAGTTATCAAGCCTTGGCTATTTGGGATCTATTTCTACAGGGGTTAGTGTTTGGCTTCCTGGACTGGTACCGTCTTCCTGAACTGGTTACTGTAAATAGTAGGTAGGCTTCTTGGGCTGGTTTTGTAGGTAGCAGGCTGGCCTACTGGGTTGGTTGCTGCAGTTTGTGGTTAGAATTCTATGTTTATATATGGACTGCCTATGGTGTATTTGTATATTCAGTCTCTCATAAGAATTGGGATCCGGCAGTGACATGTGGCAACTGAGAGGGATAATCCTCACAAGAAAAGTACCATAGAAGTCAACAAAAGTGGGCAGCCACAAGTGTCTATGTTTGCTAGCAAATGTGCTTTTTATGTATTACATCAATTTAAATTAATGAGGAACCCACCAGAAGGAGACAGAGGAAGATGCTACCTGCAATAGTTAATTGGAGAAAAGCCAGTTCAGTGTTAGATGCAGAGCTGTGCACCTATGTCAACCTTCTCCTCAGCTAAAGATCTCAGGAGGGTTACAGCACCTCCCAAGTGGACCCAGGGAAATTCCAAGGGTTATCCACTGACAACACTTTGTCTCTTTATGAAGATGAGTAAGAAAAAATAAACTCGATTAAATTTAATTAATTTTTTATTAAAAAGGAAGAAAAACATTAAAAAAATCAACATATACTTTAAGGGAAAATTCTACAGAATAAGAGAGCAAACACAGCATCCAGAAGGCTCAAAGGAATTGCACAACTTCAGAAAATGTTTTATTGCTGGATCTAAAAGAAAACCACAGTGAACTGTATTAAGATCTTCATTAAAATTAAAGAAGATGCGTCTTCTATGAAAATGGATATGAAAGTCATAAGGGGAAATTTTCCTTTGATGAAAATGGAGTTGGAAGAGATAAGCAAATATGTAAAGAAAACTGAAAACTAAATAGCAGAATATGAATCTTCATTGCAAGTATGAAATCAATGATATAGCTCACAAACTTGAAACTCCCTCAGGATGAGAGGAAAAAGGCATATTTCTATAAAAGATGAACGACACCATTGATATGGCCAGGGAGTAAGCCAAAAACTCACAGATAATTGATATTTCTGAGGAAGAGATAGAAACAAGGAAAGAAAAAAGCTATCAAATAATAATAATGATCATATGAAATAATTACAACATTTATTAAAGGCCTATTATGCCTCAAGCTATATGCCTGTATTTTATTTGGATTGTTAAATTTAATACACAAAACAGTACTGTGAGTAGTTATATAATAATTCTAGTTAATCAATGAGAAAACTGAGCTTAAAAGGGTATAATATTCTCCTAGGTTATTAAATAAAGCTTTGCTTATATAATTTTATTTTTTTAAAAATCAGTCAATATATGGATCCCTATATATACTTTGTCAAAGATTTTTGTACTGTTAATAAAAAAAAATGTGAGTATTCTAGCTTCTCTGTCTTTCTTTCACTGTCATCTCTTCCCTTCCTCCTTCTCCATCCCTCCCTCCTTCCCTCAGCAAGTAATTCCAACTTGATGTATGCTACCACCACAACCAAAAACTCATTAGAAGAGACCTCTATGTCTCTCTAACCAACAGCTACTTTTAGTTATGGTTTACATGATCTGTTGGCTGATTTGTCATTGTTGATCAATGCTTCTTAAAATTCTCCCTTTCTTTGCACCCTATGTTGCCATGCATTTTTGCTTTACATGTGCTATTCTATCTTTTTGAATTAAAGAATGGTTGCCTGTAAGAAACCTTGGCACAAAGTAAACTCTCAATACTTAGGTGTTTTGTTTTCATATTATAAATTCTGAGACCTTGCATTTTCAACGACTGATGTGCAAAATTCTACTTTTGCAATGCTAGTGTTCATGCCACTGAATAACTTAAGAAGTCTCCAGTTTAATGTGATCTTTAGTTCAAAAGAAAATATTTGTTGAAGTATCTCAAGTCTACTTGAGCCCAAAATAAACTGAAATGGAAAATTCAATCTACCATTGTTCTATTTTACATTTTAAAATTCTGTGAAAATGACAGTCATACTTTGGAAAGTCAAACATACATAATAATCCTATCTTTAAAAGTTATCTTAATGAGAATGGGAGGAAATGGGAAATCACTGTGAACTGTGAATGTATATCATTGCTTGAATGTTCCTGCCTTTCCTGTAAATTATTTTGGTTATGAGGAAAGAAAAGAGGCACATAAAGAGAAGGTAAGAAGACTGTCCTCTCCCCAAGTGAGCCTCACTTTCCCCTTCTGGAAAGTGGAGTGGTTCTACATATCACAAGAGGCACTGAGTATAAAAATACAGAGCAAAAGTGTGTTTCCACATAAAATTATTTTATGCATTAATCAATTTATCCAAAAAATGAATTTTTTTTGGATAAAATGTAAAGTACTATGTGGCAAGTACTTTAAAAAACAGACACATGTCATAAGTACAATACTGCAAAGAACAAACGTTCTGATGGAGAAGATAGGCCAGAAACAAAATGACCCCAGAACAATTTAATAATTGCTATAAAAGAGACATGAACAAAGTTTTGCTAGGTGTCTCATCATCTCTTCCTTTAACTTTTCCAAGTCCCTTGTTGATAGCTTAGGTCTTATCCTTATGGAGTCTTTTCTCTTTTTTTAAAGTACTTCTTAATTGAATTATCATAGTTCTCTCTCAGGTTCTAGATTGCCTCATATCCAGTATATTCTCCATCTGACTGATAATTGATTGTATTGAAATCTAGATATGAACATGTACTTCTCGCCTACAAATTATCTGACAGCTTCTCAATGTCAGCAAATAAATTCCATGCTCCTTAGTTGAGCACAATCGTTCCTAATCTACCTCCTGTCTAGCTCACTAGTCTCATCTCCCTTCACTCCTCTAGAAATATGCTTAGTTTCAGTTTTATTGAACTAGTTATTTTCAAAAACTAGCAGATTATTTCCCTTACCTGGGCCTTCTTCATTCATGCTATTTTCTTGTACAGGGTTAACAACTCATTTCACATGATTTTAGCTTAAACATTAGCTTTTCAGAAAGGCCTTCTTGACAACTCTACCTAAAGTAGCCCTGAGTTAATCCTCTTATATATTGGCTCCCTTGTATCATGTCATCCTGTCACTGCCTTTTTCTTTGTTTTCTTGTCTAATGTGAGTCTCTCCCATTGGAATATTGCACCCTGAGGCAGGGAAATTGTCTGTTTTGGTCACCGTTTTATCCTTTGGGTTTAATACAGTTTCTGTATCATAATGGCTGTTCCATGAATATGTGTTGAATAAATAAAGCAAGCTCGCCCATATACCAAACAGATTCATGAGCTCATTCTGCTTCTGCATGACTCATCTGCATGGAAGACAGAAAAAATTGGGGCATTTGATCTTGATCCTAAATCCAATTTTCTAGGAAAATAATCATGCCCTACAAGGATATGTTGGTAGTTTAAATTGGAACAAGAAATTCCCCCAAATCCAAAAACACATTCCCCCATTTTATGATGTTCGATTTATATACAGGCTCACGTTTATGTTTCTCTAAGCAAGGCTCTTAATTTTTTGACTCCCTATCCACCTCAGGTTAATCTTTAAAATCCCATTCCTGACTTCTATTTTGTTCTATACCAAACTGTCCTACATATCTGTGGATTAATGTTGTGGCTTCATAGCGACAAACATATCATAAAAATGTTAAAATATGTGGCTGGCTTAATACTTCTCAGTAATTTCCTTTGTTCCTATTTATTTGACATGTGTTTCATACATTTATATAATCATTTAATAGATGTTTACTTGAAAAGTGCTCTATGCAAAGCACTGGGGGAAGCGCTAGCAGAAAATGTAGACTCTTTCTTCTCTGAAAATGCTCAGCATAATGTTGGGAATGTAAGATTATTAAATCCAAATATAATTGACAATAGCAGCATGACCTGTGAAGAACGCAAATGAGATTGGAGGAGGAAGACTTGAATCATTTTCCTGGATTGAAGAGTAAATTACTGAGTGACATTTGGCAAGTAACTTCATCTTTCTCAGCCGTAGTTTCTTATTTGTAATCCGGGATTTGAATTATACAGCACAAAATTAAAATTCCAATGTATACAGGTCTCTGTAAATTTAGGAAATTAAAATTTAAGCAATGAAATGTTTATCAATCTGTCAAATATTAAAGCAATAAAAATTATCACTTGGCAAATTTCTTTGGAAATGGGCATTCTTATAAACTGCAAGCAGATATGTAAATTGGTACAACCTACTTACAAGGCACAAAAATGTGAGCTGAGCATCTGATTCTTAGTTGCAAAAATTTTCATTACAGCAACATTTTAAAAATAGCTAACTGCATAAATATCTAAAATTAAGAAAGTAGATTAGTATTTCATGGTCCATTTGAACCATTAATTCTATTTCTGGAAGCTATTTTAAGTCCCTACAATGTGTCAGACTCAGTTTTAAGTGATGTATATGTATAACTCAATTTAATTTCTACCAAAAATATATGATTTAGGCACTATTAGTACAGCCACATTGCAGATGAGGTAATAGTTAAACAATTAGCTAGTGCCCGGCTAAAAAATAATAGGGTCAGGATTGAATCGAGACAACTTAACTCCACAGCCCAAGCTCTTAGGCACTATACCAAGCTCCATTATACCATGCCACGAATGGTATGAATCCAAGGTAAAATATACTTGAAATAATTCAGAAATAATAGATGAGAACTGATGAGTATGTAATGGTAGTATATTCTTACCATGATGTACCACTTATAATGGTAGTAAAAATGGAAAGGGAAAAATAGCCTGATATACGTGTGGCAAGCATTGTGGAGAATCAAATTGAATGTTGAGGGAAATAAAATAAGTTAATGGGGTTAATCAATAAGGAGATCAATAATTAAAATAATGCAAATACTACTTATTAGGAACTTACTATGTTTCAAATGCCATGCTGGTCATTTAATACACCATCTTACAAATTAATAAGATTTGATTAGTAGAGATAATTATGTTGGATTTCATTTTAAACTCCTGGGGTTTGAGGTGCCCAAGGGGCACCCTATTGAGATATTTATAGGGAGTGAAGATGGAAGTGAATGATGCAGAATAAATCAGAGAAGATGCTAGGAGGAGGTTCTTCTCAAGAGACATAGGAGTCTTAGAAAACATAGGGCTAAATTGGTATCTACATATCATATAGTGTGTGTGTCTCTTCACTGTTACTAGCATTAATTCTATAAGATGCAGAACTCGCACTCATCCAAAAGAAGTCAGTTCTTTATTTTTTTTGTGTAACTGATCTAATTTTTCTTATTAGCCCTTACCTCCTAAATACTTTATATGTATCTGTAAAAATCAGATTTTTTCCTTTATATATTTTCTATGATTATTGTACCTTAAAAAGTAACAATATTTTAATACCACCTAATATGCGGTCTTTTTTTTTTTTTTTTTTTTTTTGAGACAGAGTCTCGCTCTGTCCCCCAGACTGGAGTGCAGTGGCACAATCTCGGCTCACTATGCAGTCTATTTTTTAAATCCTCTAATTGTCCCCAATGTGTCTTTGTATGAGTTTATTCAAAGCAGCATCAAATCAAAGACATCAACTGAATTTTGTTAAGTCTGTAAGGTTTTTTGAAGTTTAGAAATGTCCTACGTTTTTCTTTTGATATACCATTGACCTGCTGAAGACACCAGGCGGATTATCCTGTAGAATAACCCAACGTTTGGGTTAAACTCTTTTAGAGAGAATACTTTGGATGATGCTGGGTGCTTCATACCGCATTATGTTAGAAGGCACACGACTTCCAGTTTTCCCACTCTTAGTTAGTGATGCTAAGGTGGATTACTATGTTACAGAGTTTGTGCAGCCTCTCCGGGCGGTGCTCCTCCGCTTCGCGCCGCTATGTGGACCTGCTGCGCTGCTGCTCTGCACCTTGCCCCTGCCCCTGCTCAGCTCCATCGCCTTCACCATTGTGGCAATGCCCAGGATGGCGGCAGCAGGCCCACCCAGGATGGTTGCCAGAGCCTCGTGGAGTACGTAGGAGGAAAAGCAGCCGCTGCCATGCTCTTCTGTGGCTGTATCATGCTGGTGACCTGTTTCATCCTCACCTTCTTTGCCCTCTGTGCACCCCCGATGCTAGTCCTCCTAAGAGTGAGTTGGAGGCCTCCCTACCCCGGCTGCTGCGTTGCAGATCATCTCCCTGGTAATTAACCCTGTGAAGTATACCCATACCTTCAATCTTCATGCCAACCCCGCCGTCACATCACATCTGTCACTGGACCTGCGGCTTCCGGTGGGTGGACACAGTTATCCTGATTGGCTGTCCTTTCTCCTTCTGCTGCAGCGCGAAGGACGAAGACAACCTCCTGTGAGGCGCCAAGCCCAGGTACTTCCACATCCTCCTGGCTGGGGAGGAGACCCGGAGAAGACGCTGCAGAGAAGGACTCCAGAGGAAGAAGCTGTTTCCCTAGGCGACTTCCAACCTATTTTTTTGGCAGTGTTCACATTATTAAACTAGTAGAAAACGCTACAATAATTTAGGAGAGAATATTGTGTTATAATTTCGTATTCACCTTTTATATATGTTTTTTGGAGCTGACATGTTTATTTTCACTAACCTTATATCTATCCATAACAGTTATATTACATTTACAAGAGCATATGAACATGAAACTTATCACTTTATACAGTAAAAATGAAAAAGCCTCCGAGACTCAATAATTTGATCAAGTTTTTGTTATTTCCAGATAGAATGGACTGTATCTATTAAGGGCTAAGGAGAAGAGAGAGATATTGGTAAAAAAAAAAATTGTCATTGATCAAATATTCTAAAAAGAAATGCAAAACAAAAATTTTTTTGTGAGCCTTCAATTATTTGAAGATGCAAAATAGTTTCCTAAATACATATAATTTGTGAGAATTTCTAATTAATATCTTGAATAATTAATTGTTTTTGCTAAGCTTCATGTTGTCTTTACATGCCATTTAGGAAATGATTGTTTCATGACCAAAACATGTTGCAGTGGTAAGGCCTTCTTAAGCAGTAAAATGTTTAGGTGAAGTTTTCTCTTTTAAAATTCTTACAGGGTGAGGGTGTGGGAAAATGCTATATTAATAAATAAATAAATCTGCACTGTTTTGTGTCTATATGTTCAGAACCAAAGTAGACTGGGTTGAAAGATGTACTTGGTCTAATTCAACATGACTCATAGTTCTGATTAGGTTGTGTAGTGAAGCATTAGAAGGGCCATTCCTATCATAGGAGTGCTATTAAAACAGCCTAAGAAGAAGAAACAGCTTGTTTTTTTTTTTTTTTCTCCCTCAGGCCTAACTGGGTTGTAATCATATGGACACAGCTTCTAGTAGATTGCAACTGCAAGCAGACACCTACATATAGTTAAAAATCTGGTCTTTTTTGGTAAAGAGATGTAAAATGTCTGATGTAAACCATGCAACAGAGATGTGAGTTTCTCTGAATGGCATATGTATGATATATCAGATTGATTATTACTATTTTTTTACCATTTGTACTTACATAATGAAAACAAACTCATTTTATACATCAAATTATTATTTTGTAAGTTGTAGAATAAGCAATTGAAGTTATAATTATGAATTATTCCCCATAAATGAGGTATTCTAAAAAAAGAGTTTGTATAGTTACATTTCCCGTTGCAACCAGATATTTTATGGGTTGATATTTTGCATCCATGCAGTTATCCCGCTCTCTCTCATCATTTCACTTAATAGTTTCAATGTCCACTGTTGATCTTTGCTTGAATAAATTATTTTATTAGGGTTGCAAGACTCAATCTCTTTTGGATAAATATTCAGTCTTTCAAACATTTCACACTTCACAAAAATATGCGCATTTTTCCCCCCAAATTGATAGGTGCATGAGAGAGTTTACCATGTGCTTGAAGAAAAAAAAAAAAATAGAGGTCCTCAAATCCATATAGAAACTTCTAGATTCTCTTAACTATGGGTATTCTTCAACTTCTGATCCATTCTCTTTTGTCTTAGACAGGACCTGGTGCTACTACCTATCTGACTTTGTATCTCAGGTTCTTGTTGATGCTACGTGACTTCTGCTTATCATCTACCACCTGCCCCATATTGTTCGTGGCTTAAGCTGTCCATGACAACACATTGCCATGAGGTTTCCTCATTCTGTGCTAAGATGTGTACTCCATGGACGGACACATGTTATTAAAACTGCTGAAACATGTACACCAGACCCCCGTGAAATCACAGGATTCTTGAGTCTGTTGTACATTAAGCAAGTATGGTTTGGGAAATAAGATGAAGAACTACCTGTTTTGGCTTGCCTAAGCTTGAGAGGTTTCCAAGGAAGCAAGAATTTCAATGCTAAAACTGGGATACTTCTGTGAAAACCAGGCAGTTGCTCATCCTATTAGAAAAGCCAAAAAGAAGTCTTCTCTTTGCCTAATAGTACCACACTGCAGGGTATACTTGGCTGGGGCTGCTCCAGGCTGGCCTGGGACTGACACACACAGTGGTCTTTCAAAGTCCTCTCTGCCTTCATATCCCTCTCAGCATCTCCAACATGTCTCTCTTCTGGCACTTTGATCTGGAGATGGCAGATGGGCAGAATTATCCTACCCTCTGCTTTGTTGGCTCAGTGGAATCCCTTATTCTCCCACAATCTCTTAGAAGATGTATGTGTTTCTGTATTACTTTTCTCTTTTTGGATATGCAAGGTTTTTCTTCATCCATTGGTGAGACAACCTAGGTGTTCGCTTTTTCCAGGCCATATTCTTTCTGACTCAAGCCTTAGAGCTGACTAGTAGACTAGTAACATCCTTACATGATTCACTAGTTATAGAGAGTTCTCAAGGCTTTGGTTATAATTTAATCAAAATTCTTTAATAAAAATGTCTCTCTGCCTCAAGTATAAGATCTCAGCAGCTGCATTTATATCAATCCAATTGATTCTTCTTGTCATTAGCTATTGAAGAGATCTGTCCAAATGCTGCAAGTACAGGAGATGTTTTCTCAAATGTAAATATGCTTACCAAGCCAGGAAGCTCAGCAATACTCCTCTTATGAGTGCTTTACAAAGGGGTGCCATAGTCTTCCAAGGAAATGAATTTTTCTTCCCCAAGCTTGAGGGAGGAAACACAGTAAAGACTAGGGTACAAGAGAAAAAGATGGCCTTCTTTATAAGGGAACCTGATTGAGAAATATTTCAAGATTATTTTATCTCAAATATCTATTTTACTTCATAGGAAATAATACCTGTCATGTTTTAGGATATAAAGTTAAATTTGTGGTGGCTTTAAAAATCATGATATATTAAAGGAAAAAAGGCTCCTGAAAAAAGACACACTAGAAAATTCTGTTCTTGCTACTTTCATGATGTGAGTTGGCTTGATGATGAATTAAATGGAATTTGAAAGCATCTGGAGAATATTCTAATATTGGTACTTCTAAAATCTTTGTGAATATTTTTATTTCTCAGTTAGGCTCAGTCAGCATTTTGCCTGATATCCATTTATATGGTAGACGTTATGTGGCTAATAAAATTCTTTAATATTTGTAAGCCATATGGCATGTTCCTCTTTTAAATTATCTCGAGTGCTATGACTATCAGGGTATAGGTATCACAGGAAATCTACATAGAAAGTGGAATGATTTATTCTACAGAGCTTGTAGAAATGGGGTATAAAGTCATTTTTTTCTGAGCGTCTGTTCAACATGATTTTCTCTTATAACGGATTGTCTATTGTATCTCAACTGGATTAAAAACTCCCAGAAGACAATGTGCCTTCTGGAAGAGAGAGCACATGGAATGATATATAGGTCTTTTCATTTTTTTTCTATGAGGAATGTCATAGACAAAGAGGTAGTGCTGGGAGTAGAGTTGCAAAATTTAAGGAGCTGCCCCAAAACTCAGCAACCAAGATAAATATTTTAATGCAACATTTTTAAAATTAAAAAGTTATGCAAATACATTAAATAGCAACTATTAATATTAAAATAAAGATGGGATAAATACTTTGGAGATTTCTTTCTGCTTTAGGCTCTAATATATTTCTGTATGGCACTACAAGAAAGTTCTTCAAGGAAGGAGCTGTAAGAGGTCAGCTGTCAACATCTTTAGTGTCTCCCTTAACTGCAGATTCCTCCCCTCCCTGAGGTCCACCCTTGCCAGGATGTCCACATGCATAATTGAAGGAGGCAGAGGTAGAAAGGCCCAGCATTTTGGCCTGATCAGAGAAAATTCTGAGGCACTGCTCTCTTCAGAATTCCTTGCCAGATTGGCCAGGCTTTATCTCACGTACACCTCAGTTCAACTTCTTCTTCAGCCCAATTTTGTTTCCCCTGCCTTCCTTCACACATGTTGATCTTTAAAACATCTTGCATCCGAAATTCTGACTTAGTATCTGCGTTCGGAGGACCCAACCTGTGACTGGGTTACAGCTGCCAAACCCAGCTTCATCTAGGTACTATGGTTTAGATTAAAAATGTAAGTTTGCATATTCTCTGGTTTCTTTTCTTAAAAATTTAAAGGTGCTGTTACACGTCAAGCTGTTTAGGAGAACAGGAATTGACTATAGACAATTTTCTAGCAATTAACTGCACACACGCAGTTATTAGCAGACTGAATTATAAATAATATTCAATCATAGCTACACAGTGGTTTTACTATTGAAAATCTCAAAGTACAATTAAAGCCCTGTGCCTAGATTTGTTAGAGTGCCAATTTCTCATGGTTATGGTTTGCATTCTCCTTTTTGGTTTATATTTCTTTTTTGTTCCTATTTATCACATGATCTCATATCCGACTAGTAATATCCTTACATGATTCACTAGTTATAGAGAGTTCTCAAGGCTTTGGTTAGAATTTAATCAAAATTTTTTTAATAAAAATGTCTTTCTCCTTCAAGTATAAGATCTCATCAGCTGCGTTTATATCAATCCAATTGATTCTTCTTGTCATTAGCTATTGAAGAGATCTGTCCAAATGCTACAAGTACAGGAGATGTTTTCTCAAATGTAAATATGCTTACCAAGCCGGGAAGCTCAGCAACACTCCTCTTATGAGTGCTTTACAAAGGGGTACCATAGTTTTCCAAGGAAATGAATTTTTCTTCCCCAAGCTTGAGGGAGGAAACAATATGTTTTGGGTTGAGTGTTACCAGAAAGATTGCCTCCGTTGAGGTAAAATCCTTTTTATCTATGATATTCCCTCCTCTTTCCCTGTCTTCTTCCTTTCTTCCTTCTTTCATCAACTGCAGAGCCCCACCTTAGCTGAGGGTCCCACTCTTCCTTGGGTGCTCACATTTAGGAAATATTGCATTCTACCTTTTGCCTTCCAGCCTCAATGAGGTTTTAATTTTAGTTGTTCTGTGTTCACTACATACAAGTTATATCTGTATCCGGGTAGACAATAATTTTTTCTTCACCAGAATGCCTCCCTCCATCCCCAGCCAAAAAAAAAAAAAAAAAAAAAAAATCAGTGGCCTGGGACTTAGAACCAAAGGGTTGTAGTATTTGCCCTACTGCAAATATGGTACTTGACACTGATCAATCACCTGACTTGTCTGAATTCCAACCCTTCTCTCTGGTTTACGGAGACATTTGCTGAATTGTTGTTGAAGCTTTCAGTTTCAAGGCAGAATGACATTCTGGGCCCATTCTAGGAATAGCATTGAAAAATTGAATGTGTAATCTTAGAGATTTAGTAGGATTATGGATATATGTGAGGGCTATGGAGTGAGTTATAGATATGAATTCTAAGGTTACTATATAATAGCTGGAAGGCTTTCAACATATCACACAACCTCTCAGATTCTTAGTCCATTTATATGTGAGCAGAGATAAAGGTGATAATAATAATTAATTTCCATGGATATTTGGAAGAATTGAGACTCCTCTCATCAAAAAAGCGTAATTCATGGCTTGTAATAGTAAGTTTATAATTGTTTGTTATCATTATCATTGGAAAATTTACAGTATTTTTGTCACACTCACTTTCTTTTTTAAGTTAACATTTTTGCTTGATTGTATTTAGTTTCTGAGTTTATAATAGGTATTAATTTGCATGGTTCTGTAATATATAAGGTGCTTTGAGCTCTCTGAGGAAAAGCATTATGTAATTAGAAAACATTATTCACTGCACTGATGTGTGAATGCTCAAGGCTCTAGACACATCCATCTTAAAGGAAATATTAACTTCAAAATCTACATAAACCCTATAAATACATACTTAAAAAATACTGACAATTTATAATTTTTCACTCTTCTGTTAAAAGGAAAAGCAAAGACGAAAAGTTATCTTAGTGCAAAATTTATGACATGATTATGAAATGCTGGAATTCAAATCTTTAGTATCAATTTTCTATAAATTAAATATAAGAAATTATAATGAGGACTCCTGCCAATCTTTGAGAATTACAATCAAAATTCTGTCTATATGTGTTTGAGCTATGCACATTTCCTTAGTGTTATATTAGCTTTCTACATTTGCATATAAGTTAACAGCACATTTATGAATTTTAAAAATCATCCTCATTATTCTGCTGGAATAAAATAGGCATAATTAACCCTTTGTATTATGAGAAAATAGAGGCACAGAGAGTTTAAGTCATTTGCCTATGATCCCATTAAAGACTAAATTTACACTATTGTCACTCTGGTGATGGTCATCTATAAAATGTAAAAAGAATAATGATTGCTCCAATTTTATCGGAATGTAGATTTGAGGTGTAGGTTAGAACAAGTTCAAAGGGTACTTGAAATTAATGCTAAGAAATTTGGGTATTTTTATGAATACAATTGAAGAGAAACATTTGAAGGCTGTGAAACAAACGACTCCCCAAATCAGAACTGTGGTATGAAAAGATTAATTTGGAGGGACCATGAAGATCAAGAGGAATAGAGGCAGAGACTGGATGATTGGACTAGTTCAGAAAATAACACGATGATGAACAAAATCATCAAGGAAGCAATCTAAATACAGAGAAGACTAAATTGTCAAAAAACTTGAGAAAATAGGGATTATAGAGATTAAAGAGGGACAATGATTAAATCCCTCTTCTTTACCTGAGTTCTGAACCAATCAGTTGTTAAATAGAACACAGGAATCCAATAGATACAGGTAAATAAATCAGCTTAATGGCTGGAGTTTTGGATTAGCCGGACTGTAGCCAATCGTCTTGCTGCACTATAATTAAACAATTTGGCTGGATAATTGTAGGCCTCCCTGACGTAGATGCCTTTGTAACTAGCCATGGAGAAGTGGAGAATGCTTAGAATGTATGTTTTTGTGGGCAATATGCTTCTGAAAAAGCAGGAAAGTTGGAGTTTAACTGAGCATGGCTAGTTCCTCTTTCCAAATTTGCTAAACAGAAAGTTACCTCTCCTCTTGCCAGTAATAGAGAAAACATGGTAAGGAAAGAGACCAAAAGATTATTCCAGGGAAGTTCTTCCACAGGAAAACATGAAGACTTGGAAATAAGTGAAAAATCATTAAAAAGTCATCCTTGAATGACTTATATTTAACTTGAGTCTGTAGGAAATAATTAGTGACAAATTCAGCCTAAAGCAGGGTTTTCCAGCCTAAGCACTAATAAAATATTTGGTCAGATAATTTTTTTTTTTATTTTTTCAGAGATGAGGTCACACTCTGTGACCCAGGCTGGAGCATAGTGGTTGTGATCATAGCTCACTGCAGCTTCAAACTTTTGGTTTAGCCTCTCAAGCAGCTGAGGTTACAGACCCAAGCCACCCCACTAGGCAGACAATTCTTTTATATGGGGAACACTCTTGTGTACTGTAGGATGTTGAGCAATACGCTTGGCCTCTACCTACTAAATGCCAAGCCAATATCACACCTCCAGTTTTGATACCCCAAAAAGTTTCCATACATTGGCAAATTTCCTTCAAGGAGCAAAATCTCCACAGTCTCCCATTTGAGAATCATTGACCTAAATGGAGAAAGCTTTGAACCATGGCTTTGTGATCAGGTAGATATTCCTGTACCTCCGTGACTATTCTTTTCAAGCCCTTGGAAATCTAAGCTTTAACCTTTCTAAATATATTGTGCATGAGTCTCTGCAGGTATGTTATCTTAACTTTTGTTTAAATTTGAAAATACTATGTTTATCATTATGGGGAAATAGAATTTTCCTTGACCCTGAAATTTTAGAGATACATTGATAGCTGGAAATGGTTGGAAAATGCTACTGAGAATTCTTTATGTATAATACCTATCCTAGTTTGGAAAGAAATATTTTAGTTTTAAAATATTTTTAGAACCCTCTTTGTCAGGGGTAGAAGACTATAGAACTTTTATACAAGGAGATAGGTAGCACTATGATTAGTAACATCCCAGTGATTATTGCTTTTCAGGCATTCAATTATGTGCTCTCTGAAGATATTGTAGCATTGGGCTTTATTTATTTATATTCATCTGGAACATAAATAAAGGGGGGATGCCACTCACTATAGCAGTTTTGAAATAAAAAATAAAAAGTCAAAAAATACTTATTTCCCCCTACAATTGTGGTTAGCACAAACAGCAGTAGGATTTAATAACAAGACTTAGGTTCAAGGCTTAGTTTTGCTCCTGACTAGATTCTTTACCTTGAAAAAGGCATTTCAACTTTCTATGACTAAGGGGATGTGTGGGAGTCAGAACAACCTTGCACAGTGCTGTGTAGTTGCTTGGATGGATTGGATAGTTTTTTCTGATTCATAGTTGTCCTGAAGGCATACGTTTGTTCCCTAGGAGGGCTCACCAATTGGTAGTTCTTAAAGTTTGCTGTCTTTCTCACTGTAAAACTCAATTTCCTAGCTAGGCCCTGTATTGCAGACCTGTAGTCCCAGCTCTTCAGGAGGTTGGGGTGGAAGACCCCTTATAGCCGGAAGTTCCAGGCTGCAGTGCACTGTGATCACACCTGTGAATAGTCACTGCACTCTAGCCTGGGCAACAGAGTGGGACATTTCTAAATGAAAAATTTTAAAAAGTCAAATTCCTATTCAATTAAGTAAGCCACTGTAGCGCAAAAACAACTTCTAGCCTCAACCTACTGCTTTATTTTCTCCTCCTCTCTTAGGCTCTAGTCTTGCAATTGTTTCCCGGATTTTCAATGCTTTGTGGCTTCTTTGTTATTTTCTCTTGTTTTTAATGATAGGTGAGTTGCCACTATCAGAAATGGGAAATCTGATACATTCAATATAAATAATTGGTACACTGAGTAATATAATAATTGAAAAGCACTACAGTGTAAGTATTAAGAACAAATCCATGAAACTTTTGGGTTATTTATTTCAATTTTTACCAAGGTATTTATATTTTGTCATATTGAATACATCACTTTATATTATATTTTTGTCTTTATACTGTTTTATAAAGGGTTTAATACACACGAATATTTATATTCCTATTTTCATTTAACATAGGTGAAAGGTGTAAATAATAGTAAGATGAAGAAATTATACCCTATGTGTAATTTAAATTGAATATTGTAAATTTTTTTAACCCCAAGAGTGAACAATTATTCTGAATTTTGTATTCATTAATCCTTTGCTTTCTTGCATGATTCTTATGTTGTTACATATTTATCACATTTTTGGTAATAGTGAAAATTTCTATGTACACACACTGATTATTGAATAATATTTCATGAACTGTATATAATTATTTATTAAACTCTTCAATATTAGACATTGGGTTTGTTTTCACTTTTAAAAATAAATCAGCTGGCTGGGTGCGGTGGCTCACGCCTGTAATCCCACCACTTTGGGAGGTCAAGGCAGGCAGATCATGAGGTCAGGAGATGGAGACTATCCTGGCTAACATGGAGAAACCCCATCTCTACTAAAAATACAAAAAAATTAGCTGGGTGTGGTGGCATGTGCCTGTAGTCCCAGCTACTCGGGAGGCTGAGGCAGAATTGCTTCAACCTGGGAGGCAGAGGTTGCAGTGAGCCGAGATAGCACCACTGCACTCCATCCTGGGCGACAGAGCGAGACTCCATCTCAAAAAAAATAAAATAAAATAGAATAAAAAGCAATCAATCAATCAATAAATTATGCTGTTATTCATCTCTAGGCTTGAGACTTCCTTTATATTTTTGTATGCTTGGGATATAAGATCAAGAAATTAAACAAAGGTATTAAAGAATTTTGTTTTAAATCTTTGATTTTGCACTTAAATCCTTTTCAGAAAAGTATGTACTTGTTATTAGGGTAGTACTGTGATTAATGAGGTAGAATCTTTAATCAGACCATATGAGTTAAAGCCCCAATTTCCCTTCAGCTAACTGCCTGCCTGGGCAAGTTTTTAATTGCTCTGTGTTTCTTTATTTATGTTTGTAAAGTGATGCAAATAAAATACCTACTTCATAGGGATGTTGTGAATATTTAATGAAGTAAAAGAATTTACACAAATATGCTGTATGCAAAAGATTTAATAACTGATAAATATCAGTACCAATATGAGTGTGCTGTACCAACAACATACTATTGTGAAGAATAATTTGTATATTTTATGAAATGTTTACCAGTATCTGAAGTAAAAATTACATTTTTAGTTTATGTTTCCTTTAATTACTATTTATTTTTATATATGCATTAACTATATATTTTATACATCAGAAAGCCATAATTGTTTCATTGACATAAAGGAATATTTGTATTCTTATGAATTTTTATTAACTCTAATTACCAAGGTATTTAGCTGTTTTTATACAGTGCTTTTTGCAAATGTTTCTCCTATTTTACAATTTTTCATTTTGTTTTTGTTTGAAGATACAGATTTTAAAATTTGTGAGGCAATAAAATGTTTTGATTCTATCTTTAGTGGCTTCTCCCATTGGAATTATGTTTAGCATGTGTTTCCTTATCTTAGAAAATATTAGTCTAAAAATTTCCTTTCAGTTAAGCGATTTTACTTTTGAAATTAAATACATCAGGAATTTATTTTGGTCTAAGTTATGATATTATTTATGCCCCCTCATTAATTCCAAGAACTATTCAGCAGAAATTCTAGAGTATTGAAGAAAAAGAAGTTGTTATTGGAAAATGATTATAGTGTCTCTCTTGCCAGTAGCTCTTATTAATTTGTCTTATTGTTGTTTGTTCCAAGCTGAAGAGCTGAGCCCCCAGTGTTTCTCTGTTAAGTATAATATTTGCTACTGGATTTCAGAATAACAGATGGTTTTTATCATGTGAAAAATATCCTTCTATTTTGGATTTCTCAGCATTTTAATGAGGAATAGTTATTAAACTTTATTAAATTTCTTTCTCACATTGCTAGAAATGTCAGTTTCTTTCTCCAATATCTTTTTAAAGGGCTATGCACAATTGAGGAAAATATGCAAAACAAACAGTCCAGGTAATTGTACATTCTGTACTTTTTAGACTTCTATATCATAGTTGTACATATTTGGAGGAACATGTGATACTTTAATACATGTATAAAATGTGTAATGATTAAATCAGGGTAATTGGGATTTTTGGCACCTCAAACATTTATCTTTTCTTTGTATTGGGAACATTATAATCATTCCCTTCCAGCTATTTTAAAATATACAATACATTAATGATAACTCTCATTTCTCTACTGTTGCACATTCTGTATTATTAGCTAAGGTTTTGAATCTACTATCTTAGATGTTAGGCTTGGATCATGTTCTTTCTCATACAAAGCTAAATTCTCCCTATTAATTTTTTCTCTACAACTATGTAAAGAAGTGATAATGATGTTGAGAGTTAATATAATGATGATAATGACAATGACTACAGTTAATACTTACTGAATGTTTAATATCTATTACTTCATGTGCTAAACTTCTCATGCTTTATTTTATTTAATATTCTTATTAAATGAGAAACAGAGAAGTTAAGAAATATAATAAACACGGAGCGTCTAAATGGAGATGGGGTGAGAGAACAGACATTTGGAATGTGGAGTCAAGTCACTCACCTTTATTTCTTGGTAAGACTTGCTTCTGTATATTTTCCCATCAATGACCTCATTTAAAAGGTTTTGTTGGCCGGGTGCGGTGGCTCATGCCTGTAATCCCAGCACTTTGGGAGGCCACAGCGGGTGGATCGCCTGAGGTCAGGAGTTCGAGACCAGCCTGGCCAACATGGGGAAACCTCGTCTCTACTAAAAATACAAAAATTAGCTGGGCGTGGTGGTGGGTGCCTGTAATCCCAGCTACTTGGGAGGCTGAGGCAGGAGCATCGCTCAAACCTGGGAGGCAGAGGTTGCAGTGAGCCAAGGCTACATCATTGCACTCCAGCCTGGGTGACAAGAGCGAGACTCTGTCCAAAAAAAAAAAAAAAAAGATTTTGTTTTTTCCTGATTTCTGTGTCTCAAGAAAGACCCAAGATATCACCTTTAGAACACTTTTATATTCAACATTGTATGAATAGTTGAAATCTTTATTGGGATTTTGAAAGAGAAAGATAATGGTATGTAAGGGGAAATAAGGGAAAATGAGATGCCCTGGCTATTTTGAGTGTACTAGAAAGTTCCTGTTCAAATAGATAATTGCAGTTTATTTCTCAGGTTAGTGAAGCTTCTGCATCCCAGAATTCTAGCAACAACAGGGTTTATTACTTCTTTGATACTGTTTGTACTATTTTCCATCAGAAGATAGAGCATATGGTTACTAGTTTTTTACAGCATTTCTAAACTTTTCCTCATAATTGATGTAATCAGGGTAAAGTCTCTCTGGATTTGGGTATATTTCTTCATCCATATTTAGTTTATATTCCTGTTGCTATATTTTCTTTCTTCTGTTTCTGTGATATGCATTTTAATAGATGGGAGACAGAAATCTACAAAATTCCCTGGTCATATAACCTAGAAATCTAGTTTACTATTTAACTATAAAGTGCTGTTAGATTTATTGAGTTTCACATGTAGGATTGTTTGCACAGATTTGATCATTTTGTTACTGTATTAATCAGTTAAAGCAAATATCTATCTGGTACTATGTCCAAAAATAACAGATAACTGAAGATTAACACATATAAAATAATTTAATTGCTGCTGGTATTAGATGAGTCCACAAGACATCTTAATGGATGATAATTTTACCTGTACATAGAAATAAGCGGCTCACTAATTGCTTTCTGGTCATGAAAATGTTAACATATCTCAAATAGCTGACCACTGGTGACTTGAAAATAACACTTAGTTGAAATATTTACAGATATGAAGAAATAGGCATAGCCAATTTTGTAAGATGTGAAAAGATATAAAGTCAGATTAAAAAAAAGTGTAGAACAGTAGTAGCAATTTAAAAACTGTGAAAACACGAAGTTCACTTACTTTCCCACCTGAAACAATCTAAAGAAAAGGAAAATATATAAAACAACAATTTTTTTTTTTTTTTTTTGAGATAGAGTTTTGCTCTTATTGCCCAGGCTAGAGTGCAATGGCGCAATTTCGGCTCACTTCAACCTCCGCCTTCCAGGTTCCAGCGATTCTCCTGCGTCAGCCTCCCGGGTAGCTAGAATTACAGGCGCCCACCACCACACCCAGCTAATTTTTGTATTTTTAGTAGGGGTGAAACCATGTTGGCCAGGCTGGTCTTGAACTCCCAACCTCAGGTGATCTACCCACCTCGGCCCCCCAGAGTTTGGGATTACAGGAGTGAGCCACCACATCTGGCCTAAAACAACTATTTTTAAGACACTGAATATCAGGTGATTATGGAAAGTAATTCTTGAAATAGCCTATTATTTATCTCCGTTGACTGCATTCCGAAAGTTTCCGGGCTGTAGAACAGGAAGGGGGAACCATGGCAGAGCCTACAGAATACCCGAGTTGAGGGGACAGAGTCTGGGGAGATCAAGGGGGCACTAGAGGGTTCAAGGTATAGAAACGGGGCGATGTGTTTAGAGACAGAGCTCTGAGATCTGTAGAGTTCCCTTCAATGATTCAATAGAGTAATGATATCCACATGTGGGTGAGAAAACTAGCTAAGACTGAGAAAGAACTGACTGAAGAATTAGAGGCAACAGTGCCCTAGATAATACAGGCCCAGAACTAGTGTCTGTTTTCACAAGCCACGCTGCAAAAAATAAATAGATAAATCATTGATGGGATATTGGGTAGAGTACTCAGATACGTCCTGCAGCAGTAGTGGGAATAATTAGCCTTAGGCTAAGTGTTTCTCAGAATCCAACTGAAAACCACAAAAAGCAAGATTCTAAAGAATTAAACCATTTTCAAGTATCTTGACAGCACCTCAGAACAAAGCTGAAGAAGTTTTATAAGAATACAAAAGTCTTCAACACTCTACTAGGTAAAATTCAGAGTCTGACATCCATTAAAAATTATTGGAATACCAAAAGAAGGAAAACACAATTCATAATGGGGGAAAAACAAGCAATCAATAAAAATGAATACAGACCTGGCATAGATATTAGAACTACCAGTAAAGAAAATTAACAGATCCTTTACCAAATAATGGCTGCAGATGGCAAATAATTGCATGAAAAGATACTCAACATCATTAGTCACTGGGGAAATATGAATGAAATCCATAATGAGATATCACTATACATCTACTAGAATGGCTAAAATTAAAATTACTGACTATACCAAATGCTAGTGAGGATGTGATAGAGCTGGTATTCTCATACACTGCTGATGGGCATGTAAAATTGTACAAGAACTTTCAAAAACAGTTTGGCGGTTTCTTTAAAAATTTAAATATAAACCTAACATATGATTCAGGCATTTCACTCCTTATTGGTAAACAATAATATCGATTACAGCTTTCTACTAATAAAGCTTCTGTGAACATTTGTACAAAAGTCTTCATATGGACATATGCTTTACTTCTCTTGGGTGAAACTTTTAACTCTAAAAGAGTAGAAAGATTTTCTCTCTTATCCACTACCCCAACTTAGTGCTTAGCACAGTGTGTGGCCTTGGTAGAAGTTAAAACACTCGTTGACTAAAATAATATGATGTATTAGAGAGTTTGTCTTGTCAACAGTTCAGTGGATGAACAAATTATGGCTATATCAATACCATGGAATATTGCTTCACAGTAAAAGAGAAGTGTTGTTGACTTTTGCAGCAAGATAGATAAATCTCAAGATAATTATGTTAAGTAGAAGAAGTCAGACCATAAAGAGTACATACAGTTTGATTCCATGTATATAAAATTCTAGCCAATTAAAAGCAAGCCTGCCATTAATAATGACAGAAGCAGATCAGTGATTACCTGGGGAGTCAGAGGGTCAGGATGGGTGGGAGGGAGAAGTAACAGAGGCATGTCAGGAAAGCTTTGGGGGTAAGAAATATGTTCACTATCTTGATTGTGGTGAGTTCACAGGTGTATATGTACATCAACACTCATCAAATTGTACATTTTAAATATGTGCCATTTATTATGTGTCAGTTACATCTTAATACACATTTATCACACCCTCCTCCCCCAAATAAAGTAATAACTGTCAGCTCTTAGGATCTTATTCTAGCAACAAAAATGTATTGGAGATACACAACTGTCTGTTCCATACTTTCCTCTCATTTGCTGTTTTATCTTCTTTGGACTCTTCTTTAGCTATTGGTCCTTCTTAGAATTCTCTCTCTCTCTGCTCTCTCTATGTGACCTCCTTATGTGAATTCCTTATACTTTAATGTCTTCAAAACACCAAATATATTTCTATAATTTACATACATTTCCATAGCTCCTGATCTAAATACAACTATATCTCGGAAATGTTTCTTACCCTGTTTTTTCTCCTGTTACTTGAGACAGAAAGACATTCTGTTCATAATGGAGAATGTTCTTTGTGTATTCCACGGTTGCTTTCCACCTGCACCTAAAACACAGAGCATCTTTCTCTGATCTTCACTGTGAGAGTTTGGTGCAGAAACTATGATAGAGTCGGTGGACACCTAAGATCCCAGGAGTTTGGTTTCCACTCAGCCTCCATCAGTTCATCCACATTACTATCTACGTGCTACTAGCAGTAACTGATTCTGGCAGTTTTTGCTTCAAGCAAGCTTATGTTGACTGTGGTTCTCTGTATTTGCCTGTCTCAAAATTTTGGAGTGGTGATTTTTCCCGTGACCTCAATTCTGAAATCTAAAATAAGGTGTTCATTTTCAGTTTGTTCAACGTTTTTTCTTGTGAGGATGAAAGTGACTACTTCAAAGTTTTTCCATGTCAGAGCTAAAACTATATGTCATTTTGTTGTATCCATATAAGAAGGTATTACTCAGTGATAAAAAAAAAAAAAGAAGAGTAGACTCTCAAGGCACGAGAAGACATGGAAGAACCTAAAACGCATGTTGCTTTGTGAAAGAAGCCAGCCGAAATAGGTACATACTGTATGATTCCGACTACGTGGCATTTTTAAAAGCCAAAACTGTAGATAGTAAAAAGAGCAGTGGTTGACAAAATTCAGGGGAAAGACAGGAGAAATGAAGGGGTGAGGCACAAGAGATTCTTAGGGTGATGAAACTATTCTTTATGATACTGTAATGGTGAAAACATGACAGCATACACTTGTCAAAATCCACACAACTCTACAACACAAAGAGCATTAATGTAAACTATGAACTTTAGTTGATAATGTATTTGTTCACTAGTTATAACAAATGCACCACATTGATGCAAAATGTTTAACAAGAAGGGAAACTGTGTGTTTGTCAGGAGGTGGCTATGGGAACTCACTATCCTAATTGCTCCATTTTTTTTTCTGAAAAAATCTAAAGCTATTCCAAAAATAGTCTATTAATTTAAAATATACCAATCAGGAAAAACGACTGAGGAATTTTCTTGCACTAGGATCACCGCAAAAATCATTTTTTTCCATGGAAGAAAAATAAACAGTTATAACATAAATTTGAAATTAAAACATACCAGTTGAAATGACATAATAATACAAAGTACCTAGAAAACTTTCTAGTAAAGGATGTATAACATTTTATGCAGGAAATTATAAAACTTTATTGAAATACATATACTAACACATAAATAGAAAGATAGGCCTTGTTCATATATTGAAATATTCAATTTCACAAGGAAATGATTTCCTCCAGAATGATTTATATATTCAGTGTAATTTAATAAAGGTTTTAAAAATGATAGAGAATATAAATAATCAAAATAACCATGTGTCTTAGTTCATTTGCGTTGCTACAAAGGAATACCTGAGGCTGGTAATTTATGATTCACAATTCTGCAGGCTGTGCAGGAAGCACAGCACCAGCATCTGCTTTTGGTAAGGGGCTCAAGAAGCTTCCGCTCATGGCAGAAGGAGAAGGGGAGCCAGCATATGCAGATCACATGGCGGAGAGGGAGGAAGAGTTAGAGATGAGGTGCCAGACTCTTTGTAACAACCAGCTCTTGAGGAAACTCTTGCAGGAACTAATAGATCGATGATGGCACCAAACCATTCATGATGGATCCACTCCCATGACCCAAACAACTCTCACCAGACCCCACCTCCAACACCAGAGATCAGATTTCAGCATAAGGCTTGGTGGAGCCAAACAAACCAAATCCAAACCATAGTACCATGAATAACACATTTCCTAACAAATTTTCAGTACTTGTTATAAAACTATAGTACTTAAGACCTATATTAACCTAGTTTTAGATACTTAGACCAATGGATCAGAATAGCACAGAGACAGACCTACATAAACATGGGCACTTGATATCATAGAGGTGATTTTACAGATCGTTGGAGTAAAATTGAATTTGAGAATTGGTATGAGAATATTTGTTATCCATACGGAAAGACAAAATTGAACTCTAAATAGTAATGTGACTGTTTAGTGAAAAAATCAATGTTATTTACATTAAATTTCTAAATGTAAAAGCTAAAAGTGTAAATATTTTAAAAATTCATGTAGAATATCTTATATTGGTATAGAAAGCAAACAAAAAGACATAAATCATAAAAGAAAATATTGATAAAAAATATATTACAGTTACAAAATTTTAATCCAAAAAATAAAGATACTGGACATTGGCTGGGTGCAGTGGTGCATGCTTGTAATGCCAGCACTTTGGAAGGCCAAGGTAGGTAGGTGACTTGAGCCCAGGAGTTCAAGACCAGCCTGGGCAACATGGCAAAACCCCATCTCTACAAAAACTGCAAAACTTAGCTGGGCAAGGTGGCATGCACCTGTGGTTCCAGTTCCTCCTAGGGCTGAAGGTGAGAGGATCGCTTGAGCCCAGGAGGTCGAGGCTTCAGTGAGCTAAGCCCAGATTGTGCCACTGCATTCCAGCCTGAGTGACAGAGCAAGAACCTGTCTCCAAAAAAAAAAAAGAGTAAAAAAGATACTGGACATTGAGACACAAACTGGGAGAATGTATTTTCAACATATAAACTCAGGAAATAATTAGCATTTAGATTACATGAAGTAAATATAATCAATGAACAAGAATGAAAAATAAAACAAACAATGGGCAAGAGTTAAGAGAAATTTCAGAGAATAGGAGAAACTAACAGATAGTGAAGTAGCCCATGAACTCAACATGCTAGTTATAATTACTAATAGAAAAAATTCATTGGAAACCATTCAAAGATACATCTTCACAACTAGCAGATTGTCAAGAACAATAGTCTGACAATATCATGATTTGGTGAGGTTTGATGAAGTGGAATCTCCCATGTACTCAGGGATACGTAAACAGTAGTAAATGCCTCAACTAGTCTGCAAAATATTTTGGCATTGCCTAGTAATCTTGAAATGCACCTACTCTGTCCAACAATAATTACAATTCTGAGTATAACCGTAGAAATTCCTGGCATAGGCATGCTGGGAGATATGTATAAGACAGTAGCATTCTTTACAACAGAAAAGAAAAAAACAGAAGTTACTCAAATTCTCTGAAATGGTAGGATGAAAAAAGGAATTACAGCATCTTCTTTAAATGAAAACATATATTGCAGTTAAAATAAATGCAATACAGCTATAGTCATTGAGTGAATTTCTAAAACATAACACTAAGGTAAATAAGCAAGTTACAGAAAAATATATGCTATATAATTCTACTTATAAAAGTCCAGAAACAGTAAAAAAATAAGCTTTCGTTTAGGTATATGCACTTAAGAGATATAAGTAAAAGCAGAGGATGATTAACACAATGTTCAGCATAGCTTCTGCCTATAGAGGGGCGTGAGTAGCGTGCAATTATAGAGGAGAGAACAGGGGATTTCTGCTATTGGTATAGCATTCTATTTCTCGGCATAGGTAATGGGGTACAGAGTTATGTGCTTTATCCTTTTTTCCAAATACACATATATGTATTTACATACTCACATGTAGGATATATTTAAATCTGAAGAAAAAGAAAAATTAATTAAAACTGTAAATACTAACCATATATTTTTCTCTTGAAAACTTAGGAGCAACTTTTAGGAAGCTATGCATTTTTATACCGTTTGAAAAGTTATTACTTTTCATCTAAAAAATACATCCATTTATGTTGGTGTATTCCTTAATTCCCCAAATCCCCTTTGTAATTTGTAGATAAGACATCTAGAAGATTTCATCAGCATTCACATTTTATAACACTATCTATATGCTGGTAACTCAAAAATCTATCTCTACAGCTCAGGTTGAAATATTCTGTTCTGAATTAGTATTTATAGAGTCTTAGTGAGTATCTTAACCTTAAATTTTAAGGGTTTGAAAAGTATGATTGTACTAAGAAAAATATTTTAGATTTCCTAGGGAAGAAAATTTTGTCAAAGAGTAGAAAAAAGTAGGCAGTTGAATAATCTGAGGCCCCAGAATCACAGGGTGATTTTAGATCGAGATAGTGAGGCAGCTAGAGGAATGAAAGGCTGGGCTTGGAGTGAAATGTTGGAGCTTACACGCTTTGAGATAGAAAATTCCTGGACAGTAATATACTTCAATCCATTTTTATCATGATTACTTGAAGAGTATAAATAATTTGAAGATTTTGGAGAAGAAACAGGTAAGAAATTTATTGTACCAAGTCACCAGAGAGTATAAAATAAAGGGGCAATGGTATACCAGACACCTACATAAAACAAACTGAAACATTGTGGTGACTAATGCAATAAAGTTTGGTAAAGAAAGTTATAGCAAAGTTGCACAAATCTCAATAAAACCCAGACTTTTATGTGTGGAAGAATGTGGTAGGAAGAATTCTAAGATGATCCCCATGGTTTCTGCCTCCCTACATTATGCCTATAATAATGGCAAAAGGGATTTTACCGATGCAAGTAAGTCTCCTAATCAGCTGACTTTGAGTTAATCAAAAGGAACATTATGTAGGTGGGTGTGACCTTTTTTATATGAGCTAGCTAGATTTAGAAGTCAGAAGCTGGGAAGTCAGAAAAATCCAAAGCATTGAGATAATTATAATTATTTTAGTTCTTTTTATAATCTCATGATGATTTAACATTTTATTAGTAGTTTTAGCAAATGCAGAAGAAAAGCAAATTATGTAATGGGGCAAATATTGGAAAAGAAAATATAAAAATATCTCACTGTTCTGCTGAGAGCGTGTACCTAGAAAACTAGTTAGAACGGCTAAAATTAATAAGTAAACATTGTGTGTTGGCTGGAAAAAATGCAAATATATAAGTACTAACTTTTTCTACTTTAGAAAAGTAACAGACAAGAAAACATAAGAAAGTATGTTTTATAATAATAATAGCAACAAAAGCTATTTGCAAAAAATGTAACAGTAAAAGTATCAGAATATTGAACTAAATACAAGATCTTGTAATCAGCCATTTTGAAAAGACAGATCACCTACAATAGGGATTGATAAATACTCTGTAAAAAGATATATCATATTTTAGACTTAGCAGGTTTTATATGGTTTCTGTCATGTATACTTCTTTGTTATTTTGTACAACCGCTTAACAATGTGAAAGATATTCTTAGCTCATGAGCTGTACATAAACAACACAGGCAAGATTTGGACCACAGGTAATTTGCCAAAACTTGACCTACACTAGAATGACATTGAGAATGGCATCAGACTTTTCTTCAATATTAATGAAAGCGAGACGCCAGGGGAACAGTATCTAAAAACAGCTGACAGTATGAAAGCATCAATATATAATTTTGCTTCAGGAGAAACTATTATTCAAGAAAAGTGACCAAATAAAAGCTATTTTTATATACATCCAACTAGGAAAGTAATCCTAGAGGAACAGTGTAAGCTGTAAGAAGTGAGGCACTACAATAGTTACAAAAAAGCAAAAATCATGCAAACCCAAACACTACTTATGTACCATAGTTATTATTGTGCTAAATACAAAATTAAAATTAAAGATAAAACTAAGGTTGCCAAATTTAGTATTAAAAATATAGGGTAGGCTGCTCTGTCTATGGAGTAGACATTCTTTTGTTTCTTTACTACTCTAGTAAACTTGCTTTCACTTAAAAAAGTAAATAAACAAAAATAAAAATATAGAGCACTCTGTTAGATTTCAATCTTTGGAAAACAACACAAATTTTTAGTATAAATATGTGCCAAATACTGCCCTGGTCTACATTATATTATAAAATTATATGTTGCTTATCTGAAATTCAAATTTAACTGCTAGGCCTGTATTTTTCTAGCAACTCTGGACAAAACTAAAATACCTGGAAACATTTTTAGCCCATAAGTCTAAATAATTTTACTGTGTGAGTATGCAGGTTCAGATACAGTTAATATTTAAATTATAATAATGCTAAAATTTTATAGTCAATTACTAAAACAATAGAAATGCCATTCTTTGGAAAGCCTAACCAAATAGACAAGTCTGTTGAGATGATTCAAGAAATAAGCAGAATGAAAGTGGAATAAAGAGAAAATTATTAAACAAAGATACTCAACTCTCCAAATTTGGGATGGAAAGCAAAAAAGAAGAAAAAAACATAAAAATAGAACAAAAATGTAAATAAAAATAAAAGGTGATTAAAAGGTACAAATATATTAATTATCAGGCAATGTGTAAATGAAATCAACTGACTATCAAAAGTCAGAAATTTGAGACTGAATGTTAAAAACTAGCTATGTGGACTTTAAAAAAAAATTAAGGTAAAATGCACTGAAAATGTTGAAAGTCAGAGAATGAAAAAAGATGTTAGAAGAATAGTACACAATGAAGATGGTGTAGCTGTATCAATAGCAGACAATATAGACTTAAAGAATAAAATTAGAGATAGACAATGTCACTTTATACTTATAAAAATCTAATTGGCAGAACATAAATGATAATTTTAAATACTTAATTACTCAATAAAATAGCTTGAAATATTGATGGATTTACAAGAAAATTAAACAAATTCACCACACATCATAAAAATTCAAAACACTTGGCAGGGTGCAGTGGCTCACGCCTGTAATCCCAGCACTTTGGGAGGCTGAGGTGGGTGGATCACCTGAGGCTGGGAGTTCAAGACCAGCCTGACCAACATGGAGAAACCCCATCTCTACTAAAAATACAAAATTAGCCGGGCGTGGTGGCTCATGCCTGTAATCCCAGCTACTCAAGAGGCTAAGGCAGGAGAATTGCTTGAACCTGGGAGGTGGAGGTTGTAGTGAGATGGGATGGCTCCATTGCACTCTAGCCTGGGCAACAAGAGTGAAACTCCATCTCAAAAAAAAAAAAAAAAAAATTCAAAACATTTTTCTGAATTACTGAAGGACCAAGCAGATTTTTTGGTACCATATGTTTATTGCATATTTAGGTTTTCTACTCTGTTGATTTCTTTTTTTAATCAGTTTTATTTTAGATATAGGGAGTACATATGCAGGTTTGCTACATGAGTATATTGCATCCAGGTAGTGAGCATAGTACCCAATAGTTAGTTTTTCAATCCACCCCCTTCTCCCTCCCTCCCTCTCATCTCTAGTAGCCTATGGTCGCTTTTGTTCCCATGTTTATATGTCCATGCGTGCTCAATGTTTAGCTCCTACTTACAAGTGATAGCATGTAGTATTTGGTTTTCTGTTCCCGTCTTAGTTCACTTAGGATAATGGCCTCCAGCTCTATCCATGTTGCTGGAAAGGTCCTGATTTCATTCTTTATTATAGCTGTGTAGTATACCATGGTGGACATGTAACACATTTTTTTTTTAATCCAGGCAAACATCGATGGGCACCTAGGTTGATTCTATGTCTTTGCTATTGTGAATAGTGTGGTGATGAACACACAAGTGCATGTGTCTTTTTGATATAATGATCTGTTTTCCTTTGGGTATATACCCAGTAATGGTGTCACTGGGTTGAATGGTAGCTCTGTTTTCAGCTCTTTCAGAAAGCTCCAAACTGCTTTCCACAGTGGCTGATTTACATTCCCAGCAACAGTGTGTAAGTGTTCCCTTTTCTCCACAGTCTCACCAGAATGTCACGCGTGTCTGTGTGAAGAGACGACCAACAGGCTTTGTGTGAGCAACAAAGCTGTTTATTTCACCTGGGTGCAGGTGGGCTGAGTCCAAAAAGAGAGTTAGGGAAGGGAGACAGGGGTGGGGCCGTTTTATAGGATTTGGGTAGGTAGTAGAAAATTAGTCAAAGGGGGTTGTTCTCTGGCTGGCAGGGGTGGGGGTCACAAGGTGCTCAGTGGGGGAGCTTTTGAGCCAGAATAAGCCAGGAGAAGGAATTTCATAAGGTAATGTCTTCAGTTAAGGCAGGAACAGGCCATTTTCACTTCTTTTGTGTTTCTTCAGTTACTTCAGGCCATCTGGATGTATACTGCAGGTCGCAGTGGATATGATGGCTTAGCTTGGGCTCAGAGGCCTGACATTATCCTTCTTTAACAAACAATTGCTAGCTTTGCATTTCTCTTTCCTCCAAAATCGCCAAGGCCTCGACTTATTCACTGCTAAAAAAGGAAGACTGTACATTTTTAAATGAAGCATGTTGTTTTACCTGAATCAATCTGGCCTGGTGTATGACAACATAAAAAAACTCAAGGACAGAGCCCAAAAACTCACCAACCAAGCAAGCAATTACACTGAACCCTCTTGGGCACTCTGTAATTGGATGTCCTGAGTCCTTCCAATTCTTATTCCATTAATACCTGTTTTCCTCCTTCTCTTATTCAGACCTTGTGTCTTCTGTTTAGTTTCTCAATTCATACAAAACCATATCCAGGCCATTCTATACAACGAATATTCCTTCTAACAACCCCACAATATCACCCCTTACCCCAAAATCTTTCTTCAGCTTAATCTCTCCCACTCTAGGTTCCCATGCCGCCCCTAATCCCGCTTGAAGCAGCCCTGAGAAACATTGCCCATTATCTCTCCATACCACCCCCCAAAATTTTCCCTGCCCCAACACTTCAACACTATTTTATGTTATTTTTCTGATATGTTATATTTCTTATTTTCTTATTCATATAAGAAGACAGGAATGTCGGGCCTCATATCCCCTGTGACCTGCACGTATATGTCCAGATGGCCTGAAGTAACTGAAAGATCACAAAAGAAGTGAAAATGGCCTGTTCCTGCCTTAACTGATGACATTACCTTGTGAAATTCTTTCTCCTGGCCCAGAAGTTCCCCCACTGAGCACCTTGTGACCCCTGCCCACCAGAGAACAACTCCCTTTGATTGTAATTTTCCATTACCCACCCAAATCCTGTAAAATGGCCCCACCCCTATCTCCCTTCCCTGACTCTCTTTTTGGACTCAGCCGGCCTGCACCCAGGTGAAATAAAACAGCCTTGCTACTCACACAAAGCCTGTTGGTGGTCTCTTCACAGGGATGTGCGTGACACAGAATAATCGTTGTTTTTGGATTTTTAATAACAGCCATTCTGAATGATGTGAGATGATCTCTCTTTGTGGCTTTGATTTGCATTTCTCTAATAATTAGTGATGATGAACAATTTTAATATATTTTTTGGCTGCTCATATGTCTTTTGAGAAATGTTTGTTCATGTTCTTTGAGTATTTTAATGGTGTTGTTTTTGCTTATTGATTTGTTTAAGTTCCCTTATAGATTCTGGATATTAAACTTCTTTCAGATATATAGTTTGTAAATATTTTCTCCCATTGTATAGATTGTCTGTTTAACCTGTTTTTCACATGCATCCCTGTGAAGAGATCACCAAACAGGCTTTGTGTGAGCAATAAAGCTTTTTAATCATCTGGGTGCAGGTGGGCTGAGTCTGAAAAGAGAGTCAGTGAAGGGAGACAGGGATGGGGCCGTTTTACAGGATTTAGGTAGGTAATGGAAAATTACAGTCAAAGGGGGTTGTTCTCTGGCTGGCAGGGGTGGGGGTCACAAGGTGCTCAGTGGGGGAGCTTTTGAGCCAGGATGAGCCAGGAGAAGGAATTTCACAAGGCAATGTCTTCAGTTAAAGCAAGAACCGGCCATTTTCACTTATTTTGTGATTCTTCACTTGCTTCTGGCCATCTCGACATATACATGCAGGTCAAAGGGGATATGATGGCCTAGCTTGGGCTCAGAGGCCTGACACTGTTGATAGTTTATTTTGCCGTGCAGACGCTCTTTAACTTCATTAGGCGCTACTTGTCAATTTTTGTTTTTGCTGCAATTGCTTTTGGCTACTAAGCCAAAAATTCTTTGCCAAGGCTGATATTGGGAGGGTACGTCCTAGGTTTCCTTATAGGGTATTTATAGTTTGAAGTCTTACATTTACATCTTTAATCCATCATCAGTTAATTTTTGTATATGGTGAAATGTAAGGATCCAGTTTTATTCTTCTACATATGGCTAGCCAATTATCCCAGCACCATTTACTAAATGGGGGGAGTCCTTTCCTCATTGCTTGTTTTTGTTGCCTTGTCAAAGATCAGATGATTGTAAGTATAAGGCTTCATTTCTGAGTTTTATCTTCTATCTCATTGGTTCATGTGTCTGTTTTGGTACCAGTACCATGCGATTTTGGTTACCATAACTTAAAATATAGTTTGAAGTCGGGTAACGTGATGTGTCCAGCTTTGTTCTTCTTGCTTAGAATTGCTTTGGCTATTCAGGTTCTTTTTTGGTTTCATATGAATTTTAGAATAGTGTTTTTTTTAATTCTGGGAAGAATGACATTGGTAGTTTTATAGGAATAGCATTGAATCTGCAGATTGCTTTCGGCAATTGGCCATTTTAATGATGTTCATTGTTTTAGTCCATAAGCATACACTGTTTTTCATTATTTGCATCATCTCTGATTTCTTTCAGTAGTGTTTCTTTCAGTAAGGTTTTCTCCTTGTGGAGCTCTTTAACCTCCTAGGTTAGCTGTATTCCTAGGTATTTCATTTTCTTTGTGGCTATTGTAAATGGGATTGTGTTCTTGATTTCACTCTAGGCTTAGATGTTATTGAATGATAGGAATGCTACTAATTTTTGTTCATTGCTTTTGTATCCTGAAACTTTACTAAAATCATTTGTTTGTTATAGTAGTCTTTTGGCAGAATCTTTAGGCTTTTCTAGTTATAGAGTTATATTGTCAGTGAAGAAACATATCGTTTGATTTTTTATTTTCCTATTTGGATACCTTTTATGTCTTTCTGTTGCCTGATTGCTCTGGCTAGAACTTCCAGTACTATGTTGCATAAGAGTGGTGAGAGTGGGCATCCTTATCTTGTTTCAGTTCCCAAGAGGAATGGTTCTAACTTTTGCCCATTTCAGTGTGATGTTGGCTATAGGTTTTTCATAGATGCCCCTTATTATTTTGAGGAAAAAAACCAAAAAGTAAACTTCAGGCCAATATCCCTGATGAACATAAATGCAAAAATCCTCAATCTGGCAAACCAAATCCAGCAGCACATCAAAAAGTTAACACATCATGATCAAGTAGGCTTTATTTCGAGGATGCAAGGCTGGCTCAATATGAACAAATCAATAAATGTGATTCAACATATAAACAGAATTAAAGGCAAAAATCACATCATCATCTCAACAGATGGAGAAAAAGCCTTGATAAAAATCCAACATCCCTTCATGAAAAAAATCTAAAAATCCTCAACAGACTAGGGATCAAAGAGACATATCCCAAGCAGATTTTTATAAAATTGCACTTCTATTGAAGATTTGAACAAGGTATTATACATGAAGTTTAGACAGTATGTGTTATTCTCAAGCACATGCAGAAAACTGATACAAGTTTATCCTATATTATGGTGTAAATTGGTGTCAACAAATTGCTTAAAAATAGCTTTCCTGTAGGATAGCCCTTAGCAAATTTTTTTAATGTAAAAGGCCTAAATAGGCTTTGCACAGCATACATTCTATAACTACTTACTTTTGCCATTGTAACACAAAAACATTAATAGAAAATATTTAAATAAATGAGCTTAGATGTATGTGTTCCAATCAAAGTTTATTAGAAAAATACCTGGCAGGCAGTATTTGGCTCAGAAACCACAATTTGCTGACTCTTGATATAGAATGCTATCTCTGAACACAACATAATTGTTAGAATAAATAACCAAAACTTTTTAAAATTACAATGCATTTAGAAATTTATAAAAGATACTGCTAAATAACTCATTGGTCAAAAACCTAATGAAAACTTTAAATTACTTATAACAATAATAATAAAATATACAATAAAAACACTCCATAGGAAAGCTTATAGACTGCAGAGAAAGAGACTGTGTGAAGGAAATGTCTAGTTGTAAATGTTTATAGAAAAGAAATAAACTTAAAATTATTTATTATATCTCAACTAATAGAAAAAAATGAAGAGGCTGGGCACGGTGGCTTATGCCTGTAATCCCAGCACTTTGGGAGGTCGAGGCAGGTGGATCACGAGGTCAGGAGATGGAGACCATCTTGGCTAACACAGTGAAACCCTGTCTTTACTAAAAATACAAAAAATTAGCTGGGTGTGGTGGCGGGCGCCTGTAGTCCCAGCTACTCGGGAGGCTGAGGCAGGAGCATGGCGTGAACCTGGGAAGCGGAGCTTGCAGTGAGCCAAGATTGGGGCACTGCACTCCAGCCTGGGTGACAGAGCAAGACTCTGTCTCAAAAAAAAAAAAAAAAGAAAAAAATGAAAAGTAGGAAAAATCAACAGAAAAAACATAGTGAAAGAAAAAGTATACATCCAGGTTTTCATCTGGTATAATTTTCCTTCTGCCTAAAGAACTTCTTTGAACACTTCTTACAGTGTGACTATACTGATCATAAATTCACTCAGCTTCTGTATGTCTGAAATAGTTTTATTCCTCTTTTATAAAAGATATTTTTATCTGGTAAAAAATTCTAGGTTAAGAGTTTTTTTTCTTTCACTGAAGTGAAGTACAAAGTAGTACTTCAAAGTACTACTTTGAAGATGTTGCTCCACTATCTTCTATTTTTCATTGTGTCTGATAAGAAATATACTGTCTTGTATATTTGTTCTCATATTTTTGTTCCTCTATATCAGATGTCAACAAACTATATTCTGTGGTTTTTAAATAAAGTTTTATTGGAACACAGCCACACCCATTCATGTACATATTATCTATGGTTGCTCTCATACTACAATGGCAGGGTTGAGTAAATGTGACAGACTGTATGACCCCCCCAAGGGCCATACATATATATATATATAATCAAAATAATATATTTTTATAAAATTATAAAATATAAATTTATATTTATATTTTATTTTTCTATTATATGCTTCTATGTATGTATATATATTTTGAGACAGGGTCTCACTCTGTCAAATAAGCTGGCATGATCTTGGTTCATTGTGATCTCTACCTCCCAGACTCAAGTGATCCTCCCACTTCAGCCTCCCCGGTAGCTGGAACTACAGGTGTGCACCACCATACCCAGCTAATTTTTGTATTTTTTTATAGAGACAGGGATTTGCCATGTCACCCAGGCTGGTCTCAAACTCCTAGACTCAAGTGATCTGCCCACCTTGGCCACAAGGCCTAATATATTATCTGACATTTTACAGAAAACAATTTTTGACTTCTTGGTATGCCATTTGCTTTTCTCTCTTGCTTTTAAAATATTTTTTCCTTAACAGCAGTTTGAAACAGTTTTATTTTCACAGGTCTTGGTGTCATTTTCCTCACGTTTATTTAGAAGCTTGGGATTATTAAACTTATTGAATCTGTGATTTTATAGATTTTACCAGATTTTAAAAACTTTTGGCCATTAGTTTTTAAATATTATTTTCTTTAAATATTTTCTGACCCACTCCCCTTTGGAGACTTGAATTACACTTATACTTTACTGCTTGAAGTTTTTCCAGCTGTTCACTCACCATCTGTTCAGTTTTTAAGTCATTTGGCATTCTGTGTTTCATTTTGATAGTATGTCTTCAAATTATGTTTTCAAATTCTCTCATCTAGAGATATAGACATTTAAATGCAAGAAGCTCAAAGAACTCCTGGGAAACTCATTGCAAAAATATCGTCACCTAGGCACATATTCATCAGGTTATCTACAGTCAAGACAAAGAAAACAATCTTAAGATCTGTGAGACAAAAACATCAAGTTAACCTATAAAAGAAAACCAGTCAGAGTCACAGCTGATTTCTCCACAGAAACATTAAAGTTACATCCTCAAGGGGGGGGAAAAAACAAATTAAAAGACAAAAAATCCAGTTGAATCAAAAATAAAGAACAATTTGAACAAATATTCTACTCAAATGAGAAGGAACCAGAAAAGTAATTCTAGTAATATGATAAATTAGGGTTCCATAACATCCTCAAAATATCACACTAGCTCCCCAGCAATGGATCCAAGCCAAGAATAAATCTCTGAATTGCCAGATAAAGAATTCAGAAGGCTGATTATTAAGCTACTTAAGGAGATATGAGAGAAAGGTGTTTATTTCTTTAGTGATTTTCCTAAATCAGTTTTGTAAAGACTATATCTTTTGTTTGGTCTCTCCGTGGTCACTGACATCTTTGTTCTTTGGGCCTAGCGGTCAGCGAGTGATTTGGCGGAGATTTCTTTAAATGTCTGCACACACTTTTTGCAGGCTGGCTCTGTATTGGGGCACCCTTTCAATGCTTATTCAGGCCACTTGAACTCTTCTTTAGCCTTCGCCTCCTGCTTGCACAGAACTGAAAGGTCAGCCCAAAATGAAAGCTTAGGGTCTTCTCAGTTCTCTCTGAGCGTGTGTCCAGCCCATGGCATTCACGTTGCCGTCTAGATTTCCTGGTATAGGCGCGGTTTCTCAAAGCCTTTGTTCTCTTATGCATCTCCTTTCCCAGAGTTTTGCTTGCAGATTTTTGGTTTGCTTGTTGCTTGCCTCAGGTGGCTACAACTAGTACGGGATATTTTTCTTTAAATATTTTCATTACTGCCACCTGGGAGCCCACCCCATCCATGAGAAAGCACTGATGTAGGCAAAACAGAGGCAAGCTCCCAAGCCAATCCCTTAATTAGCCACCTAGCAGGTCAATCTTACAACCACCATTTTCAGAGAGCATACACCTGATGAAGGACGTTACCCACAATAGATACAGGACTCTCCAAACTCAATCCTTATTAAGCAATGCAATCAAAAATGGGCAGGCGGACAAATAAGCACATGAAACATGCTTGACATTAGCCTTTAGGGAGATGCAAACTAAAACCACAACAAATTACCCCTATATAGTTGTTAGAATGTTTAAAATTTGAAAGACTGATCTTACAAAATACTGAAAAGGATAGAAGGGAGTGGAAATTCTCATGCTCTGCTTCAAGACTGTAAATGATACATTTTGGAAAACAGTTTGAAAGTTTTTTAAAAAGTTAAACATATGCCTATCATTTGATCCTGCTGTTCCACTTCTAAATATTTACCTAAAAGAAATGAAAGCTTATATACATACAAAGATGTATGTATAGCAGTTTTGTTTGTAAACACCCCTAAACTGAAACAAAACAAATTTCTATAAAAGTTTACTGGGTTAACAAATTGTATTATATCCAGGCAAACAATGAAACAAATAAAAGGAATGGACTATTGATACATACTACAATAGGGATGATTGTGCTGGTGTAAAGGTCACTGACAAAAAAGATTATACATTATTCTATTTATATAAAATTTTAGAAAATTAAAATGATCTCTAATGTCAGAAAGCAGGTCGGTAGTTGCTTGGAAAAGGAATACTACTTGGTGGAACAGAAAAATAACTGTTACTAAGGGGCCTAAGGAATCTTTTGAGGTGATGGATGTATTCATTATCTTGACTGGGGTGATGGTCTTATTTACTTATACACATGTCAAAAATTATCAAATTTTATGCTTTAAAAATGTGCAGTTTATTATGTGTCAATTATACCTTAAAATCTGTTTCCTTAAAAAAAAGTCAAATTTTTTGGAATAAATTTTAAAATATCAGTGAAAGTAAAAAAACTAAGAAATTAACTGGTCAAATTGACATAAGAAAAAAATTGAATGACCATTTGATAAAATTAGCACATTTTATTCTTTAAAAATGTGTAGTTTATGTCAATTATACATTTATAATCTTTTTTAAAAAAACAAAAATATTTTTGTAATACATTTTAATATATCAGTAAAATAGAAAAAAGAATTATAATTTAACTCATGGAACTGACATAAAAATAGAATGAAAAAATGGTTTAAACTCCTTATGCAAAGTCACATGCAATGTTCACATAGTTTCACTGAATGTTCACAGAACTGATCATTTTGATCCCACATAAATTCTTCTAGGGACTACTCAAAAGACAGTACTCAAACCATGAAGCTCTTACATCAGTTTTCTTTGTATCTATTTTCTGAGCTATTTTTTCAGAAAGGGTCTTAATTTTGTTTGTTTTGTGTCTTTTATTTTAATTTTTCCATGTGGTAGATTTATTATTCTAATCTAATATTATGATTTTGTTACTTAATTTTATTGTATCTTTAGATTCAATATGCATTAATGCCATGTTTTTTCATTTAAGATTACTTCTCATCTTTTAATGGGAGCTGCCTATCCTGGCCATCTATTCTCTCACAATCCTATCAATGTCTTTGTCTTTCTTTAATGTTTCAGTATTCAATATTCCCACCTTTTAGGTAAGTAGGAATCTTCTCTTCTTATAAGGCCCATGTAGTAGTCAGGGTTCTCCAGAGGGATAGAAGTAATAGGATAGATATATGAAAAGGAGTTTATTAGGGAGAACTGGCTCACATGATCACAAGGCGAAGTCCCACTACAGGCCGTCTGTGAGCTGGCGAAGAAAGAAGCTAGCAGTGGTGCCCAGCAGGGTGGCTCACGCCTGTAATCCCAGCACTTTGGGAGGCCGAGGCAGGCGGATCACGAAGTCAGGAGTTCGAGACCAGCCTGACCAACATGGTGAAACCCCATCTCTACTAAAAATACAAAAATTAACTGGGCGTAGTGGCGCACACCTGTAATTCCAGCTACTCGGGAGGCTGAGGCAGGAGAACTGCTTGAACCCGGGAGGTGGAGGTTGCAGTGAGCCGAAATTACACCGCTGCACTCCAGCCTGGGCGATAGAGGGAGACTCCGTCTAAAAAAAAAAAGAAGCCAGTAGTGGCTCAGTCTGAGGCCAAAAGCCTCAAAAGCAGAGAAGCTGACAGTGCAGTCTTCAGTCTGTGGTCAAAGGCCCGAGAGCCCCCAGCAAACCACTGGTGTAAATCCAATTGTCCAAAGGCCGAAGAACCCAGGGTCTGATGTCCTAGGGTAGGAGGAGTGGAAGGAAGCGTCATCACAGGAGAAAGATGAAAGCCGGAAGACTCAGCAGGCAAAGCTCATCCCACTTTCTTCCCCTACTTTGTCCTAGCCAATCTGGGAGCTGTTGGATGGTGCCCACCCACATTGAGGGTGAGTCTTCCTCTCCCTGTCCACTAAAACAAATACTAACCTCCTCTGCCAACACCCTCACAGAGACACCCAGAAACAATACTTTACCATCTATATAGGCATCCTTCAATCCAATCAAGTTGATTGGATTAATATTAACCATCACAGCCCATATGTCAGTTTTTTCAAAATGTGATTATGTATTTCTCTTGAGCTGATTGTCATTAGTAACAGCAAAGCTAATCGAAGCCATTGTTTTCCCTCTACACTGTCACAATTCTACTATTTTGCAAAAATTGCTTGTCAGAGCAGTTTAGCTTATAGTGCCTTGTCTCCGCCAATCATCAGTGTAGAATGTGGCCCTTGGGATTTTCACACCTGTGTGTGTTTTCCAGACCCTGCTGTATCAATTAAAACATCATTAGTTGGGCAACAAAACTATAGTACATACTTCTGAATGTGCTCTATGTAATCTACATAATATGCCCGTTCTTTATGTCTTCCTTTAAATTGGTCCCACATTCACTGTATTTGAAAATTTTCCATTACAGTTTGTAGTCAGAAGGAGTAAATATTTTCTAATGTCATTGAAAATGGTACTTTTACTCTGCATATTGTACTTTTTGTCTATTTGGTTGTTTCAGTAAGAAAGAGTGAAACAAAATTTTAAGATGCTTTTTTGTTCCAGGTATATGAGAGAATAGTTTGATAATCTTAAAATTGGAAAAATCTTAAACAATATATGAAACTCAGAAAATATAAGGCTAAATTCTGATAGATTTTTCTTTGTGGAGAAAGGAAAAACAAAAGTCATATAAAGTAAATGATACAATAATAAAATTTGAAAGACCAAAGAGAGCTAGGGTGAAAAAATATATATAATATTAGAGCAGATAAATCCTTAATAAAATTATACCAAAGTCAATGAGGACAGAATGAAGAGACAATTTTACAGGAAAGTTTGCGTTGGATATTTTAAAATGTGTTAGAAAGTGAAGAGAAAATGTTGAACTCACAATTAAATGAAAAAGTAAAATTAAGCCGAAATGTATGAAAATAGGCACAGATAGTAGAAAGCATGTAAATAACATTTTGGAGAGCATTTTGGCATTGTCTGTTACATCCAGCTACTTTAATCCAATAAACTTTGACCACCTAAATCTCGAAATTCCTGTTACAATAATACTGACATGAGTGCAAAGATGGATATGTTGGTGCATACCTACATATAAATTGATATTGAAGCATTTGATAATAGTGAAAAATTTTAAATACCCTAAAATGTTGACAGATGAGAAATCATTAGATTATTAAATATGTATAATATAAAATTATTTAGAAGGGATGAGTTAGTTTTTAAGAAATGTGCTGATATAGATGATCTCTGTGAAACTTTAACTGACAAAAGTGAGTTGAAAAAATACTATTACAATATATTCACAATCACTTTTAACAAACAAACCAAGAGAGAACAAATCTCGTATGCATTATGTATTATACACACACCCATACACACATACACATCCACACACAAACACACGTATACACACATACACTTAGTAACGTTCTGGTATTATATTACATTGATGGCCACATGCAGTAAGATTACACATGTAATCTCAACACTTTGGGAGGCCAAGGCAGGCAGATCATTTGAGGTCAGGAGTTCGAGACCAGCCTGACCAAAAAGGTAAAACCCCATCTCTACTAAAAAATACAAAAATTAGCTGGGTGTGGTGGTGGGCACCTGTAATCCCAGCTACTTGGGAGGCTGAGGCGGGAGAATCTCTTGAACCCGGGAGGCAGAGGTTGCAGTGAGCTATGATTGCACCACTGCACTCCAGCCTGGGCAACAGAGCAAGTTCCATCTCAAAACAACAACAACAACAACAACAACAACAAAACCATATTGCAACAATAATAGTGGTTACTTCTGAGTAGTCTGTGCATGTGAGATATTAATTCAATTTTCATTTTATATATTTTGTGTTTGAATTTTGATTTTTTATTTGTAATTTAAAATAACTTAGAAAGTGTGCAAAAAGGAACTTATCCCCCAAGCAAACAGATGCACATGAAGTGCTGGTCCTTACCTTCCATGGCCTAGCTGTTCTATTCTATGAGCCTTCGCCACCCATCTAAGTTCTAGAACTCTCTTCTAGATGTAAAGAATTGATTGCAGTCCTCTAAAATGTCCTTATTATTTCCACATTAGCTTGTTCAAGTTTTTCCCTGAGCTTGAATATTAAGTCTCCACCCTACCTTCTATCCATGTCATGAACTTAGCTTTACTGTCTTGTAAACTTCTAATTATATTATATGGCTTGTATGTAACTCAGTGTAAAACTTTCACTATTCCAGATCAGAATTTAAAAATTCGGATTCCAAATCGTTTATACCTATGTCTGTTATGGCAGCTGTCACTTTACTTTCTAGCTGTGCCTTTGTCTTTGCCTTCACTGACAAGATGTATACAATCTAAATAGATTCAAAAAAGGAACAATGAGAAAAGAGCTTATGTGTAGTTACCAAACAGTAAATACTAGAAATTCTTAAACTGAGTATTTCTTTTTCTTTTCTTTTTTTTTAGATGGAGTCTTGCTCTGTCGCCCAGCCAGGCTGAAGTGCAGTGGTGCAATCTTGGCTCACTTCAAACTCCGCCTCCCAGGTTCAAGGGATTCCCCTGCCTCAGCCTCCTGAGTGGCTGGGACCACAGGGGCACACCACCACGCCCGGCTAATTTTTTTGTGTTTTTAGTAGAGACAGGGTTTCACGGTGTTAGCCAGTGTGATCTCCAGCTCTTGACCTCATGATTCGTCTGCCCTGGCCTCCCAAAGTGCTGGGATTACAGGCATGAGCCACCACGTCTGGCCAAACATTTCAATACATTTGGAACTTTTGAGATTGCTGTTGTTCCAAACTCTCACCAAAAGGCTCAAAGAGGGAGGCCTAAAACAAACAGATAGTAAGTAGCGGAATCAGAATTTGAGACCATGACTAGATGATTACAGAGCCTATGAATTCTTATTACCTTGGCAACTTGCCCTTTCTACTCGCATATCCTGGCACTGTAGCTGACTCTGGAAGTTCTCAACTCACCTTTAGCAGACAAATACATAAACGAACACTATGCTTCGTGGTATTGTGTTTTATACAAAAACAATGAAGGTAGATTTCTGTCCTCCAGAGTTTCATAGTTTACAACACAAATAACCATAACACAAAACACTCCACATAGTGTGAGGGAAGTAAAAATAAAGTTGATGTCATGTAAGGTAAAATATAACATATGTTGTAAGGAATGGAGAAGCATCTACAAAGATGTCATGGAAATACTGGAATGATCATTTGCAAATTAGGTAAGATTTCCCTATATAAAAATGGAGGAGTTGAGGAGTTAAAGGAGATCAGGAGCAAGCATTTCAAGTTAAGAAAAATCACTAACAACTGTTAAGTAAAGGAAATGTTTACAAAATTGTAAATAGTCAAGTCTACAATAAAGCCATGACATTAAAATCAGGTCAGGGAGATGGAACCTTGCTCTGTTGCCAAATGGAAGAGTTTGAAGCCATTTGTACCTGGAAAAACATGACCAAAAGCTGTGTTTTAGCCTAGTGTCGGGGTGTTATGTGGGGTTAAGGGGAGGAGAATATGGAGACAGACAATCTGTAGGAAGTAATCCCAATCATTGACATGAAAACTATTGAAGCTTAAATAAGAGAACAGGTAGGAATGATGGAAAAAGGCCCGACCCAGATTAATTAGGGAAAGATTATGAAAAATTTTACTTCATGATCTTTGTTTCTGCTGTTTCATTAAATCTTGGTATGGTGTTCAGGACTAGTTATTAAGCAGTGGTTTCTGACTAAGAATGAAAGAATCTGAAAGGATTAGGCTGAAAGGATCAATATTGTATATCTAATAGTACCAAAATGTGAACCAGTTTTCTGAAATATTCTACATCTCAACAGTAAATGTTTCTAATACCTAATAAAGAATCCTAAAAAAGCAAACAAATCAAGATGTTGCTTGTATTGATAAATAAGACATTAAATCATTTTTAATAAACTATAAAGACAACTGAAGTTATTAATTTCTATATTATATGGTATTTACATCAAATGTGCCCCTTTCAGATAGACAGTCAGGCTTGTGATACATTTTACAGGAAATCAATCATGGCTGATAAAAACTGAGTAGAAACAGATGGGCTGGAAGTTTTCCAAAGGCCTTACAAAAATATTTGTTATGAAAATGTGAAGAGAATTTGCCTAGAACACTGATTTAAAATTCACAGCATTGTTGATGCTTTAAAACGGCAGATTTCAGAATTGAAATGTCTTTGTATTTTCTCCTATTTCCCTCATATTTGCCAGATTTAAAATGAAAAGGCATTCCGATTGGAAATTAGCCTTCAATACTAAAAGTATTGATTTTAGTACATACATTTTTGTTACTAAGAGCATGGTAAGATAATAGGGGAGCAAGTGAGATTATTCTTTAAGTCTAAAAGATCAAATGACCTATGTATTTTACCTTATTTTTAGGTATAGAATACATTTGAACAGGCATATTCCTACAGGGCATCGCAAACATGGGAAATAAGTAGTAATATGTCTTGAAATCTGACTGAGAAATTTGACTAGTTTTGTGAACATGGTCCTATATACACCACTTAGTTTTGGTGATGTGATAGAAATTTAGTGAAACCTTTGTATGGGTTATTTTGTATGAACTGGCCATGAAGGTGGCTCTTTTCTTACATTTTAACATGAAAGAGAGAAGAAGCATATGACAGCCCAGAAATGCTGGACATCAGGGACGTTTTGCTTCTGTGAATACTGTGAGTGTATCCGGAATAAATTTACAGTGAATCTAATAAAATGAAATGTTGAATCACTTTGGTTATTAAAGACCTATTGGATGCACTGTCACTGAGTTAAAATATGCTCTTGTAGTCAATGATCTCAATGTGATCACCTCCATTAAATGTTAAAAAAAAAACCCAAAACAAAAACAGGAGCCTAAAAAATTAATAAATGAAAAGAAGAAATGAAAGGAATGAGAGTTATAAAGAGGTAAAATTAAGCTGCGGAGGAAGCCCGGAAATAATAGAGGCAAATCCTGGGCTTCCTTCCTATCTTGTCCTGTGAACACCTCAATTATAACTGAAAGTTCTTTCTTCTACACCCTCCTGACATTTTAAAATAATATCCCTTGCAATAGTTATTCTTGTTCTTGGTTTATATAATGGTACATTTTTATTCATGAAGGAACATTCCATGAAGCCAGAGACTAACTAGTGAGAGACAATTGTTAAATATTCAGGAATTTACCAGTTAGTTGAAAAACTTTGAGTAGCTAAAACTGGCTTTGCTGAGCTTATTTATATCATAGAAATTGGAAAACAGCACAGATCAGGACTTCGTTTTTGAAGAGCCTGTTTACCTGCACACTATTGCATCATTCCTCTTTACATCACTTTTACTCCTTAGCTCAAATTTGCCTCTCATTCTGTTTTTTCCTGCCTTTAATACACCTACACTGGACTCTGTAGAGAGGCTATAACTCTTTCATATACCTTAATTACTTAGGGCTTGAAAGCATAACTGACAAGTGAAAGAATAAATCAAAAATATCAAAAGCATTTAGAATCGTGCTTGCCATATAATCTGTACATTTTAAATATTTGTCAAATTAATCAATCAATAGTCCCAATGCATTTTCAGCAGGAAAAAAATGCATATTTGTTGTATTAGTCCATTCTCACAGTGCTATAAAGAAATAACCGAGACTGGGTAATTTATAAGAAAAGAAGTTTAATTGGCTCATGGTTCTGCAGGCTGTACAGGAAGCATGATGCTGGCATCTGCTTGGCTTCTGGGGAGGCCTCAGGAAACTTACAATCACAGCAGAAAGTGAAGGGGGGTCAGCACTTCACATGGCTGGGAGCAGGAGAAAGAGAAAGGGGGAGATGCTACACACTTAAAAAACAACAAACAAACAGATTTTGTGATAACTCACTCACTATCACATGAACAGCACCAAGGCAATGATGCTAAACCATTAATGAGAAACTGCCCCCATGATCAAATTACCACCCGCTAGGCTCCACCTCCAACACTGGGGATTACAATTCCACATGAGATTTGGTGCAGACACAGATTCAAACCATGCCAATTGTGAATGGATAAAAGTTCAAAATAGATTCTAGCTCAATGGTTCTAGAACTTTGCTGGGAATAAGAACTACCCGAGAAATAAAACAAAATGCAGATTCCCAAGGTCCTAGCCTCAAGGAATCTTGACTTATTTGGTCTGTGGTCATTCCTGGAAATATGCATAAGGCAAAAATTCCCCAGGTGTTTCTCATCCAAGAAGCCTAATCTACATTTTAAACATTGATTTTCTAGTTTATTAGGTTCTTTCAATATTTAAAATCCTGTTCAAAATACTCATAGGTTGATAAATAATTAAACAGATACTTAAATGGGGCGTATTACATGCACAATATTGTTCAAGCACTGTATAATTTTTAATTCATATAATTCTCATAACAACCTTAGAAATAGAGACTATTATTCTAATTTTTCCAATAAGGAAACTGAAGAATGATAATTTAAGAAATTTGCCCACATCACAATCATACAGGTAAGGTAATTCTGTAGATTCACATATAAGACCCCATTGAAATAACTGTAAAATAATTATTCATTTTAGCAAGTGATGATTTTTGAACCATTCTACATCCATTATCTGTTTTGACTTTCACAATACCCTTTGAAATAGATTTGGCAAACATTATTATCACTATTTGAAAGAGAAGGAAACTGAAGCCGAGAAGATTCAGAGTCAGCTCAAGGTCACATAGCTAAGGACTGATCTGTCATCCAAACTTAAACAGATTGCCATTTACGTGTATTTCGTTTTTCAATCCAAGTCCAATGTCCTTTTCGTTATACTCACAATATTCTTGTGAAGTTTGTTTTTGGCAGTTACCTACTGGTAAGCTTCTCACCGTCTCTTTGTGCTTTGCAATACAGATAAACCTCGCGTATTGTTACTTTCACAGAAAGGACACAATAGACACTGGCTTCTTAGGCAGTCTCCTGTTGTTGCAAAGTAAAAAGAGGCCAGTTTTAACGTTGTCATCCCCCAAGTCCAGGATTTCCCTGAAAAATCTGCCCTGTGCAAGTAGTTTACAAATCTTCCTGTCTCTGATGCCAACGCCTGACCTGAACCCTACAGCAGACACTCATGTGTTCTTTCACTTTCTAATGGTTTTCTCATGGGACATGCCTGAGCTCTACAATACTGACTATTTTTATTTAATGTTTCGAGTGATACTAAAATAAGCACTTCCCTACTTTTGGTGAAGAACATCTTGAAAAGTGAAAGAATGGATTATATTCCCCATCAAGGCTACCCTTAAAAAAGAAAGAGTAAACCTATTATGATTGCCATCTTACCTTCTAGTGAGTTGAAGTCCACAGATATTACTTCTCTAAAAATTGAGAATTGGAATTTGAAGGACAGAAGAGAAATCACAGTCATCAACTTATTAGAGTAATAAAGAAATTTCTCATTTTGGCTTGTTATTTAACCATTCTTCACCAGGCACCACCTTCCACTCAAAACCAGAGGACATGCATTGTCTTTCCAAACTGCATTTTTCCAGTTCTGTGAATTTTTTGCGTTACTTATTGTACTTACACAGCACTCTCTATTCTATCTTTCTGGGGCTTTTTTAACATTTGAAACCACCGTTATGACATCCCTAGAAGCATGCCATCATCACTAAACTCTCCAGACATTTGCAGAACGTTTTTTTGCAGTCATGATCACTTTCTAACCTGTGTAAATCATTGTATCCATGTCCTTCTTTCTATTATATCCTCAAGGTCAGTATTTGTCTAAGTCTCCTTCCCAGTGGTTTGTATAAGGCCACATACATTTGATTTATTGAATCTAGGTGGAGAATAAAGTTAGACATTTAACTGACCCAGGTTCTTTAATTATTGGACTAATCTGCGATCATTAAAGTCAGGAAAAAAACAGGTGCTGGAGAGGATGTGGAGAAACAGGAACACTTTTACACTGTTGGTGGGACGGTAAACTAGTTCAACCATTGTGGAAGACATTGTGGCAATTCTTCAAGGATCTAGAACTAGAAATACCATTTGACCCAGCCATCCCATTACTGGGTATATACCCAAAGGATTATAAATCATGCTGCTGTAAAGGCACATTCACACGTATGTTTATTGTGGCACTATTCACAATAGCAAACACTCGGAACCAACCCAAATGTCCATCAATGATAGACTGGATTAAGAAAATGTGGCACCTATACACCATGGAATACTATGCAGCCATAAAAAATGATGAGTTCATGTCCTTTGTAGGGACATGGATGAAGATGGAAACCATCATTCTCAGCAAACTATCGCAAGAACAAAAAACCAAACACCGCATGTTCTCACTCATAGGTGGGAAATGAACAATGAGAACACTTGGACACAGGAAGGTGAACATCACACACCGGGGCCTGTTGTGGGGTTGGGGGGAAGGGGGAGGGAAAGCATTAGGAGATATACCCAATGTAAATGACGAGTTAATGGGTGCAGCACACCAACATGGCACATGTATACATATGTAACAAACCTGCATGTTGTGCACATGTACCCTAGAACTTAAAGTATAATAATTAAAAAAAAATAGAAAGCAAAAAAAAGAAAGAGGAAGGAAACATTAATATACCCGCAAGTTCTAAACTTTCATTCAGAATAGTACCTCACTTACTCTCATCATTAATCCATTATCTGAGGATCTGATAATTATTATGGTTGCAAGAATTTAAGACATGTTTTATTATTGTTACTTTTCTTTGATTCCCAAAATAAAACATTTAACAAAAAAGTTACAGAGCACATAAGTTAATTTATATCTAATCAAATTTTAAGTAAGTTAAATTGACCTTTTTTACTTCTCAAAAACAGACAATCTTTTAGAGACTAAATTTACTAGCAACTTTTAGTTGCTAAGAAGCCAAGATGTTGCATTCTCTTACACTGCATTAAGGGCCATTAGTACTCAAGATGGATTAAAAAGCTCTAAAGCAAAGTAAAAATATATATATATTTGAGAGTTTCTTGAGAATTCAGAACAGTGCAATCATTGGGTAACTGGATTACTCTATCTTTCTCTCACATTTAGAAATAGGTTGCCACTGGGGATAAAGGACTTGCCATGGAGTTTGGTATTGATTTTTACTGAACCCCATGGAGCATCGCTCTAAATATTCTATTAGGATAAGTTCTTCAAAGGTCTGACTTTTCTCCCAACTTCCAAAAGTTCATATCATTCAACCTGGCAATTTTCACAAATGTTCTCTACCATGAGACTCTTCTGTAGTAGGCCGTGTACCCAGCGGCAATTTTTATCACATTGTTTTGGCTAGAAAACAAAAATTATAAACTGATAAAAAATATTTAGGGCATACTATGACATGCATATTAAGTATATCATTCAGATGATCTATATGTTTCAGGGTTTATAGAATACTTGCAAAAATAAATTACTTACCAATTTTTATTCATTATTCCTGAAACACCCCATGGTATTTCAATTCCCTGCTAATGGAGGCAGATTAGTCATTTATCTTAGGGGACACAAATAACTGGCATTAAAATTTTAAGTCCCTAAACTCCAGTCTGCTTACCTATGCCGCCTTTCATCTACATTTTCACATTCCAGAAATTTTTATGATCTTTGAAACAGCAGATTTGACCCAGATAGGATTCTTCTGATTTTAAGTAGAAATAGTCTGGTTTTATGTTTTCGTGTGTACTTGTGTGTGTGTATGTGTGTGTGTTTTGGGTTTCATTGCAGGGTTGAGTGGGATACATAGAGGAGGGACACATAAATATAAGCATGGGCTACACTCACAAAGTGGAAATTAAGAAAGATTCAGATGAATCCTTTCAAAGTGTTAGAGAAGAATTCAGAACCAATGTTAAAAGTGTATCATTTTCTCTGATTAAAGTAAATGTCAAGTTACTTTTGCATTCTTACTAATCAAAGCAAACTTCCTAAAAGCTAATTGAGACATATTTGGGGCTTTTGAAATTGACTCTGGTGTTTCCTCTTTCTCAAGGAATGAAAATATATCTTTAGGAAACTAAGACTGCCAAATTTCAATAAACCAAAATACATATATGCTAGTCACCAGACACTCTACTGATGAGAAAACAGATTTAAAGAAAACTTTTCACCTTGAGGTCCTTTGTGACTATGTGGAAATTTAAGACATGGATAACTAGAATATCAAAAAATGTAAAAATGTAAAACTGTCATTCTACTAAAAGAACTGGAATGTCCTCTTCAATTCTTAAGAGCCCAAGTTCCCACACCTTTTTCAAGTAGAGGTTCACAATAAAATTCACAGTTAAATATGGAATTACAGACTTTTCAGGTGGGAAAGTGCTCTAAGTTAGTATAAGAATTATTTGGGAGGCTGAGGTGGGTGGATATCTTCAGGTCAGAAGTTCGAGATCAGCCTGGCCAACAAGGTAAAACCCCATCCATACCGGAAAAAAAAAAAAAAATTAGCTGGGCATGGTGGCGCATGTCTGTAGTCCCAGCTGCTAGGGAGGCTGAAGCAGAAGAACTGCTTGAACCCAGGAGGTGGAGGTTGCAGTGAGCTGAGATTGCACCACTGCACTTCAGCCTGGGCAACAGAGCAAGACTCCATCTCAAAAATAAAAATAATGAAAATAAAAAAATAAATTATGTAAGTGAAGATGCAAAGCTAGAGGTAGAGAGAACACTGAATAAACTTTTACTAAAGAGTGTATACTTAATTCTTTGGGTGGTTATCTCAACATGGAAAGCCCTTAGCCTCTATGTACACTTGTTATATAAAGTTGGGACTCCAAAGGCTATAATAGCAGTCAACTATCACCCTCCCTCTGCCAAGTCATAACAAAATGCAAGAAAAATTGCCCTGACACTCAATGAAGCAAGATGAAAGAACAAAACAAATATACCTATCCCTGGGATCTGGCACATACAAGTCAGCCAACAGGCTGAATTGCAACTGAAATTAATATTATCTGCATGGTCAAAAAAAAAAAAAAAGTCTGTTTAAGGTGAAGGAAGAACCACTAGTGGCTCTAGCCACTTGAAGAAGTAAACCTAAATGATCTCTGTAATTTACTAGGCTTATAGGTAGTCTCATAAATATATTGAAGAAAAATAAGAAGCTCAAAATAAACACACAGGAAAAACATACAGCATAAATAAAATAAGCAGGAACAGACCCAAATATGTTCCACATAGTTATGCACAGATGATGATATAAATGTGTTTACTGAATTTAAACACATAAAAGCAATAATAAATTTATATAAAATTCTTTTTTTTCTTTTTTTTGAGATGGAATTTCACTCTTGTTGCCCAGACTGGAGTGCAGTGGCACGATCCGGGATCACTGCAACCTCTGCCTCCCGGGTTCAAGCGATTTTCCTGCCTCGGCCTCCTGAGTAGCTAGGATTGCAGGAGTGCATCACCATGCCTGGCTAATTTTTGTATTTTTTTTAGTAGAGGCAGGGTTTCACCATGTCTACCAGTCAGGTCTCGCACTCCTGATCTCAGATGATCCACCTGCCTGGGCCTCCGAAAGTGCTGGGATTACAGGTGTGAGCCACCATGCCCGGCCCCAGAAAATTCTTTAAAATTTATCAAACCACTAGAATTTCCAGAAATAAAAACTTTAAGAAATCTCAAATAAAAACTCCATAGAGGGTACAAAATAGGAGATTAGACATGGCTGAAGAAGGAATTAGTTAATTGAGTTAATATAGACAGCAATAAAATGAAGGAAGTGGGAGATTAAGACTGAGATGCTCTAAAATATTTTTATTCGCATTTCAGAAGGAAATAAGATAAAGAATGGAACAGATAAAAAGGATTATGGCTGAGTTTTCCAGAACTGATAAAAGAGTAGAATTCACAGGTTCAAGAATTCTAACCAATTCCACGTATAACATAAATCAATATCCACACCTAGACATATGATAATTAAATTTCAGAATACCAGATACCAAAGGAAGCTCTTAAAGCAGTCATAGCAGAAGAATTTTCTTTAAAGGAACCTCAGTTCAATTTAGGCCTTATTTCACAACAGTAACAGTTGGAAGCCAGAATACAGCAAAATAAAATCTCCAAGAGTTTGAAAGAAAATAATTACTAAATTAGAATTAGATATCTTAAGAATTACTCCTTCAAAATTGAAGGTGGAATAAAGACATTTTCAGAAAAGCAAAAACTGAAGAGTTTTATCACTATATAAAATTACAACAGATGCACTTTAGGTGTAAAGAAAGTAGTTCCATAAAACGAATCTGAGAGGTAAGAAAAAATAAAGTTTAAATACATTCTAAATATGTGGGCTAAACAAAAGGTGCATTAACTACACAAAACCCTGTTGTTTTGCATGTTAAAAAATTGCAGCATTAAAACTCACAGTAGTAGGTCAGGAGTGAAGGTAAATGGAATGAAAGTGCCCCAAGTTGTCATATTACTTGAGGAAATCAATTATATGTGTCATAATTTCTAAAGTATCACTGAATCATTAGCAAGTGAATAAATTCTAAACAATGATAGAAAAAAATGGGACAATAATGATGAAATGATACATGTGGAAAACAAAATAAAGATGAAAAAGCAAGAAAGGAAATGAAAAGCACTATACACAAGAAACAGAATAACATATAGACACAAACCCAAATATATTAGACATTACATTAACTGGAAGTGAAAAGTATTTTATTTAAAATTAAGAAATTTTTAAATTGGACTGAAAATAAATTCAAACTCTTAATTCTGGTTATAAGAAGATTATGTATAATATAAGTTGCTGAAGGACTGAAAGTAAAATATGGGGAATATCTTACCATGTAAATAATAACTAAGAGAAAGCTCATAGACTATGTTAATATTGAATGAAATATACTTTAACAAAACAGTATTTATTTAAATACAAGGAAAATCACTTCATAATTAGAAACACTCCATTCACCAAAAAGATACAAGTTTAAATTGTTAAGCTCTTAATAATATAGCTTAAAAAATAAATAAGCCAAAAATTGATAAAATTACATAAAGAAACAGACAAATCATGTTGGAGAGTTTTAACCACACCTTTCTCAGTAATTAATAAAACAATTAAACAAAAATTCCAGTAAAGCTGAAATTATTAACAGTGGGATCAACAGAATGTACTTAATGAATATATATTAGACACTGCACACAACTAGAATATAGAAACTACTAAGAACAGGTGTGCAGATAACAAATCACACCACTCCAAAGGAAGCCACACTTCTCCAGTACGTATGAATGATGTTCCTTGCCATTGGACAATAAACAACAAGCATGACATTACATGGTAGCACTACACTTTTAAAGCACAAACTAAACATTTCTATAATTAGACTCTATCCTTGACCATTTCTTTGCTAAGAAACTGGTTCCAAAGAATAGTCAAATCTAAGCTGGGCTAAATGATTGCTGTCTTAAGTCACTCAGAATGATCATTGTATCTAATCTGTAAGGCATTATCATTGCTTGAGAGAAGATGTGATTTTGTTTATATGCAAATAGTAAATGAAGAATGTTGGTATCTGTAGTACAGATTCTATATATGTTTTATTTTTTTATTTTTTTGAGATGGAGTCTCCCTCTCTCACCCAGACTGGAGTGCAGTGATGAGATCTTGGCTCACTGCAGCCTCCACCTCCTGGGTTCCAGCAATTTTCCTGTCTCAGCCTCCCGGATAGCTGGGATTACAGACGCGCACCACTATACCCAGTTAAATTTTGTATTTTTAGTAGAGACGGGGTTTCACCATGTCGGCCAAGCTGGTCTTGAGATCCTGACCTCAGGTGTCTCAAACTCCTGCCTCAGGCTCCCAAAGTGCTGGGATTACAGGCGTGAGCCACTGGGCCTGGCCTGTAGTACAGATTCTTAATTTTAACATATCTGCATGAGTAATAATGACCAGATTTTAAATTTGCCATTTCTATCCCTAGGAATTCAGGTAAGCATAGGGCAATATACAAGAAATCATGCATGCTGTAGAACTTGCAAAGTCAAACTTAGACATTTATCTTGATTATATATAAACTGAACATCGCATAAACTTTTTGTGGTAGAGTATAACATGTGCAAAGTAATATTTTAGGAGATCTATGATGAATTAGCTAGAGAAGAAACTGGAAGGAAAGCAAATCAGTAAGGAGGCATGTGGATAACTAGTCTATGCTTTCCAGAAGTAATAGGATGTATTCTGGCTTTATGAAGAAAAGCTATCTCCATGCACCCTTGAGAAACAGCTTTAATGTTATTACTATCATGTAAAGAAAAGAGAAAACTCACAGTATTGTCAATAAGGAGAAGCATTTGGTTTAGAAGATAGAAACCACCAAAATATTTTCAATCAGTTGAGAATGCATGGATTCATTTTGAATAAAGGACAATCAGCACACCTTTTAGTGAACCAGTTTACTTTGCTCTGAGGAGAGAACAGATTCAATAAAAGATCTAACTTTCTAGAACACTGCAAATATGGGTAGCTTCAAAGGTAAATAATTCTGTCTTTTAGACCACAGACAAATTTATATAATTAATTTACACTCATGTTTGTTCATACGGGACTACATTTAGAAAGCAAAAAGTAAGTAAAGTAAAAATGTGTGCTCTCAAGATGATTTGGGAAACACGGGGTGTTATTGGACCAATGATTTCCTATGACAGGTCCAAAAAAGATAAAGGAAATGGAAGCTAGCCTTCAAGATACAAACTTCAAATGAATGCCTATTTATTTGTTCAACTCAGAGCTATTATTCTAATTTTTCCCATAATAACCCTAATGTTTGTGTTGGAGCCAACAGAAGAATGATCATTGGAAATATAATGAATGGAAGGAATAATGCTTTTTTTAAAAGGCTGTATGCTTTATTGGAAAAATTTTTAGGACAACTCTTTTTATAATATTCTCATTAAGTTAAATTATATCTGCTGCTTTTATAAAAAGAGTTTTATACACTTGTAAGTAATAGCCCCAAAATAAAACTTTTAGTTTATGATAAATGAAAATTCATAAATAGTTTATAAGAAACATGTCATTTATATATTGTCTGTGTTTCTCTATTTTAAAAAATCATTAGTTAGAAATGATATTTTAACTCTAGTATTGCAATATCCGTGTTCCATGTTTTGGGGACTCACTATAAACATCTAAAGGAGAAGCCTTGTGCTTAAAATTAAAAGCACTAAGTTCTAGTCCTGATTAGAAAAAAGAACTTCAACAAACCACTTTTAACATTTTTTTCCCACTCATAAAGGGAACTTTCAGTATGAAATCATGGTGTATAATGCTATACCATTTTGTAGTTTGTATTACCTTTTTACTAAGTGTACATATTTCAGTGTGGCTAGAGTTCCATTCACTGAGGACTATGTCATATTTGTCGCTGGAAATATGTTCTTCATTAATTGAAAACATGTAACACTACCTGATTAAATTGGTCATCTTTTAAAAGAAAACTTAAATTTACTAGTAAAAAAAATGACAAACTGGTTTACTGGTCAGTTCCATTATTCAAGGCTCAAATGATTGTCTGAAATTGAGCCTGATAAAATTTACTTTTCATTTTCCCACAATGGAAAACTGGCTAAGACATTTTGCCAGGTGTCTCCTCAGCCAGCCACATTTCCACAGGCAGTACCTATGTGTGATCTTTCTTCTCCATTCAATTTCCCAATAATGAACACTCATATCAGCTCTCTGCAGATGGATATTTTGTACTTTTTATCTGAAATTTTTGTTGTTACTTATTTTCTGCTTTAGAGAAAATCCTTTTCTTTTTTGGGAAAGTTAGATAAATGTTTAATGTGTCATATAGTAAGTAATTTTGTTATATCCCATTTCACATTGTGTCAATGTACATAGATAGAGTACCTACTATGTGTAAGACAGGGTGCTTTCCCTGTGATGAGGAACAAGATACAGTTCTTGTCTTTAAGGAGCTCACACCCTAGTGAAACAGCACTGAAAGCTCAATGGCAGTACTATCCATAAGAAATAATGATATACTCTGGCAACATCAAGAAGGAATGACTAATCCTGCCTGAGGGATATAGGGAAGGCATCACACAGGTGGTGACATTTGGGCTCAATCTTGAAGAGTGGGTAGGAGTTTGACAAGTGAAGAAGAAAGAGGAAGGAGAGTATTCTGACAGGGGGAACATCGCGTTCAGAGGTAACAGTTTTTGAAAAGACATGATATACTCAGAGAACACAGCAGGAAGAGTGTATCTTTTATTAGACATAGAGTGAGATAATGCTGATAACATCAGTGTGCAGGATACATTGAAGAGGAGAGACTGTAGGCCAAGAGAACAAATTGGAGGAGTTAAGATGCAGGTGAGATACAATATGGACTTGGAAAAGGACAGTGTCACTAAATTAATAAGAAGAGCAGAAAGTTGTAAAAAAAATTCTTAAAGTGTAATCAATTAGATTTTAGCATGGTTTTTAAAGATGTGAATTTGATATAGAGGGTGAATGCTTTAAGGCAGGGATTCTATTTTGTTTATGCTTTAAGCTGGCTCCGAAGTTTGCAGTGGGGCTTGTATGGGAGAAGAAAATGCTTGCCTCAATCACATTCTCCAAAAGTGACACTTTTCAAGTTTCTGAAGATATTGTGTTGATTCATGATGGTGAAGCCTGATGGTAACATGATAGAGGAAGCATGCTGAAAGTGACAATCTTTTGCTTTGTATGTGATTAGAACATGAGTATTTAGACTGTGACATAAATGGGATGCGAAAGAATGGTGGTGCCACTTTATGCCTTCTTCATCTCCAACCCATTAACAAGATCAAGTTCCCAGCCTGATCCAACTCCTAACTTCCTTCTCCTGATGTCAGAACTTCAAAATCATTCTGATTGATTCATGCTTAATCAATGCCTATTAAATATATGGGTTTAAAAATGAATGAATGATGCCAAAATTCAACTGAGTACATAATAAACACTGTGTGAAGGTATTAAAAAAAAAGTTGTTAAATTACCCAGTGATCAATCTCAACATATAAAGACAAAAGAAGTTCTGCTATCTGTGTACAACACAGTGTGGATCATTACAATAAAATGTGGAATGACTTTATTATCTAAATGGGAAAACAAAGAAGACTCTATAAATTAGCATTCCCAGAAAAAAGAAATGTATGTGTACTGTGTGCAGTATAGCTGGCAAAGGGACAAAAGTTATAGAATTGGGCTAAAAATGTAGGCAAGGGCCAGAACAGGCATCACCCTATCGATCACCTTAAAATTTGCCTTTTATTCTGAATGCAGTAGAAAGACATTACATTATTTTAAGAATATGGGTAAGATAACAAGATTCATAATGTAAAGTTAAATCTGTCTGCAGTGAGGAAACTTACTAGGTGAGGACTACAGTGAATGGCGGAAAAATCAGCCAGAGATTTTTTTTCAGGGATAAGAGACTTAGGTTAGAATGGTGGCCTTGGAAATTGAGAATAGAGGATGGATTTAACAGAGCCTCATAAGGTAAAAATAGAAGTTTATAATGAATTGGAAGTGGGGTGTGATGGTTAAGCAAAAGGGGATGTGAGGATTTCCAGCTTGCATGACTGGATGGTCTTGACCATTAGTCAAGTCATGACTGACTTGCATAGTGGGGCCTTCCGTTGTGGTAGGAGAGGATAGAATATGACCAGTAGGTGGTAGAGAGGGGACAATATTATAATTTTTGTTTTGAAGATATCCAATTGGAGATAAACTTATGAAGGGGTCTAGGATGGAGACATCAATTTGAAAATCATCTGCAATATGTAGTAGCCTAGGAAAGTTTCTCAGTGAAAATATTTGGTATGAGAAAAAGAAAAGAATCTACGAATCAGTCTTGAGGAATTCCAAATATTTAATGGACAGGTTGAACACATGAAACAGAAAGGATATAACCAAAAAGGCAAGGCTAACTCAGGAGTGTGCAGGGCCATGGAAGCCTAGAGAAAAGAGAGTTCTTAGAATGAGGGAGTGATTAATTACACAAAGCACCACCAAGGATTATATTACACATGGACTGAGCAGTGTCCACTTGTTCAGTGACATGATGATCCTTGGTGAGCCTAGGAAAATCTGTTTCAAGAGAGTGATGGAAGCAAGGCTGGAATGTTATGACCAGTGAGAAGAAGGAGGTGAAGATATAAACAGTAAAGTATAAAATGAGGTTGTTCAAAAATATTGAAGAGAGTGAGTAGTAAGAATAAGGAGAGAGAGAGAGAAGATACACACTTAAAGGAAGATCCTTTCATTGTTGTTGTGGAGACCTTATTATTCTTTTAATAGGAGAGACTTTAGCATATTTCCACACTTGACCATTATTCATTTGAAAGGGTAAAGAATTTTAGGATAAGTTCCACAGAAAGAACAAGAAAATGACATGCTGAATCAAAGGAAGGTAAAGAGATAATATAAAACATGGCATCACACAGGAAATATTTCCATTGGTATACCCACAACTTGATGACAAAAATGAATATAGTTTCGAAGAAAAATAAATCACAATAAAATGCATAGATTACAGTCATTTACTACTGGCTATAACATAGGTTGCAGGATATGCTCAGTTCTAATCATTTCAAAAGTTGTGTAAAGTTATAAGCAACTTCATTCTATCCCTCACTCAAGTGAAGCAGATTGGAGTGCAAGTACAATACAATTATTTTAGGGATAATTTGAATCTTTTAAAAATTATTTTTTAAATATGTACTTAATCATTAGTAATAAGGTATTTGCAATGAATTTAAAAACCAGTGAAGACAAGTGTCAGGCCTCTTGTCATATTCTCTGTGACCTGCATGTACACATCCAGATGGCCGGTTCCTGCCTTAACTGATGACATTCCACCACAAAAGTGAAAATGGCCTGTTCCTGCCTTAACTGGTGACATTGTCTTGTGAAATTCCTTCTCCTGGCCCATCCTGGCTCAAAAGCTCCCCCACTGAGCACCTTGTGACCCCCACTCTGCCTGCCAGAGAACAACCCCCCTTTGACTGTAATTTTCCTTTATCTACACAAATCCTATAAAATGGCCCCACTCTTATCTCCCTTTGGTGACTCTCTTTTCAGACTCAGCCTGCCTGCATCCAGGTGATCAAAAGCTTTATTGCTCACACAAAGCCTGTTTAGTGGTCTCTTCACACAGACATGCATGAAATTTGGTGCCATGACTCGGATCGGGGGACCTCCCTTGGGAGATCAATCCCCTGTCCTCTTGCTCTTTGCTCCATGAGAAAGATCCACCTACGACCTCAGGTCCTCAGAACGACCAGCCCAAGAAACATCTCACCAATTTCAAATACAGTAAGCAGCCTCTTTTTACTCTCTTCTCCAACCTCCCTCACTATCCCTCAACCTCTTTCTCCTTTCAGTTTTGGCACCACACTTCAATCTCTCTCTTCTTTTAATTTCAATTCCTTTCATTTTCTGATAGAGACAAAGGAGACATGTTTTATCCGTGGACCCAAAACTCTGGCACCAGTCATGGACTGGGAAGGCAGCTTTCCCTTGGTGTTTAATCATTGCAGGGATGCCTCTCTGATTATTCACCCAGGTTTCAGAGGTGTCAGACCATGCAGGGATGCCTGCCTTGGTCCTTCACCCTTAGCGGCAAGTCCCGCTTTTCTGGGGGAGAGGCAAGTACCCCAACCCCTTCTCTCCATGTCTCTACTCCTTCTCTGCCTTTCTGGGGAGCAAGAAACCCCCAACCCCTTCTCCTTCACCCTTAGCGGCAAGTCCCACTTTTCTAGGGGAGGGGCAAGTACCCCAACTTCATATCTCTGTGCCCCAATCCCTTATTTCCGCATCCCAACCTCTTATATCTCTGTGCCCCGATCCCTTATTTCCATGCCCTGACCTCTTATCTCTGCACCCTGATCCCTTATTTCCATGTCCTGACCTCTTATCTCTGTGCCCCAACCCCTTATTTCCATGCCCTGACCCCTTCTCTGCTTTTCTGGAGGGCAAGAACCCCCTACCCCTTCTCCGTGTCTCTACTCTCTTTTCTCTGGGCTTGCCTCCTTCACTATAGGCAAGCTTCCACCTTCCATTCCTCCTTCTTCTCCCTTAGCCTGTGTTCTTAAGAATTTAAAACTTCTTCAACTCTCACCTGACCTAAAATCTAAGCATCTTATTTTCTTCTGCAATGCTGCTTGACCCCAATACAAACTCGATAGTAGTTCCAAATAGCCGGAAAACGGCACTTTCAATTTTTCCATCCTACAAGATCTAAATAATTCTTGTCGTAAAATGGGCAAATGGTCTGAGGTGCCCGACGTCCAGGCATTCTTTTACACATCAGTCCCTCTCTAGTCTCTGTTCCCAATGCAACTCATCCCAAATCTTCCTTCTTTCCCTCCCGCCTGTCCCCTCAGTCCTAACCCCAAGCGTCGCTAAGTCTTTCTAATCTTCCTTTTCTACAGACGCATCTGACCTCTCCCCTCCTTGCCAGGCCAAGCCAAGTCCCAGTTCTTCCTCAGCCTCTGCTCCCCCACCCTATAATCCTTTTATCACCTCCTCTCCTCACACCTGGTCCAGCTTACAGTTTCATTCCTCAACTAGCCTTCCCCCACCTGCCCAGCAATTTCCTCTTAAAAAGGTGGCTGGAGCTAAAGGCACAGTCAAGGTTAATGCTCCTTTTTCTTTATCTGACCTCTCCCAAAATCAGTTAGCGTTTAGGCTCTTTTTCATCAAATATGAAAAACCCAGCCTAGTTCTTGGCTCATTTGGCAGCAACCCTGAGACGCTTTGCAGCCCTAGACCCTAAAAAGTCAAAAGGCCGTCTTATTCTTAAAATGCATTTTATCACCCAATCCACTCCTGACATTAGGAAAAAACTTCAAAAATTAGAATCTGGCCCTCAAACCCCACAACAGGAATTAATCAACCTCACCTTCAAGGTATACAATAATACAGAGGAAGCAGCCAGACGGCAACGCATTTCTGAGTTACAATTACTTGCCTCTGCTGTGAGACAAAACCCAGCCACATCTCCAGCATACAAGAACTTCCAAACACCTAAACCGCCGTGGCCAGGCTTTCCTCCAGAACTGCCTCCCCCAGGAGCTTGCTACAAGTGCCAGAAATCTGGCCACCAGGCCAAGGAATGCCTGCAGCCCAGGATTCCTCCTAAGCAGTGTCCCATCTGTGCAGGACCCCATTGGAAATCGGATGGAAATCGGACTGTTCAACTCACCTGGCAGCCACTCCCAGAGCCCCTGGAACTCTGGCCCAAGGCTCTCTGACTGACTCCTTCCCAGATCTTCCTGGCTTAGCAGCTGAAGATTGACACTGCCAAATCACCTCGGAAGCACCTGGGACCATCACAGACACCGAGCTTCAGGTAGCTCTCACAGTGGAGAGTAAGTCCATTCCTTGTTTAATCAATATGGGGGCTACCCACTCCACGTGCCTTCTTTTCATAGGCCTGTTTCCCTCGCCCGGATAACTGTTGTAGCTATTGATGGCCAAGCTTCAAAACCCCTTAAAACTCCACAACTCTAGTGCCAACTTAGACAATACTCTTTTAAGCACTCCTTTTTAGTTATCCCCACCTGCCCAGTTCCCTTATTAGGCCGAGACACTTTAACTAAATTATCTGCTTCCCTGACTATTCCTAGGCTACAGCCACACCTCATTGCCACCTTTTCCCCAAGTTCAAAGCCTCCTTCACATCCTCCCCTTGTATCTCCCCAACTTAACCCACAAGTATAAGACACCTCTACTCCCTCCTTAGTGACCGATCATGCACCCCTTACCATCCCATTAAAACCTAATCACTCTTACCCTGCTCAATGCCAATATCCCATCCCACAGCCCGCTTTAAAAAGATTAAAGCCTGTTATCACTCGCCTGTTACAGCGTGGCCTTTTAAAGCCTATAAACTCTCCTTACCATTCCCGCATTTTACCTGTCCTAAAATCAGACAAGGCTTACAGGTTAGTTCAGGATCTGTGCCTTATCAACCAAATTGTTTTGCCTATCCACCCCATAGTGCCAAACCCATACACTCTCCTATCCTCAGTACCTCCCTCTATAACCCATTATTCTGTTCTGGATCTCAAACATGCTTTCTTTACTATTCCTTTGCACCCTTCATCTCAGGCTCTCTTCGCTTTCACTTAGACTGACCCTGACACCCATTAGGCTCAGCAAATTACCTGGGCTGTACTGCCACAAAGCTTCACAGACAGGCCCCATTACTTCAGTCAAGCCCAAATTTCATCCTCATCTGTTACCTATCTCAGCATAATTCTCATAAAAACACATGTGCTCTCCCTGCTGATCGTGTCTGATTAATCTCCCAAATCTCAATCCCTTACAAAACAATAACTCCTTTCCTTCCCAGGCATGGTTAGTGCGATCAGAATTCTTACACAAGAGCCAGGACCGCACCCTGTAGACTTTTCTGTCCAAACAACTTGACCTTACTGTTTTAGCCTAGCCCTCATGTCTGCGTGCAGTGGCTGCTGCTGCTTTAATACTTTTAGAGGCCATAAAAATCACAAACTATGCTCAACTCACTCTCTATATTTCTCATAACTTCCAAAATCCATTTTCTTCCTCATACCTGATGCATATGCTTTCTGCTCCCCGGCTCCTTCAGCTGTACTCAGTCTTTGTTAAGTCCCACAATTACCATTGTTCCTGGCCCGGACTTCAATCGGGCCTCCCACATTATTCCTGATACCACACCTGACCCCCATGACTGTATCTCTCTGATCCACCTGACATTCACCCCATTTCCCCAAATTTCCTTCTTTCCTGTTCCTCACCCTGATCACACTTGATTTATTAATGGCAGTTCCACCAGGCCTAATAGCCACACACCAGCAAAGGCAGGCTATGCTATAGTACAAGCCACTAGCCCGCCTCTTAGAACCTCTCATTTCCTTTCCATTGTGGAAATCTATCCTCAAGGAAATAATTTCTCAGTGTTCCATCTGCTATTCTACTACTCCTCAGGGATTATTCAGGCCCCCTCCCTTCCCCACACACCAAGCTCGAGGATTTGCCCCCACCCAGGACTGGCAAATTAGCTTTACTCAACATGCACCAAGTCAGATAACTAAAATACCTCCTACTCTAGGTAGACACTTTCACTGGACAGGTACAGGCCTTTCCTACACAAAGTCTGAGAAGGCCACCGCAGTCATTTCTTCCCTTCTGTCAGACATAATTCCTCAGTTTAGCCTTCCCACCTCTATACAGTCTGATAACAGACCAGCCTTTATAATCAAATCAGCCAAGCAGTTTTTCAGGCTCTTAGTACTCAGTGAAACCTTTATATCCCTTATGGTCCTCTGTCTTCAGGAAAAGTAGAACGGACTAAAGGTCTTTTAAAAACACACCTCACCAAGCTCAGCCACCAACTTAAAAAGGACTGGAAAATACTTTTACCACTTTCCCTTCTCAGAAATCAGACCTGTCCTCAGAATGCTAGAAGGTACAGCCCATTTGAGCTCCTGTATAGACGCTCCTTTTTATTAGGCCCCAGTCTCATTCCAGACACCAGACCAACTTGGACTGTGCCCCAAAAAACTTGTCATCCCTACTATCTTCTGTCTAGTCATACTCCTATTCACCGTTCTCAACTACTCTTACATGCCCTGCTCTTGTTTACACTGCCAGTTTACACTGTTTCTTCAAGCCATTACAGCTGATATCTCCTAGTGCTATCCCCAAACTGCCACTCTTAACTCTTGAAGTAAATAAATAATCTTTGCTGACAGGACTATGCTGAATCTCTTTAGGCACTCTAATTAGATGTCCCAGGTCCTCCCAATTCTTAGTCCTTTTATACCTGTTTTTCTCCTTCTCTGATTCCGTTTAGTTTTTCAATTCATACAAAACCATATCCAGGCCATCACCAATAATTCTAAATGACAAATGTTTCTTCTAACAGTCCCACAATATCACCCCTTACCACAAAATCTTCCTTCAGCTTAATCTCTCCCACTCTAGATTCCCACGCCGCCCCTAATCCTGCTCGAAGCAGCCCTGAGAAACATCGCCCATTATCTCTCCAAACCACCCCACAAAATTTTTGCCGCCCCAACACTTTACCACTATTTCATTTTATTTTTCTTATTAATATAAGAAGACAGGAATGTCAGGCCTCTGAGCCCAAGCTAAGCCGTCATATCCCCTGTGATCTGCATGTACACATCCAGAGGGCCGGTTCCTGCCTTAACTGATGACATTCCACCATAAAAGAAGTGAAAATGGCCTGTTCCTGCCTTAACTGATGACATTGTCTTGTGAAATTCCTTCTCCTGGCTCATTCTGGCTCAAAAGCTCCCCCACTGAGCACCTTGTGACCCCCACTCTGCCCGCCAGAGAACAACCCCCTTTGACTGTAATTTTCCTTTATCTACCCAAATCCTATAAAATGGCCCCACCCTTATCTCCCTTTGCTGACTCTCTTTTCAGACTCAGCCTGGCTGCACCCAGGTGATCAAAAGCTTTATTGCTCACACAAAGCCTGTTTAGTGGTCTCTTCACACAGACACACATGAAAACAAGAATAATATGAAAACATTGAATGTAAGAATTGCCTCTTTGGATGGCAGTAACTTTCATACACAAGTGTGTTTTATACCAATAGTGTGGAAGAAAGAAAAACTTGTCACAGAGTGAAAAGATATGAAAACTGGAGCAAAAATATACCCTACTCTTAAAAATCATATTTATGCATATAAAAATGTTTCATTTAGCCTTATAAATTAACTTAGTTTCCCCATTGTTCCTGGTAGAATAGTCCCATTTAGAGGATTTTCTGTAATTTTTTTGGCTTGAACAGATATTAATAGCTTAATCTTTTGGCATTACAGAATTATATATGCTCATCTGTGAGAGATTCAGAAGACTTCTCAGAAGTACAAATGAGGAGTAGAATTCCATTCAGGGAAACATGGTTTGACCTTGTCTATAAACTTGCTGTCTCAATTAGAATGTACATTTTTCTTGAGCAGAAAGGAACCCTGTGATCACAAGGTCTTCCAGCCTGGCTCAATAACTTTTTGACAGAGGCTAAGTGTAATCAAAAGAAACTGAGGACAGAGGTTATCATTCTCTTTTCCTATCAAATACCAGAACATCTCTTTTAGCTTAGCTTGTGCAGAGAAGCTAGATTTTATGAAAAGAACTCTAACACTGAGTAATTATTGGCCAATAAAAAGCCAGATTATGGACCTAGGGCTTCCACATTTCAAAGAGCTATGGAGACTAACAGTGTTTTCAGTAACAAATTATCCTGGAAGAGCTACAGGGAGTGAGGTAAACTGACATAACCAATTAGAGTTGCAAACATTCCCATAAGACAAAGGGAGACTATTGTGCCACTACCTTGAGGAATTTAAGCATAATAGTTAGATGCTAAATTTTAGATTCAAGTATCTTTTAAGCCTATTCTACAAAAGCAAATATGAAATTAATACAAATTCTGTATTCACAATGGCAGCATAATGGAAGCAAATCTCTTGCTCAGACCAGCAACCTGGGGATGGAATGCCCCACTTAGTTACATGACTTTTTCTGAGGGTCTCCAATCCCATAGAAAATATACCAAGGATGATGGATGAAAGAGTGAAATAGAATTGTCAGTCTGTAGCTGAAGCATTGATCAAATGGCTGAGTAGCTAACATTTCACTCAGGAAGACCTTGAAAGAGAGATTACATAGCCTTGAGTTTCTCCATACAATGATTATAATCTACAAATTAAATTTTTAAACTTTTTATCCAGTTGAGATGACTCTGACTTTTTTTTTGCCACAAGAATACAACTACTGTGATTGTTTTCCAATGGTTTGTACATACCACTTTGAACTTTCTTGCCAGATACTCCTTGAGAAAATTGTCAAAACTTCACTTCATGGTTAAAGAACGACTTGAGAATATCTAGAGGTTGAAAATATCTACACTGCTTAGGAAGGACTTTTTAGACAGATATATCTCTGGTTATTAATCCCTTGTAAGAGAGTTAGTGTGCAAATATTTTCTCCCACTCTGTGTGTTGTCTCTTCACTTTGTTGATTATTTCCTTTGCTGTGAAGAAGCTTCTTAACTTGATGTGATCCCATTTGCCCTTTTTTGCTTTAGTTGCTTGTGCTTATGGGGTATTGGTCAAGAAATTTTTGCCCAGCTCAATACCCTGGAAATTTTCTCCAAACTTTTCTTGTAGTAGTTTCACAGTGTGAGGTCTTGGATTTACATCTTTAATCCATTTTGATATGATTTTTGTATATGGTGAAAGATAGGGGTCTAGTTTCATTCTTTTGCATATGAATATCCAGTTTATCACCGTTTATTGGAGACATTTTATTTTCCCCAGTGTACCTTAAATGACTCTATTTCAAAGAAAATAAAAATAAATCTTTATGACCCATGTAACTCCTCCTCTGATAGTGGAGGAAAAGAGAAGAAGGATAGGAGGAAACAAGAGTACTATTTCTCAGTGAGCAGCATTGGAAAACTGCAAACATTTTGTGTTTTCTTTATTTACTTACAGTACCAATGTTTGCATTAATCCTGACCCTCTATATTAATTATTGCAAGAAATTTCAACTATGGAATTAGCAAAAGATGGGGAAGATTAGATGAAAAGAGCTGGCATTAGTAGGGTATCATCAATTAACTGAAATATTAACACGAATTTCAATTCATTATGGTGAATTGTGTGCACATATTCTTCCTCTTGCCTTAAAATAATAGAAAAATAATTTTCAAAAGATAAACAAAAAATTTTAATATATATTTTATTAGACAAAATGAAAGTGGAAGAATGTTGATGGATGAGTAGCAGAGAATGCTGAAAGACAGACAATACCAAGAGAGAACAGAAGGCTGAGAGAGAATCCATCTGGTTCATTGAACATTAGTGAGGCTCTGCATTCAGAAAGGGCCAAGGAATCAGATAATTGTGGTAAGAAGTGGTAATAAAATTACGTGGTTTAATAGAAAGTCTTAAAACGGCAAGCTATTTTCCTCCTCTCTTTCTCATACCCACTTAGAACAACTTTGAGCTGGCTTGGGAAAACTTGGGAATGAGTTCAAGGCAACTGGGGAGGTGTGAATCAGAAGAGTCTTATGAAATTTGATGGTTAAAACATTCACTCGTGAGAAGCAGAAGAATTATGAATTTGGATGCAAAGAAATTATGGATAATTTTAGCAGTCTTCTTGACTTTTTAGTGAAGAACATTTACATTACCATAAAATGTAAATGATATGATATGTTTGTGAATGTTTTGAGTAGATCTGTGGTCTCAAATTCTTGAGAATGTAAATATTAGTCACTTAAAAAATGTAAAAGTAATGTATAAAAAAAAGGCATTGGAAGTGGAACTTGGGTTGCTTACCAAATGGAGAGCCATTTAGTAGCCTATGAATGAGGAGACAAATAGGGAGTCTATGGACTATGACATGAAAAACATAGGGTTTAGGGTTGCCTGTCTGAATGTTGAAGTGAAAAGAAATTAGAATAGTGACATAATTACTGGATTTAAATAAATAGAGTGGTAGTATTCCTAAGCTAAATTCTTACCTCTTAGCACAATATAAAGAGACAAGGCCTAAAGTGTCAAGTCAGTAAGCAGTAGAAATGAGACTGTGTATTATTTAGGCTTATTGATTGCCTCAGAGGAGCAGAACTGGTAGAAATATATGGATGGTCACTGGATTATAGCTTTGTTATGAATCCTTTTTAATACTTGACTTTAAAAATTATTCAATTACTTTGATTAGAATTTGTAAAAATTAAATATTGGAGTAATGTCACCTTATTTTGTTAAAAATTATAGGAAAACAATATTACAAAATGAATCCATAATTAGTATGAAAAATTATTTAGTTGAGTGTATTTTTTTAATAGCTTCATTACTTTTGACAATATTTCTTGCTTTAAAATCTGAATTGAAACAGAAAATGCTTTGTACAACAATTCCAGATTTCCAAAATTTGAGCCTAAAGTTGATCATATAACAAATAAATGATATGCTAGATTACATTCTGTTCCTTTACCTACAGAATAAATTTCAACTTTCCTAACATCTGATTCAATGAACACCTTCTACCAACTTGCCACTCTGGTATTTTTTCACTAAACTTAGTAGTTTATGCAGGCTTTTGAATAAGGCTATGCTCATTTCAGTCATATCTCTGCTGTACACAAGTTGTATGATCTTGGATAAGTACTATCATGTCTAAATGTGAGCTAAATTACACAAAGTTAGTTTTTGGTTACCTCTTTTGAGAAATTGGAATCATTATTTTTATCAGGAAATACTTACCAAATGCTTAGCATCTAGAAAGTATGGAATAAATCTTAGTATCATCAATATTTCTGGAGTTTTCTATCTACAAAACTTTCTTCATGTAGCCCATATTGCAGTCTCATTATTTTACTCACTAGAATTTGGTTATAAAGCCTTCCTTTTGTAGCGTTTTGCTAGCATCATCATTTACTTAACACTTCACTTTTACTTATTTTAAATGTTTCTCATTTAGAGGTGTTGGTTATACTTTTTTAAGAGTAGAAACTATATTATATTTAATTTTTATCCTAACTCATTAGTATGGTGCCTGACATATGGGAGTTAAAATAAATTTTCTTAAAAATAAAATGATAGAAAAACTCTAGAAATTATATGGAATTCTTAACACAAACTTCAGAATATTGGCTTTGAAATAGGAATATGGAGGTATTTATAACTTCCAGATGTTTTCCAATTAACTAATTCCTTTACTGTTTAAAAATTTGGTAAAAGTGTTATCATTATTCTCATTTAAAAAAGATTTAATGTCAACAAGGGACCATGAAGTTTCCACATATTTACTGATCTAGAATTTGAATCATAAGTAGTGATAATTTAAATAATTTATTTCACGTTATTGCTCTTACACTGTGCCATGTCCCATTTTGGAGATTGTTAGAAAGTGGTTTAACTAGGACCGAAACACAGATATCAAAATTCTTAACAGTATTTTATTACTAAACATTTCGGCTTTTTTCGCTAGAAAATGAGAGAGAAAGAGAAACATTGTTTCATTTGTTCTTGATAATAAAATCCAAAAGAATAGTTTTGAAATTCAAGAAAGACATTGAGCATAGACTGACAAAATGTTAATAATAAAGTATTAAACATATAGGATCAGGTCTATAATATAGGGCATAACATCTAGAAAACAAAATGGCTTTAAGATGTTTAGGCACTTTTGTTAGTCACGATATCAATTTTATTGTTGTTTAAAACCCAAAAGTTATTTTGTGAGAGTCACATATGTTATATAATTTAACGAGGGAGGTAAATGTTGTATCATTTAAGGACCTCACTAACAATAGAGGCATATATGTTAGATAGTTTAATGATAGGACACCCAGAAGAAAATTAATCTCTGCCATTGTTTCTCTGTCTGCCCTTGCCTGAATCACTCTAAGTCTCTATGTTTCACTTTCCTCATTTGCAGCTTGATGCACTCAATGTTCGTTTCCAGTCTAATATGCTATAGTGCTATGAACATCCCTTTAAAATAAAATAAACAGCTAAGTAGAAAATATTAGAGGAGGGCGATTACTAAAGACTTTGAGACAGAGTAGTATCCTTATCTAATAAAGTATGTTTTCTTTAATTTCAGGATGACTTGCTGCTGCTTTTCATAATTATCATAAAGCTTGCTAAATTGACAAAAACGGATAATATGTTGTGATACTCTATCCATGAAAATAAAAATGTTTCTTTGAGCTGAAAAAAAGACTTCACACTTCAACAGTGATTTCCATTTGAAATGACATTATAGAAAATGGCTTACACTCCTTCACTCTAAACTACAGTACATTTTCCCAATGCACTTTTTTAAAAAACATACCTTTAAATTTGGAACTCCCTTTGGGTGACTGAGCTACAAAGCATCTGTAAGATTCAGAGGCTGCCAGAAGGAATGCTGTTACTGACAGGGGAAGATTAATAGCAATATTAGCAGTCCAGATTTGACCCTCTGATAATCTGAGACCTCTATGAAATAGTTGTCTCAGAATTACTGTTTCTATGGTGTATTTATGGAGAGGAACTAGGGCAATGAGTGGAAGTTTCCAACTCTAGCAAATAATTCTGGAATTTAAATTTATTTAATATCGAGAGAGAGCAGTATATATTAGACCATGTGTGTTTTTATTTGAATCACATTTCTAGAAGCAGTAGACTGATTATGTTATTAAAGGAACTCCTAAAGGGTGTAGTATTTTATCAGAATTTTATTTTGAGGTTCTATAAAAATAGTCTTATCACAACAGCCTCTAGTAACATGAACAGTGAGAAAAAGCTAAGGAACATCTCTGTTAAAAACAAATAGATTTTTAGGCCTTCAATGCACCATATGTCACTGCTGAATATACAGCTTTCAAAATGTTCATGGCCAAGGTATAAATAAATACAGCTTATTCATTACAGCAACAGGGATTTCTATTTGTAGTAAAACATGTAGTGTGGATTCTCTAGCTCCAGATTTGATCTTCAGTTACAGGCATTTGTTATTGACTGAAAAGCCTTCTACAAATATCAAACAAGATCCTGTAAAATTTTAGTCAGTACATTTTTGGGAAGCAAAGGAAGGTGCTATAGCCTGCTGCTACTTTTGGAACTGTCTTGCTTTTCAGAGCATTGTCACTATAGGACTGAAACATATGTGAAAATTCTAATGATCGTACATAACTCTCTTCCCTGTTTATTTATTACTTCTGTTTCTCAGACTGCCTCAGGATAGTACACAGCTGAGGGAAAAGGAACACAGAACTGTTAACAGCTTGACTTCAAGGTAACAGACGAAACACTTGCTTTCACGATTTCCTTTGACATTTGATAGGATTTGGAAGTTTGGGAAGGTGTGAGGAGAAGAGGAAAGTTTAGTCTAGCAAGTGCATTCAGATCACATGTGGATAAGACAAAAGAATGGCAACTCTTCTATAGGCATTTTCACAATAAGATTAAGACTAATGGAGCTATTTATTACCTTTAATTACAGGCATAAGCATCTGGTAATTAGAACACATTCATAAATTAAAATACCTTTAAATTGTATAAATTAGAAGTTTTGTGTTTTTTTCACTCAAAAGTGTTTTGGGGAATAAATGAAAGAAGTTATACAAATAAATTAAGTACTAAATAATTTATGTGGTGAGAAGAGTTTGGGAAGGCCAATAGTGGCAAGATTGATATACTGCATGAAGCCCTGATTTTATTAAAGCTGGAACTGAAAATTGAGTGACATTCAGCCTTTGCCATTCCAGGCCTTACATTATCCATTTTGACTAGTAAATGCTTGGAAAAGAGAGCCAAAAGTTCCCTTCCACCATAATGTTCTAGGATTGTATAAAAGCATAAATTTAAAAATTTGTCTATACTAACTTCTCTATTATAGACATTGCTTTTCTGGCTTCTTTATCTGTAAGGACTATTTATTTATATTAGTATATACATATATACATACACTGTTATCTGAAGTACACATAGAAGTAGTCACAATGTACACATATATACAAGATTTTATGTTCACCTGGAATCTGGCAATATGTTGACATCTCACGTGGCTTCTTAGCAGTTTCGTAGCTATAATGGTTATATTCTAAATATATTCTAAATCTAGTTAAAGAATAATGAAAATTTAAAATTTTCTCTATAAATTTTAACCAATTATCTGCTGTGCTTGTAAAAACAATTATATTAACATAACTCACTTTGTTAAGTTCTATTTCCAAATTAATCTTCAAACATAAATATTAAAATGTCAGATCCAATCATTTTATATAAGAGGTTCTCTAAGTAGTCTAAGTAGTATCTTTTTATATATGATCTTCGGAATAATCTAAAGAAATAATATATTTCTGAATCTTGTCCCCCAAGCTCCCACACATTAAAACATACTTGGAGCATGTGCTATGAGTGAATAGCACTCATTTCTATATAGTGCTTTGCCCCCTTCAAAGCAGTTAACCCCTAATCATCAAGACAGTTCATGGAGAAGGTGAGAGGTAAAACTTATTACTCTCTGTATGGACTAGAGTTTAGTCCTGTCTTGCATAAATGCAGACCCTTGGGAAAGAGGACGACAAGCTACAAAAAAATGGCAATTTCAGAGACTGACTCAGAGGAGAATTGTTTCTAAAAGTTAAGGTTAGCAAAGCAAAGGGAATAACTAGACAGATAAACAAGCATTTTCAAGCAACATGAAGAAATTCTTCTCCCTACCTGTGCCCTAATTTCATTCTCTTTGTTTTGCCTTCCCTGTAGGGCTTACAGTCAAGAACTTGGGGTGACTGGAGATTCATTTGCTTCTAAATGTCTTTCTATATAAACCTTAGGATTCTCAACTGTGTTTTCACTTTGGAGTGCATATAGTCATTCCGTAGAGATCACCCTTTAACAAAATTCAGAGTGTAGTACTGATATTATAATATTTTTGATTGTTGAGAAAAAGTTTTAAAAAAAGATTTATCAGCTTGATGATTACAGTAGATGATCAGCAAAATGTATTGACCATTTTTCCTATATCTGGTAGATTATAAAATTATTCTTCACCCATGCTGCATTCTGGTATGACCTGGGGATTCCTCCAAGTATACTGCTTGGTAAATAACAGGAATTTAATAGACATTATTGAATGAAATATTACAAGAAATGAGTTGGTCTTCTCAGTTTATTAGCAAATGCCTATACTGTATCCATTTTTCTGAACCATTTGGTTTCATTTAAAATTTACTTTCAGAGATTAACATTATGTCCAGTCTTCTTCAATAATGTGTTTTGTTTAAGTATTAATAGGTTGAAATAGATTCATTTATTCGATCTGCATTTATGCATATATTCTATATATAAAAGACTCTTTGAAAGTGAGCAAAATGTATTGCATGTCCCTGAGTTTACAGATGATTTTAGGGAAACTGACATTAATGTAATTACCAAAATAATGATCATTAAAACATATAACCAAATAGGAGAGGAGAAACAAACAGATTTTTACCTGTGGATCAGAGGTATTTTCAAAGAGCCTGTGATCAACTTTCCACAGGATGACAATAGTGGGGAATGGGTATTTCTTCCATTAAAAAAGCACAAGAAAGGACATAAGGCCATGAAGTAACAACTGCATTAGAGAACTGCAAGTATTTTTATATGGTTCAAGCATAAAATGATGATTTAAAAGATTTGAGCATAAATTGGGAAATTTCTAGTGAAAGTTGAAATGAGCTAAGATATTTAGAGAAAATTTTCTAAGAGATCTTTTCCTTTCTACACATTCAAATTTTAAAACTTGATTCAAATTATATGATAAAACCCTATATTTATATATATATACATATATACATATATATACATATATACATATATACATATATAAATATATATACATATATACATATATATACATATATACATATATACATATATAAATGTATATACATATATACATATATAAATGTATATACATATATACATATATATAACAAATATATATATATAACAAATATATATATATAACAAATATATATATATATATAACAAATATATATATATATATATTTGGAACGCATGGGTTTCTTCTCTTCAGCTCATATTTCTTGTAGAAGTATTCCCACTGAGATAGTTTGAACACATTCTTCATTATCAAAAACTTTAGTTATACATTAGATTTTGCATTTGTTGTGAATTTGTAGTTGAGCATTTTTACTCTCAAAAAAATCAATTATATAACATGCCAAATGAAAAATGTACGTTAGTACTTAGTTCCAGTAAATTTTTAATCTTTCTTGATGCAATGGTAAGCTACCTCTTTTGTGATAAAAATCAGTCTAGCTTTCCATGTTCTTATTTTTGCACAGTACACCAGGATATTCAGTTGCTGCATTGTAGCTTAGGACATTGATTGGTTTCTGTTAGTATCGATTCTTATTTTCTTTTTCTCATTTAATATTTTGTTACTTATGTCCCTTGATAAAACTCTTCAAGTTATTTATGCCAACATACATGATTTGAAAAATCAATATCTTAGCCAATAGTGATGTTTCTATTATTATTATAACCATCTTTTGCCAATTTAAAAAGTATTTATTTTTCATCATTTTCAAATTAAAATGTTGTATAAAATATTACTATATTATGGCCAGGCGTGGTGGCTCACACCTGTAATCCCAACACTTTGGGAGACCGAGGTGGGCAGATCACAAGGTCAGGAGTTCAAGACCAGCTTGACCAACATGGTGAAACCCCGTCTCTACTAAAAATACAAAAATTAGCTGGGAGTGGTGGCATGTGCCTGTAGTCTGAGTTACTTAGGAGGGTGAGGCAGGAGAATCGCTTGAAACCAGGAGGCGGAGGTTGCAGTGAGCCGAGAGCATGCCACTGGACTCCAGCCTGGGTGACAGAGTGAGACTCCATCTCAAAAAAAAAAAAAAAGCAAAAGAAATTATTATATTATTTGAGTATTACTCTATTAATTACTATATTATTGAATATTTATAGAATATGGTAATTAGAATGTATAGTATAGTATTACAGAATGTAGAATATAGAGTATTATATTTACTATATTATTGAATATGTGTAGTATATAGTAAGTATAGATATTTGAATCTGTTTAATATCAGCACCCATTTGAGTAACGTTTTGTTTTAAGAAGGTTTAGCTAGTATATTTGAATCTCTTTATTTTCTGCTCTTTTTAATCATTTTGGAAAATTCAATTTTTAATTATGCTAATATAAATTTATTATAAAAATCAATAGCAATAACTAGGCTTCCCTTTAACAACTGTAGGAGAGTTCATGTTCTGTCTATGAGCTAATGGTTTAATTCATGAACATTTTCTTTAGTTTGTCCCTATTTCCCCTTGCAGACTTTCAGAGGCAAGAGGATATTTGAATAGAGTCACGATTCAGTTTGGAGAGCACATATTATCTATAAATTAAGAATACAAATTACTTAAATATCAAAAAAAATACATAAAATACAAGTTCTGCTTCAGAACAACACAAAGCCTAGTACCACAGATAAAATATACCAATAACAACAATAACACTCACTATAAGGATATTAGTACAACGTAGTGTTAACAATTTGGTCTCTAGAGGTGCAGGTTTGCCAAACCTACCAATTACAAATTGGTGTTACTGGGCAAGTTCCTTAGTGTCCTCATTGTAAATAGACAAGATACTAGTACATTCCTTTTAGGGTCAATGCAAGTATTAAATGAGAAAATTGATTGACATTGCTTAGAACTTTACAGTTATTATTATGAGAGACATAACATGGGAGATTGAAAGTACTATGAGGAGAGGAGCTAAACAATATATAGTAATTACTATTGAGTGATTTAAAAGGCAGCATTAAGAAAATGTGGCACATATACACCATGGAATACTATGCAACCATAAAAAATGATGAGTTCATGTCCTTTGTAGGGACATGGACGAAACTGGAAATCATCATTCTCAGGAAACTATCGCAAGGACAAAAAACCAAACACTGCATGTTCTCACTCATAGATGGGAATTGAACAATGAGAACACATGGACACAGGAAGGGGAACATCACACTCTGGGGACTGTTGTGGGGTGGGGGGAGGGGGGAGGGATAGCTTTAGGAGATATACCTAATGCTAAATGACGAGTTAATGGGTGCAGCACACCAGCATGGCACATGTATACATATGTAACTAACCTGCACATTGTGCACATGTACCCTAAAACTTAAAGTATAAAAAAAAAAAAAATTCTGTTTAAGGAAATTCTCAGTGAGATTGGCAGTCGTGTACAAGAAAGCTTTCAAAAAATTAAATAAATGAAACTTGAGGGAAAAAAATAAACAGATTTGAATTTTTTATTTAAAAAAAGGCAGCAACTGGACTGGGCCATAGGATTTTTATTTTTGACAGGTGCAGTCATTCTAGGATTTATGTTCAAATGCTGGAGGCAGAAAAACTGGCAGTTAAGACTGACTTAGAATATGAAGTTAATGTGAGGAAACATTGAGCAATGGGGCTGAAAATATAGATAAAGGTCAGAGTGTGGAAGACCTTATCTGTCAATCTGTCTCAAAGATTGCTTAATTGTGGCTATCTCTTAAGTATCAGATTGTTTTCTCTACAGATTTTTAAGCAGGTTGTTATGTGATTCCTAGCTACATAACCTTCACAATATTAAGTAGACTTTAATTGTTACTAAATATTATAGGTCTTATAAACACTCAGAAATTATCACATTACCCCACAGGCATGTATAAACACACAAACACACACACACAGAGAGAGAGAGAGAGAGAGAGAGAGAGACAGATATTTCAAGGTAAACCTGTAGTAGCACTGTTTAACAAATATTGCTAATGTAAATAATATTATGAAGACAATAAGCTGTATGACCACATTTTGTGAAGTAAGATGACTGTTAAGAACTCAGAATAATGATTGAGCCAGTAGGCCAGTAGTAACTTTCACTTTATTCTGTAAAAATAATCTTATTGTTGATTTGCCCTCTTCTCTCTACACAAACTATAAACAGCAGTAAAGATGAATAATAATGTAATGTAGACAATATTCTTCAGTACTATTAAAGTCCACAAAGTAAGAAAGACAGCAGAGTAAAAGCTGTCTTCTAACAATTGATTCTGTCAGTGAGTCTCTGCAGAGGATAAGAACATCCTGATTTGTATGTACCTGCTTTGAATATTAATCTTCCACTGTTTTGAGACTAAAAAACTATCTTCAATAAGCCTTTATGGAGCATCAATTCTAAGCCAATTGCCATTCTAGGCTCTGATGGAGAGGGCAAACGGGCACACGGTTGAGAAAGTCATACATTTCATACAAGGCAAACCATGTGTAAGTGCCAATACGGTCAGTTCTAGACTTAAAATGGTTTGATTGACAATATTTGACTTTATGCTGGTGCAAAAGCAATAGCATTCAGTGGAAAGCATCCAATACTCACAGGATGCTGAGCAGTGGCAGCAAGTTGCAGCTCCCAGTTATCCACATGATCACAAGGGTAACCAATCAATACCCTACAGTGTACTGTGTTGCCAGATGACTTTGCCCAACTGTAGGCTAATGTAAGTGTTCTGAGGACATTGAAGGCAGGCTAGGCTAAGCTATGATATTTGGTGGGTTAGATGTAGTAAATGCATTTTTGACTTGTGATATTTTCAAGTTACGATGAACTTATCAGAATGTAATCCCAACCGAAGTCAGGGGGCATCTATAATAGGTTTCACTGGATTTAGGATGGAGGTTAATTCCTCAGTGTCCAGGCCAAAAAAAAAAAAAAAAAAAAAATCATGGAGTCCCAGAGGCAGTGAAATGTAAGTTGGAATTTGAAGGATGATTAGGAATTGTATAGTTTAAAATGTTTTCTGCATTGAGAATACTTGGAGAAATTATTTAATTGGAAAGATCATTCAGGCCAAAAAAGGTAAGAAAAGACCTAAAACTGGAGAAGGCCAAGTACCATATTCAGGAAACAGAGCTAATGCAATCTTTTTGATTACAGGTCAATTTTATGTATTATCTCACTAAGCCCCACAACAATATGTGAAATAAAAATAATTTATCTCCATCACTCAAATTAAAAAAATACAGAAAATGACAAGGCTGCATGACATAGTAGATAACTTAGGGCCAAAGGTGCATACTATTATCAGTACTATGAGCAGCCTTAACAGAATAAAGGGGGAGGTGTGGGGAAAAGCGGGAATGTGGAAGAGGGTTTCCATCATGAATGTGAGAGCCATATGCTGGGGTATAATAACGGAAAGGACTGGCCATGGATACGATGGGGATTCTAGAAGCTGACTGCCTCGGGTACATTCCTGACACACCTTTTGCTCTTGTGTAATTTTTGGTAAGTGATTTAACCTCCCTAGACCTCATTTTATCAATTATAAATTTGAAGTGATGATATTAATAACTAACTCCAAGAGCTATTTTGAGAATTAAATAAGAAGCATAAAATGCTCAGCACAATGCCTGTAACCTTCTCAGTAATTAATACCAATTAATCATCATTAGATTTAAAACTCTGGTATCATCATTATTATTACAACCTATTTATTGTACAATGAATAATAGAACTCTACTAAGTTTAGTGTTGCCTTAGAAAACTCAAATGTGGAGTGACTTTAGTTAGGTGAGGAATCCCAGGACCATCTCAAACCCCAATGGTCTGATGCTTAAGACATTTAGGAATCAAGTTAGCTCTATTCTATTTGTAGCTCCAGGAATCCAGAGAGCTTTCTCATTAATAACACCTGATGATTCCTATACCCAATTATACCATATATTTAATTCTTCCTTGTAGTGAAGTTATTTCAAAAGTGTTGTTGTAGTTAATTATGTAAATATATTTTGCCTCACTCCCATCCTCACGTAACTGAAAGCTCCCTAGTGGTGTGGACTCGGCTAAATGTATCTTTGTATACACCTTCATGACTAGGGCATAGTAGAACTTTAACAGTCATGTTTATAATGAGTGCCCTCCTGGGTGAATGGAGAAATTATAAAATTTTAGAAAATCTCCCAAGGGTATCATCATTTTTCACTGATTTTTTCCTATTCTCCATAAATAATTATAGAGTTCATTATAGAACTGGAATCTAAGTTCTCTGAGGTCTTGCTGGTCCAGTTTTTAATTATTAAGAATGGAGCACTCTTAAGGAGCTTTTCATTTTAGCCTATAAAAATAATCAAGCTGTGTTCTTAGTTCAAAGACAATAGGTATGAGTTAGGTGACCTTTCAAGTGATGGGAATTTAAGCATGTCCTTTTTGTCTCAACAAAACTACAGATAGATTCTCCAGCCTCAATGACCCTATTATCTAACACAGGAAAAGTGTCAGAATAGGTCATTTTTTGACAGAGGAATAGAAATGGGAAGAGAGCATTGTGAGTGAAGGAAGGAGATTTGAGAACACAGATTTATTATTTTTGCTCTCTGTAACTGAATACAATGAACTTTGAAAAGGAACATAAAATTGCCACCCTTTACAAAGTATTTTCACAGATACTTCACTTAAGCATCTGACAGGATTATAAGACAGGTTATCTTTATTATTTTCTTATTACAGCATAGATTCTAAAGCAGTATGCTATTCCATTTTGTCTGAAAATAGGTGGTCAGAAAAATGACCAACGAATTAATGGTAAGATCAGCAAACTCTCAGTAATACTGCGTGTGTTGCAGACCTTTGAAACAGCAGAATGCCATTTTGTTTTACTTTTGAATGTCCTTTGTAAGTGATTTACCTTTTAATTGGTGGTATTTTGATTATAAGAGTACATTAGAAGATTGTTACTTTCTGATAGTAATGTATTTTATTTTTTGAAGAGGACTGGGAATTCTTTCTGATTTATTACATACTGGAAGTCTGATAGGTCTTATAGCAAACAACTATAATTTCACAAAGATAATGAGCTACTCTAGTTTATCTTCTGAACCATTTGTAAAATGTGTCTTTATGGTAAAGTGTTCATCCTAAAACCTGTTCAAATGTAAAAATAATGCCTTAAAATAATGTTTTGTTTTCAATGGAAACTTTAAGGGAATTCATCATGATTAATTCAGAAAGAAAGTAGAAAAATATCAATATCTAGCTTTTGAATTATCAATTTAATGATTCTAACCTTTTTGGGAAATTAATATTTGAATTGATTTGGGGGAGGAATTCTGTTTTAATCTCGATTTTAACATTGTTTTAATATTATCGAAGATAGATATGCACCAAAACTGATAGTAACCAGATCAATTAGGATTTTGTGTGCAGTAAATAATAAAACTCCTGGTTCAAAGTTGCTTAAACTGTAAGGGAATTTATAATTTCACTGTGGTCTACCTAGTTTGCAAAGACAGACACTACTGTTTCACAGTCTTTATCCATGCCCCTTGCAATTTGACTTAGTAGTTGCTCCCATAAGTAAGTGAAATATATTTCCTGACCTCTTGAGTCAAACCTGCTTTGGCCAAAATAATGTAGCATAAATGAAATTGTGCCAGTTTGAAGCACAGGCCTCAAGAGGTCTTGAAAACTTCTGCTTGCTTTTTGGGAATTTTGCCTCTGCCATGTGAACAAGCTTGGATAAGACCCTGGGAGGACGAGAGGCGATGTCCACGAGAGCCAAATCACTGCATTTGTTCTAGGAAAGGTTTCAAGAATGAGAGAGAGTTTAGTGAAGATCAGCAACACCCGACTCTGCTGACTACAGGTAATTGCTGACTGAAACTAGAACCACCAAACTGAGCCTAGCAAAAATGGCTCACAATATAACTTTACGCTGAATAAATAGTTTCAATTTTAAACCACTGAGTTTGGGGGAGGTTTGTTATGCAGCTTTAGCTAACGGACAAGTTCATACATCTGGAAATCAAGAAGCAGAGTAAGCTTCAGGGTGGATTGATACAGTTGATACAGTTTGAAAAGATCATCAAGGAGTCAGATTCTTTATAACTTTTTTTCCTCATCCATTCTCTGTGTTAGCTTTATTACTAAGTATCAGCTGTTTCTGGTATGTCATCAACAAGGACATAGTTAAGAGAAAGTTTCTTATGTCCTCTCTTCTTTGCAAAGACAAAAGCTCTTAAATTGTGTCAGGGTAATATATCCATGCAGAAATTTCCTATCACCATTCCTAAGGAAACTTACATGTTTTTAAAATCCTAGAAATATCAGTAGAGAAATTGGGAAAATGTAAAAAAAAAAAAATTACAATTTTCATGCAAGGATTAAAACGAATGCCAACATTGAGGTGTTACTGGTGAGAAGAAATCTGCTGAAGGTAAATCAGAAGCAAGAGAAGAAAATGCTGACATGTGGCATCAAAGTTAAGGCAAACGTTTTGGGAATCTGAGACAGTAGTATCAAGGCCGGAAGTGGTCCCCATCAACCTAATCTGTCTTGCCTGTAGCTGTTGCTGTGTTATAAGTGTATGTTTCTAGTGTTGTGTGCAGCTAGCAATGAGTCATTCTTAAAAACAAAATAAATATTAATAAGTGCACTTGTAAACTTTATTCACATTCTATGAATGTTATTCCAAAAAAAAAGTTTTACCAAAATAACCTTGTCGGAGGATTAAGTGAAGTATCTGTGAATTTATTTAGCATGCATAGAACTTTATCTTACTAATCCTAAAATGTTTTTAGTGGATTCTTCAAGGTATTCACATGCAAATAGATGCAATTTTATCTATGGAATTTTGCTCTTGTCACCCAAGCTGGAGTGCAGCGGCCTAATTTCAGCTCACTGCAACATCATCAGCCTCCCAGGTTCAAACGATTCTCCTGCCTCAGCCTCCCTAGTAGCTGGGATTACACACATGCACCACCATGTCTGGGTGATTTTCTTTTTCTTTTTGTTTTTTTTCTTTTTTTTTTTTAGTAGAGACAGGGTTTCACCATGTTGGCCAGGCTGGTCTCGAACTCCTGACCTCAGATGATCCTCCCACCTTGGCCTCCCAAAGTGCTCAGATAACAAACATGAGCAACTATGCCCGGCCTGTGTATTCCTTTTTGATAGTAGTAGTTTATGTGTTATTGCATAAGTCAGAATTCCTCAAGTATTATGCAGACCAAAATAATAAAAAAACAGTAATGGTTAAACTAGGAATTGAAAAAAAATTATCATTAAAATGTAATTGTCTCTAATATTTCACTACTATATATGATATTTTCTCTTAAAGAAACTTAAAACACTGGTTCCTTAAAAATAGCTATAAATAGTATCTTGCATAACGTTTTCATTGCCCCACATATAAAATAAGATCTTTTGTAGAATGTTAATTAAAAGTTACAATACCATGGAATTATTTTTCTTTTAAAAAAAGTTACGTCAAAAAAGAACAAAATTATATTCTATTCTTTGCAGCAACATGGATGCAGCTGCAGGCCATTATCTTAAGCGAACTAACACAGAAGCAAAAATCCAAATACCGCATGTCCTCACTTACAAGTGGAAGCTAAACACTGGGTACACATTGACATAAACACAGAAGCAATAGACACTGGGGACCACGTGAGTGGGGAGGTGGGATAGTGTCAAGGGTTGAAAATTTACCTATTGAATACTATGCTCATTTCCTGGGTGAGAGGTTCAATTATACTCCAAACCTCAGCATCATGCAATATACCTTTGTAACAAACCTACACATGTCCTCGTACCCTTAAATCTAAAATAAAAGTTGAGAAAAATTATGTCAACAATATTTTAAAACATTTTATAGGCCAGGAAAGGTGACTCATGCCTGTAATCCCAGCTACTTGGGAAGCCAAGGCAGGCAGATCACAAGGTCAGGAGATCGAGACCATCCTGGCTAACATGGTGAAACCCCGTATCTACTAAAAATACAAAAAATTAGCTGAGTGTGGTGTCATGTGCCTGTAGTCCCAGCTAGTTGGGAGGCTGAGGCAGGAGAATCACTTGAACCTGGGAGGCGGAGGCTGCAGTGAGCTGAGATCATTCCATGACAGAGCGAGGCTCCATCTCAAACAAAACAAAACAACACCCAAAAAACAAAAAAAATTTTATAAAAAAATTAATGTATAAAAATAGAGAAAAGGGTAATGGAGCAGTATACATACCTAACATTTAGACTGAAGAATTATGATTATTTTGCCATTTTGATTTGTCTGTTGTGTGTATGTATTTTAATCAAATCCAAGCCAAATGGCATTTTACCCCTAAATGCTCTAGTTGAATCTCTGAAAAAAAGACAAGTAACATTTTACACATAATCACAACACTAACTCTTATATATTACGATTAACACTAATTCTTTCCGATCAAATTTCCTAGTTGTCATACAATGACTTCTTATAGTTGGCTTTTAAAACAAGATCCAAATGCAATCCAAACATTGGAGATATCTATATATCTATATCTATCTATCTATCTATCTATCTATCTATCTATCTATATATCTTATATGTCTCTTTTCTCAGTAATCAAAAAATGTTTAACTGTAGCGAGGTAAATTACAGGCATTACTAACTGCTTAGTTTAAATAAGGCCAACTAGTTAGAATCCCTGTAGAATGATGCTTGAAATAATATTATTTTTTCTGCCAAGATATGCCAACCAGCCAACTAATTAACAACCCAACCAATCAGGCAGCCAACTAACCAACCAACAGAATCTGCTGGGGATGTAAAAATCAAAGTGGTAACACAAAGTTTTGAAATGAGTAGGATGTAATGGAAATTCTGCCTAACTTTGCACACTAATGATTTAGTTGCAAAGATGAAAAATAAAGATGTTATATTCAGAATTCATTTTGAAAATTCTGATTTTAAAATAATACCATAATTTTATTCACAGAAAAGCTATTTTATGTAAAAATATGCCAGTATATCTTGTTTCCATATTAAATAGGGACGCTTAAGTAAAAAATAAACTAAAAAGGCCAGGTACAATTGCTCACACCTTTAAGTTCAGTGTTTTGGGAGGCCAAGACAAGAGGATAGCCTGAGCCCAGTTTGAGATTGCAGTGAGCTATATGGCACCACTGCACTCCAGCCTGGGTGACAGAGTGAGACCCTGTCTCTAAAAACAAAAACTAAACTAAAAAATCTCAGCACTTTGGTGCAATCTGATATGGGTCAAACATTTCAAGAAAAATAAATTCCTGACCAATGTAACTCAGGAATGTATACATTAAAATTCTCAATAAAATATTTAAAAATTAATCCACCATATGTAATTTATCCTGGGAATGAAAAATTGATCTAACAGGTAATGAAACAATGTAATCAATCAATACAGTACAGAAATCAATCAAAGAAGAAAAATTATATGATAATTTCAATGGGTGAAGACACAAGTAGGGAAGGGAAGCTGAGTCTTTGTATCTCAGAAAATAATAGGATTTACCCTTTTTTTTTTTTTTTTTTTTTTGAGACGAGTCTCCCTCTGTCGCCCAGGCTGGAGTGCAGTGGTGCGATCTCGGCTCACTGCAAGCTCCGCCTCCTGGGTTCACGCCATTCTCCTGCCTCAGCCTCCGGAGTAGCTGGGACTGCAGGCAGCTACCACCATGCCCAGCTAATTTTTTTGTATTTTTAGTAGAGACGGGGTTTCACTGTGTTAGCCAGGATGGTCTCGATCTCCTGACCTCATGATCCGCCCGCCTCAGCCTCCCAAAGTGCTGGGATTACAGGCGTGAGCCACTGCGCCTGGCGGATTTACCCTATTTTTTTTTTTTTAATCATTTATGATAGTGTAAGAGCTCTAAAGCCACAAAACTGGAAAAACGATTCTTACCCACCCTTCTGTCATGAAAGTTCAAGAAATTTATTTCATTTAAATACAAGCAGCAAATAACAATTAGCATGTTCAGGAAATACAGACAGAAGCTAAACTGCAGAAGTTGTTAGCATATTAATGTTTTTCCCTGATGTAGTCATCTGTTGATTGCCTGGGGCATACACCATAAAATTCTAGAAGCATTATTATAATGAAGGATTAAATGATTTTGGAGGTCAATGCTAACATTTTCTCTTACTGTGCTTAGTAGATAACATTTTTTTTTCATCTTAAAAGATCCTACTGTGCCTTTTCAGATACACTGATGTACCCGAATTAGAAAGTGGAATCGAGGCCGGGTGCGGTGGCTCACGCCCGTAATCTGGGCACTTTGTGAGGCCGAGGCGGGCAGTCACCTGAGGTCAGGAGTTCGAGACCAGCCTGACCAATATGATGAAACCCCGTCTCTACTAAAAATACAAAAATTAGCCAGGCGTGGTGGCATATGCCTGTAATCTCAGCTACTGGGGAGGCTGAGACAGGAGAATCTCTTGAATCCCAGAGGTGGAGGTTGCAGTGAGCCAAGATCGGGTCATCACACTCCCACCTGGGCAACAGGAGCAGAACTCCAACTCAAAAAAAAAAAAAAAAAAAAAAAGGCCGGGCACGATGGCTCACGCCTGTTATCCCAGCACTTTGGGAGACCCAGGCGGGTCGATCACCTGAGGTCAGGAGTTCAAAACCAGCCTGCCCAGCATGGCAAAATCCTGTCTCTACTAAAAATTCAAAAATTAGCCTGGCGTGGTGTTGCGCACCTGTAGTCTCAGCTACTCAGGAGGCCAAGACAGGAGAACTGCTTGAACCTGAGAGGCGGAGGCTGCAGTGAGCTGAGATTGGGCCACTGCATTCCAGCCTGGGTGACAGAGCAAGACTGTTTCAGAAAAAAACAAAACAAAACAAAACAAAAAACCATTTCACAGTCAACAAGAGTTAGCACTGAGTGGTATTAAAAATTATCATTTTGGCTGTCCATCAAATTTTTCTAACTGGACTCATTGACTAGGCTTTTCTCTATAATAGACATGCAATCCCAGTGGCATATAACACTCAGATCTCTAGACTGGCTGAAGTTGGGCTGACCAAGTTTAACTTCACACTATGTCAGGTAGCATGGCTCTGCTTATTACTTTCTGTAGGTTAGCTCAGCAGCTCTGTTTCATGCATCTTGTTTAACTAGCCAGCTAACTGAATATGTTCTTCTCACAACAATGGCAGAGGCAGAAGAACCTAATGAATATCAACAAATCATGTAGTCAGAGCAACCTTCAAATGGGCAGAAAAATACTTTGTTCACAATGGGGCCAACCTCTGGGTGTAGATGAGGAAGGCACGGAGAATGCGGCCAATAATTTAATCTGATAAAAATTAAAGTCATTTTCCCAATAGCACACTGATCACAGATACTAAAGTATTAGTCTTTCTCTCTGGTATGTTTAAAATACTTGGCTCCAGGAATGCCTTATGGATAGGAACCACTTAAAAAGCACAAGCTCAAATGGCATATTACATAGAATATTTTTCCCCTGGCTATTTAAATTTGCTGACTTTGCATGTCTAGATTCAACTTCTAATCCTGTCACTAGTTACCTCTACGATTTAGGACAATGATTCTCAAATGTTAGCATGCATCAGAGTCACCTGATGGACTTGTTAAAACAAGATTACTGGGTCCCAGTTCCAACATCCAATTCAACATGTTTGGTGGAGCTTATGCTGCTACATCAGCTGCCACCTTTTGAGAAATATCTATTTAATGCATCCAAAAAATGCATCACTAATAATCATCTGATAATTGGTTTCTGTTTTAGGAGTCCCCAGGATTTCTTTCTCTTTACTTCTTTCAATTTTGAAGATAAATGGTTTTCCTGACCGTGTCCTACTTGCTCCATCTTTTATTCATGGACACCAATACATCTGAGGGGATTTTGTACTTCAGCTGACTTGGGTTTTTTACAAGTGGTGGTTCTCAAGCTTTTATGAATATCAGATGAGCTTGTTTGCCTCATCAGCTAATTGAGCACTAAGAGAGGAATCTGCCTTCATATTAATTAAAAGCTTCCAGTATTTAAATGCATCAATCTAAATGTGATTCATTTCAGCAAACAGGTATTCAGTCCCTACTCTAACACCCTCAGATAAATGAGAAAACAGTAGAGTTAAGAAAAGGTCTCTACTAATCTTTGTATTTTTTTAGTGAATTCCCTACAGCAACAGACATCTATTACCAGAGACTATCGAAGATATAATAAAAGTAAGAACCATTCATTTCCTCAGATGCATTTAGGAGATGGCAAAGGCCAGAGCTGGTAAACATGATAATTTTTTAAAAGAAGTGTGCAAATGCAAATTGAAGAGCATGGAAATGGCAGTGATAGGAATCGGTTCACATCTTGCTACTGCTGCTCAGATAACAAAACAAAAAAGAAAAAGCAAGTTTATTTAGGAGCTGAATACTCTTCTAAATTAACAGGGCTTTTTAAAAAGAGTATTTTCCATCTTGATGTTTGAATCCTATTTGCATAATGTAACTAAATCTAATATTCAGGGACTGTAAGAATAGCAAATGTAATCCATTTTACAAATGAACTAATCAGGATATTGGAAACATGTTTTCAATATTGCAAACTCAGTAACAAAGATAGGACTAAAATAATTGATTTGTGATTCCTTCTATCATTCCAGGACTCTTATGCTGAGCAAAATTTTCCATTTCTCTCCTTCAGTGAAAAATGAAGATTTTTAAAAATACTAAAGCAGGACGTCATTAACCAATAGTGCCAATGAAAATGGAACATTTTAAAAAGTCCACTTCTTTTTTCTTCTTGCTGCAAGCTTTATTAGCATAGCTATCCATAAAAGTATTCTGATTTTGCCTATTTATTTTAGTTTTGCCTCTATATTATTAATTACTGCTGCACACATTTTCAAGGTAGTTATAACTGAGTGTTAAAAATAACGATTTACATTTGTAAGGAAAATCCGCCCAAGGAAAAAGAAAAAAAAAAAACAATGATTATTGCTCTCCTTTGATGAACATCCTCCCTTTTCCCAGCTGCTCCTTTCCTTCAGCCTCTGGTAGCCATCATTTCATTTTTTACTTCTATGAGTTCAACTTTTTTAGATTCCACATATAAATGATATTATGAGGTGTTTCTCTTTCTGTGCCTGGCTTATTCCACTTAACGTAATGTTCTCCAGGTTCATCCGTGCTGCTGCAAATGACAAGATTTCTGTTTCTTAAAGGCTGAATAGTATTCCTTGTATATATGTCTTAGTCTGTTCTTGCTGCTATAACAAAATACTATTGGACTGGGTAATCTATAATTATTAGAAATTTATTCATCCCAGTTTTGGAAGTCAGGACGTCCAATATCAAGGCTCCAGTAAGCTCAGTGTTTGGTGAGGCCTGTTCCATCAATGCTGTCTTCCCATAGTGGCATCTTCACATGACAGAAGGGAGGAAGAGCAGATAGGGCGGGAGCTCTTTGAGCTCTCTTTTATAATGTAACTGAATTAATCTCACTCATGACAGCAGAATCCTTATCACTTAATCACTTCCCAAATGCTCCACCTCTTAAGACCACCAGATTGGCAATTGTTTCAATAAGTGAATTTGCAGGGACACATTTGGACTATGGCTATATATATATATATATATATATATGGTATTTTATATATATAATTTATAGTCTGTGTATTATATATGTTGTATATATGTTATGTATATATACACCATATTTTCATTATCCACTTGTTTGTTAATATACACAATTATTATTTGCCACTTGAAAATAAAGTTTTAAAAACCACAATGACTCTTTCAGATAATATGGAGACAGGAAACTTACTAATGCTCCAATTTCGGAATCAAAAAGAAAAAATGTACAATATGTTTTACAGTTGAAAAAAAAATTAAGACCTAAAAGATTAGTGACTGAAAAGTTATTAAAGCTATTTTAACTCAGTGATATTAATTTATAAATGAGAATAATCAAAGCTTACAAAGGAAAAAAATGATCACACAGTCGATTTGTTCTTTATTTGAAACTTACCTCACAGGCTGCTGCATGAACTAAATTTAACAGAAAACCCCTTAATATTTTCTATATCTCCAAACCAGTAAGGGATGTAAATATGAAATGAGAACAGCATTAACCCTGGAACCTTCTCTCTAGTAGGCAAATTAAAACAGAAAAATGACGTTTGTGTGCCTTTTCACAGTGAATACAACAAATGACCATAGTACAGAATATAGTCAAGAAAACATTTTTGAAAAGTTACAAACAATATGTTATTTGGCTGTGATGTAAATGATATTCATTTGCTGGGTATGGAGTTGAGGGGATCTTAGAAATACTGGGGAAAGGGCTTTGGAGATTCCCTATATGTGTGTCAGATTTGGGGAAAACATTTTAAAGGAAAGTGTGAGCAAAACTACAGATGTAAAACTTTGGGGCATATATAGAAAAAGAAGATACTTTCGTATGGATTTTATATAAAGGAGTAGTGAGAGACAGTCTTTAAAATTAAACAGGATCTTGACAAGCAGACCAGAGTTTGGAGTTTATAAAGTCTCTCTCTTGCATCTCTCCATCTCACTGATTGTAATGCCATTCTTAAATTGGGCATAATAAATTTCACTTAAGCATTCAATCAACTCATTTGTTCTTTCTTTGGATTTTCACGGTAATGTTCAAAATTATTTACAATCTAGCCATTTGATAAGAATTCTGCGAAGAGCTCTAAGTCAGGTTATGAGAACACAGAGATGTATACAATACGGCTCCTTTCTTCGAACAAACTGTAGTTAAGTGGGACGAAGAGCTGTGTAAGCAAATAGTTCAAATACAAATTAATAAAAGCTAAAATGTAGCTTTGCATAAGGCAGCTGAGAAACCATTTTTCCTGAAAGACTTCCCAGAGAAAGTTACATCCAATTTAATGCTTAAAGAAGAAGGAGTTTTCCAGTTGGATAAAGAGGAGGAAGAATATTCCAACACAGCATTTATAAAGGGCAAGAGGCAAAGGCTTAGTGAAATTAGGATAGACAATTACAACGATCACAACTATTTAAATACTATTACGGAAGACGTGCCAGGAATACTGCTCTCATCCACAGTACTCTTTTTCCTCTAAAGATCTGTGAAGGAAAGAAATGTGCAAGGAAACAAAGAATGCTACACACACACTTTCTGATTAACGAGGCCTTTGACTCCACACTCCAGGACTCTGTTAAGTTGTCCTGTATCACACACCCTGAGTCGTTCCTTTATCTGACCTAGAAGACGAACCACTTTACTTCCCAGTAAATTCAAACCACAGCGTTAGAATTTAGCAACTCCTTGAGATAGAATACCATTTCTGCTTTCACTAGAGGAATGGAAGAGAGCTATAGAAAGCCTAAAGTTAGGCCTTCTGCCCACAGCTCAGCATTGAGCAGGCTGACACAGTTCCCTCTGGGCTTTGCAGACAGGTGAGTGAGCCTCAGCCTGGATGGACACGGGGTGGGGAGAGAAACCCATTAGAGAGAAGGGAGGCCTGTTTACTAGGAGTCCAGGTTTCCTAGTGTAGCTACATACCATACAGGACCTAAAAAAACAATACAGTTGATAATTGTTGGAATTGACCTGTTCTATACTTATTCTGAAATGATCATATTTGTATTTGAGAAAGAAAACTCAGATGCTAGTGTGGAAGTTGAATAGTTATAAAAGTATAGCTAAGTCACAGGGACTTCTATAAGAAACATTTCAAGCTTTTTATAATGCCAGAGTCTGATTTGTGTCTCTGGGTATTGTTAGCCCTATATAACCCCATGAGCATATTGAAAAATCCAGCACAAATTGCTATGAGACCATCATGCCACAGCTAATTTAGTGCATTACAAATATTAAATTTCTGCAAAACACATCAACATTTACTGTAAATATATCTTTGTTAGAGAGCCTTAAAAATTTAATTGGTCATGATCTGATTTGTTTTTATTACTTAGCTGAATGTTCTCAATTTGAGTACGTTTGAAAATTAGAATAAACATTTACTTCTTATTTGGCTTTAGTAAAAAATTAAATCCATTATTTGTTTGCCAAAGATGCATTATTAAATAATAAACATTTAATATGAGATCAATAGAGTCCACTTCTATGCCAATTTTAATTAGTTAATTGAGACTTCCTGCCAAGCTGAAGAATTGTGGATTTATTTCCTTTTCAAGGGAAGCATTTGACAGGAGTCCTAAATTATAAGATTTGTTTATCAACTCTGCTTCAGCAGTGTAAATTCCCAGGTTAGACTTATTGTTTGCGTGGAAATTTTATTTAGATATTTTCATTATTTCTTAGATTGTACAGACTGGTTTTAGCTCTAATTTGAAGTATTTGGGATGTTTGTCAAATACCTTAACATCTATCTACTCTTAACGATTTCTTTTTTTAACTGAGATATAATATTGACCTTTTAGAAGTGCACAATTCAGTTATGTCTAGTACTCCAAAAGTTGTGTAATCACCATTATCTAATTTCAGAGCATTTTCGTCATCCTGAAAAGAAACCTGTACCCGTTAGCAGTCATTATTCATTTGTCCCTCTCCCCAGCCCCGAAGGTGGCTGTACTAGTTTACAATCCCACCAGCAATGTGTAAGATTCCAATTTTTCCACATTCTCACCAACACCTGTTATCGTCTGTCGTTTTTATTATAACTATCGTAGTAAGTGTGAAGTAGCATCTCATCATGGTTTTTCCCTAATGGGGACTAATGTTGAGCATCTTTTCATGTGCTTATTAGTCATTTTTGTCTTACCATCTTTGGGAAAATGTCTACTCAAATCTTTGACCAGTTTTAATTGGGTTGTCTTTTAGTATTGAGTTCTTTATATATTCCATGTACATGGAATGTTTATCCTCTGATTTCTATTTTATGGCCAGATTTGTTGTCAAATTTATTTATAAATTTAATGGTATCTTTCAGCTTCTAATATTTCTTGGCAGAATTAATCACTCTCAGGCTTTAAAATACCCATGACAATATTACCATTCTAAAAGAGTGGCTCCCATCGTAGTTATTATGTATGTATATGTAAACATTGTTAAATTGTTAAGCAACATGATCTAGGGGTAATCAATGAACAGAATTTGCATTGTACCATTGAGGAATTTGCATCTTGGTTACACTTACCCATTAATATTTTGTCAGTCAGAATTTTGTCTTTATATAAAGTCAATTACAAGATAAGTACAGGAGAGAGTCAAGCGCTAATAATCATTTTTTTAAATTGAAAAATAAAGAAATTTTAAAAGTTATCTAACACAAATGTAAAGATTTTTAGCAAGTATCCAAATGCCCACATCAAATATGAAATAATTAAATTTTCTAGAAATGTTCTAGATAGTTTATTAATTGACTGTATTACAAAAGAATATTTATGCCTGCCTCCTAAAATAAAACTTTTGGTGACTACCTTGTTCTTTGAATGGTCTAAAAGGTGATGTTCCATAAATACGGATTGTCAAATCTTGTGGGTAAGAAAACACAAACTACAGTGATTCATTGGAATCACTTTTGATTATGTTTATACCCTTGGCAAATAAGTTAAAAATAACCAATCTTACATATATTATTTGTCTATTTATTTTAGAGACAGGGTCTCACTCTGTCGCTCAAGCTGGAGTACAGTGGCTGGATCATAGCTTACTACAGCCTTGAGCTCCTGGGCTCAAGCAATCCGCCTGCCTTAGCTTGCTGAGTAGCTAAGATTACAGGTGCAAACCACCATTCCCAGCTAATTTTTATTTTATTTTATAGTTTTAGAGACAGGGTCTTGCTGTTTCCCAGAGTGGTATCAAAATGCTGGCCTCAAGTGATCCTCCTGCTGTGGCCTCCCAAAACACTGAGTTTACAAGCATGAGCCACCGTACTTGGCCACATTATTTAATTCAAAGTTCAATACATTGATTGAAGAATAACCTAAGCAGAGAATCTTGAGTTGATCATCTTAGTGTACAGTTGTAAATTTGGGCTTCATATAACTAGGTGGTTGGTTCTACTGACAAATTTCCATCTTCCTCTGGTACTTGACTCTATACCTATACACATTACTTCTCTTAGACGATAGTACAACTAGTGCTCAAATAAGAATAAGAATAACTCAAATAATGGAAAAAGGACATGGTAGAAGAAAGTTGTATGAATAGTTTGGTTATGTGAAATTTGTTTTGGAATGTTTCTGTAATGATAATCAGTGTTATATAATTCAATTCCTTGTTTCATAATGTTGGATACTACTTCAGTAGGAAAATGCTTTTAGTGTTAAATCAACAAAGTAGTACTCTTTAATATGGAGAAACAGCAAAAGAATTTCTATCAAAATATTCCACTATAATGTGTAATATAATATTTAATTACTTATTAATGTTTGATCTGCTGATCATATTATATTATATTCCATCAAACCTCATTCTCACTCACAAAATGCATCATTTTGGTCTCTGAATAATTAAAATGTCAGGTTTCTCTTTTCCATTTGAATCAGGATAGCACATCTTTGAAATCTACATGAGTAAAAGGCAGGGTGTTAGAGTGTATATTATTCTGTTAGCATAGAGATGTTACATAAATACAGATTGCTTACTGGAGTCCCAGACTCAGGAACTCAGGACATGAACTGTTAGCTAGTGCTTCTACTGAAGCAACACATACCACAATTGGAAGTGGAGGCTGAAGATGTGGCTGAATTGCTACAATCTCATGATCAAACTTGAATGGATGAGGAGTTGCTTCTTACGGATGGGCAAAGAAAGTAGTTTTGAGATGGAATCTACTTCTGGTGAAGATGCTGCAAACCCTGTTGAAGTGACAACAAAGAATTTAGAATATTACATAAACTTAGTTGATAAAGCAGCAGCAGGGTTTAAGGAGATTGATTCAAGTTTTGAAAGAAGTTTTACTGTGAGTGAAATGCTATTAAATAGCATCACATATTATAGAGAAATCCTTTTCAAAGAGTCAAAGGATATGGCAGACTTCACTGTCTTATTTTAAGAAATTCCAACAGCCGCTCCAGCTTTCAGCACCCTGATCAGTCAGCAGCCATTAACGTCGAGGCAAGACCTTCAACCAACACAGATTATGATTTGCTCTAGGCTCAGTTGATCACTGGCATTTTTTAGCAATAATTTTTTTTAAATTAAGATATGTAGATTGGTTTTTAGACATAATGCTAATGCATACTTAATAGATTTCAGTATAGTGCTAGTATGACTTTTTAGGCATGGGGAAACCAAAAAAATCCTTGTGACTCACTTTATTGCAATATTTGCTTTAATGCAGTGGTCTGGAACCAAACCTGCAATATTGCCAAGAAGTACCTGTGCTATAAAGAAAAAAAAAAAGTCCAAAATTACATGGCAGTAATTAATTTAGATTATATCTGTGAGGCAAAAATAGTCTGTTTATTTAAATCTAATGTTTAAAAATGCCTATAATGAAACATGTTGTTTCTTGTTCTTCAGAATTTTGGCAGAATGTCTTAGATGGATAGATTTTCCTTTACTTTCTTCATGTACATTTGCCACACTTATAGGAAAAATCAATTTTGCTATTATATTCTGTGGAAAAGAATCTATGAGGATTCTCATTTGAATGCTGATAAAACTGAAAGATTTGAAATAAATACTTAAACATTATAATTAATAAGAATAAAAAACTATGAAGAAAACAACACTTTAGCACATTTAAAGTTAACTAATTATTGCTCTGGAAATAAATAGAAATTCTTTCTAGGCTAAGAGATATTAATGATGAGAGTATAAAAAAAGTCTTACATTCATAATGTCATACATAAATTTACACATTTTGTTCACTTTAGGTTTTCTTTCTTTTTGTTTTTTTACAGACCCGGAAACATACCAAAGGAATGGTTATATGACACATTTTAACCTCCAAAGTATCATATTATTTGGAGTTAATATTTGCAATAATGGTAAATATCTTTGGCTAATTAAAAATAAAAACCAATTTCATAAATCTGTTAAAGGAAATCTTTTTTTTTTGGGGGGGATGGAATTTCACTCTTGTTGCTTCAGTGCATTTTAAGTTTTTTAGTTTTTGTTGTTGTCGTTGTTGTTGTTTTAGACAGAGTCTCGCTCTGTCACCCAGGCTGGAGTGCAGTGGCACGATCTCTGCTCACTGCAATCTCCACATCCTGGGTTTAAGCAATTCTCCTGCTTCAGCCTCCCAGCTAATTTTTTTTACTTTTAGTAGAGACGGGGTTTCACCATGTTGGCCAGGCTGGTCTCAAACTCCTGACCTCAGGTGATCCACCCGCCTTGAGCTCCTAGAGTGCTGGGATTACACGCGTGAGCCACCTCACCTGCCTGGAAATCTTTAAAATATGTGACAGGTATCATATTAACGGTGAATTTTTGAAAGCTTTTCTTCTAAAACAGTAATGTCTGTGATAAACACCACTTTTTAACACTTGGCTGGATGTTCTAATGACTACAACCAGAAAAGGAAATAAAAGGCATAAACATTAAAAAAGAGGAAAATATTGTCATTATTTACACATGACATATTTTGTATGTATAAACTCTAAACAGTCTACAAACTAAGTATTTAAATTAATGAATAAATTCAGTAAGGTTCCTGGACACAAAGTCAAGTGAAGTTAATTGCATTTAAATACAGTGGCAAATATTTTTAAAAATTAAGAAATTGATACTATTTATAAAAGGATAAATATAAGATTTTTACCAGAAAACTACAAAATAGTGGAGACAAAAATTAAAGGAGTCCTAAAGAAATATAGTGAAATTTCACGTTCAAAGATTGGAAGACATAATTTATAAAAATATCAAATCCCCACAAATTGATCTATATATGAAAAATGAAATATCAATCAGAAACATAGAATCTTAGAAATTAATTTTTAGTTAGGGGGGAGGGTGATTAAAAGCTGGTTTTAAAATTTTTATGAAATCATAAATGACAAAGATTTGTAAGGCAATTTTTAAGAAAAACAGATTCGGAGAATTAGCACTAATGGATATCAATACTAATTATAAAGTTATAGTAATAGAATAGAGTCCAGAATCTTATGTATGAATGTTAATGTATATTTGTATATTATGTTATTATATATTATAGATTAATTATATTGTATATATGAATACATATATATTTTATATTTTAATAATATGTAGATTTACATTAAAATATGTTAATTATATTGATATAAGATATTAATTATATATTGTATATAATATTGTATAGTATATATTATATATGTATTATAGTGTAATTAATATATTTTACATATATACGGTCACCTGATTTATGATGAAGGTGACACTACAACACAGTGGGGGCAGAGAGATTCTTCTCGGCAAACAGTATTGACAAATTAGATACCCCATCCCATACACAGATATTAAGTTGTGATAGATCTAACTATAAAATATAGACAATTTAAATATAAAATATAAACAACAACACTTTTAGAAAGAAGCAAAAAAAAAACTTTGAATTTTTTGATGATTTAAGATAGGCTTTCATCAATAGGACATACAAAAATTGGTAGCCAAAAAATTAGATGAATAGGACAAATTAAGATTAAGAGCATACATTCATTCAAATAGAGCTTTAAGAGAATGAGAAAGAAAGACACAAGGTGTGGAAAACATTTGCAATACACATATATGTGACAAAATCTTATATCTAGACTATATAAAACAAAACAATGATAAAATGCATAGAAGCTAACAGAAAAATGAGGAAAGACCTGAGAAGGCACATTACAATAGAAGACAGACAAACAAAAAGTTGCTCAACATTTAGTCATAAGAGAAATACAAGTTAAAACTAAAATGCTATGCCAATCACAGCTGCCAAAATGGATTAATACAAAAAAAAAGTACTGAGATTTACCTTAGTTAGGAACAATGGGAAATCCTATCCACTACTGAGTAGAAGTATAAATGTAAGCACTTTGGAAAACTGACACCATATAATCCAAGAATTCCATGTCTAGGCATGTAACCAATGTAAATGCATGTTTATGTTAACTTTTAAAATGTACATGAATACTTATTACAGTGCTCCTTATTGAACTAGCCATCTACATTGTTGTATAGATGGAATACTATACAGTGATGAAAATGACAAATCTTAATTACATATAACACACATGGTTCTCACAAATAAAATGTGAAGCAAAAGAAGCCAAATTTGGCCCGGCGTGATGGCTCACGCTTGTAATCCCAGCACTTTGGGAGGCTGAGGTGTGTGGATCACCTGAGGTTAGGAGTTCAAGACCAGCTTGACCAGCATGGTGAAACTCCATCTCTACTCTAAAAATACAAAAAATTAGCCAGGCGTGGTGGCGCATGTCTGTAATCCCAGCTACTCGGGAAGTTGAGACAGGAGAATTGCTTGAACCCAGCAGTCAGAGGTTGCAGTGAGCCAAGCTCGTGCCACTGCACTCCAGCCTAGGCAACAGAGCAAGACTCTGTCTCAAAAAAAAAAAAAAAAAAAGAAGAAGCCAAATTTAAAAGAGTACGTACTTAACGCTTTCCTTTACACAAAATTGAAAACAGGCATAACTTATCCTTGTTGGAAGTCAGGATAGTTGTTAATTGTGTGTGGTGAAGTCACTGGAAGGGGGAATGAAAGAGGCTTCTCTGGTGCTTATAATATTGTGTGTCTTAATATGAGTGTTCATTATGATTATGTAGCTGTTTCCAGCTTATAAAAAATTAATTGCAGTTTATACTCACAACTTTTCTGCTTTTCTCAATTGTACTTCAACAGAAGTGTAGAATAGAAAATTATCTAGCTGCATGAAGAATTTCTAGCAGAAAAGCTATATATTTATCTGTATAATTTTTACTTTTTGAATTATTTCTTTAGGACAAATGACTGATAAAGAATTTCTAGATAGAAAAGGTAAAATATTTTGCAGCTTTCACTGTAATATTACCGGAATATTCTCCATAAATAAAGCTGGATTTCTATCAAATTTACATACACAAAACGCAATCGTATCTTTGTAGCCTTAACTGTATTTGATCTTAACACGTTTTTCTGTTATTCAAAGGACCCTATTATTTTTAAAATTTCATTTAATTATACTTTAAATATTGACTTACTTTTTTTTTCTTTTGGAGGAATTATCTATACATATCTTTTCACCATAAGTAGGCCAAGAATTTAGCTCCATGTTTAAATGTCAGTCTGCAAAGATATTCCTGCCCTCAACTTCAAACAGGAGTAATGTAACACACAGTTTTCAGATAGTCATAAACTAAGAAAGCAATCTAATAGATTCTGTGCTGTGTAATTATTAGTCTCTATCTGCTGAGTCAGAGCTCATTAGAGAAACATTAGGGGGCTTCATGTCTCACTGATTGTATGTGTAACATCTATGAACTGTAATGGGATTAACGTGGATACAGTCAGGAGAGGTTCAATAGGCAAATTTTAAAATAATCATTTTTGCACTGGAGTGATACACTGCAGGTTTCTCAGTAATGTGGAACTTTGGGGACCTGATTCATTTAGCCTTTGACTTCATTTAGCACAGTATACCCACAGGAAAGCTTTGTGACGTTTTAAGTGTGTTTGCTATCTTGTATTATTGCTTACACAACCAGAGTTATGTTTGCCAGTTCTGTTTTTTTTTTAGGCGATAGTATTTTTCAGTTTTTGTCATCAGACTTTGTTCTTAGGCACTTACTTGAATAGGGAAAAAATTGTTTTTACAATTGAAATACGTCTCAGGTTTGCCATAAATAATTTTTTAAGCAGATGGTTTTAAAAAATATTAAATGGAAGTTTCACATTCAAAAAGCATAACTTTTTATTCATCGGATCTTTCACTGGCCATCTAGTTGCTGGGTCTCTGGAGTTGATTAAGGAGCTGACTATAAAACCTGGGCCTCTAATGCCATCAGAAGTATTAATGGCAAATTGTCTTTCTAGTTTTCAGTGTGAGAGTTGATAATTGTCCAAGAAAATCATGATTGCTATGTCCCTCCTCTTAATATTCAGAGTTTTAAGAAAAACAAGCCAATTTTTCAGAGAAATAAAACTAATAGTGTTTTATATTTCAGTTTTGGGAATGAATTCATAAAAACACTTTGTAAATGTGTAAATATTAAAAGTTCATCCACATTAGGCAGTCATTACAGACTTATAGTGTTCCTTAAAATCTTTAGTGTGATCAAGATCACTTGTAGGATTTGTTACAACAAAGATTGTTGGCCCCACCCCTAAAGTTTTGATTCATTTGGTTTGTGTTGCTAACAAGGTCCCAGGCAATGCTGATGCCTCTGGTCAGATTTCACTTTGGGAACCACTGATACAGATACAAGCTGTAGTTCAATGGCTAGGTGGAGAGGCAACTAGAAACTGTTTCCCTGTAGTTCAGATAAGTTCATAGCCTCACTTCCATTCTAGAAACTCTACTGGAATGGATCTTTTTGAGGGTCATGTTATTTCAAGAATAATATTATTTCTATTTTATTTACTGATATGGTTTGACTGTGTCCCCACCCAAATCTCACCTTGAATTTTAATAATCACCAGGTGTCAAGGGTGGGGCCAGGTAGAGCTAATTGAATCATAGGGGCAGTTTCCACCATACTGTTCTCATGGTAGTGAATAAGTCTCATGAGATCTGATGGTTTTATAAATGTGAGTTCCCCTGCACACTCTCTCTTGCCTGCTGCCATGTAAGACATGACTTTGCTCCTCCTTTGCCTTCTGCCATGATTGTGAGGCTTCCCCAGCCATGTGCAAATGTGAGTCTATTAAACCTCCTTCCTTTATAAATTACCCAATCTTGGGTATGTCTTTATTAGCAGCATGAGAATGGACTAATCTATTTACAAAATTAGTCATTTAATAAGTATTATATTTTATTGGTAACAAATCTTGCCACATCACAAGTGTGCTTGAGCACAGCAGTTGAGACTGGCTCTCCAAGGGAACAGCTTCTGGTTGCCTCTCCACCCAGCCATTGCTGCTGTCTTCCTCTGATGCCCCAATCTCAGTTATTCCTCTGACCCCCGCCCTTGTCCTCACATATTCTCCATGATGAATGTTCTGAAGTTCTACAGTGTCTATCTGCATGGTCCAGAACCTTCTCTGCAGTCTCTCCAGTGATCACTGCCAAACAGTACGCCAGTCATTTTTGATACATTCATGTTCCAATTATCAAACACCCAACCCCATCTTCATAGTCCCTCCCTGCCCTGTTTTTTCTTTTCACACATCTTCTGTGTCTTTTGATTACCTGGAAATCTTCAAGTAACAGAATTTCAGTGAAAGTGCTAGAGATCACTTCACCACAGTATCTTTATGAGCCTTTTAATGCCATTTTCATGAAAGCACTTGGGCAGGGCCTTCTGAAGATGACACAGAAAGCAGGCCAGTCTTTCTTGTGTAGCTCACTGAAAACATTCTTTTACTCAGCATAGGTTGACCTACATTTTCTGATGCATCCTGGTCATGGCATGGTCTTAGGCTTCTCTAGGAAACCAGAGAGGTGTTCATCACCGTGTTGAAGGATCTCAACTCATCTTAAAGAGCAGAGCAAAGGGAAAGCGCCATCCTGCCCTTTACAGGCAGGATGACTTAAAAAAATGTCAAGTCAAGCTTGCATCACAGTTCCCAATGCTGGTGTTCAATTGAAGCTCTAATAATGACTCTCAATAACGTAAGTTAATGCAAAAGGGTGATTGTATGCCCAGCTATTTGTTTTAAGTAAGAAAGGTTAAAGCATGCCAGTCCAATGTTATTCTGTCTTCTCTGACAATTTGTCTGAATTTTTGTATACTAAGTTAATTTCAAACTGCACTAAACACATTTTGGCTCTCAGAGGGCTGTCTCTAGTTTTAATCTACTTTAATACAGTATGCATTGTTTCCTCTAAAGTCATGCAGCTTTGTTTACATTTAATAGAGTTTATCTTTAACTCAATTCAGGAAAGCATCCTATGATATCCTGCTGTTTTCACATCCTGGAATAGCGTTGTCTCTCCCGCCCCAACCCCACTCCTTCTCCACCCATGGAAAGTCTCATCTTTTGAGACACAGCTCAGATTCCTGCTCCAATTATTCTTTCCATACTCATGTCCCTTGGTCTGGTCTCCTACTGGGTGATTTTACATCAGTTGGCCTTATTTGAGTCATTTTTTATTCTCTATCAGTACTTAGTAAGGTGCTTCCCATATAGAGCTGATTAATAATTTATCTTAATAAAAATCACTAATTCATTAAGTAGTTACTAAGTATTAATTATGTCTCTGGTCCTATGCTTTCTCAGTTTATGACTATCCAAAAACTGTGACAGTTTACACCTTATATTTGAAGATAAAGGCAGAGATATCTTTGTAGACTGAAAGAGAAAGAAAACATGGTTGCTCTCTCAGGGAAACTCGTAGTCTAAGGAAAGACACAGGTATGCAAACCACAAAGTACAAAACAGGGTAATGGTTTTCTAATAGAGGTAACTCCAGAGTGCTCTGACAGCATTAAAAAAGATACAAATCTTTAATTCTAGGGAATTGGGGAGGAATTTGCATGGGGGTGACATAGGAGCTGAGTCTTAAAATACAAAAATCACTGGATAGCGGAGGAAAGGAAACATCACCCAGAGTGAATGGCATATACAAATGACAAAGCTGTGAATAGACATGGTAGGTTGGGGAAAGCGTAAGTAGTTTATTTCCTGGAGGGTGTCACGCAACAAAGAAAGTTTCAGGAAGTGAATTTGTGCTTCCAGCATTAGCCAAATACCTTTGCCTCCTATTTACGTCTTTCTAAATGTGCAGTCCTCTATAATGGAAGGCAAGGGAGTTAATGAATGTAAAACCACACCTCTACCATTCAAGAAGGCGCTCATTATCATTGCCATTAATCTCTTACGAATTGCGTCTCTAAAAACAGAAAAATCAATTAGGCTAGTTGAGATTCAAGGCAGTAGACCTATCTTTCAGAAATATGGCATCATTTCTCCGTTTTATTCATACAATTGGCATTTATTGAGAATCAACCATTTACGCGACGCTGGATTGATTACTAGGTACAAACACAATTCAATCAATGTAATAGAGGAAAAGACAGACCCAAGTAACAATATTATACAATACGTATTATACAACATTGTACAATATTGTACAATAGAATATTTTAAGCATATTCTTATACAGAGAATATGCTTAGTGTGGGAGTGTAGAGCTGAGAATTATGACTCACAGCAAGAGAAATATGGGAGTGCTTCAAAAGGAAGGTAGCAATTTTGGCAAATTTTCCACTAAGTGTAGCATTTGAAATGGGGGAAAGGAATGTTAGCCAGAGAAATTGGAACAAAAACAGTCAGTGAGTTGTAAATGAGTATAATAAGTTTAGCTATCCAGATAGCCCATTTTGATTTGGGGGCTTCTTGCCTTGCCTCTCAGGGCTAATGCACTAGTAAAAAAAAAAAAAAAAAAAAAAAAAAAAAAAAAAAAAAGGAACATTTTGTCACTAGTTAATTTTACAGGGTCTAGAGACTGATGAAATGAAGAGCACCTGAAAGTTCAAATTCAATAATGTTATTCAACCAAAACAGATTAAATAAATAAGCAGCTTCTTTAAAAAGAAAGAAAAAGAAGCAGTTGCTGCGAACTTTTTCAGAGCCGCACATAAATCGTTCTCCTCTGTTGGTGCCTTTGAGACATAAATTATTTAAAATAAATTATGGAGATTTATTTTAATAAGACTAAATGAGAACATCATTGCAACAAGGCAGGAGCTTCTTCCATAACTGTCTGCATCAGCATCATTAGAGTTCTGGAGAAGCCATCCTTGGGTAAGCCTTGTTTAAGGTGTTATTTATTTATGGTTAAGCTTCCTTAGACTTGGAAGCACTGAGGCAATATGCTGACAGGTCAGATCAACAGAACACACTGAGTAAGCTGACCTTTGCTGTTCTTTGGAGTGAAGAATATTTATGAAGCTAAATTTTCTCTTAGAGTTCAAAGCCTAGAGCAGAATTGTTACTCAGATTCTGTCACTCAATAGAAAGAATGAGGGCCTGGAATTTGGAGTCAGAAGGTCTGAAATTGAGTTGTAGTCCTACCGCTTACAAGCTGTTTGACTTTCATCAAGGCACTCAATCTCTCTGAGATTCCATTTCTCCCTTTGAATACAAGAATAACTAATATATGCATTGTCTACGCATTTGCTGTGAGAATGACAAGGTGTAAAAAATCAGTGTTTTATATATTTATAATTTCCCAAATTCATATTATTACTTTTATAGTTGGAATCTCAGTAAAGAAGTGTTGCTATGACTAGGTTGAAATAAACTGAGGATTTTCTCATTTTTCCTTTCTTATTACCTGTTAAAATTATCTGCCCAGAGATCCCATTAGACTTTGCTTGTTTATATTCACGTTTTCTTTTTCCTCTCACACTTTCTTCTAAAGAAAAGCAATTTAAAGTGACAGTTTCTCACTCTTAGGCCTTTTGCCATTTCCTCAAAATGCAAAGCTTCTCACATTAGCCCATCTGGTATTTGGAGTAAAATATACACCCCCGTGATGTGCTAATTGTCTTAAGAATGTGGCCTCACAATTGTAATTAGTTCTTTTTACAGTTTATTCCCGTCATGGATAGTATTTTTGTGAATAAATGATAATGTGGGATTGTCTGTGTCAGAGCAACAGCCCGCTGTTTTCTAGAACATGCATCTCAGAAGCCAAGAGAAGATTTGCCTTCTGTCAAGGACTGCCACTGTCCCTGTCACTCTATTGCTACACTCTCTGTGGAAGTGATCTCAAATTGTACCCTTAGATAAGATTAGGGAGATCAGCTTCTGAGGTAGAAAGCAATTAACGTACCAAAACATTCTTTCATTGTACCCCCAAAAGACACAAGCTGAATATAAATACATCATTGAAATATTAATGCAGACATAATCAGAACTGTGAATTTAGCATGTCTGAATGTAACTGTTTTTTTTTTTTTTGAGACGGAGTCTTGCTCTGTCTCCCAGGCTGGAGTGCAGTGGTGTGATCTCAGCTCACTGCAAGCTCCGCCCCCCAGGTTCCCGCCATTCTCCTGCCTCAGCCTCTCGAGTAGCTGGGACTACAGGCGCCCACTACCACGCCCAGCTAATTTTTTTTGTATTTTTTAGTAGAGACAGGGTTTCATCGTGTTAGCCAGGATGATCTGGATCTCCTGACTTCGTGATCCACCCACCTTGGCCTCCCAAAGTCTGAATGTAACTTTTGAAAATCTGGTAATCACATATAGTATTTATATGCTATATATCTTTATGTAACACTCAATATTATTGATGAAAAGGAGTTGATTCTGGCAACAAGCCTGCTAAGACTTTGGCAATATTTGGAATGAGAAAGAAGATCTGGGAGTTATTTTTCCAAGGATATTGAGAAACTCATCTCTAATGGCAGCACGAGGCCAAGGTGCACCAATAAAGGTACTTAAACACAAAACTGCAATGTGTTAAACAGTGTGTTACAGATAAATTTCTAGAGAAATAAGAAATTGTGAGCTAAGGTGGAGGTGGTAGAAATGGAGAGAAATATATCAAAGAGAAATTGGGAAAATAAAATTGACAAATGTGAGAAATGTTTGGATATGAGAGTTGAGGGAGGAAAGATTAAATAGTAAAGGATAATTTCCAGGTTTCATGTTTGAAGTAGTAGGTGGTACTAATAATTCATATGGAAATTATGGTGGAAAATTAATTTTAAAATAGGACAAAAGGTCTATTGATAATTTGAACATTCTAACAGGGATATGCCTTTGGAGTTCAGGTAGAAATATCCAGTAGATAATCAAGTTGTTTGAGCTCCCTATATATTTTGGACACTGCGGGAATATAAATTAGTACAGCCATTATGGAAAACAGTATGGATGTGTCTCAATAAATTAAAAGTAGAACTACCATATGATCCAGCAACTGGGTGCAGTTGCTATGTTAGTTGTGTGTGTGTGTGTGTGTGTGTGTGTGTATACATACATACATTTATTTACTTATTTTATAAATAAATCAGTATGTTGAAGAGATATCTGCCCTCTCATGTTTATTGCAGCACAGCACTCCTCACAATAGGCAAGATATATAATCACCCTAAGTATCCATAATGGATGAATGGATAGAGAAAATGTGGTATATTTACACAATGGAATACCATTAGGCCAGAAAAAAAGAAGAAAATCCTGTCCTTTGCAACAACATGGATGAACCTGGAGGGCATGTTAAGTGAAACAAGCCAGGCACAGGAAGACAAATGCCATATGATCTCACTCACACGTGAAATCTAAAAATAGTTGATCTCACAGAAATAGAGAGTAGTAGAATGGTGGTTATCAGAGTCTGGGATGGTATGGGAGGAGGGGGATGTGGAGAAGTTGATCAAAGGATACAAAATTGCAGTTAGCTAGAAGGAATAAGTTCAAGAGAGCTATTGTACAGTGTGGTCACTATAGTTAATGATAATATACTGTATTCTTGAAAAATGCTGAGTGGTTCTTAAAAATTCTTACCACAAAATGATACCATTCTGGACATTGGATATAGTTCCTGGCAAAGGTTTCATGGCAAAGACTCCAAAAGCAATTTTTACAAAAACAAAAATTGACAAGTGAGACCTAATTAATCTAAAGAACTTCTGCCCAGCAAAATAAACTATCAACACCGTAAACAGAGAAACTACAGAATAGGCCAAAATATTTGCAAACTATTCATTCAAAAAAGGTCTAATATTCAGAATCTATAAGGAAGTTTTAAACAAATTAACATGCAAAAAAGCAACTCAACTAAAAATTGGGCAAAGGACATGAACAGGCACTTCTCAAAAGCAGACATACATATGGCCAACAAGCATATGAAAAAATGCTCAACATCACCAATCATTAGAGAAATGTAAATCAAACCACAATGAGATATCATCTGATACCAGTCACAATGGCTATTATTAAAAAGTCAGAAAATAACAGACACTATCAAGGTGGCAGAGAAAAGGGAATGCTTATACACTGTTGGTAAGAATGGAAATTAGTTCAGCCACTGTGGAAAGCAGTTTGAAGTTTTCTCAAAGAATTTAAAATAAATTATGATTTGACCCAGCAATCCCATTACTGGTTATATACCCAAAGGAATATAAATTATTCTACCATAAATACACATGTATGTATTTTTTACTTTTTTATTTATTTCTTATTTTTATTTTATTTTATTTTTATTCTTTTTTTTATGTTTATTGCAGCACTATTCACAATAGCAAAGACATGGAATAAACCTAGTTGCTCATCAGTAGTAGACTGGATAAAGAAAATGTGGCACATATACACCATGGAATACTGTGCAGCCGTAAAAAAGAACACAATTATATCCTTTGCAGCAACATGGATGAAGCAAGAGGCCATTATCCTAAGCAAATTAACAGAAGGACAGAAAACCAAATACCACGTTTTCTCTTACAAGTGGGAACTAAAAATTGAGTACACATGGACACAAAGAAGGGAACAATAGATACCAAGGACTACTTGAGAGTGGACTGTGGGAGGAGGGTGAGGATTGAAAAAATGCCCATCAAGTCCTGTGCTCATTACCTGGGTGACGAAATAATCTGTACACAAAATGGCAGCAACATGCAATTTACCCAGGTAACAAACTTGCACATGTACCCACTGAACCTAAAATAAATATTGGAAAAAAAGATAACCATATGAGATAATGCATATATTAATTAGCTAGATTTAGCCATTTCACAATGTATATATACTTAAAAACATCATGTTTTTGCATGATAAATACAATTTTATCTGTCAATTTAAAATAAGTAAATTTTTAAAAAATTAAAAATTAAATAAATAAATACCCAGTAGGCAATCCAGATAGGCAGTTAAGGTATAATTGTATGGAGCTTGGAGAACTATTCAGTCTGAATTTATAGATTTGGGATTCATTTATATATAGATTCTAATTAAAACTATGAAGTGGGAGAAGTGAGAAGAGCACAGAAAATGGAAAATACCTCTGAAGGATACCAAGGGTGGGCAGAGTAAGAAAAATTAGTGACGGAGTCTTAGAGGGAATAGTTAAGAAAGAAACTGAGTGTTAATGATCTCAATGGAAGAAATAAGTTTTAGGAAGGAAAGATTGGTCAATACTACTGCCAATTTAGACAAATGTTATAGAGTATTCATTGAAATTAGTACTTGGGATGCCTTTGTTGATGCAATGGAAACTATTTGTTTCAATGGAGTGGTTCTGGCACAACTACCAGTGGGCTACGGAATGATTGGGAGAAAAGATTTTTAGAAATGCAATCTGCAAGCACGGATGGCAAGAGAAAGAAAAATATGCTTATTATATGCAGAGAAGGATGTAGGTTCAAAGAGCTTATCAGTTTTCTGGGTGAAGAAGAAAAAAACTTGAGGAGTGATATAGTCAAAGAAAAAAATGGAGAAAGAATTGGGAGGTAAAGAAGAGGGAGGAAATAATAAGTGGAATAAGAATTGTGCAATGTTAAGAAAGGTTGACATTCAGGTGTTTAAAATTCACATTTATTATGTTTTTTACCTTTTATTTTAGGTTTAGGGGAACACGTGCAGGTTTTTTAATATAAGTAAATTGTGTGACATGTGGATTTGGTGTGTGAATTATTTCATTATCCAGGTAATAAGTACCTGACAGGTAGGTTTTGAATCCTCTTTCTCCTTCCATCCTCCACACTCAAGGAGTCCCTAGTGTCTGTTGTTCCCCACTTTGTGCCCATGTATTGTCATCATTTAGCTCCTACTTATATGTGAGAACATGAGGTATTTGGTTTCTATTCCTGCATTAGTTTGCTAAGGATAATGGCCTCCAGCTGCATCCGTGTCCTTGATGAAAAGGATATGATTTTTTTGTATGGCTGCATAGTATTTCATGGTGTGTGTCTACCACATTTTCTTTATCCAGGCTACACATTTAGGTTGATTCCATGTCTTTGTCGTTGTGAACAGTGCTAACTTTTTATTCTTTTTTTTTTTTTTTTAATTATAGAGACATGGTCTCACTATGTTGCACAGGCTGGTCTCAGATTTCCGGGATTATAGGTGTGAGCCACTGCTGCTGCCTTAAACTCACCTTTAAAATAAAGAGAGGCACCTCCTTCTTCTTAGAGAAGGGAGTGAAGAAGGTAAAGTTTCACTCTACCTAAGTTCAGACAGTTGGATGGGAAATCAAGGCAGTCTCAATGTGTCTGTTCATGTCTATACAAGCTTTTATATGCTTGCCTTTTTATATACACAAAATTGGCTTTGGGAGGGAAATATGTACAAACTATGGTTTATCAAATTAAAAAAGAATTGTCTTAGTCATCATATTTTTTAATGATATCTGTGAACTACATCTGAAGCATTTTCCTGTCCCAGCATCTAAGACTCAGGGCCTGAATTAAGCAATTCACAAAATTATGAATTATCTTCTTTTCTCCTAAATCTTTATGGAATTGTTTTCCTTAACACATAAAATACTGGGAATTGAAAATCCAATAGTTTCTGGGTTAGAAAACCTCTCTAGCACATTGAAATGCTATCAGCAGATAACTTTCTAGAGATAAATCTTAACATTTTCAAAAGGAGTAGAGATGCATTTGTTTTCATATCAAGAAGAATGTCCCTTCAGAGAGGACTATCGATTTCAAAAAGAATAATGACTGACTAGAAATAACAGTAGGGGTGAGAAATGATACTGCTGTAATTTCTTAGTGAAAATAAGAAATCAGAATCGTCAATTAAGGCCAAATATGTCTAATTCTTGCATACCTTCAGAAGAAACACCTTCTGCAATACATTCAGGACAAAGACTGCACCTTGATCATTTCTAAAGCTCCAGAACCTGGCACAACATCTAGCATAAGAGTATAAGACAGAAAGTGTGGAAAAACATGTAGAAGTAAATAAATAATTTGTATTGAAGATAAAATAGAGAAAATAAGTAATAATGAAAGAAAGAAAGAAAACATAGAAGAGTTGAATAAACCATGGTATATGTCCCCCAAAGAGCCAGAACTCTTGCCTAATCAGATATAAAGGGTTTCTGATGGTCAGACCACATCTGGAAGTTATATACAGTTCTGGGTGCCAAAGAGGACCTCACAGAATAGTAAATAGTCTAGAAACCATGTCATGGGAGTTGAAACAATTATAATTGTGTAATCAGAAGAAGAGAAAAGCAAATACTTATAGAATAATTGTATGGAAGATGGAACTAATTCTTGTGATTTCAAAGGAATGAACAGAAAAGGGGTTTTGGTTTCTTTTTTGGAAACTGTAACTACCAAGGGTTGGGTCAATTACCCTATTCAGTTTGTAGCATCTTTCCATCACTGATTTTTACCATGATTCATCCATTTAATTATTCCCTCTATCCTCGTAATTGATGTACTCTTACCCTACCCCATAGGCAACCATGTTTCATGTGAATCTTTTTCTTTTTATTCTTGAAAAGCATATGTTAAGTGTTATTGGATTGTATATTATAGTTCTTAATTTTTTTCAAGCTTAACGATTCTAATATCCATTTGTTATATTATGTATACATCTAATCCTTTGCTCTTAACTGCTGCATAATACTCCATGGTGGATATCTACCATGCTTTACCTATCTGGTCCCTGAATGATGGGCAACAGGATTGCCTCAAACATCCACCCTTCCTGCTCCCTCATATCACCACTGCAAATAAGCCATGAAAAACATTTTTATATGTGTCCCTTTTTGGACCTATGTGAGAATTTATTTAGATGTGTATTGGTCAGGGTGCTTTAGAGAGAGAACCAATAGGGAGTATCTGTAGATACAGAGATAGATAGATAGATAGATAGATAGATAGATAGATAGATAGATGAGAAAGGACTTATTAGGGAAATTGCCTCACACAATTATGGAGGCTGAGAAGTCTCACAACAGGCTTTGCAAGCTAGAGAACCAGCAAAGTAACCTGGTCTAGTCTAAGGCTGAAAGCCTCAGAATCAGTGAAGCTGATTATATAATTCTCAGTCTGAGGCATAAGGCATGAGAACTCAGGAAGTTGCTGGTGCAAGTCCTTGAGTCCAAAGGCTGGAGAACCAGAAGTTCTGATGCTCAAAGAAAGGAGAAAAAGAGTGTTCCAGCTCCAAGAAAGAGAGGATGAGAGCAAATTCACTTTTCTTCTGCCTCTTTGTTCTAGCCAGGCCTTCAGCCAATTAAATGGCTCCTGATCTACTTTGGGTGAGGGTAGATCTTCCTTACTCAGTCTACTAATTCAAATGCCAGTCTCTTCCAGAAACACCATCACAGACATAAACAGAAATGATACTTACAAGTTATGTGGATATTCCTTAGGTTGACATTTTAAATTAACTCTCACAGGATATGTACTCAAAAAAAGAATTGCTTTGTCAAAAGTTATTCCCATGCCTAATTTGCCTAAGTGGTACAGGATTACTCACCAGAACTCACCATTTTCTAATCTTGCCAACAATGGATGGAGGATCCTCTCCTTCTAGCAATACTGATATTATCCAGCATTCTAATTTGTATCAGTCTAATAGTGGTAAAATGACATCTTATTATAGTTTTAATTTGTATTTAATTTGTATTTATAGTTTAATTTGTATTTGTATTTTTAATTTGTTTAATTTAATTTGTATTAATTTGTATTTATATTTAATTTGTATTTAATTTGTATTTGTATTTAATTTGTGGTCACTATTGATTTTGGGTACCTCTTCTCATGCTTGCTGGTTTTTGTTTATCTGTAAACAGTCAATTTATATCCTTTTAAATTTATCTATTATAGTCACATTACTTGTAACTATAATATATGGGAATTTCTAGTCAAATTTGAACATCAAAAATTGTTTTTCTCATACTAATTGGGCCTAAGGTGTCCTTAGTTCAATCAGAAATCTTTATTTATTTAATTTTTTTTAAGTTTTATTTTAAGTTCAGGGCTACATGTGCAGATTTGCTATCTAGGTAAACTTCTGTTGTGAGTGTTTTTTTGTTTTTGTTGTTTTCTTTTTGAAACGGAGTCTTGCTCTGTCGCCCAGGCTGGAGTGCAGTGACGGCATGATCTCGGCTCACTGCAGCCACCGCCTCCCGGGTTCAAGTGATTCTCCTGCCTCGGACTCCCAAGTACCTGGGACTACAGGTGCATGCTGCCACGCCCGGCTAATATTTTCTATTTTAGTAGAGATGGGATTTCACAGTGTTACCCAGGCTTGTCGCAAACTCCTGAGCTCAGGCAGTCCGCCCACCTTGGCCTCTCAGAGTTCTGGGATTACAGGCTGTCATGAGTAGTTTTTGTTTGTTTGTTAGTTTGTTTTTGTACAGATTATTTTGTCACACAGATATTGAGCCTAGTGCCCATTAGTTATTTTCTCTGATCCTCTCCCTCCTCCAAACCTCTACCCCGTGGTAGGCCTCAGTGCGTGTTTTTCCCCTCCAGGTGTCCATGTGTTCTCATCATTTAGCTCCCACTTATAAGTGAGAACACGTGGTAATTGGTTTTCTGTTCCTGCGTTACTTTGCTAAGGATAATGGCCTCGAGCTCCATCCATTTTTCTGCAAAGCACATGACCTCATTTTTTTTTTTTTTTTTCTTTTTTTTTCTTTTATTGTAATTATTATTATTATTATTATTATTATACTTTAGGTTTTATGGTACATGTGCCCAATGTGCAGGTAAGTTACATATGTATACATGTGCCATGCTGGTGCACTGCACCCACCAACTCGTCATCTAGCATTAGGTATATCTCCCTATGTTATCCCTCCCCCCTCCCCCCAACCCACAACAGTCCCTGAAGTGTGATGTTCCCCTTCCTGTGTCCATGTGTTCTCATTGTTCAATTCCCACCTATGAGTGAGAATATGCGGTGTTTGGTTTTTTGTTCTTGCGATAGTTTACTGAGAATGATGATTTCCAATTTCATCCATGTCCCTACAAAGGACATGAACTCATCATTTCTTATGGCTGCATAGTATTCCATGGTGTAGATGTGCCACATTTTCTTAATCCAGTCTATCATTGTTGGACATTTGGGTTGGTTCCAAGTCTTTGCTATTGTGAATAATGCGGCAATAAACATACGTGTGCATGTGTCTTTATAGCAGCATGATTTATAGTCCTTTGGGTATATACCCAGTAATGGTATGGCTGGGTCGAATGGAATTTCTAGTTCTAGATCCCTGAGGAATCGCCACACTGACTTCCACAAGGGTTGAACTAGTTTACAGTCCCACCAACAGTGTAAAAGTGTTCCTATTTCTCCACATCCTCTCCAGCACCTGTTGTTTCCTGACTTTTTAATGATCGCCATTCTAACTGGTGTGAGATGGTATCTCATTGTGGTTTTGATTTGCATTTCTCTGATGGCCAGTGATGGTGAGCATTTTTTCATGTGTCTTTTGGCTGCATAAATGTCTTCTTTTGAGAAGTGTCTGTTCATGTCCTTCGCCCACTTTTTGATGGGGTTGTTTGTTTTTTTCTTGTAAATTTGTTGGAGTTCATTGTAGATTCTGGATATTAGCCCTTTGTCAGATGAGTAGGTTGCGAAAATTTTCTCCCATTTTGTAGGTTGCCTGTTCACTCTGATGGTAGTTTCCTTTGCTGTGCAGAAGCTCTTTAGTTTAATTAGATCCCATTTGTCAATTTTGGCTTTTGTTGCCATTGCTTTTGGTGTTTTAGACATGAAGTCCTTGCCCATGCCTATGTCCTGAATGGTATTGCCTAGGTTTTCTTCTAGGGTTTTTATGGTTTTAGGTCTAACATTTAAGTCTTTAATCCATCTTGAATTGATTTTTGTATAAGGTGTAAGGAAGGGATCCAGTTTCAGCTTTCTACATATGGCTAGCCAGTTTTCCCAGCACCATTTATTAAATAGGGAATCCTTTCCCCATTTCTTGTTTTTCTCAGGTTTGTCAAAGATCAGATGGTTGTAGATATGTGGCATTATTTCTGACGGCTCTGTTCTGTTCCATTGATCTATATCTCTGTTTTGGTACCAGTACCATGCTGTTTTGGTTACTGTAGCCTTGTAGTATAGTTTGAAGTCAGGTAGCGTGATGCCTCCAGCTTTGTTCTTTTGGCTTAGGATTGACTTGGCGATGCGGGCTCTTTTTTGGTTCCATATGAACTTTAAAGTAGTTTTTTCCAATTCTGTGAAGAAAGTCATTGGTATCTTGATGGGGATGGCATTGAATCTGTAAATTACCTTGGGAAGGATGGCCATTTTCATGATATTGATTCTTCCTACCCATGAGCATGGAATGTTCTTCCATTTGTTTGTATCCTCTTTTATTTCCTTGAGCAGTGGTTTGTAGTTCTCCTTGAAGAGGTCTTTCACATCCCTTGTAAGTTGGATTCCTAGGTATTTTATTCTCTTTGAAGCAATTGTGAATGGGAGTTCACTCATGATTTGGCTCTCTGTTTGTCTGTTATTGATGTATAAGAATGCTTGTGATTTTTGCACATTGATTTTGTATCCTGAGACTTTGCTGAAGTTGCTTATCAGCTTAAGGAGATTTTGGGCTGAGACAATGGGGTTTTCTAGATATACTATCATGTCATCTGCAAACAGGGACAATTTGACTTCCTCTTTTCCTAATTGAATACCCTTGATTTCCTTCTCCTGCCTAATTGCCCTGGCCAGAACTTCCAACACTATGTTGAATAGAAGTGGCGAGAGAGGGCATCCCTGTCTTGTGCCAGTTTTCAAAGGGAATGCTTTCAGTTTTTGCCCATTCAGTATGATATTGGCTGTGGGTTTGTCATAAATAGCTCTTATTATTTTGAGATATGTCCCATCAATTCCTAATTTATTGAGAGTTTTTAGCATGAAGGGTTGTTGAATTTTGTCAAAGGCCTTTTCTGCATCTATTGAGATAATCATGTGGTTTTTGTCTTTGGTTCTGTTTATATGCTGGATTACATTTATTGATTTGCGTATATTGAACCAGCCTTGCATCCCAGGGATGAAGCCCACTTGATCATGTTGGATAAGCTTTTTGATGTGCTGCTGGATTCTGTTTGCCAGTATTTTATTGAGGATTTTTGCATCAATGTTCATCAAGGATATTGGTCTGAAATTCTCTTTTTTTGTTGTGTCTCTGCCAGGCTTTGGTATCAGGATGATGCTGGCCTCATAAAATGAGTTAGGGAGGATTCCCTCTTTTTCTATTGATTGGAATAGTTTCAGAAGGAATGGTACCAGCTCCTCCTTGTACCTCTGGTAGAATTCGGCTGTGAACCCATCTGGTCCTGGACTTTTTTGATTGGTAAGCTATTGATTATTGCCATAATTTCAGCTCCTGTTATTGGTCTATTCAGAGATTGAACTTCTTCTTGGTTTAGTCTTGGGAGGGTGTATGTGTTGAGGAATTTATCCATTTCTTCTAGATTTTCTAGTTTATTTGCATAGAGGTGTTTGTAATATTCTCTGATGGTAGTTTGTATTTCTGTGGGATCGGTGGTGATATCCCTTTTATCATTTTTTATTGCATCCATTTGATTCTTCTCTCTTTTTTTCTTTATTAATCTTGCTAGCGGTCTATCAATCTTGTTGATCCTTTCAAAAAACAAGCTCCTGGATTCATTTATTTTTTGAAGGGTTTTTTGTGTCTCTATTTCCTTCAGTTCTGCTCTGATTTTAGTTATTTCTTGCCTTCTGCTAGCTTTTGAATGTGTTTGCTCTTGCTTTTCTAGTTCTTTTAATTGTGATGTTAGGGTGTCAATTTTGGATCTTTCCTGCTTTCTCTTGTGGGCATTTAGTGCTATAAATTTCCCTCTACACACTGCTTTGAATGCATCCCAGAGATTCTGGTATGTTGTGTCTTGGTTCTCGTTGGTTTCAAAGAACATCTTTATTTCTGCCTTCATTTCGTTATGTACCCAGTAGTCATTCAGGAGCAGGTTGTTCAGTTTCCACGTAGTTGAGCGGTTTTGAGTGAGATTCTTAATCCTGAGTTCTAGCTTGATTGCACTGTGATCTGAGAGACAGTTTGTTACAATTTCTGTTCTTTTACATTTATTGAGGAGAGCTTTACTTCCAAGTATATGGTCAATTTTGGAATAGGTGTGGTGTGGTGCTGAAAAAAATGTATATTCTGTTGATTTGGGGTGGAGAGTTCTGTAGATGTCTATTAGGTCTGCTTGGTGCAGAGCTGAGTTCAATTCCTGGGTATCCTTGTTGACTTTCTGTCTCGTTGATCTGTCTAATGTTGACAGTGGGGTGTTAAAGTCTCCCATTATTAATGTGTGGGAGTCTAAGTCTCTTTGTAGGTCACTCAGGACTTGCTTTATGAATCTGGGTGCTCCTGTATTGGGTGCATATATATTTAGGATAGTTAGCTCTTCTTGTTGAATTGATCCCTTTACCATTATGTAATGGCCTTCTTTGTCTCTTTTGATATTTGTTGGTTTAAAGTCTGTTTTATCAGAGACTAGGCTTGCAACCCCTGCCTTTTTTTGTTTTCCATTTGCTTGGTAGATCTTCCTCCATCCTTTTATTTTGAACCTATGTGTGTCTCTGCACGTGAGATGGGTTTCCTGAATACAGCACACTGATGGGTCTTGAGTCTTTATCCAATTTGCCAGTCTGTGTCTTTTAATTGGACCATTTAGTCCATTTACATTTAAAGTTAATATTGTTATGTGTGAATTTGATCCTGTCATTATGATGTTAGCTCGATGTTTTGCTCGTTAGTTGATGCAGTCTCTTCCTAGTCTCAATGGTCTTTACATTTCGGTATGATTTTGCAGTGGCTGGTACCGGTTGTGCCTTTCCATGTTTAGCGCTTCCTTCAGGAGCTCTTTTAGGGCAGGCCTGGTGGTGACAAAATCTCTTAGCATTTGCTTGTCTGTAAAGTATTTTATTTCTCCTTCACTTATGAAGCTTAGTTTGGCAGGATATGAAATTCTGGGTTGAAAATTCTTTTCTTTAAGAATGTTGAATATTGGCCCCCACTCTCTTCTGGCTTGTAGGGTTTCTGCCGAGAGATCCGCTGTTAGTCTGATGGGCTTCCCTTTGATGGTAACCAGACCTTTCTCTCTGGCTGCCCTTAACATTTTTTCCTTCATTTCAACTTTGGTGAATCTGACAATTATGTGTCTTGGAGTTGCTCTTCTCGAGGAGTATCTCTGTGGCGTTCTCTCTATTTCCTGAATCTGAATGTTGGCCTGTCTTGCTAGATTGGGGAAGTTCTCCTGGATAATATCCTGCAGAGTGTTTTCCAACTTGTTTCCATTCTCCCCGTCACTTTCAGGTACACCAATCAGACGTAGATTTGGTCTTTTCACATAGTCCCACATTTCTTGGAGGCTTTGCTCGTTTCTTTTTATTCTTTTTTCTCTAAACTTCCCTTCTCGCTTCATTTCATTCATTTCATCTTCCAGGGCTGATACCCTTTCTTCCATTTGATCGCATCGGCTCCTGAGGCTTCTGCATTCTTCACGTAGTTCTCGAGCCTTGGTTTTCAGCTCCATCAGCTCCTTTAAGCACTTCTCTGTATTGGTTATTCTAGTTATACATTCTTCTAAATTTTTTTCAAAGTTTTCAACTTCTTTGCCTTTGGATTGAATATCCTCCCGCAGCTCGGAGTAATTTGATCGTCTGAAGCCTTCTTCTCTCAGCTCGTCAAAGTCATTCTCCGTCCAGCTTTGTTCCGTTGCTGGTGAGGAACTGCGTTCCTTTGGAGGAGGAGAGGTACTCTGCTTTTTAGAGTTTCCAGTTTTTCTGCTCTGTTTTTTCCCCATCTTTGTGGTTTTATCTACTTTTGGTCTTTGATGATGGTGATGTACAGATGGGTTTTTGGTGTGGATGTCCTTTCTGTTAGTTTTCCTTCTAACAGACAGAACCCTCAGCTGCAGGTCTGTTGGAGTACCTGTCCGGCCGTGTGAGGTGTCAGTCTGCCCCTGCTGGGGGGTGCCTCCCAGTTAGGCTGCTCGGGGGTCAGGGGTCAGGGACCCACTTGAGGAGGCAGTCAGCCCGTTCTCAGATCTCCAGCTGCGTGCTGGGAGAACCACTGCTCTCCTCACAGCTGTCAGACAGGGACATTTAAGTCTGCAGAGGTTACTGCTGTCTTTTTGTTTGTCTGTGCTCTGCCCCCAGAGGTGGAGCCTACAGAGGCAGGCAGGCCTCCTTGAGCTGTGGTGGGCTCCACCCAGTTCAAGCTTCCCGGCTGCTTTGTTTACCTAAGCGAGCCTGGGCAATGGCGGGCGCCCCTCCCCCAGCCTCGCTGCCGACTTGCTGTTTGATCTCAGACTGCTGTGCTAGCAATCAGCGAGACTCCGTGGGCGTAGGACCCTCTGAGCCAGGTGCGGGCTATACTCTCCTGGGGCACCGTTTCCTAAGCCCGTCGGAAAAGCACAGTATTCGGGTGGGAGTGGCCCGATTTTCCAGGTGCCGTCTGTCACCTCTGGAAGGGGAACTCCCTGACCCCTTGCGCTTCCCGAGTGAGGCAATGCCTCGCCCCTGCTTCGGCTGGCGCACGGTGCACTCACCCACTGACCTGCGCCCACTGTCTGGCACTCCCTAGTGAGATGAACATGGTACCTCAGATGGAAATGCAGAAATCACCCGTCTTCTGCGTCGCTCGCGCTGGGAGCTGTAGACGGGAGCTGTTCCTATTCGGCCATCTTGGCTCCATTCTCCCATGACCTCATTTTTTTAATGGCTGCATAGTATTCCATGGTGTGTACGTACCACATTTTGTTTATCCAGTCTACCATTCATGGACATTTAGGTTGATATCATAAGCTTATTTTTTATACAATTAATTTCATTGTAGTTTTTCTCTATGGGTTATTACTTAATAAAATTTTAAGAAGTCTTTCTCAGTCATTATATCCTGAAGGTAAACTGCTAAGTTCCCTTGATATATATATACACATATATTTTTTAAAAAATTTATAGTAGATAAATTATTCCTACTATTATATAGTAGTAAATTATTATATATATAATTTGCTTTAACATACAGAAAAGTTTTCTAGGCATTAGAAATAATATAATAAAATTTTTAAAAAAGAAGAAAAAAAGCGATTTATGTTGGAGGACACTAAATGTCTCCACTTCTGAGATATTTGAGGTTGCTGTGAAGGGTCTTTGACAAATAAGTTTGACTAGATTATATGGTTAGGTCTTAAAGAGAGAGATTGTGAAATCTCAGATGTAATCTGGAGTAGAAACATCAAATTGCCTACTATACATAATGGTATGAAATTATGTAAATTATTAAAAATTATTAAATGTATAAATTCTATTGTTTAAAACTATGTTTTGGAAAAAACGTGTTAGAAAGTTATCACAACTTATGGTAGAAGAGATAAGGAATGGGGAAGATTTAGCCATATAATAATATTTTATTTAAAAGAGAACTTTGAATCAAAAAAGGCAAAATGTTAAAAATTGTTAAATCTGAGAGAGGAACCCATATATGTGTCTCTTATACATTATGTTTTACACTTTTCTATAGTTTAAAATATTCCAAAGTTAAAAAAATTACAAAGAAAGCAAATTGAAAAACATCTGAAATTTATTGAAACAATATGTTTCAGAAGTTCATGGTTACTGAAATGCAACTGCACATGTTTAATAGACTAAATTCAGTTGCTCGACTCTTTGAAATGAATCTCTATGTCCAGACATCATAAAAGATTCATCAGAGCCCAGGTTGTTGATATAGAAGATTATATACTCAGGCAGTGTAAAAATATTCTTTTGGGGCATTTATGAAATGTAGGTTTATTAACTATAAAGTTAAAAAAACTCAATTAATAGAAACAGTTCTTCAAAAATCTGCAGAAGGGCCTATAAAACATCACAAGGGGCATCCTGCATTTCACATTAGGAAGCAATTAAATGTAATTGGATGCTGTAAAACCATATAAGCTATTCAAAAAAATCAAATGTTTCTAGTTCTAGAAACCTACAAGCTAAAAATGATGGACAGATAGTTTTGCCTCCTATCATTCCACAAATCCCTGGTCACCTCATTTGCTGTCAAAAACCAAGTACTTCCAGAATAAAATCCTCAAAATTATATATTCTTCAAAATTATCATCATCTCAACTCTGTCCTCAAGATTATCTATGCCTTGACTTATCTGACACAATTTTCAACCAATTTTTCTCCTCCCAAACCATTCTACTATATCTTTTGAACTCATGATTTCTAATCAGCAACAGATCTGAGTTTCTTTAAACATTCACCTAATATCACTATTTTCCATGCAGATCTTTGGAGAAGGGATTATTTCTTTTCTTAAATATCACGTCTCAGGGTCTAAAAGAGAGTGAGTGTTCTCTTCCTTTCTCTCCCCTACTTCTAAACTGTTTACAAATTCTTTTCTCCAGATTTTCAGTCCATGCCATCAGGTTTTACCACCTGTTACTCTTCATGGTCATTTTCACTTTCTGACTCTCAAGTTACTTCCCTTCATTGACTGAAGACTTTAGTTCCTGAGTTATTATCTTCTTTTCTTCCACTACATATCATTTCCAAATTTCAGTATTTTGTCACTCCAGTCTTAACCTTCCTCATTACCAATTACAGTGTTTTATACCTACTTCTGCCATCTTGTCCTTTGGTAACACCTAACACCTTGGAATCACTTATAATTTCACTACCCAAAAAAAAAAAACTCAACTTCCTACCCTCTATCCTATCACCCACACCTCCTAGGCTTCATGCTCACCTGTTGTCTAGCATTTTTACAACTTTTTTAAAGTTCCTTTGAGACCTCAATCAATTGACCCTATCATATCTTCACTCTTCTTAATCCCTTCCTTCCTTTTTTAGACTATGTAATACAGAATCACACACACTGCTTTGCCAAGACTTCTGACTTTCTCATCTTTCCCTTCCTTTGTTGTAATAGTCTTGAACTGTAGTTAAATTTAACCATCCATCACTGCCTGTAAAATTGGACACTGATGAATGAAAACACAAAACCAAATTGACTTGTCTCACTATAAATTCTTGACAACAAATATGAGTCTTCAATGCTGCCTGGCAATTCTGCTACACCTCCCTAAACTTTTTTCCTTCTCCTTCAAATAATTATTTTATACCCTCTATTCTTTCTTCAAAATTCCAATATGACCCAACCTCCCCCTAACTAATACTCAGCTGTTGACCTTGTCACACACTGTATTAAGGAAGTAGAAGCCATTGGCAATGGAAGTCTCTCATTTTACCACAACCAATATAGTCTGCTTTCCCTCTGTTACTAAGATGGAATGTCTCTGCCCTTTTCAAGGGAGCCCTTCATCCTCACATGCTCTAGATCCACTGCCACCACCTAAGTATAAGCCATAATTACCTCTTGCCTATATTGCTGCGACAAGTTCCTAATAACTTTTCTGTTTTTCCATGTTTTCCTTCCTCTTGCCCCACTACAATACATTCACTACCTAGAAGCCAGTGTTCTTTTATAAAGATGTATCATATTTTATCACACCTGCTCAAAAGCTTAAAACCATCCAATAGCTTTCCAATTAGTATACAATTTAAAATTTTCATGTTGATTTTAAAAAATACATAGTCCTTGGTTACTATTTCTGCCTCGTCTTCTGTTGTTTTCATTCCCCTTTTCTCCAGCCGTGCACTCTAGGCTGATTCCTGTTTTAGAGCCCTTATATTTGTAATTACTTCTGCCTAGAATGCTCATCTCCTCCATATTCATAAGGATAGCTCTTCTCTGTCCTTCAGATGTTGGCTTTAAAAATCATCTTTTCAGAAATGACTACTTTCATTATACAGTAATCCAACTTTAATTTCTGTCACTAAACTGATTTACATGTCTTAATGCAAATACCACTATCTGATATCTAGAGGAAGAAGACAAGGGAAGTTAATCCACAGCAGACTGCTACCTGCTACAGGGTTGCTGAATTCATAGTTCTCACAAAATATGAGCAAGAAATAAATCTCTCATTTTTATAACAGCAAGTTATTGGGTGGTTTGTTTTCACAGCAAAGCTGACCAATAACAGCTTGTATTAGTATAACTATCTTGAAAACCACACGAACTAGTTACACTCTGAAACTCAGCAAGGACTCAGCTACAGTGGAGAGAATACTTGTGTGAGCTTTAAAGAAAAGGCAACTTGCTGGATGGACAAGTGGGATGTCCTACTCTAAGCAAAGTGATATATGAAATGGCCTGGGGAATAGAAGGTATGTGAAATGTTTACAACATTCTAAGTTGTTTAGTGAGCTGAAATGTGAAGTAGTGATTGAGGGAAAATTGTGAAACACGAGGAAACAATAAGCTGGGCCAGACTGTTGAGGGCCTGAAACATAATTTGGGTCCTATCTATAGTCCAATAATGTAAGCTTTAAATTAGGGCTGCTTTGAGCAGAACTGGGTATTAGAAAGTTTACTCAGGAGGAAGTTTGAAGTACCCAGGGAACAGTGAAAAGATAGCAAGGAAGTTTACCGAAATAATCTTGGTAAGCTATTTTAAAGGTTTGGAATAAGATAATCAGACATTTAATTATTTCTAGAAGAGGAATCTGTGAGACTAGATAAGATTTTTTTCACTTTTCTTCTTTTTGTTTTAGTCTTAGTGACTCAAGGACTCTTACATTTTCCTATATCTTAGGCAATTAATGCATTAATTACTTACATCTAAACAGAAGAAAAAATATATGCTATCAAGGTGGTAAAAAGGAAAGGCCAAATGTCACTACTTTTCCTTTACACATGATCTGATTCCCTGCCCATGCCCCTCTATCTTTTATTTAAACATCACTTTTCTGAGTGTGGCATTGTTTCAAATGGTAAAAGGTATCACAGAAAATCAAAAGTAATGACAACACAATCTGTTTCTCTGTCTTCTGCCTATTTACTGTATGCCACCTTGAATTATTTTGGAACAAGCTGTCATCAACCAGGCTGTCAGTCACAATCTCATTCATTTCCCCCTTAATGCTCTTACTCTATAGTTTCCATAACATGAGCTTTTCATTCACTTTTTCAAATCTGTATCTCTAACTTATACTTCTCTTTCGACCTTTGGTTCTAAACACACACACACACACACACACACACACCCCATCCTTAGACACTTCCTAATGCAGTTGGCTCACAGAATGTATGGTGGTTATTTTAAAACTAACTTTCTTGAAACTGAGATAGAGAAGAAAGTGTGGGAAGTAACCTGACTCACAAAAATGAGACCAAAATGTTCCTATTAGATCACGCAAGTAAACTGAACAGTAAACCTTGGCAACTTTTTATGGTAGTTATTGTTTCTCATGATTTAAACACATATCAATATACAATTTGAGCCTGAAAAGAATTCTATAGTTTACATTCGTGGAGAGTATTTGAATAACAAAAAATTCTATAGCTTAGGCTGGTTACATAGATCATGTTGATTTTATAAAGACCACACTTGGTCCAGGAGTGGTGGCTCAAACCTGTAATCCCAGCCCTTTGGGAGGCTTAGGAAGGAGGAATGCTTGAGGCCAGGAGTTCAAGACTAGCCTAGACAACATAACAAAACCCCAGTCTCTAAAAAAAAAAAAAAATTAAATTAGCCACGTGTTGTATCATGTGCTTGTAGTCCTAGCTAGTCAGCAGGCTGAGGTAGGAGGATTGCTTGAACCCAGGAGTTCAAGGCTGCAGTGAGCTATGATAACACCATTGCATTCCAGCCTAGTCTACAGAGGGAGACCCTGTATTTATTAAAGGAAGATAAAAGAGCAACATGTCAATATGTGGCAGGGTCAGCTTCATGAGAATGTGGCATGTGCAGTTGCACAGAGCCCTAGAAAAGTCTGTGCTTGATTCAACCCTCTGTGCCATTGTCAACAGAAAGTTTTTGAACATGGAGTCTTATGTTTTTATTTTGCACTGGGACTGTAAATTACGTAGATAATACTGGGTTTAAGAGATGAGAATCGTGCAAGGATACACAAAAACATAATTGGCAGATTCAAAGAAAAGAACATCAAGATACCTTACTTACAATCCAATGAAGTTTTCATAACTTAGTGCTGCCTAAGATCAGATAGTGGATGTGTATCTTCTGAGCAAACTTTTCCAAGTTTTGTAGCTTGTAAAGGCAATTTAACTACAAGCCTATCAACACTATATCCAATATAGAAGAAGAAGTGAGACTCAACATTTATTTTTCTCTTTTTTGAAAATAATATCAGATCTTAGGCCAAGTGTTTTTGACTGAGAATGAATAGCTAGCAGGAAAATGAATCTTAAGACACACTCATTCATAGGGAAGATGGTTGTGTGTTATTAAAACAGATGGAATTCCTGAGCCTGACAGCTTCAGTTTGAAGTAACAAGGCCATTAGGAATAAACAGAATGCATATGAACATGTAGAACAATAAGTAAGTGTCTTATTTGTATAAATGAAAACGATAAAGACCATTAATCGCCCACACACTGATATTGGGCTCCTCTAACTCTACCAGGGATTAACTGAAAACTTGTATATTGGGAAGATATGAAGGAAAAGATAGTTTGCCTTTAACTTTTCAGATATCCATTTCAGCAAATAACATGCCTAAATCTTCCAGCGATGCATCATTTTACTACAGTTAAAGAAATTCTCTTCAGGCAATGAAAATATTTTGAGAAGATCTGTGCACTTTTCAACAATACTGGGACATATAAGGTGCAGGCAATGAACGTTTTGGCTTTTAGAATGTAGGTATAATTAACCAAAACAGAGCAAAATTAAAGACACAAAGTGTTTTCCAGTTTTCCACTTAGGGCCTTATCAAAAACTCTTCTCATTTTTTTTTGATACAGGCATACCTTATTTTTTATGCTTCACTTTATTGCACTTTGCAGATTTATCTTTTTTAAGAAATTGAAGGTTTGTGGCCACGCTGTGTTCAGCGAGTCTATTGGTGCCATGTTTCAACCAGTGTGTGCTCACTTTGTGTCTAGTTGTCACGTTTTGGTATTTCTCACAATATTTCAATTTTTAAATTATTATTATAATTTCTGATATAGTGATCTGTGATCAGGGATATTTGATGGCACTATTGCAATTTAAGGAGGAGGGATGCCCACCACCAACTTACCCACATAGATGGTAAACTCAAAAGATAAATGCTTTTTGTGTTCTGACTGCTCCACTGACTGACCATTCCCCCATTTCTCTCCTTTTCCCTGGGTCTCCCTATTCCCTGAGACTAAATAATATTTAAGTTGGGCCAGTGAACACCCCTACAATGGCCCTGACTGTTCAAGTGAAAGGAAGTGTGGCTCTTCTCTCACTTTAAATCAAAAGCTAGGATGACAAAGCTTAGTGAGAAAGGCACGTCAAAAGCCAAGACAGGCCAAACTCTATGACACTTGTGCCAAACAGCTTGTGAGTGCAAAGGAAAAGTTCTTGAAAGAAATTAAATGTGCTAGTCTTGTGAACACACAAATGATATGGAAATGAAACAGCCTTGTTGCTGATATAGAGAAAGTTCTGAGTGATTTAGATAGAATATCAAACCAGCCAAAAACATGTCCCTAAGCCAAAGCCAAATCCAGAGCAATGTCCTAACTCTCTTCAATTCTCTGGAAGCTCATAGAGGTGAGGAAACTGCAGCAGAAAATTTGAAACTGGTAGAAATTGTTTCAGGAGACTTAAAAGTAGAAGGGGTCTCCATAGCATAAAAGTGCAAGGTGAACCAGCAAGTGAGTTGCTGATGCAGAAAGTTATGCAGAAGATCCAGCTAAGATAATTGATGGATATAGCTACACTAAATAACAGATTTTCAGTATAGACAAAAATGCCATGTAGGACTTTCATAGCTAGAGAGTAGAAGTCAGTGCCTGGCTTCAAAGCTTCAAAGGATAGGCTGCCTCTCTTTTTAGGGATTAATGCAGCTGGTGACTTTAAGGTGAAGCCAATGCTCATTTACTGGTCCAAAAATCCTAGGGCCCCTAAGAATTATGCGAAATCTACTGTGCTCATGCTCTGCAAATGGAACAACAAAGACTGGATGATAGCATATGTATTTACAGTACGGTTTGTTGAATATTTAAAGCCCACTCCTGAGACTTATTGCTTAGAAAAATAGATTCCTTTCAAAATGTTACTGCTCACTGACAATGCCCTTGGTCACCCAAGAGCTCTGTAATAAAGATATATAAGGAGATTAATGTTGTTATGATGTCTGCTAACACAATGTAATTCTGTAGCCTATGGACCAAACAGTAATTTCAACCTTCAAGTTTTAATATTTCAGAAATATGTTTTATAAGTCTAAAGCTGCCATTGACAGCAATTTTCTGATTGATCTGTACAAAGCAAACTGAAAACATTCTGCAAAGAATTCACCATTCTAGAGGCCATTAAAACGTGATCCATGGGAAGAGGTCAAAATATTGACACTAACAGGAGTTTGGAAGAAGTTGATTCCAACCCTTATGGAGGACTTGGAAGGATTCAAAACTTCAGTGGAGGAAGTCACTGCAGATGCTTTGGAAATTGCAAGAGAACTAGAATTTGAAGTGGAGCCCGAATATGCGACTGAATTGCTGCAATCTCATGATCAAATGTGTATAAATGACGAGTGGCTTCTTATGAATAAGGAGAAGAAGTGGTTTTTCAGATGGAATCTAGTTCTGGTGAAGATGCTATGAACATTGTTGAAATGACAACAAAATATTTGGAACATTACAGAAACTTGGTAAAGCAGCATAAGGTCTGAGAGGATTAACTCCATTTTGAAAGAATTCTTACTGTGAATAAAACGCTATTAAACAACATCACATGCTACAGAGAAATCTTTTGTGAAAGAGTCAACTGATGCAACAAACTTTTTTGTTATCATATTTTAAGAATTGCCACAGCCACCTCAACCTTCAGCAATCACCACTTTGAATAGTCAGCAGCCATTAACATTAAGTCCAGACCATTCACCAGCAAATAATTATAATTTTCTGAAGCACAGATCATCCCTAGCACTTTTTTAGCAATAAATTATTTTTAATTAAGGTATGTATATAGTTTTTTTTTTTTTTTTTTTTTTTTTGAGACAGAGTCTTACTCTGTCACCCAGGCTGGAGTGCAGTGGCACAATCTCGGCCCACTGCAAGCTCTGCCTCCTGGGTTCACGCCATTCTCCTGCCTCAGCCTCCCAAGTAGCTGGGACTACATGCACCCACCACCATGCCCAGCTAATTTTGTTTTTGTATTTTTAGTAGAGACGGGGTTTCACCGTGTTAGCCAGGATGGTCTTGATCTCCTGACCCCGTGATCCGCCCACCTCGGCCTCCTAAAGTGCTGGGATTACAGGCGTAAGCCTGTTGCACACTTAATAGACTACACAATAGTGTAAACATACCTTTTATATGAGAAAACAAATAAAAAATATGATTTGCTTTATTGAAATATTTGCTTTGTTGCAGTGATCTGGAACTAAACACACGGTATCTTCAAGGTAGGCCTGTATGGGTGGCATCAGTGAATTTTTAAATCCTTTTATGTTGTAAAAATACCTTGAGGGAAAGAAACCGCTTTAATTGTGTTGCATTTAAAAGTACTTTTAAAAGTGTACCTTAATGATTCAGTTCATATATAAGTACTATTAAAGGTAGGACCTGGCCAGGCACGGTGGCTCATGCCTGTAATCCGAGTGCTTTGGGAGGCCAAGGCAGGCAGATCATGAGGTCAGGAGTTAGAGGCCAGCCTGACCAATGTGGTGAAACCCCCTCTCTACTAAAAATACAAAAATTAGCTGGGTGTGGTGCTCACCTGTCATCCCAGCTACTCAGGAGGCTGAGGCAGGAGAATCACTTGAACACAGGAGATGGAGGTTGTAGTGAGCCGAGATCACACCTCTGCACTCCAGCCTGGGCAACAGAGAGAGACTCCATCTCAAAAAAAAAAAAAAAAAAAAAAAAAAGTAGGACTTATCTCTTTTGTTCTTAAAGTATCCTGTTCATGTAGACCAGTTCTTTCACACAGTTTTCATTCAGTAAATATCTACTGAATAAGTGAATAGGATTAGGTTGAAAATACAAGGGCCTAGAGAAGTTATAGTTGGTCCTCAATATGACAAAAATTTGTGATCAACAGAAAAAACATATTCAGAATTATTGCAAGATATTTTGACTACAGAAAGCAAAATTCTGATTAATTATAAATGCAAACATAGCAGGAAGAATTTTCAATTGTACCAGATTTGCTTGTCTGATCATATAAAGGGAAAGTCAGTGAAGTTAACTGTTTTAAACCAGAAGTATACAGCTGGTGCCTCATGGGTTGTATCAAATGAGCAGATGTATTTATGTGTTATTTTTTAAAAATTGAGCCAATTTCTTAAAAATAGTAAGGGGATATCACACACAAATAAAGCTTTCTATAAAAATATAAAGATCTTATACTACCAGATCTGCATTTCTAGACAGACACAATTTGCTGAAGACAGTAAGCTGCTGATCCCAATAAGAGATCATAGATGCAACAGGTTTCCATAGTCCCCAATAATCATTTCTTCTTCTCTGATATTTTATCTGGCCTGTAATTAATTTCATTTCCTGATCTGACCCCTATATGAACTTCAGTTTGTGATTGTGCTTCAAAAAACATGAAGATTGACATGCATGTTAACCGACTTTTATCTGAAGATCAACTATAGTGTGTGAATAAATTCTGATTCTATCTGCTAAAACCTTGTGTAGGCAAAGACAAAATTATATCCCTTTTTAAGGAGGCAGGCTACAAGTGTATTCAGATGGAATATTGTTTTCTGTCCTTCCAAAGGCATTGCCAAGCACTCACCACTTATTTTATTTTATTTTATTTTTTATTATACTTTAAGTTCTGGGGTACATGTGCAGAATGTGCAGGTTTGTTACATAGGTATACACGTGCCATGGTGGTTTGCTGCACCCATCAACCCTTCATCTACATTAGGTATTTCTCCTAATGCTATCCCTCCCCTAGCCCCCCACCCCCTGACAGGCCCCAATGTGTAATGTTCCCCTCTCTGTGTCCATGTGGTCTCATTGTTCAACTCCCACTTATGAGTGAGAGCATGTGGTGTTTGGTATTCTGTTCTTGTGTTAGTTTGCTCAGAATGATGGTTTCCAGCTTCATCCATGTCCCTGCAAAGGACATGAATTCATCCTTTTTTATGGCTGCATAGTATTCCATGGTGTATATGTGCCACATTTTCTTTATGCAGTCTACCACTGATGGGCATTTGGGTTGGTTCCAAGTCTTCGCTATTGTGAACAGTGCCACAATAAACATACGTGTGCATGTGTCTTTATAGGAGAATGATTTATAATCCTTTGGGTATATACCCAGTAATGGGCTTGCTGGGTCAAATGGTATTTCTAGTTCTAGGTCCTTGAGGAATTGCCACACTGTCTTCCACAATTGTTGAACTAGTTTACACTCCCACCAACAGTGTAAAACCGTTCCTATTTCTCCACATCCTCTCCAGCATCTGCTGTTTCCTGACTTTTTAATGATCGCCATTCTAACTGGCATGAGATGGTATCTCATTGTGGTTTTGGTTTGCATTTCTCTAGTGACCAGTGATGATGAGCTTTTTTTCATATGTTCGTTGGCTGCATAAATGTCTTCTTTTGAGAAGTGTCTGTTCATATCTTTGCCTACTTTCTGATGGGGTTGTTTGTTTTTTTCTTGTAAATCTGTTTAAGTTCTTTGTAGATTCTGGATATTAGCCCTTCGTCAGATGGATAGATTACAAACATTTTCTCCCATTCTCTAGGTTGCCTGTTCACTCTGATGATAGTTTGTTTTGCTGTGCAGAAACTGTTTAGTTTAATCAGATCCCATTTGTCTATTTTGGCTTTCATCATCATTGCTTTTGGTGTTGTAGTCATCAAGTCTTTGCCCATGCCTACGTCCTGCATGGTATTGCCTAGGCTTTCTTCTAGGGTTTTTATGGTTTTAGGACTTATGTTTAAGTCTTTAATCTGTCTTGAGTTAATTTTTGTATAAGGTATAAGGAACGGATCCAGTTTCAGCTTTCTGCATATGGCTAGCCAGTTTTCCCAACACCATTTATTAAATAGGGAGTCCTTTCCCCATTGCTTGTTTTTGTCAGGTTTGTCAAAGATGCGATGGTTGTAGATGTGTGGTGTGATTTCTGAGGCCTCTGTTCTGTTCCATTGGTCTATATATCTGTTTTGGTACCAGTACTATGCTGTTTTGGTTACTGTAGCCTTGTAGTATAGTTTGAAGTCAGGTAGCATGATGCCTCCAGCTCTGTTCTTTTTACTTAGGATTGTCTTGGCTATGTGGGCTCTTTTTTGGTTCCATATAAAATTTAAAGTAGTTTTTTCCAATTCTGTGAAGAAAGTCAATGGTGGCTTGATGAGGATAGCATTGAATCTATAAATTACTTCGGGCAGTATGGCCATTTTGATGATATTGATTCTTCCTACACATGAGCATGGAATGTTTTTCCATTTGTTTGTGTCCTCTCTTATTTCCTTGAGTAGTGGTTTGCAGTTCTCCTTAAAGAGGTCCTTTACATCCCTTGTAAGCTGGATTCCTAGGTATTTTATTCTTTTTGTAGCAGTTGTGGATGGGAGTTCACTCATGATTTGGCCATTTGTCTGCAATTGGTGTGTTGGAATTCTTGTGATTTTTGCACATTGATTTTGTATCCTGAAACTTTGCTGAAGTTGGTTATCAGCTTAAGGAGATTTTGGGCTGAGATGATGGGGTTTTCTAAATATACAATCATGTCATCTGCAAACAGAGATATTTTGACTTCCTCATTTACTACTCGAAGACCCTTTATTTTTTTTTCTTGCCTGATTGCCCTGGCTAGAACTTCCAATACTATGTTGAATAGGAGTGGGGAGAGAGGGCATCCTTGTCTTGTGCCGGTTTTCAAAGGGAATGCTTCCAGTTTTTGCCCATTCAGTATGATATTGGCTGTGGGTTTGTCATAAATAGCTGTTATTATTTTGAGATACGTTCCATCAATGCCTAGTTTGAGAGTTTTAGTATGAATGACTGTTGAATTTTGTTGAAGGCCTTTTCTGCATCTATTGAGATAATCATGTGGTTTTTGTCATTGATTCTGTTTATGTGATGGATTATGTTTATTGATTTGTGTATGCTGAACCAGCCTTGCATCCCAGGGATGAAGCTGACTTGACTGTGGTGGATAAGCTTTTGGATGTGCTGCTGGATTCGGTTTGCCAGTTTTTTATTGAGGATTTTTGCATCAATGTTCATCAGGTGTATTGGCCTGAAATTTTCTTTTTTTATTGTGTCTCTACCAGACGATGGTATCAGGACGATGCTGGCCTCATAAAATGAGTTAGGAGGATTCCCTCTTTTTCTATTGTTTGGAATAGTTTCAGAAGGAATGGTAACAGCTCCTCTTTGTACCTCTGGTAGAATTCGGCTGTGAATCCATCTGGTTCTGGACTTTTTTTGGTTGGTAGGCTATTAATTGCTGCCTCAATATCAGAACTTTTTATTGGTCTGTTCAGGGATTTGACTTCCTTCTGGTTTAGTCTTGGGAGCGTGTATGTGTCCAGGAATTTATCCATTTCTTCTAGATTTTCTGGTTTATTTGCTTAGAGGTGTTTATAGTATTCTCTGATGGTAGTTTGTATTTCTGTGGGATCAGTGGTGATACCCCCTTTATCATTCTTTATTTCATCGATTTGATTCTTCTGTCTTTTCTTCTTTATTAGTCTGGCTAGTGGTCTATCTATTTTGTTGATGTTTTCAAAAAAAAAAAACAGCTCCTGGATTCATTGATTTTTTACAGGCTTTTTCATGTCTCTATCTCCTTCAGTTCTGCTCTGATCTTAGTTATTTTTTGTCTTCTGCTAGCATTTGAATTTGTTTGCTCTTGCTTCTCTAGTTCTTTTAATTGTGATGCTATGGTGTCAATTTTAGATCTTTCCTGCTTTCTCTTGTGGGCATTTAGTGCTATAAATTTCCCTCTACATGCTGCTTTAAATGTCTCCCAGATATTCTGGTATGTTGTGTCTTTTTTCTCATTGGTTTCAAAGAACATCTTTATTTCTGCCTTCATTTTGTTATTTACCCAGTAGTCATTCAGGAGCAAGTTGTTCCGTTTCCATGTAGTTGTGCGGTTTTGAGGGAGTTTCTTAATCCTGAGTTCTAATTTGATTGCACTGTGGTCTGAGAGACTCTTTGTTATGATTTCCATTATTTTGCATTTGCTGAGGAGTGTTTTACTTCCAATTATGTGGTCAATTTTAAAATAAATGTGATGTGGTGCTGAGAAGAATGTATATTCTGTTGATTTGGGGTGTAGAGTTCTGTAGATGTCTATTAGGTCTGCTTGTTCCAAAGCTGAATTCGAGTCCTGGATATCCTTGTTAATTTTCTGTCTCATTGATCTGTCTAATATTGACAGTGGGGTGTTTAAGTCTCCCACAATTATTGTGTGGGAGTCTAAGTCTCTTCGTAGGTCTTTAAGAACTTGCTTTATGAATCTGGGTGCTCCTGTATTGGGTGCATATATATTTATGATAGTTAGCTCTACTTGTTGCTTTGATGCATTTACCATTATGTAGTGGCCTTCTTTTTCTCTTTTGATCTTTGTTGGTTTAAAGTCTGTTTTATCAGAGACTAAGATTGCAATCCCTGCTTTTTTATGCTTTCATTTGCTTGGTAAATACCTCTTCATCCCTTTATTTTGAGCCTATGTGTGTCTTTGCATGTGAGACGGGTCTCCTGAATACAGCACACCAATAGGTCTTGACTGTTTATCCAATTTGCCAGTCTGTGTCTTTTAGTTGGAGCATTTTGCCTGTGTACATTTAAGGTTAATATTGTTATGTGTGAATTTGATCTGCCATTATGATGCTAGCTGGTTATTTTGCCCGTTAGTTGATGCAGTTTCTTCATAGAGTCAATGGTCTTTACAATTTGGTATGTTTTAGCAGTGGCTGGTACCAGTTGTTCCTTTCAGCGTTTAGTGCTTCCTTCAAGAGCTCTTGTAGGGCAGGCCTGTTGGTGATAAAAATCTCTCAGCATTTCCTTTTCTGTAAAGGATTTTATTTCTCCTTCGCTTTTGAAGCTTAGTTTGGCTGGATATGAGATCCTGGGTTGAAAATTCTTTTCTTTAAGAATGTTGAATATTGGCCCCTACTCTCTTCTGGTTTGTAGGGTTTCTGCCGAGAGATCCACTGTTAGTATGATGGGCTTCCCTTTTTGGGTAACCCAATCTTTCTCTCTGGCTGCCCTTAATATTTTTTCCTTAATTTCAACCTTGGTGAATCTGACAATTATGTGTCTTGGGGTTGTTCTTCTCAAGGAGTATCTTTGTTGTGTTCTCTGTATTTCATGAATTTGAATGCTGCCCTGCCTTGCTAGCTTGGGGAAGTTCTCCTAGATAATATCCTGAAGAGTGTTTTCCAACTTGGTTCCATTCTCCCCATCACTTTCAGGTACACCAATCAAATATAGATGTGGTCTTTTCACATAGTCCCATACTTCTTGGATGCTTTGTTAGTTTCTTTTCACTCTTTTTTCTCTAATCTTGTTTTCTCACTTTATTTCGTTGATTTAATCTTCAATCTCCAATATCCGTTCTTCTGCTTGATCAGTTTGGCTATTGATACTTGTATGTGCTTCACGAAGTTCTCATGCTGTGTTTTTCAGCTTCATCAGATCATTTGTGTTTTTCTCTAAAGTGGTTATTCTAGTTAGCAATTCATCTAACCTTTTTTCAAGGTTCTTAGCTTCATTGCTTTGGGTTAGAACATGCTCCTTTAGATCAGAGGAGTTTGTTATTACCTACCTTCTGAAGCCTACTTCTATCAGTTTGTCAAACTCATTCTCCATCCAGTTTTGTTCCCTTGCTGGTGAGGAGTTGTGATCCTTTGGAGGAGAAGAGGCATTCTGGTTTTTGGAATTTTCAGCCCTTTTGTGCTGGTTTCTCCCTATCTTTGTGGATTTATCTACCTTCAGTCTTTGAAGTCGGTGACCTTCAGATGTTGTCTCTGAGTGGACATCCTTTGTGTTGATGTTGATTCTATTCCTTTTGGTTTGTTAGTTTTCCTTCTAACAGTGAGGACCCTCTGCTGTAGGTCTGCTGGAGTTTGCTAGAGGTCCGCTGCAGACCCTGTTTTCCTGGGTGTCACTGGCAGAGGCTGCAGACCAGTAAAGATTGCTGCCTGTTCCTTCCTCTAGTAGCTTTGTCCCAGAGGGGCACCTGCCAGATGCCAGCCAGAGCTCTCCTGTATGAGGTGTCTGTCGGCCCCTACTGGGAGGTGTCCCCTAGTCAGGATACATGAGGGTCAGGGACCCACTTGAGGAGGCAGTCTGTCCCTTATCAGAGTTCAAATGCTGTGCTGGTAGGTCCGCTGCTGTCTTCAGAGCTGCCAGGTAGGACGTTTAAGTCTGCTGAAGCTTCACCCACAACCGCCCCTTCCCCCAGGTGCTCTGTCCCAGGGAGGTGGGGATTTTAACTTTAAGTCCCTGACTGGGGCTGCTGCCTTTTTTTCAGAGATGATCTTCTCAGAGAGGAGACAGTCTGGCCACAGAAGCCTTGCTGAGCTGGGGTGGACTCTGCCCAGTTCAAACTTCCGGGGGCTTTGTTTACGCTGTGAGGGTGAAACCACCCACTCAAGCCTCAGCAATGGTGGACGCCCTTCCCCCCCACCAAGCTTGAGCATCACAGGTTGAGCTGAAACTGCTGCTGTGCTGGCAGCGAGAATTTCAAGCCAGTGGATCTTAGCTTGCTGGGCTCCATGGGGGTGGGACCCACCTATCCAGACGACTTGGCTCCCTGGCTTCAGCCCCCTTTGCAGGGGAATGAATGGTTCTGTCTCGCTGGCATTCCAGGCACCACTGGGGTATGAAAAAAATTCCTGCTGCTAGCTCAGTGTCTGCCCAAATGGCTGCCCAGTTTTGTGCTGAAGGACCCTGTTGGTGTAGGCACCAGAAGGAATCTCCTGGTCTGCAGGTTGCGAAGACCATGGGGAAAGCTCAGTATCTGGACTGGAGTGCATGGTACAGTCCCTAATGGCTTCCCTTGGCTGGGAGAGGGAGTTCCCCGACCCCTTGCACTTCCCAGGTGAGGCAATGCCCCACCCTGCTTAGGCTCGCCCTCCTTGGGCTGCACCCACTGTCCAACCAGTCCCAGTGAGATGAACCAGATACCTCAGCTGGAAATGCAGAAATCACCCACCTTCCACGTCAATGTCTCTGGGAGATGCAGACCGGACCTGTTCCTATTCAGCCATCTTGCCAGCCTATCCGCACCAACCACTTATTTAAAGGAATCTCGAATAGAGAGAATCTTTTTTTTTTTTTTTTGAGACGGAGTCTTGCTCTTTCACCCAGGCCAGACTGCAGTGGTGCTATCTCTGCTCACTGCAAGCTCCGCCTCCCAGGTTCATGCCATTCTCCTGCCTCAGCCTCTCAAGTAGCTGAGACTACAGATGCCTGCCACCGCGCCCAGCTAAGTTTTTGTATTTTTAGTAGAGATGGGGTTTCAGTGTGTTAGTCAGGATGGTCTCGATCTCCTGACCTCGTGACCTGCCCGCCTCGGCCTCCCAAAGTGCTGGGATTACAGGCGTGAGCCACCACACCTGGCTGAATAGAGAGAATTTTTATAGAAAAATTTCAATGAAAGCACTCAGCATCCAATAACTCTTATTTAAACAGTATAGCATGATACAAAACAGTAGTGAATATAAACTTAAGAGTTCAATAATTTGATTTCAGCAGCTTTTTACTTCCAAATTTGACTTTGAGACAAAGAGAGCTATATAAACAGACTTACAACTAGAAGGCAACTAACCCATAACTGGAAATAAATTTGATCAGAACTGAAATAAATCAAATAAATTAAAAAAATGTAAAGTTATTAGTGCATAAAAGCAGCTGACAAGTGAGTGGTCCCTGAATTGGAATAGATATTAATGAAAAAAAAATCAAAATATTAAATGCATATTGTACAAGAACAGATCCAATCTACATCAACAATGTGGCAGTTGTAATGAAAAAAAGTGCTAGGAGAGGAGTCTTACTGATAGCCTGAAACCAACTTATAAAAATGTCCTCAGGTCCATCTGCAGTGATAACCTACTTGAAGATGAGACCTGCTTTTAGGTGCCACCAGAGTCACCTAATTCAGTGGTGTGTTAATTAGGCACCTCCTGTCTAACTACTATGTAAAGCTTAATTTGGGCTATTGTGAGTAATGTTGCCATGACTCACACATGTGTACACATCACACACATACACACATCTTAAATGAACATAAGCACCAGTTTCCCTTCAGTATATACCCAGGAATGAAATTGATGTGTCCTAAAGAATACAAATATTTTTAATTTTATTAAATACTCTAAACAACTTTCTTGAGTAGTTTTACACATTTACACTTAAACCAATGACATAACAATTCTATTTGTGCTTACACTTCATATACTTTCTGTCTTTTTCATCAGAGCCATTTTCATGGTGTCTTACTGTAGTTTTAATTTTCATTTTTCTGATGACTATGAAGGTTGATCTATGTAGATATCCTTTTTTTGTGAAGTATCTGTTCAAAACTCTTGACCCATTTTGTTTCTTTTTTTTCCTGTCTTGGTTTTGCCTATTTTTATGGGCTGTTTATCCTTCTATCCTTTCTTTACTAATTGGTCGGAATTCTTTGTACATCAATGTACATACAGCAAATGATGTATGAGTTCTTTGTAGGATATGCATATTAAAATTATATTCTCTGAGTCTCTGTGTTGGCCTTTATTATTGTAAATTTAATGAAATCTAATTTACCAATCTTTTGCTATATATTTAGTTCTTTACATATCATATTTAGAAAAATTTTGGCCATCCTAAAATTATAAAGATACTTTATTTATTTATTTTTTTGAGACGGAGTCTTGCTCTATTGCCAGGCTGGAGTACAGTGGCATGATCTTGGCTCACTGCAACCTCTGCCTCTCAGGTTCAAGCTATTCCCCTGCCTCAGCCTCCCAAGTAACTGGGTCTACAGGTGCATGCCACCACGCCTGGCTAATTTTTTTTTTGTATTTTGGTAGAGAGGGGGTTGGCCAGCATGGTCTCGATCTCATGACCTCATGATCTGCCTACCTTGGCCTCCCAAAGTGCTGGGATTACGGGCATGAGCCACTGCACCCAGCCTTGTTTTCTTTTTATACCTACTTTATAGCCCAGGATAAAGTTCCTTTTGACAGATGGCTTATGCACACTTGCTAACAATTGTATTCTGCAGTTGTTGGATGAATTTTTCTATGTATGTCCAGTAGGTAAATCAGTTAATTATATTGGTCAGGTATTCTCACTAAATATTATCTGCATGATCTGAAAATTATACAGAGTTGTGTTAAACTCTTCAACTATTCCGGGAAATATGTGAAAATTCCTAAGATTGTTAATTTGTCCATCCTTCATTTTAGTTCTGTCGAAATTTGCTTTATGTATTTTAAAGCTGTTACTTGACAAATAGAAATTAGGATTAAGAAATCTTCCTTTTGAATTGATCAACTGACTCTTCAATTTTAAAAGTATGCCTTTTTATTTCTTCTAATATCTATTTCCTTATATTTTTTTCTGATTTTAAAATAACAACACCAACTTTTTAAATGGTTGTATCTTTTCCTATTTCTTACAACTTTTCTCTATTCTTATATCTGAAATATTTCTCTTAGAAATCTCATATACTGTAGTTATATAGGGTTTGACCTATAGAGTTTGACATTATTTTTATTGAAGTGAACAAATCATTTTCAATTGATGTAATAACTGTTACAATTGGGTTAAAATTTATCATCTATTTGTCCTTTGTTCTTTCATTCTTCCTTTTTCATATTTTCTATGTATAGCTCATCTTTATTATTCCATTTCTGTCCTGCAAAATTACACTGTCTTTTGCTATTGTTTTAGTGGTAACCTCAGAAATTAGAATATGCATTTCTATTAATACTGTCTACTTAAATTTGTACATTGTCACTTCCTAATCATAATAAGATTACTATATTTTCACTCTTTTTATTGACCTTATGCATTTTGTATTTCTGTTATCATATATTTTACTCATATATATGTTCAAAATCTCACACATAATTTTTACTATCATTATTCTATTGTTTTAAACAGGTAATATTTATTTCCATATGCCCATATGTTTAACATTTAACATTTCTGTTACCATTCAATCTTTTACTCAGTTACATGGTTCAATCTAGAATATTTTTATGTGAGCTTATTTTTTTGTTTTTTTTTTCGAGATGAAGTTTCACTCTTGTTGCCCGGGCTGGAATGCAATGGTGCAATCTCAGCTTACCGCAACTTCTGCCTCCCAGGTTCAAGTGATTCTCCTGCCCAGCCTCCCGAGTAGCTGGGATTATAGGCGTAAACCACCATGCTCAGCTAATTTTTGTATTTTTATTAGAGAAGGGGTTTCTCCATGTAACTCAGGCTGGTCTCGAACTCCCGACCTCAGATTATCCATCTGCCTCAGCTTCCCAAAGTGCTGGGATTACAGGCAGGAGCCACCACACCCGGCCTTAGCTTCTTTTAATATTTCTTTTTTTATTGTGTTTTTGTATTCCTCTCATAGTTTGTACTTGTCAGTTTAAAATTAGAGCACCTTAAAAAATATTTTCCCTATATATTTTTTAATTTTTAAATTTTATGTGTACATAATATGCATATAGAATTATGGAGTACAGGAGATATTTTGATACAGGTATATAATGTGTAATTTTCACATCAGGGTAAATGGGGTAGTCATCATCTCAAGCATTTATCATTTCTTTGTGGTGTGAACATTCCAATTATACTCTTTTCATTATTTTTAAATGTACAATAAATTATTGTTGACTAAACTCACCCTGTTGTGCTGTCAAATACTAAATCTTTTCCATTCTACCTAACCATGTTATTGTACCTATTAACCATTCCTACCTTTCACCCTCTCCACTACCCTTCCGAGCTTCTGGTAACTATTATTCTACTCTCTTTCTCTATGAGTTCAATTGTTTTAATTTTTGGCTCCCACAAATAAGTGACAATATGTGCAATTTGTCTCTCTGTGCCTGGCTTATTTCACTTAACATAATGTCCTCTAGTTCCATCCATGTCATTGCAAATGACAGGATCTCATTTGTTTTTATGGCTGAATAGTACTCCAATGTGTGTAAGCACCAGATTTGCTTTATTCATTCATCTGTTGATGGACACTTAGGTTGGCTCTGAATCCTGCCTGTTTTGAATAGTACTGCAGTAAACATGGGAGTGAAGATATCTCTTTGATATACTGATTTATTTTCTTTTGTGATTATATCTAGCAGTGGAATTGCTGGATCACATGGAAGTTCCACGTGTAGTTTTTTGAGGAACTTTCACACTGTTCTCCACAGTGGCTGTGTTAATTTCCTTTCCCACAACAATGTACAAGGGTTCCCCTTTCTCTACATCTTCTGCAGCATTTTTTACTGTCCATCTTTTGGATAAAAATCATTTTAACTGGAGTGAGATGATATCTCATTGTAGTTTTGATTTTCTTTTCTCTGATGATCAATGATGTTGAGCCTTGGCATATGCCTGTCGGCCATGTGTGTGCCTTCTTTTGAGAAATGTCTGTTCAGATCATTTGGCCATTTTTAATCGAATTGTTATATTTTTTTCCATATAGAGTTGTTTGAGCTCCTTATATATTCTAGTTATAAATACCTTGTCAGACGAGTAGCTTGCAAATACTTTCTTCCATTCTGTGGGTTATCTCATCACTTTGTTGACTGTTTCCTTTGCTGTGCAGAAGCTTTTTAACTTGATGTGACCTCGTTTGTCCATTTTTGCTTTAGTCTCCTGTGCTTGTGGAGTATTACTCAAGAAACCTTTGCACAGACCAATGTCCTGGAGAGTTTCCCCAGTGTTTTCTTGTAGTAGTTTTATAGTTATAGGTCTCAGTTTTAAGACTAATATTTCTTTTAGAGAAGATCATTTGGTGATAAATTTCATGTGGGTGTCTATTTGTGTACAATACATTTTTATTTTACTTTGAATTTTGAATAGTATTTTGTTAGATATAGAATCCTAGGTGGGCTTTTTTTCATTCAGTACTTTTAATAGTCATTTTTTTCTTGATATGTTAACACTATTTTACTTATAATATTCTGATGTACTTAGGTGTGGCTTTATTTTTAATATTTTACATTTATTGTTTTATTTTAGATTCATGTGATATTTGTTACACAGGTATATTGCATAATACTGAGGTTTGGACTTCTAGTGAACCCATTACCGAAATAGTAAACATAGTACCCAATAGGTAGTATTTCAATCCTTCCCTACTTAGATGTGGTTTTATTGCATTCATTCTGCTTGGGATTTCTCATGTTCTTGAATGTGTAGGTTAATACATTTCATCAGATTTGTTAAATACTCTACAATGATTTCTTCAAATATTCTTATGTTCTATATCTCTGCTGTTCTCTCTCTTCCTTCTGAGATCCCAATTACACAGATGTGAATATTTTGAAGTGTCATGCATATGTCTTGCACTCTTTTATTCACTTTTCCTTGGAGCTGTGATTTACCTGTCTTCAAGTTTCTAGTTCTATCATCTATTGTTTCCAGGCAGCTGTGAATTCTTTCCTTCAGTCTATAGTTCATATATCTGGCAGTTTTTACAGTTAATTCTGGACATAGTGTATGATATGAACATCTAAGTTATGTGGTCTATCTCTAAAATATGTGAAATTTTGTTCTAGAGAACTGTCGGATCATCAGAGGTTACATTAATCTTGTCAGAGCTTGATTTTAGGTTTGTTAGACTAGGTTTCTTTTAGTCCTTCCTTTACTTTTATGTCTTATCCTTTATTTTTAGGGCAACATCCTTAGAACATAGCTTATGTGGTATCTTAATTGAGATCCTGGGTCTCTCCACTCTGGCTAAGTACGGCCTTCCAGATATTTGATTAGCTTTTTGGTCTCTCCACAGATGTTATGTCAAAGCCTTCTCAGAATTTTGCGTAGCTCACATGCAGTTTAGTAGTCAGCCAAAGATTCAGGGAGAAATCTCAGCAACTATTTTAGAGGTTTTTCTGTGTAATCCTCCTCTAAGCTATCTTGCCTCCTAAATCACACTTAGCTGGGTAGCCCCACACTATGATTTATACTTTCTGAACTCATTTAGACCAGTACACTTAGACTCTGTATTTCCGTATTACATTTTTAAAATGCCACCAGGGAGAAAGCCAGGGTAAAATTGGGGATCCCTTTGCTTGCCTCCCTTCTCTTAATAATTCCAGTCATACATTTTCTATCCAATGCCTGCAAATCATCATTGCTGCAGATTAAGCATGATACCATTTTTCTCTTGTGAAAGTCATCTGGATATTTTATTTATGTTTGACCTTGGTAATCTTCCTGTTATATCTAAATTGCTGTAAAATTACTGAGTTATCAACTTTAGATTTTGTATTTTCCTCTTCCAGAACATGCATTGGTTCCTTTCTATAAATTCCAACTCAGTTAATATTTTCTACCACTTCATCTATTTTATTGATCTTTCATCCATCTTTCACAGCATATCAGTCATAATTATTTTAAAATCTTCCTTTTCCTCCTCCTCCTTCTTCCATAGTCTTGAAATATTGTGTAGAATTAGTATTATTTCTTCATTAAATATTTTCCAGTGAAACTATCTTAACTTGGTGTTTTCTTGTATGGAATATTTAAAACTACATGTTCAGTTCCTCTAATAAGACTGGAATAATTCATATTTATTCTTATGTGTATATTCATAGTTTGTGAATTCCAAGGAATTGATCGATTTTCATATAAGTTTTATAATTTATGAAAATAGATTGTTTATATTATTTCCATATTTTTCTTTTAATATCTGTGGAAACAGTAGTGATATTTTCTTATTCATTCCTAATATATTTGTGCCTGGTTTTTTTTTTCTCAGTCAAACTAGTTCGAGTTTTATCAGTTTTCTTAATCTTTTCAAAGAACTAGCTTTTTGGTTTTATTGATATTACCTATTGTTTTCTCTTTTTTAATTTATTGATTTTTACTGTAATAGTTACAATTTTCTTCCATCTGCTTATGTCAAGTTTAATTTACTCTTATGTTTCTAGTTACTTAAGGTTGAATCATAGATTACTAATTTTTTTATGTTTCTTATTTTCTAATAGAAACATTGAATGTCATAAATATCTTTTTCACTTTAGCTGCCCCACTTTGGCTGAATTCAACAAATTTTTGAATTTTTACATTGCAATTTTAATTTAGTACAAATATGCTTAAATTTCTTTAGAATATTTTCTTTGATGAATGGGTATTTAAAAATGTGTTGCTTAATTTCCAAATATTTAGAGATTTCTCAGATATTTTTCTGTATCAATTTCTACTTTAATTTTATTATGGTCTAAAAACCCACTTTACATGATTTCTAACCTTTTAAATTTGTTAAGATTTATTTACGCAGTCTAACATTGTGAATGTCCTATGCATAGTTGAAAAGAATGCATTTTCTGCTATTGGTGGAATGTTCAGTATATGTCAAACAGATTTTGTTGGTTGATTATGTTCTTCAGATCATCTAGAACCGTAATGAATTTCTGCCTACTTGTTTTATCAATTATTCAGAGAAGTGTGTCGAAATACTCAACCATAATTGTGGTTTGCCTATTTCTCTTTTCAGATCGATCACTCACTCTTGCATGCACACTGAAGCTTTGTTTTTAGGTAAATATTCATTTATATTGTTATATTCTCTTAAACAATTGGCCCCTTTATTATTACGTAATGTCTCTACCTTTCCCTGATAATGTTTCTTATTTCACTGTCTACTTTGTCTAAAATTAATATAGCTATTCCAGGTTTCTTTTCATTCATTTCTGTAGGATATCTTTCTCCAACATTTTCCTTTTAAACAATCTATACCACTTATATTTAAAGCATGTTTTTGTAGAGAGTGTCTAATTAGGTTTGCTTTACTTGATTTTTTTTTTAAACTTTTATTTTAGGTTCGGGGCATGTGTGCAGGTTTGTAATATAGGTAAACTCGTGTCATGGGGGTTTGTTACACATATTATTTCGTCAACCAGATACTAAACCTAGTACCCACTAGTTATTTTTTCTGATCTTTTCCCTCCTCCCACACTCCACCCTCCACCCTCAAGAAGGGATGCTGGGTATTGTTCCATACACACTGGAAAAAAATGCATTCCGTTTTATTTGTGAGATAATGGGATTGCTGGTGCAAATGGCAGTTCTGTTTTTAGCTCTATGAGGAATCCCTATACTGGTTTCCACAATGGTGAAACTAATTTACACTCCCACCAACAGTATATAAGTGTTCCTTTTCTGCTGCAACTTCACCAGCATCTGTTATTTTTTGACTTTTTAATAATAGCCATTCTGACTGCTGTGAGATTGTATCTTATTGTGGTTTTAATTTGCATTTATCTAATGATCAGAAATATTAGTTTTTTTTCTTATACTTGTTGGATGTCTTCTTTTGAAAAGTGTTCATGTCCTTTGTCCACTTTTTAATGTTTTTTTCTTGTAAATTTATTTAAGTTCCTTATAGATGCTGGATATTAGACCTTTGTCAGAGGCATAGTTTGCAAATATTTTCTCCCATTCTGTAGGGCATCTGTTTACTCTGTTGATAGTTTCATTTGCTGTACAGAAGCTCTTTAGTTTAATTAGATCCAATTTGTCAATTTTTGTTTTTGTTGCAATGGCTTTTGCAATATTTGTCATGAAATCTTTGCAAGTTCCTATGTTCAGTATGGTATTGCCCAAATTGTCTTCCAGAGTTTTTACAGTTTTAGGTTTTACATTTAAGTTTTTAATCCATCTTGAGTTGATTTTTGTATACGGTGTAAGGAAGGGATCTAGTTTCAATCTTCTGCATATGGCTAGCCAGTTATCCCACCACCATTTATTGAGTAGGAAGTCCTTTCCCCGTTGACTGTTTTTCTCGACTTTGTCAAAGGTCAGATGGTTGTAGGTGTGTGACCTTGTTTCTGGGCTCTCTATTCTGTTCCATTGGTCTATGTGTGTGGTTTTGTACCTTGCTGTTTAAGTTACTGTAGCCCTGTAGTATAGTTGGAAATCAAGTAATGTGATGCCTCCAGCTGTGGTTTTTTTTTTCTTACAATTTCCTTGGCTATTCAAGGTCATTTTTCGTTACCTATGACTTTTGAAATAGTTTTTTCTAGTTTTATAAAGAATGTCATTGGTATAGCATTGAATATATAAATATCCTTGGACAGTATGGCCATTTAATGACATTGATTCTTCCTATCCATAAGCACGAAATGTTTTCTCATTTCTTTGTGTCATCTATGATTTCTTCGGGCAGTGTTTTGTAATTCTTATTGTAGACATCTTTCACCTCCCTGGTTAGCTGTATTCCTAAGTATTTTATTCTTTTTTGGCAATCATGAATGGGATTGTGTTCCTGATTTGGCTCTCAGGTTGGCTGTTGTTGGTGTATAGGAACATTGGTGACTTTTTGTACATTCATTTTGTACCCTGAAACTTTACTGAAGTTATTAGCTGAAGGAACTTTGGGGCTGAGACTATAGTGTTGTCAGGATATGGAATCATGTCATCTGCAAACAGGTATAGTTTGACCTCCTCTCTTCCTATTTGGATGCCCTTTATTTCTTTCTCTGGCTTGATTGTTCTGGCCAGGACTCCCAATACTATGTTGAATAGGAGTGGTCATAGAGGGCATCCTTCTCTTGTGCCAGTTTTCAAGGGGAATGCTTCCAGCTTCTGCCCATTTATTATGATGTTGGCTGTGTGTTTGCCATAGATGACTCACTGTTTTGAGGTATGTTCTTTCAATACCTGTTGTATTGAGAGTTTTTAACATGAAGAGGAGTTGAATTTTATAGAAAGCTTTCCATTTATCTATTGAGATCATCATGTGGTTTTGGTCTTTAGTTCTGTTTTTGTGATTAATCCCATTTATTGATTTGCATTTGTTGAAACAACCTTGCATCCTAGGTATAAACCCTATTGATTACAGTGGTTTAGCTTTTTGACATGCCACTGGATTTGGTTTGCCAGTGTCTTGTTAAGGAATTTTGCACTGATGTTCATCAAGGATATTGGCCTGAAGTTTTCTCTTTTTTATTGTGTCTCTACCAGCTTTTATTATCAGGATGATGCTGGCTTCATAGAATGAGTTAGGGATGAGTGCCTCCTTATTAATTTTTTGGAGTAGTTTCATTAAGAATGGAACTAGCTTTTCTTTGTACATCTTGTAGAATTTACCTGTAAATTCATATGATCCTGGGCTTTTTTTGGTTGGTAGGCTATTTATTACCGATTCAATTTCAGAGCCCATTATTGTTCTGTTCAGAAATTAAATTTTTTCCTGCTTCAGACTTGGGAGGGTATATGTGTGCAAGAATTTATCCACATCTTCTAGGTTTTCTAATTTTGTGTATAGAGGTGTTCATAGTAGTTTCTGATGGTTATTTGTATTTCTGTGGGGTTAGTGGTAACATCTCTTTTGTCATTTCTCATTGTGTTTATTTGGATCTCTTCTCTTTTCTTCTTTATTAGTCTAGCTAGTGGCCTATATATCCTATTAATTTTTTCGATAAACCAACTTCTGAATTCATTGATCTTTTGAATGGTTTTTAATGTCTCAATTTCCCCCAGTTTAACTCTGGTTATTTTTTGTCTTCTGCTATCTTTGAGGTTGTTATCTTCTTGGTTCTATAGTTATTTTAGTTGTGATGTTAGGTTGTTAATTTGAGATCATTCTAACTTTTTGATGTGGGTGTTTAGTGCCATAAATTGTCCTGTTAACATTGACTTAGCTGTGTCCCTGAGATTCTGGTATGTTGTATCTTTGTTCTCATCAGTTTCAAAGAACTTCTTGATTTCTGCCTTGATGTATTTATTTACTCAAAAGTCAGTCAGGAGTAGGTTGTTTAATTTTGCTGTAATTGCATGGATTTGAGTGATTTTTTCAGTCTTGACTTCTATTTTTATTGCAATGTGGTCCAAGGGTGTGGTTTGTATGATTTTGCATTTGCTGAAGATTATTTTATGTCCAATTATGTGGTCTATTTTAGAGTATATGACATGTGGCTATGAGAAGAATGTATATTCTGTTGTTTTGGATGGTGAGTGTATTTCTGTCTATCAGGTCAGTTTGATCCAGTGCTGAGTTCAGGTCCTGTACATCTTTGTTAATTTTCTGCCTTGATGATCTGTCTAATACTGTCAGTGTGTTGTTGAAGTCTCCCACTATTATTGCGTGGGAGTCTAAGTCTCATTGAAGGTCTCTAAGAACTTGTTTTATGAATTTGGATGCTCCTGTGTTGAGTGCATACATATTTAGAATAGTTAGGTCTTCTCGTTTAACTGAACCCATTACCATATGTAATGCTCTTCTTTGTCTTTTTGGATCTTTGTTGCTTTAAAGTCTGTTTTGTCTGAAATTAGGATTGCAATCCCTGCTTTCTACCATTTGCTTGGCAGGTTTTTCTCCATCCTTTTATTTTGAGCCTATGGGTATCATTGCATATGAAGTGGGTCTCTTAAAGGTGGCATACCATTGAGTCTTTCTTCTTTATCCAGCGTGCATGGGCCTTTCTTCTTTATCCAGCTTGCCACTCTGTGCCTTTTAATTGGGGCATTTAGCTCATCTACATTTGGTTAGTGTTGATATGTGTGGATTTCATCCTGTTATCTTGTTGTTAGTTGGTTACTATGCAGACTTGCTTGCGTGGTTTCTTTATAGTGTCACTGGTCTGTATACTTAAGTATGTTTTTTTAATGGCTGGTAACAGTCTTTCCTTTCCAAGTTTAGTGCTTCTTTCAGGAGCTCTTACGAGACAGGTCTGGTGGACATTAATTCCTTCAGCATTTGCTTGTGTAAAATGAATCTAATTTCTCCTTCATTTATAAAGCTTAGTTTGGCCAGATATGAAATTTTGGGTTGATAAGAACATTAGGCAAAGATTGTTCCATCAAAACCTTTATATGCCTCACACTAAGGAGCCTGGATTATATATCACAGGAAATGATGATCCATTGAAGGCTTTAAGAAAAACCATAATCCAATTTCTATTTTCCAAAGATCCTTTTCTTTAAAAATATTTAATACATGCCCCCACATCTCTTCTGGCTTGTGGGGTTTCCACTGAGAGGTTCACTGTTAGTCTGATGGGCTTCCCTTTCTAGGTGACCAGTCCTTTCTCTCTAGCTGCCTTTAATATTTTTTCTTTCAGCCCACCTATACCTTTAATCAACAAAAATTTAGCAGTTTTAGTTTATACCAAGAGTTTTATAGTTTATAGCAAGGATTTTCCTGCTCTAACAATTTTTAAAATTGTGCAGATTATTTACAACTAAATGAAATAAGTCCATTTGTAGCTGAAAAATAGAAACTTTAAAGCATCTAATTTTTGAAGGTACTAACAGCTTATTGGAGGCAATTCTGTGATTGGAACTCAAATAAAATGGGATTTTGTATTGATTTTTTCTGCTCCTGTTTGGCTCATGTCTGAAGATAAAAGTAATTTACAAAGGTTAGTGAATTCTTAGATGTGACTCCAACTGTCTCAGTTTCCATTTACCACTAATTGGCATCCAGGTAGGTCACATATTACTTAAACCAGTAAAGTGAATGCCACTTTGTCCTTAAGTTATTCTTCTAGTAATAACAAGAAGAAACAAAACCAACTCAGATTAGAATAACCCTCAGAGCCTCTAAGAAATTCTTTTTCTACTACATTTTCTGTCGTTTTATCTCCTATTAAAACTACTAATACTGTGAATTTTAAATTAATATGCTTATATTTTTCAATGTATGGAGAGGATTTACGTAATTCTATTAAATTCCAATAAGAAATAAAGATTGAATCAATGTCTGTAATATATTAAATCTTAATTATGCTTATTTCAATGTGGAAGCTAATTCTCTTAAGAGAGCACTCTGTTCATCTATATTAAATAAGCAGTGTAGCAGACTCATATAACACTTATAAACCAGCATATGCAATTCACCATTTAATTATATAAACAGCAGTGAAATTCCACTTATTCAGGAATTATCTGGTCATAATCTGACATCATCAGGATGACTGCAATCTAAGGAGTTACTGAAGGGAATACCTGCCAGAGGTTCATTTGGAGAATCTAAAAACAGGGTTAGTCACAATGACATGAAGTGGTACATCGGTTCACCAAAGAGGAGAATGAGTGAATCATAATTGTATTAACAGTTATCTGCACATATACTTCATCAATCTTTCAATAAATGTTTATAACTACCTTTTATGAATCACACTGTATGGGCATGAGAATTAAAAAGTGAATAATGTATCAGCCTTTGCCTCATAAAGTAGAGGAAATAAACACAGACACAAATGGGTTAAACAAATAGACCACGGTAAGTGCGAAATAATTCTCTGGATACACAAAGGAATATGTGAGATATTGTGTCTGAAGGGTAAAGGATAGTTGAACAAAAGAGGTTGTGTAGGCCTTTTGCATATTGGGGGAAAAATTAGATGTGTTAAAAAAAAAAGGGCAGGCACTTAAAACATCATGACATGGGGCATTTGCAAGCAATGCAATCTTACAAGGTAATAGTATGTGAGGATTCACTGTGACAGAGGAGATAAGAACATTAGGCAAAGATTGTTCCATCAAAACCTTTATATGCCTCACACTAAGGAGACTGGATTATATCTCACAGGAAATGATGATCCATTGAAGGCTTTAAGAAAAACCATAATCCAATTTCTATTTTCCAAAGATCCTCTGATATCTTGGTGTTCCTTCAAAGCAGAGCCTGAGACAAAGATTTGTGATGAGTTGTTTATTTTCAAGATGGTCCCAGATAGAGTGGAATTCCTGGGATAATGAGGCAGGAAATAAGGAGAAAAGAGTATGAAGATTGAATATTGGGGTCACTATTGTAAGTAATGCTAGCTTGTTTCTATCTAGAACTTTTGAGAAATCTACAAACGTTTCCCAGAATTATCTGTCTGAATAATAGTAGGTGGGAATGTTTATTCGTTGGCTCCTGTTCACAATGGGTCAAGGGTTGCACCTGGGGATTTTAAGTCCCCCATTTCTGAACTGTATTTGCACTCCCAAACTAAGTTCCCAGAGACAGCCCTGGGTCAGAATATAAAGAAGTTTCATGTGCCTTTTGTGGAGCACTGTCAGAAAGAACTATTTTCTGAAAGATGTGAATGTGGACATGGAAATCATAGAATACATATCTTCTTGGAGTACAGATTATTTGATAGCAACTATAGTACCTCAGGATAGAAATATGAGAAAAAAATGAATAGGTATAAGAAAGGAGAGCAGCTTTCCTGACTGTTAGTAATATATTAGGAGACAAGGTTGATTATATTATTAGAAATTTTAGTAAATCTTGGTTCTGGCTGGGTAGTTGGCTTGGGTACTGTGCATTGCAAATCCCAACAAATGTTTTTACTGTGCTTAAGTAAAATCTTAAATGTTTTTTAATGAGAGGATTCTTAGTACAGTGGCTGTTGTGTCTAGTTGATCGCCACAAGATTGCATTATAAAAGTTTTCGTTTAATTTGCATTATAGCCTATGACATAACTCTGTGTGTGCTAAAATATTAGCAGCTTTGGAAGTTCCATATGTTTGATGCCTTTGTTACTTGTCATTAGTGTTTTCCAAAGCAACAATGATTTCCAGTGGTTTAATGTTTACAACAGCATTTCTCATCCCTCCATGCAAGGCTTTTATATGACACTTTGATTTATTTCTTATGGCTCATTTCCTTTATTTCACAAACATTGGTATAGACAATCTTTCAAAACCTGCTAGGAAAACCTTCAAACACATAAGAACATATTTGTCTTTTTATGGTGGGTATTTACTTATTTGAGATGAGGTATTGATAAGAATCTTCATTGTGAAGATACTTAAGATAGCCAAGGCAAATGGGAAGTCTCAAAAACAAATGTCTCCACAAAGACAGTGATTTAGGCCTTTATATTGTAAATATTGGATATCAGTGATGCTTGATTCCCCTGCCCTGAAAGTAAGTTATCAGAATACTAAAGCTTGTTAAAACAACTAATAGATATTTTAATACTCAGTGTATTATTGCAGTTCATTCTGCCTCATTTCCTTATGATTGTTTTTAAATTTAGAGTTAGTCTTCCATCTATCTTATCCACAGCATAATTTTATAAAAATAAGATGGAATATTTTGCTGTGTCATAATTAGACCAATTATCTTTAAAGCCCTTTCTTTAGGCAGTGGATCCTGTTTTATTCTCACTGTATCCTGACGAGGATCAAAAATACTTTTCAATAATGCCTTTATGATTCTTTGCTGTTAATAGCACATCCTGAATTCTTTGTGGCACCTATTGTATTTTCTTCAACAAATATAATTTCTTCTCCTGGATTGTTACAAAGATGGTAACTCCAGGGCATGCATTATTGACAATGATCCTGGCTTGCTGGGGTTGGTTCTTCTCAGTTAATCTCTCCCCCAAGAAATGACTGGTTGTGAGAGAATCCTTCAAACATATCTAGTATAGGGTCATGGAGAGAAAATGGAGGTAGTTAGAAATAAGAGAATATTAATTCTTTGTAAATATTAGAAAGATTATCAAATGGAAGAATTTTGTTTACCACTCTCTCAGTTGGAAATGAAAAGAAAAAATATTTGGGTTTCGTGTCAAAATAACAAAGATATTCCCAAATTTTGTGACTAAAAATATCACCATGAGTGAATAGTGAAGATGTGAAATCACTCCTCAAAATTTATATTTGAGGTGTTGAATGGGCAAAAAAGCATGTTAATAAATATCACAGTTAACAAATATAGGCATATGTTTGGGACAAACATGAATTACATCTTACAGGTAGAATTGATTTAAATTTGAATAAACTACTTGCATTAATAAATCTTCTAAAACATTTCAAATAAAATAATTCAAATCATAAAAACTTACAGTGACAAATCAATAAACACCTTTTACCCACCACCCATTTTGTCATATTTGCTTCAGATAATAGATAGATGATAGATAGATACACAGATATGAATAACATTTCTGTTACAGCTGCAGCCTTACCCACAGATAAGTCCATTCAGATATTTGCCCATTTTTAAATCAGATTATTAGATTTTTTTTTCCTATTGAGTTGAGTTACTTGTATATATATTCTGGTTATTAATCTTTTGTCATAAGAGTAGTTTGCAAATATTTTTATCCCATTCCGTGGACTGTCACATTTTCTTTATCCATTCATCCGTTGATGTGTTTCTCTCTAATTTCTGTTCCTTATGTTCTATCCAAGAGGAAAACACAATCTGAATTTACTTCAGAATGCCCAGGAATTCCAGGGATATTTTTATATTGTTACACAATATGTATGTGGTGTATCTGAAAAATATATAGCTTCATTCACAGTGTTAAAAGATGTATAAATAGATATGAATATATCAATTTTCAGCTTGCTTTTCTTCTTCAACATTCATGTTATTGATGTCTATACTGATTCATGTAGCTATAGCCTATTTATTGTAATACCTGTATAACAAAAACGACCATTTTTAGAGGTGTAAAAATTTATGTAATATGCTTTTTAATTTTATTTTTTCATTTATTTTATTGTGGCAAGATGCACATAACATAAAATTACCATATTAACCATTTTTAAGTGTACAGTTCACTAGTATTAAGTACATTAATATTGTGCAAATATCACCACCATCCACCTTCAGGACATTTTTCATCGTGGAAAACTGAAACTCTATATTCATTAAACAATGACTTCCGATTCTTCCCTCCCTTCAGTCCTTGGCAACCACCATTCTATTTTCTGTCTCTGTAATTTTATTTTTTAAAGAAAAAAAAACAAAAAACAAAAAATACCAATTGTATTGTCTCACAGTTCTAGAAGCTGGAAGCCCCAAATCAAGATGTAATCAGAGTTATTATTTCCCTGAAACCTGTAGGGGAGGAATCTGCTTTTCCTCTTTCTAGCTTCTGGTGGCTTACCCACAATCATGGGCATTCCTTGGCTTGCAGCTGAAGCACTTCGACCTCTTCTCCATTGTCACATGGCAGTTTCCCTGTGTCTGTATCTCTGTGTCTCTTCTCCTTTTATATGGGGCCCACCTTAACTTCACTAGTACCTCATCTTAACTATACCTACAGTGGCCCTAGTTCCAACCAAGATCACACATTTTAAGTATTAGAGGTTTGTTTCTATGAATTGGAGTGCCTTAGATACCACATATAAGTGGAATCATGCAGTATTTGTCTTTTGCTGACCGACTCATTTCAATTGGCATAATGTCCTCAAGATCCTTCCATGCTACAGCATATGTCAGAATTTTCTTTCTAAAGCTGAATAATAGTTCACTGTATATATATATATATATACACACATATATATACATATATACAGTTCACTGTATATATATATGTACACATACACAGTAAAATGTGGTATATATTTCACTGTATAAATATATACAGTAAAATGTGGTGCATATATATATATACCACATTTTGCTAACCCATTGGTGGTGGGTGGACACTTGAGTTGATTTCATGTTTTAGCTATTGTGAATAATGCTGCTATGAATTTTGGTGTAGAAATATGTCTTTGAGATTCTGCTTTCAATTCATTTGCGTATATACCCAGCAGTGGAACTACTGAATCATATGGTAATTTTCTTTTAATTTTTTGAGGAACCATACTATACTATTTTTCACAGCGGCTGTACCATTTTACATTGGTACCAATAGTGCATAAGACTTAAAATTTCTCTGCATCCCTGCCAGCACTTGTGATTTTTTTTATTTTTATAGGTATATAGTAGATGTATATATTAATGGGGTACATGAGATAGTTTGATACAGGCACAAAATGTGTAACAATCACATTAGGGTCAATGGAGTATCCATCACCTCAAGCATTTATTCTTTCATTATGGTGCAAACAATTCAAATATATTCTCTTAGATACTTCAATTGTACAATAAATTATTGCTGACTGTAGTTAACCTGTTATGCTAACAAATACTGGATCTCATTCATTCCAACTACATTTTTGTACCCATTAATCATCCCATTTTCCTCCCCATCTCCACTATCCTTTCCACCTCTGGTAACCATCATTTTACTCTGTATTTCCATGAGTTCAATTCTTTTAATTTTTAGCTCTCACAAATAAGTGAGAAAATGCAACATTTGTCTTTCTGTGTCTGGCTTATTTAACTTAACATAATAATTTCCAGTTTCATCCATGTTGTTGCAAATGACAGAATCTAACTCATTTTTATGGCTGAATAGTACTCCATTGTGTATAGGTAGCACATTTTCTTTATCCATTCATCTGTTGATGGACACTTAGGCTGCTTCCGAATCTTGGCTATTGTGAACAGTGTGGTAATAAATATGGAAGTGCATATATCTCTTCAATATACAGATTTTCTTACTTTGGAGTATATACCTACAAGTGGGATTGCTGGATCATATGGTAGTTCTATTAGTTTTTTGAGGATCCTTTAAACTGTTCTCCATAGTGTCTGTGCTACTTTACATTCCCACAAACAGTGTACAAGTGTTCCCTTTTCTTCACATCCCAGCCAGCATTCATTATTGCCTGATTTTGGATAAAAGCCATCTGAACTGGGGTGAGATAATATCTTGTTGTAGGTTTCATTTGCATTTATGTGATGATCAATGATGCTGAGCATGTTTTCATATGCCTGTTTACCATATGTGAGTGTACTTTTGATAAATATCCATTCAGATATTTGCCCATTTTTAAATCAGATTATTAGTTTTTTTTTTCCTATTGAGTTGTTTTGAGTTCTTTGTATACATATTCTGGTTATTAATCTTTTGTCATAAGAATAGTTTGCAAATATTTTTTCCCATTCCATGGGCTGTCACTTCACTTTGTGGGTTTCCTTTGCTGTGCAGGAGCTTTTTAACTTGACGTGACCCCATTTATCCATTTTCGTTTTGTTGCCTGTACTTATGGGTATTACTGAAGAAGTTTTAACCCAGATCAATGTACTACAGAGTTTCTGTGATGTTTTCTTTTAGTAATTTCATAGTTTGTTGTCTTAGATTTAAGTCTTTATTCCATTTTGATATGATTTTTGTAAATGGCAAGAGATAGGGGTCTAGTTTCAGTCTTTTACATATGGATAGCCAGTTTTGCTAGCACCATTTACTGAACAGACTATTCTTTCCCCAATGTATATTCTTGGCACTATTGTCAAAAATGAGTTGAATGTAGATGTATAAATTTGTTTATGAGTTCTCCATTCTGTTCCATTGTTCTATGTGTCTGGTTTTATGCCAGTATCATGCTGTTTTGGAGTACAATAGCATGGTAGTTTAATTTGAAGTCAGATATTGTGATTTTTCAAGATTTTTTCTTTTTGTTCAGGATAGCTTTGGCTATCCTGGATCATTTGTGGTTCCATATAAATTTTAAAAACATTTTTTTCTATTTCTGTGAAAAATGTCATTGGTATTTTGATAGCAATTGCATTGAATCTGTAGATTGGTTTTGGTAGTATGGACATATTAACTATATTGATTCTTCCAATCCATGAACATGGAATATCTCTTTGTTTTATGTCTTTTTCCAATTTCTTTCATCTGTGTTTTATAGTTTTCATTGTAGAGATTTTTCACTTCCTTGGTTAACTTAATTCCTAGGTATCGCATTCAGCTGTAGCTATTGTAAATGAAATTACTTTCTTGATCTCTTTTTCAGATTATTCACTGTTAGCATATAGAACTGCTTTTGATTGTGTAGGTTGATTTTGTATCATGCCACTTTACTAAATTTGTTGATCAGTTTTAATAGCTACTTTGTTGACTCTTTAGGTTTATCCAAATATAAGATCACATCATCTACTAACAAGGATAACTTGACTTCTTCTTTTCCAATTTGGATTCCCCTTATTTCTTTCTGTCATCTGACTGCTCTAGCTAGGACTCCCAGGAGTATGTTGAATAACAGTGGTGAAAGTGGGCATCTTTGAGTTGTTCCAGGTCTTAGAGGAAAGGCTATCAGTATTTCCCTGCTCAGTATCATACTAGCTGTGGGTCTGTTCTATGTGGTCTTTATTATGTTGAGATATGCTCCTTTTATTCCCAATTTTTTGAGGATTTTTGTCATGAAGATGTTGAATTATATCAAATGCTTGTTCAGCATAATTTGGAGGAATCATATTGTTTTTATCCTTTATTCTTTTGATATGATTTAACATATTTGTTGATTTGTATATTTTGAACCATCCTTGCATACCTGGGATAAATTCCCCTTGGTCATGATGAATGATCTTTTTAATGTGTTGTTAAATTCAGTTTCCTAGTATTTTCTTGAAGATTTTGGCATCAATATTCATCAGAGATATTGGCCTGTAGTTTTCTTTTTGTAATGTGCCTTTGTCTGGTTTGGGGATCAGGGTAACACTGGCCTCATAGAATGATTTTGGAAGTATTTCCCCTTACTCTATTTTTTGGAATAGTTTGAGTAGGACTGGTATTAGTTCTTTAAATGTTTGGTAGAATTCAGCACTGAAGCCATCACGTCCTAGGCTTTTCTTACTAGGGAGTGTTGCTCTGTCACCCAGGCTGAAGTGTAGTGGCAGAATCTTGGCTCATTGCAACCTCCTCCTCCCAGGTTCAAGCAATTCTCCTGCCTCAGCCTCCCGAGTAGCTGGGATTACAGGTGCCCACCAGCACTCCAGCTAATTTTTGATCTTATATTTGGATAAGACGGGGTTTCACCATGTTGGCCAGGCTGGTCTTGAACTCCTGACCTCGTGATCCACCTGACTTGACTCCCAAAGTGCTGGGATTACAGGCATGAGCCAGCTCGCCTGGCCAAAACTTTTTAATACGTCTTCAATCTCATTACTTATTATTGGTCTGTTCATGTTTTGAATTCCTTCGTGGTTCAATCTTGGTAGGTGGTATATGTCTAGGAATTCATCCATTTCCTCTAGATTTTCCAATTGGTTGGCATACAGTTGTGCATAGTAACCACTAATGATCCTTTGAATTTCTGCTGCATCAAATTTAATGTCTCCTTTTTATATCTTTGATTTTACTTAGATCTTCTCTTTTTTTCTTAATCTAATTAAACATTTTATTTATTTGAATCTTCTCTCTTTTCTTCTTAATCTGACTAAAGGTTTATCTTTTCAAAAAAACTTTTTGGTTCACTGATCATTTGTATTGGTTTCTTCATTTCTTTTTTTTCTTCATTTCAAATTTATTTATTTCTGCTCTGATCTTAATTATCTCTTGTCATAATTTTGCATTTGGTTTACTCTTGCTTTTCCATTTTTTAAGGTGCATCATTAGGTTATTTATTTAAAGTTATTTATTTGAAGTTTTTCTTTTCTGATGTAGGCACTTAATAATGGCTATAAATTTTCCTCTTAGTACTGCTTTTGCTGTATCACATAGGATTGGACATGTTGTGTTTCCATTATTTGTTTCAAAAATTTGTCAATTTATATTTTGAATTTCTTTATTGATCCACTTGCCATTCAGAAGCACACTGTTTAATTACCATGTGTTTCTATGGTTCTTAAAATTCCCGTTATTGATTTAGAGTTTTAATCCATTGTGGTCAGAGAAGATGCTTCATATTAAGTTTTTTTAAAAAATGTTTTAAGATTTGTTTTGTGACCTAATATATGGTCTATTCTTGAGACTGACCATGTGTTGAGGATAAGAAAGTGTATTCTGGAGCAGATGAATAAAATGTTCAGTAAATATCTGTTAGGTCCACTTGTTCTGTAGTGCAGACTAAGTCCCATGTTTCCTTGTTGATTTTTCTGTCTTGAAGATCTGCCCAATGTTGAAAGTAGGGTGTGGAAGTTTCCAGCTACTATTGCATTGGGGTCTATCTCTCTCTTTAGCTCAAATAATATTTGTGAAATATATCACATTGCTTTAACATTGAGTGCACGTATATTTACAATTGTTAAATCCACAAGCTGAATTGACATCTTATCATTATATGATAATCTTCTTTGTCTCTTCTGACAGTTTTTGACTTGAAATCTATTTTGTCTGATACAAGAATAGCTACTCCTGCTCTATTTTGGTTTCTATTTTCATGGAATATCTTTTCTTCATCCCTTTGTTTTCAGTCTGTATGTTTTTTTATAGGTGAAGTGTATTTCTTGTAGGCAACAGATCATTGGGGTTTGTTTTTTTTTTATCCTTTCAGCTACTCTATGCTTTTTGATTGAAGAGTTTCATCCATTTACATCCAATGTTATTATTGGTAAGTAAGGACTTACTCCTGCCACGTTATTATATGTTTTTTGGTTGTTTTGTGGTCTTTTTCTTTCTTCCTGTCTTTCTTTTAGTAAAGGTGAGTTTCTCTGGTTCTATGCTTTAATTTCTTGCTTTTTAATTTTTGTGTATTCATTGTATTTTTTTATTTGAGGTCACCATAAGGCTTGTAAATACAATCTTTTAAATCATTATTTTAAGCCAATGAAACTTAATACTGATTACATAAACAAATAAACAAGTAAAAAGAAAATTAATACAAACCCTACATTTTACTTTATTCCTCTGCTTTTTATCTTTTTGTTCTCTTTATGTCTTATTGCACTACCTATATGTTGAAAAGTTATTTATGATTTTTCATTGGTTCTTCATTTATCCTTTCTATTAAAGAGTAGTTTACACACTACACTTATAATGTCATAATATTGTGTTTTTCTGTGTTTATTATCAGTGAGTTTTGTACCTTCAGATAATTCATTATTATTCATTAATGTCTTTTTTTTCAGATTGAAGGACTTCCTTTAGCATTTCTTGTAGGGCAGATCTGCTGTTAATGAAATCCCTCAGCTTTCATTTGTCTAGGAAGGTCTTCATTTCTCCTTCATGCGTGAAGGATATTTTCAAAGGATACACTATTCTAGGAAAAGTTTGGTTTTTTTGTTTTTTCATCAGCACTTTAAGTATATCATGTCACTCTCTCCTGGCCTGCAAGGTTTCCATGGAAAAGTCTCCTTCCAGACATATTAGTGCTCCATTTTATGTTGTTTCTTTTATCTTGCTGCTTTTAGAATCCTGTCTGTATCTTTGGCCTTTGGGAGTTTGATTATTAAATGCCTTGAGGTAGTATTCCTTGAATTAAATCTGCTTGGTGTTCTATAACTTTCTTGCACTTGAATGTTGATATTTTCACTAGGTTTGGGAATTTCTGATATCTCTTTGAATAAACTTTCTAACCTTATCTCTCACTCTACCTCCTCTTTAATGCCAATAACACTTGGATTTTCCATTTTGTGGTTATTTTCTAGATCTTGTAAACATGCTTCATTCTTTTTTATTCTTTGTTCTTTCGTCTCCTCTGACTGCGTATTTTCAAATAATCTATCTTCAAGCTTATTCTTTCTTCTGCTTGATCAGTTCTGCTGGTAAGAAACTCTGATGCATTTTTCAGTATGTTAATTGCATTTTCCATCTCCAGAAGTTTTGCTTGACTCTTAGTTTTTTTAATATCTTTGTGAAATATATAAATAGTATTCTGAATTCCTTCCCTGTGTTTTCTTGAATTTCATCATGCTTCGTCAAAACAGGTGTTTTGAATTCTGTGTTTGAAAGGTCATATATCTTTCTCAGAATTGGTCACTGGTGCCTTATATAGTTCACTTGGTGAGGCCAGGTTTTCCTGGATGTTCTTGATGCTTGTGGATGTTCATCAGTGTGCGGGCACTGAAAAGTTGTGTATTTATTACAATCTTCTCAGTCTTAGCTTGTTTGTACCCATTTTTCTTTGGAAGACTTTCCATGTATTCCAAGGGACTTGGGTATTGTAAGCTATGTTTCTTGTCACTGCTACCATATCTCCATTTGGGGACACCCCAAGCCCATCAACACTGTGCCTATGGCAGACTCATAGAGGTATTGCTTTGGTGGTCTTGGTTAAGATGAAGGAGAATTCCCTGGATTACCAGGCAGATACTTATTTTCCCTTACATTCTCTGAAACAAACAGAGTCTCTCTCCCTCTGAACTGAGCTTCCTGGAGCTGGGGGAGAGGTCACACAAGCCACCCTATGTCCACCACCACTAGAACTGTACTGGGTCAGATCCAAAGCCAGCACAGCACTGGGACTTGCCCAAAGTCCATGGTGATCACTGCCTGGCTATTACCTATGTTTATTCAAGGCCCATGGGCTCTACAATCAGCAGATAGCAAATCCAGCCAGGCTTGTATTTTGCCTTCAGAGTGACAAGTTCCCCCTGCTTCAGGTGGGTCCAGAGATGCCATCGGGGAGTCAGGACCTGTAGTTGGGCACCTTAGGACTCTACCTGGTGCTTTATTTTACTGCAGCTGAGGTGGCAGCCAAGCCGCAAGACAAAGTATTTACCACTCTTATCTTCCCTTTCTCAAGCAGAGGAGTCTCTCCCTGTGGCTACAGGCCTCAGGCCCTTGATGAGTACAGCCTGACTACCACCAATATTCACTCAAGGCCCAAGAACTCTTCAGTCAGCATGTGGTAAATGCTGCCAGGCCTGGGTCTCTCCCTTCAAGGCAGAGGCTCCCCTGTGGCCCAAGGAAGGTCTTGAAATGCCATTCAAGAGCCAAGGCCTAGAATTGGGGATGTAGGAGCCTGCATGCTGTTCTCCTCCACTGTGGCCAAGCTGGTACCCAAGCTGCAAGGCACAGTCCCATTTACTCTTCCCTCTCCTTTCCTCAAGCAGAAGGAGACTTTCTCCACAGGCACCACAGATGGGAATATACTGGGTCATATCTGAAGCCAGCATAGCTTTTAGTCTCTCCCAAGGCCCATGGCAGGTATTGCCTGGATACTGCTGCTGATTGTTCAGGGTCCAAGGACTCTTTAGTAAGCAGGTGATGAATCTTGCTAAGATTGGTTCCTTCTCTTCAAGGCAGTGAATTCCCTTCTGGCCCAGGGTGTGTCTAGAATTGTCATCTGGGAGCTACAACCTGGAATGGAAGTCACAGAACTCTGCTTTGTTCCCTATTCTATTGTGACTTAGCTGGTATCCTAGTTGCAAGTCAAAGTTCTCTTTACTCTCCCCTCTCCTCTCCTCAAACGTAAGGAAGAAGTCTCTCCTGAAGTCACGAACTGCATTGTCTGGGGTTAGGGTAGCTGCGAAGCAAGCACTCCCTTGGCCACTCCAGCTGGTGTCTCACTAGGTAATGTGCCACAGAAGACCACTGACTCCAAGCCCAATATAGCACCAGGACTTGTCCAGGAATTACACTCTTTGTGTCCTAGAATACCTTTCTAGTTTGTTTAGGACCCAGAGTACATTAACGCACAGTGGTGAGCTCTGCTGGAACTGAAGTTCTGAGTACTGGGATGAATAAATTGCCTCTGGGTAGGGCTGGTCTAAATGCTTCCTCCATGGGGTGAGCTGTGTTCTGCCCCATGTTGCTATTTACTGTAACAGGCAGCACCAATTTCCAGTGCAAAGTTCCACAATTACTGCAGTATCCTTTCTCAAGTTATCAGATTCTTTCTCAGTGCCATGTGGCTGATGCTGTGGGAGCAGGGATGAGCTATGTCAGCAATTCAATACAGTCTTTCCTATCCTCTTCAGTTCGTCTTTCTTAATACGATGTTAAACCCAGGCAGTGTGATTGCTTGCCAGATTTTGAGTTCTTATAAAGGTGCCCTTTTCTGTCTGGATATTCAATTAGGTGTTTCTGCAAGGTGGATGACTGCTGGAGCCTTCTATTTGGCCATCTTGCTCTGCTTTCCCCTCCTACTTTTTTTTTTTGTGATAGTAGCCATATTAATGGATGCCAGGTGGTGTCCCATTGAAGTTCTAATTTGCATTTCCCTAAGGATTAGTACTCTTTGCATGTGCTTAGTAGCCATTTGTATACTTTTTTTGGAAAAATGTTTACTCAAGTCTTTTTTCCCACTTTTGAATCAAGTTTTTGTTGTTGTGGTTGTTTTCAGTTTTAGTTCTTTATATATTCTATAATTATTAGATATACGGCTTTCAAATACTTCATTCCATTCTGTGTGCTGCCTTTTTACTCTGTTGATAGTATGTTTTTAAAATTATTTTCATCCCTTAAGTTTTTTGTTTTGGTCATTTTTTTACCCCTGATTTTAATGAATTGTTTTTCTGTACTTTTTTTTTTTTTTTTTTTTTTTGAGACTGAGTCTCACTCTATTACCCAGGCTGGAGTGCAGTGGCGCAATCTTGGCTCACTGCAACTTCTGCCCGGGTTCAAGCAATTCTCATGCCAGAGCCTCTTGAGTAGCTGGGATTACAGGCACGTGCCACCATGCCCAGTTAATTTTTGTAGTTTTAGTGTAGATGGCATTTCACCATGTTGGCCAGGGTGGTCTTGAACTCCTGACCTAAAGTGATCCGCTTGCCTCAGCCTCCCAAAGTGCTGGGATTACAAGCATGAGCCACCGTGCCTGGCCTCTCTGTACTTTCTTAAAGTTTGATGTGCTTTCTTAAAGCAATCATTTTGAATTCTTTATCAGGCAGTTTGTATATCCCCATTTCTTTAGCGTCAGCTATTGAAAGATTATTCTTTTTTTTTGGTGATGTCATGTCTCCTTGATTTTTAAATATATCTTGTTGTCTTTTATTGATTGCTGTGCATTTGAGAGATAAGAACTTATTTTTATCTTTGCAAACTGGCTTTGTGTGGGAAAGACATTCATCGGTCAGTTCACTCCAAATTTCTGGGAAGGCCATCTGGCATAGTTCATGGTGAGCTTACTGCTGGAGTCCTCAGCCTGACTGGCTTAGTATCTGGGTTAGTGGTAGTTGAGTTTGGTGCCTAGGCACTTGAGGTTGAGACTGAATCCTGAATCCACTGAGGAGGACCTATGGATTGGATCTGTCTGGAACAGTCTATAGCCTGGGCCCACAGAAGCTGATCTAGCACTCAGGTTGGTGATATTGCTTAGATTTGTATCCCTACCTAAATCTCATGTCAGATTGTCAACAAAAAGAGTCAAACTCTGTAAAATATTTTAAGAGATTTATTCTGAGCCTAATGGGAGTGACCATGGCCTGTGACACAGCCCTCAGGAGGGCCTGCGGACATGTGCCCAAAGTGGTCAGGGTACAGCTTGGTTTTATATAATTTAGGGAGGCATGAGGCTTCAATCAAATACATTTAAGAAATACATTGGCTTGATTCAGAAAGGTGGGACAACTCAAAGTGGGGTCTCCCAGGCTATAGGTAAATTTAAACATTTTCTGGTTGACGGTTGGTTGAGTTTATCTGAAGATCTGGGCTCAATTGAAAGGAATGTTCAGGTTAAGATAAAGGACTGTATAGACCAAGTTTTATTGTGCAGAGGAATTTCTAAGAGAGCAGACTTCAGAGAAAGAGCAGGCTGTAAAATGTTTCTTATCGCACCTAAAAGTGTGCCTGGCTCTTAGCTGATTATCTCCTGGATCTGGGAACAAAGGAGAAAGGGGTTTCTCTATAGGATGTAGATTTTTCTCACAAGAGACTTTGCAGGGCAATTCCAAGGTATGGCAAGGAAATATATTTTAGGGTTAAATATTTTTTCCTTGTCTCATAATATTATGCCAGAGTTAGATTGAAAAGTAAGTCACAATATATAGGGTCAAATAAAACCCATCTGATGAGAATTTATGGTTTGTAGGGCATGACTCTCTAGACCCCCTAGGTAGGAGTTTGGGCAAGATAAAAAATAAGAGCTTAGTCCTCAGATTGTCATCGCCAGTGTTGGAAGATGGCCTGGAGGGAGGTGATTGGATTATGGGGGTGGATTTCCCCCTTGCTGTTATTGTAATGGTGAGTTCTCATGAGCTCTCGTTGTTTAAAAGTGTGTAGCACCTCCTCCTTTACTCTTTCCCCTTCTCCTGCCATGTAAGACATGCTTGCTTCCCCTTTGCCTTCTGCCATAATTATAAGTTTCCTGAGGCCTCCTTAGCCATGCTTCCTGTACAGACTGTGGAACCATGAGTCAATTAAACCTCTTTTTTAAAAAAAATAAATTATTCAGTCTCAGGTAGTTGTTTATATCAATTTAAGACCAGACTAATACAGTGGGCCTGAAACCTGTGTCTGTTGTGGTGGGTCCTGGGTCAGCAAGAGTTGATCCAGAGGCTTATTCTGTGAGTTGGTCTTGGAGCATCATTCCACAGGTCTGATCTATGCCAGGGTCTACTGGTGTGGCCCTGGAACCTAGTTCTTCTGCAGCATTTCTGAAACCTGGGTCCTTAGAGCTTGAAACCAGCCTAGTGGTGGTGCTAGCATGGAGTTTGGGTCCCCAGGGACTTGTCTGGAGCATTAAATCATGGCTGCTGGCCTGGTAACTGGAGCTAGTAGATCTGCCCTTGAGCTTGAGGCTGTGGAAACTGGCCTGTAGCCTGTGATCACTGGTGCAATCCTGGACGCTGAGTGTGCAGATGCTGGCCTAGAGGATAGATCTATGAGCGTTGGCCTGAATAGGGCCAATCTTGAAGTCTGGGTTTGTGGGGACTGGTATAGTACTGAGGCTACTGGAACAGGCTTGGATTTGGGTCTGCTGGAGTGGGAGGCAATAGAGGCTGGCCTAGAAGTTGGGGCCACAGAGACTGGCTGGACACTGGGCAGGCCTGGAGTATCTGTCTACAGGTGCCCACCTGGTGTTTGAGACTAGAAGTTCTGACCTAGAGCTGGTATAGACCTGAAACCTGGGGCTGCAGGGGCTCGATTGTCTCTGGGTTATCCTAAATCTTGTATCTTCAAGATCTACAAGTGCCAGCTTGTTGGCTAGGGCTGTATGAGTTGCACCGGTGCTAAGGAAGTTCTGAAGACTAGGGCCACTGGGGCTGGCCTGGTGCTGAAGTGGGCCTGGAACCTGATTCTTGAGGCTGGCATGGTGCTGTGGTGGTTCTGGCATTTATGGAAACTGGGGCCTGTCTAACACTGGGGTTGGTCTACGGCCTGAGGGCACTGGTGTCATTCTGATTTCAGGTCACGTCCAGAGACTAAGTTCAACAGGCATTCCTGGAATTTAAACCTGTTGCTCTGGGCTTCATCCTGGTTCTAGGGATTGTCCACAGCCTGGGGCTGCTCTGGTCTCTTGGATGGTGGGGACTGTTCTGAGAAGGGGGCCAATGAAGTCAACCTGGCAGTGGGATGGCCCAGAGAACAAGTCAGCAACATAGGCTGAATAATTCAGTTTGTTGCTGGGGCAGGCCTGGAGGCTCAGTCTGGAGTCTGGGGCTATGGGTTTTGCTTAGTCCTGGTTTTTACTGTGATCTGCCCAGTTATTGGTCCATGGCAAAATTCAGTGTTTACTTCCCTCTTCTTTCCCCATACAGAGGGTATCTCTCTTTCTGTTATGCTGCCCAGGATTGGGGGAAGGATGATGTAGATAATGTAAAACTATCCTTCCTATACGCTCCATGCCTCTGTTCTTGCTCCTGTGTTACACTCAGGTGCTGTAACCTCTCCTTGGCTCTTGTGAGTGTATTTTTGTCCATTTGATTTTCTTTTGTTGCCTGTGTCTTTGGTGTTATATTCAACAAATCATTGCCAAATACAATGTTGTAAAACTTTTGGCCTTTGCTGTTTTTAAAGAGTTTTATCAGGTCTTACAATTAGGGAATTTTTCTGGTTTAATTTTTACATATGGTGTCAGGTAATGTCACAGCTTCATTCTCTATATGTAGATATCTAATTTTTCCAGCACCCTTTGTTGAAAAGACTGTTCTTTTCTCAATTAAATGATCTAGACATCCTTGCCAAAAATCATTTGACCATACATTCAGGGGTTTATTTCTGGACTCTGTATTATATATGATTGGCCTATATGCCTGTTGTTATGTCCATACCACAGTTTTGATTACTGTAGCTTTGTAGGATATTTTGAAGTCAGCAAGTAAGTTCTTCCAGTTTAATCTTCTTTTACAGAATTGTTTTGGCTATTGGGAGTTGCTTCAGATCTCATGTGAATTTTAGAATGGATGTTTCTCTTTCTGCAAAAATAAACAAACAAAAATCACTGGGATTTTGATAGAAATTATAGTAAATGTATAGATTTTTATTAACCTCTCAACAATATTAGGTATTGCAATTCATGAACATTGGGTGTTTTTCCATTTATCCGTATCTTTAATTTCTTTCAGAAATTAGTAAGTCTTCTACTTTCTTGATTAAATTAATTCCAAAATCTTTTATTTTTTTGGATGCTGTTGTAAATGGAATTATTTTATTAATTTACTTTTTGAATTATTCATTCATTGTTAATGTATAAATATGAGGTAATGTCTGTGTAATAACTGTATATCCTGTTACATTGTTGAATTCATCTATTCGTTCTAACAGTGGTTTTGGTAGGACTCTTAAGGTTATTTACATATAACTCTATATGGTCTGTGAACAGAGATAACTTTATTTATTCATTCCCAATTTGAAGGCATTTTATTTCTTTTTCTTATAGAATTGCCCTGGCCAGGACTTTGATTACTAGGAACAGAAGTAGTAAAAGCAGTAATCCTTGCCTTGTTCTTGATCTTAGAGTATCTTTAGTATTTTATCCTTGAGTATGATGTTTATTGTGGGCATTTCATACATGGTTTTCATTATGTCAAGGTAATTTTCTTCTATTCCCAGTGTTAGGCGTTTTTATCATGAAAATATGTTAAATTCTATCATACAGGTTTTTTTCTTCATCAATTGAAGAGACCATATGGTTGTTCTTTATTCTGTTAATGTGGTGTATTACACTGGTTGACTGTCACATGCTGAACCATCCTTGCATTCCAGGAATAAATTCGAATTGGTCATGGTTGATAATCCTGTTTATATTCTGCTGAATTTGGTTTGCTAGTATTTTTTTGAGGATTTTTGCGTCTATATTCATCAGGAATATTGGCCTGTAGTTTTATTGTTGTTTTTGTTGGCACTTTATGGTGTCCCGTATGTCAGAAAGGCTTTGCTCATTTTTTAAATTATTTTTTCTTTATTTTTGTCTAACTAGGTTATTTAAAAAAACCTGTCTTCACATTCTGCAATTATTTCTTCTGCTTGATGCAGTCTATTATTGAAGCTTTTGAATGCATTTTGTGCTTCATTCAATTAATTCCTCTGTTCCAGAATTGTTTGATTCTTTTTAGTGATATTTACCTTCTTGGTACATTTCTCATTCATACCAGGCATTTAAAAAATTATTTGCATTGTTTTCAGAATTCTGTTATATCACACTGAGCTTCCTTTGAATCAATAACTTGAATTCTTTTGGGGAGGATTTCATGAATTCTTTTTTATTGGGATCCGTTGCTGGAGAATTGTTGTCTTCCTTTTTTGTCATATTCCTTTGCTTTTTCATGTTTTCTGTGCCTTTGCTTTCTATGTACACATTTGGTTTAATAGTCACTTCAAAGTTTTTGAATTTGCTTTCACAAGAGAGGACTTTTCCCTGAAGATTTCGCCATAGAATTGATTGAATAGGAAATTTTGGCTCTGATTCTTGGTGTGTGCAGTAGTGTAGCCTCTGCATGATTTCTTGGGCTGTAAACACTATCAGTAGTGTCTGTGCTTTCCTTAGTGGCTTAGGGTGTAGTTATTAGTGGAACCGGTGGTGAAGTTTTTCTAGGGACTAGTATGCCATGTAAGTCAGTTTTCAGGCCTCAGCGGTGGCAACAGTGGGCTAAGTGTGTCTGTCCTTGGGCCCCAGGTTGCATATGCTGGCACAAGTGTGAGTCCAGGCAGGCTGACACTTGGGCCTCCAGATGGCTTACTCAGACACCAGTAGTAGGTTCTTGGAGTGGGGAATAGGTTTTTGGGACTCTGGGCACTGGCATGGCAGGAGTGATGACAGTAGCAGTAGCAGGATGACATCATGGATCCTGAGTTGTGTGCACTGATATTGGCAGTGGCTGTGACAGGCTGGGCAGGTCACTCTCTAAGTCCACAGGTAGTACATGCAGGTAGGTGCCAGCTGTGGCAGTAGAAGTTGGGTAGGTAGGCCTAACTTCATGCCCCTGGAATGAGTGTGCAGGTGCCAATATTGGTTGACTGGGATGGGCAATCCCCTGGCCCCTAGTCTGTGTATGCTGGCATGGGGTAGGGTTGAACCCAGGCTAGGATGGCTTGTCCTCAAGTCCCCCAGTGGTGAATTCAGGAACCAGCCATGGAAAGCAAGTGAATGGTGATCCCTAGCCACTAGAGGAATGATAGGGTTGGGAAATGGAGTGGCCATCCTGCTTTCTTGCCACTACGGAAGGCAATGTCACCTTTAGTGGTGGGCAATCTAAGCTACTGGGTGGGGAATGTTTATGTCACTCATTCCTGAGTCTGGGTGGCACTTGTCCTTGAGTCCATACTGCAGTAGCTGGCGCCTTAGCTTTGATGACAGTAACTCACACTTTGGTTGTGCTTTACCCCTAGTGTGGTAGCCTGTGGTTGCTCACACTTAAGCTCTGGAGAAGCTGAGCTTCTCTTGTAAGACTGTGTTTAATTCCAATTTTATTGAATATTCCAGTTTTCCTTCTGTTATTATTTTCTAAATTCATCCTGTTGTGGTCAAAGAAGATATTCTGAATGACAGCTATCTTTAAAATCCACTGAGACACAATTGGTGGCCTAATATAGAGTCTATCTGGAAAATTTGCCTTGTGTCTAATGTGCACTCAAAAAAATGTGCATTCTCTTGCTTGATAGAGTGTTTTTTGTAACGTCTCTTGGTTCTAGTTGGTTTATTGTGTTGTTCAAGCATTCTATTTCCCTTCTTACCTTTTATCTGAGTGTTCTGTCCATTATTGAGAGTGAGATATTGAAGTCTCAAACCTTATGGTAGAACTATCTCTTCCTTCAATTTTTTCTAATTTTGTTTCCTATATTTAAATGATCTGATATTAGGTGTGTAAATGTAAATTCTTACATCTCATTGTATTGAAACTTTTGTGAATATAAAATATCTTTCTTTGTTTCTATAACCTTTTTTGATATAAAATTTACTTTTCTGATGTCAAATAGAGTCTTCTCTCTTTCGGTTACTACTTGCAAGGAATATACTTCTCCACACTTTTACTTTCAACCTCTGTTTCCTTGAATCTAAAGTAAGTTTCTTGTAGACAGCATATAGTTGGATTAACTTTTTTTTATTTATTCTGCTAATCTCAGTCTCTTTATCAGAGAACTTTATCCATTTATAAAGTGATTACTGATAAAAAAAGACTTCTGTTATTTTGATATTTGCTTTCTATATGTTTTACAATAATTTTGTTCCTTATTTCTTGCATTACTGTCTTCTTTTATGATTAGTTCATTTTTTAAAAACTAGTGAAATATTTACATTTTCTTCCTATTTCTTTTGGTGTTTATTTTTTTTCTTTGTGATTAACAAAGTAATTCCATTTAATATTCTAAAACAACACTCTAATTTAAATTTATAATGCATGAACTTTACTAACACAGCAAACCAGTGCTCCTTTAACACTGCCTGTATCCCTTTCTTTCCATTAATTTCCTTTTTTTGATATGTGAAACTCAGAATTTTATTGTAAAGTGTTGTATTTATTTTTTTCTTAATTTCAACTTTTATTTTAGATAGCAGAGTACATATGCAGGTTTGCTACATGGGAATATTAAGTGATGCTAAGGTTTGGGGTGCAAATCCTGTCACCCAAGTCATGAGCATAGTACCCAATAGGTAATTTTAAAATCCACACTCCCCTTTTCCCTTCTCCTTGCTAGTAGATCTTCATGTCTATTTTTTCCCCATATTTATGTCCATGTGTACTCACTGTTTAGCTCCCACTTATAGGTGAGAACACGTGGTATTTTATTTTCTGTTTATGCATTAATTCACTTAGGATCATGTCATCCAACTATATGCATGTTACTGCAAAGGACATGATTTCATTCTTTTTATGGATGCATAGCATTTCATGGTGTATATATACCACATTTTCATTAGCCAGTCTACCAGTAATGGGCACGTTGGTTGATTTCATGTAATTGCTATTGTGAATAGCACAGTGATGAACATATAAGTGCATGCATTTTTTTGGTGGAATGATTATTTTCCTTTGGGTATATACCCAGTAATAGTATTGCTGGGTTGAATTACAGCTCTATCACATTCTTTGGGAAATCTCTTGACTGCTTTCCACAGTGATTGAACTAGTTTACATTCCCACCGACAGTGTATAAATTATCCCTTTTCTCCACAGCCTTGCCAGCATCTTATGATTTCTGACTTTTGAAGAATAGCCACTCTGATTAAGGTGAGATGGCATCTCATTGTAGTTTTCATTGGCATTTCTCTGATGATTAGTGATGCTGAGCATTTTTTATATATTCATTAGCCACTTGTATGGCTTCTTTTGAGACGTGTCGATTCATGTCCTTTGCCCATTTTTAATGGGGTTATTTTATTTTTCTTGAATTGTTTACGTTTCCTAGAGATTCTGGGTATTAGGACTGTATTGGATGCATAGCTTTTGAATAGATTCTCCCATTGTGTACATTGTCTGTTTAGTTTATTGATAGTTTCTCTTGATGTGCAGAAGCTTTTAAATTTAATTAGGTTCCACTTGTCAATTTTTGGTTTTGTTGCAATTACTTTTGGAGACCTAGCCAAAAATTATTTGCTAAGTCCAATGTCAAAAAGGATATTTCTTAGAACATCTTCTAGGATTTTTAAAGCTTGAGGTCTTACATGTAAATCTTTAATCCATCTTGAGTTAATTTTTGTATACGGTGAATGGCAGAGGTTCAGCTTCAGTCTTCAGTATATGGTTAGCCAGTTATCTTAGCACCATTTGTTGAAGTTGGAGCCCTTTTCCCATTGCTTGTTTTTGTCAGCATTGTTGAAGTTTAGACGGCTTTAAGTATAAAGCTTCATTTCTTAGTTTTCCCTTCAGTTCCTTTGTTTGATGTGTTCGGTTTTGCACCAGTATCATAGTGTTTTGGTTGCTATAGCCTTATTGTATAGCTTAAAGTTGGTTAATGTGATACCTCTGGCTTTGCTCTTTTTGCTTAGAATTGCTTTGGCTATTCGAGCTCCGTTTTCCTTCCATATGAATTTTAGAATAGTTTTTCTCTAATTCTGTAAAAAATGACATCAGTAGTTTGATAGAAATATCATTGAATCCATAAATTACTTTAGGCAGTATGGCCATTTTAATAATATTGTTTGTTTCAATCCATGAGCATGGACTGTTTTTATCTCTGATTTCTTTCAGAAATCTTTTGTAGGCCTTCTTGTAGAGATATTTCACGTCCTTTGTTAGCTGTATTCCAAAGTATTTTGTTTTCTTTGTGGCTATGTAAGTGGGATTGTGCTGCTGATTTCACTGTCAGCTTGGATATTGTTGGTGTATGGAAATGCTACTGAATTTTGTACATTGATCCTGAAACTTTATGAAAGTCATTTACCAATTGTAGGAGCCTTTTGCCAAACTCTTTATGGTTTTCTAAGTGCAAAATCATATTGTCAGTGACCAGAGATACTTTGACATCTTCTTTTCCTATCTGGAGGTCTTTCATGTCTTTCTCTTGCCTGATTTCTCTGGCTAGGACTTCTAGTATTATGCTGAATAGGAGTAGTGAGAGTAGGCATCCTTGTCTTATTCCAGTTCTCAGAGGGAATTATTCAACCTTGTGCCAATTCAGTATGATGTTGGCTGTGGGTTTATGATAGATGGCTATTGTTATTTTGAGATATGTCCTTATGATGCCTAGTCTGTTGAGGTTTTTATCATGAAGGGATTTTAGATTTTATCAAAAACTTTTTCTGTATCTATTGAGATGATTATATGTTTTTTGCTTTTAATTCTGATTATGTAGTGCATCACATTTATTGATTTGCATATCAAGAAATGCAAATGAACTAGCCTAGCATCCCAGGGATAAAGCCTAGTGAACATGATGTATTAGCTTTTTGATGTGTTACTGGATTCGGTTTGCTAATATTTTGTTGAGGACTTTTGCATCTACGTTCGCCATGTATATTGACGTGGTTTTCTTTGATCATTATGTCTCTGCCAGGTTTTGGTATCAGGCTGTTGCTTGCTTCATAGAATGAATTAGGCTGGAACCCTTCATCCTTGATTTTTTGGAATAGTTTCAAGTTTCAGTATAACTTATATCAGTTCATCTTTATATGTTATATGGCTCGTAGAATTCAGCTGTGCATCCATCTGGTCCATGACTTTTTTTGGTTGGTATGTTTTTTATTACTGATTCAATTTTAGAAGTTTACACTGGTCTACTCAGGGTTTCAGTTTCTTCCAGATTCAATCTTGTGAGATGATGTGGTTCCAGGAATTTACTCATCTCCTCTAGGTTATCTAATTTTTGTGCATAAATTGTTCATAGTACTCTGAGAAACATTTGTATTTTTGTGGGATCAGTTGCAATATCATCTTTGTTGTTTCTGATTATACTTATTTGAATCTTCTCTTTCTTTTTCTTTGTTGATGTAGCTAATGGTCTATCAATCTATTTTTTGAGAAACCAACTTTTGATTTCATTGATCTTTTGTATGGATTTTGGCATATCAATTTCATTAAGCTTTTCTCTAATTTTAGTTATTTCTTTTCTTCTGGTAGCTTTGAGGTGGGTTTATATTTCTTTTGTCCAATTCCTTTGGTTATAGGGTTAGTGGACAATTTGAGATCTTTCTAACTTTTTGATAAGGCCATTTAGGGCTATAAACTTTTCTCTTAACACTGCTTCACCTGCATCCCAGAGATTTTGGTAAGTTGTGTTTTTATTTTTATTAACTTAAAAGAATGTTTTGATATCTGCCTCAATTTTGATGCTTGCCCAGAAGTTATTAAGGAGCTATTTGTTTAGTTTTCATGTATTGTGTAGTTTTGAGAGATTTTCTTTATACTGATTTCTATTTTTATTGCACTGTGGGCCAAGAGTGTGCTGGTATGATTTCAATTTTTTTGAATTTATTGAGACTTGCTTTATGACTGAGCATGTGAGTTCATCTTAAAATATATTCTGTGTGCATGTGAGAGGAATGTGTATTCTGTGTTTGTTGAGTGGAGCGTTTTGTAGATGTCCATTAGATCCAACTGGTCAAGTGTAGCATTTAAGTTCAGAGTTTCTTTGTTAGTGTTCTGCCCCTATAAACTTTGTAATGCTGTAAGTGCAGTATTGAAGATTCCCATTATTATTCTGTAGTTGTCTAAGTCCTTTGTAGGCCAAGAAGAACTTGTTTTATGAGTCCATGTGCTCCAATGCTGAGTGTGTGTATATTTAGGATAGTAAAGGCTTCTTGGTGGATTATACTCTTTATCATTATGTAATGACCTTCATTGTCCTCTTTTTTTTTTTTTTTTTTTTTCAAATAGGGTCTCACTCTGTTGCCTAGGCTGGAGTGCAGTGGCAAGATAACTCCAGCCTCAACCTCCCAGGCTCAAGCAATCTTTTCAGCTCAGCCTCCTGAGTAGCTGGGACCACAGGCACATTGACCATGTCTGGATTTTTTTTTTTTTTTGTTAGATGAGATCTCACTATGTTGTCCAGGCTGATCTTGAACTCCTGGGCTCAAGCAATCTTCCAACATCAGCCTTCCAACGTGTTGAGATTACATGTGTGAGCCACCATGCCTGGCCTTTCTTAATTTTTATTTGTTTTAAATCTGTTTTATCTCATGTAAGAATAGTGACCCCTGCTCTTTTTTTTTTGGTTTTCTGTTTGCATGGTAAATCTTTTCCATTCTTTTGTTTTGGTCTGTGGGTGTCATTACATGTGAGTTAGGTCTCTTGAAGACAGCAGGTTGATGGGTCTTGTCTTTTTATCCAGTTTGCCACTCTGTATCTTTTAAGTGAGGCGTTTAGCTCATTTACTTTCAAGGTTAGTATTGATATATGGAATTTTGGTCCTGTCATAATGTTGTCAGCTGGTTGTTATGTAGACGTGATTGTGTAGTTGCATGATAGTGCCTATTTGAAATGTATTCTCTCTGCATTTGCTTTTCTGAGTAAGACTTTATTTCTCCTTCACTTTTTCTTTTGCATTGACCTTGGTGAATCTGATGACTATGTGCCTTGGGGATGCTCATCTTATATAGTATCTGTCTGGGTTTCTCTGTATTTATTGGATTTGCATGTCAACCTCTCTAGTGAGATTAGGAAAATTTTTGTGGACTATATTAAGTTTACATCTTACTCTAATCACTTGCACAGAGGTAGCCTACAACAATTAAAAAAAAAAAAAAAGCTCTGGAATAAGAGAAGAATCTGACTTCCAGAATTGCCACACTAATAGTTTCAGATGACTAGTTTGCAACAAAAATGTCACAGGGCATACCACAATATAGTAAACAATAGCCAATTCAATGGGAAAAAAATCCAGAAAATGTACCCACAAAACACCTGGCGGCAGATCTACTAGACAAAGATTTAAAACAACTTTCTTAAAGATGCTCAAATACTAAAGGAAAATATGGAGGAATTAAAAAAAAACTGTAAACAAAATGGAAATTTAAATAAAAGAGTAGAAATCCTGGCCAAAAGGAATTATGCAACTGAAGTACACATAAAACAAAATTTATAAATTCACTAAATTTGAATCTGATGACTTGATTTTTTATCAAATAGTTTATTTTATCCCACTAATATTTAATGGAACCACCTTTATGTAAAAATTTCATGTATATATATGTGTGTGTGTGTATATATATGTGTATGTGTGTGTGCCTTTACTCCAGTTTTTCTGTTCTATACCATTGCATTGTATAGAACAACATGGTCTCAAGTATTATAGCCTGTCAATTACTTTAGATATTGAGTAGAGAAAGTACTCCCTACCTTTTCTTCTTCAAAATTGTCTTAGCTATTTTAAAAATTTTTCCACAATCAGCTTATTAAGTTTTACAAAAATCTTGCCATAATTTGTATTGAAATTTGATTGCATTTGTAGATTCATTTAGGGAAAATGGCTCCTTTAGGAAATGGAATCTTCAAATGCAAAATATGTGATCTTTATTGTTTATCTGTTTAATACTCTGACATTTTTATGTCATTTAATAATGTTTTGTAATATTCTCCAAATCTGATTGCAGCTCTTTAGAAATATTTTCTAAGATATTTATAAATTTAATTGCTATTTTTAATGGCATATATATTCTATTTCTAAATAATTATTACTAGTATATATATATAAATGCTATTAGTTTTGGTACATTGATTATTATTCTAGAAACTCTCTTAACTTTCCTTTTAGTTCCAATAACTAGTAGATAATTGATAAGGTTCAATATGAAAATTGTATCATAACCAGTTTTGCCTTTCTTGCCTAACTTTATAGCTTTTAATACTTTTTTTCTATTTTACTATTATGGTTAGAATCTCCTGTGCAATGCTGAGTGGAGTTAGTAACAGCAGTCTATTACCTAGTTCCTAATTTGAAAAGAGTTTTTGCCATAGATTTTAATATCTATATTAATTGTGAGGTCTGACTTCCATTTTTAGACTTTTTATTACACAGAAGTATTAGGTTTAATGGACTGCTTTCCTATGTACACTGATATGATCACAAACTGTTTTCCTATTTTCTGATATTGAATTTTTCTTATATACCTAGAATAAAAGCATATTGGTTATATTTTTACACAAAGATAAAATTGTTTGCTAAGTAATGTTGAATCTTTTGTATTTACTATCATAAGGGACATTTATCTGTAATTTTATTTCCTTGTGTAGTCTTAGTTAAGTTATGCCATCTTACTCATACCAGCTGAATATTGTTTTACACATTTAACTTATATTAAGAAAGGGCCTTCCTTGGCTTGTCTTCCTAATGAATTGGAGCTGATGTTATCAGAAAACAAAATTTTGATAACTATCTGATACTTTAATAACTAATGTCTATATTTTCTGTATCATTTTGGGTAAAACTTGGTGATGTATATGGCTTTGTGAATGCATAATGTATATGGCTTTGTGAATTCATAATTTAATCAAATTTTCAAAATTACTATCATATAATTTTTCATGGTGTTTTTTATTTAAGTGGGAATAAACACTTCTCTTTCTGTTGCTTAGCCTATTTTTTAATTGGTAATATGTTTTCTTATCTGTGCATTTTTTTCTTTACTTATTATATCCTCTTAAATATTTGCCTATTTCTGCTCTTTTTAAATAAATAGGTACTGAATATATCAATTCTTCTGTGGCTTCCTCATTTTCTCTTACTTGTGCTTTATTTCTGGTTTTAATGTTTATTGTGAAAATACTGTTGTAACATTTTTAGTTGATTATTAAACTTATTTACATAAAAGTAAGTATCCTATTTTCTTAGAAATTACAATAAATACTACAAATTATGCTCTAGATATATATATTTAGCTGCTTTCTCCAATATTGATATGCAATGCTTTTGTTGGCATTTTTACTGGAAAGACCAACCGCTACCAAGGCTGGAAATTATATGATAGTACATTAAAAAAACATATTCTTTGCCTTGTTTTGGATTGCCAAAGGCCCTATCTTGTTATTATAGCTTCAGGATGTGACATATCCTACAAAGAGAACTGTAAAGAAGAAAACCTACATTTCACACCTACATTATAAAATTTGGGTTGTAAACAATCTCAAGAGTAACCACTAAATTTACTTTTTTTAAATGACAAATTTAATAAATTATATTTGTCTTTTGACCTGATTAATTGCATATTTATATATTACAGCAAAGAGTAATAATAACTATGATGCAATATTATCATAGTGTCTACTATTTCCCAAATACCCTTCTAGACACCATATATGTGCATATGTTTGTGTGTGGGTGTGGTTATAAGAGATTATGTGTGTGTGTGTGCCTGTGTGTGTTTGTATCCCTCACTAGAATTCTGTGGAGTAGATACAACTATTTTCCCCATTTTAATCATAGGGAATCTGAAACACAGAGATGTTACAGTACTTTCACCAAGGTCACACTGTTTGTAAGAGGAGATAAAAATCAAACACGGGAAGTCTTGCTCTTAGTCACTACACTATATTATTTCTATGTATAGTCTGTGGCACAGCAAGGCTGTTGGAGAGGAGCTTATTCATTTATTAATGAGTCATCCTGTATAGCTTCAACAAATTTTAAAAATTGACCTGATTGTTTTTCTTACCTGAGAATCTCATCACTTTTGACATCCTTTCCTTTGCCCCCACCTCTGATTTTATTATCTGTGGCAGGCATTATTAGTTACCTACTAATTACCCATTATTTCTTTTTATTTGCAAAAGAGAATACTAACTTTGATGGGGAAGCAATCTCCATTAGGAACTATATTTCTCAAGCCTCTTTGTAGGTCAGTCACTCTTTTGGCCAATCAGTTATGAGTAGATGTTGCTGACTGAAGCCTTCCTCATGGAAGTAATCAGTTTCCCTCTTATTCCTGATTGGAACCATAACATAGTGCTGGAGTTAGACGAGCCATCCAATAGCCATGAAACAACAAGCCCATGAACAATGTGACAGAGAATGAGAGAAGCAGTGGGGGATGCTGTTGTGATTGTGGACTCATCATATGACCCTTGGGGAGTCTATTTCTGGATTTTGATTACTTAGAAATATAAACAAGCCTAATTTCTTTATGCAATAGGGTTTACATTTCTGCAGTTTGTAACTGATACAGTTTATCTGTGTCCCTACTGAAATCTCATCTTGAACTGTAGGTCCCGTAATCCCCATGTGGTGTGAAAGGACCTGGTGGGAGGTAACTGAATCATGGTGGTAAGTTTTTCCTATGCTGTATTCTTGATAATGAATAAGTCTCACGAGATCTGATGGTTTTATAAAGGGCAGTTTCCTTGCACACATTGTCTTGCCTGCCACCATGTTAGGCATGCCTTTGCTCCTCCGCCTTCTGCCATGATTGTGAGGCCTCCCTAGCCATGTGGAACTGTGAGTCAATTAAACATTTTCCTTTATAAATCACCCTGTCTCTGGTATGTTTTTATTAGCAGTGTGAGAACAGAATAATATAATAAATTGGTACTGGTAGAATTGGGTGCTGCTGTAAAAATACCCCAGAATGTGGAAGCGACTTTGAACTGGGTAATAGACAGTGGTTAGAATAGTCTGGAGGGCGCAGAAAAAGAAAGAAAAATATGAGAAGGTTTGGATCTTCATGGAGACTTGGAGGGCTCAGAAGACAGCTGTGGGAAAGTTTTGAACTTCCTGGAGACTTGTTGAATGGCTTTAACCAAAGTGCTGATAGTGATATGAGCAATGAAGTCCAGGCTAAGGTGGTCTCAGATGAAGATAAATAACTTGTTGGAAACTGGAGTAAAGGTCACCCTTGCCATGCAAAGAGACTGGCAGCTTTTTGCCCCTACCCTAGAGATCTGTGGAACTTTGAACTTAAAAGAGATAATTTAGGGTATCTGGCAGAAGAAATTTCTAAGCAGCAAAGTGTTCAAGAGGAAACAGAGAATAAAATTTTGGAAAATTTGCAGCCTGATGACACAATAGAAAAGAAAAACCCATTTTCTGGGGAGAAATTCAAGCCTGCTGCAGAAATATGAATAAACAACAAAGATCAAAATGTTAGTCACCAAGACAATGAGAAAAATGTCTACAGGGCATGTCAGAGACCTTCATGGTAGCCCCTCCCATCACAGGCCTGGAGGCTTAGGAGGCGAAAATGGCTTCTGGGTCCAGGCCCAGACCTCCCTGTTCTATGCAGCATCAGGACATAGTGCCCTGCATCCCAGCTGCTTCAGATCTAGCCATGGCTAAAAGAGGCCAATGTATAGCTCAGGCTGTTGCTTCAGAGGGTGCAAGCCCCAAGTCTTGGCAACTTACACGTGGTGTTGGGCCTGTGGGTGCACAGAAGTCAAAAATTTATGTTTGGGAACCTCCACCTAGATTTCAGAGGATGCATGGAAATGCCTAGATGCCCAGGCAGAAGTCTGCTGCAGGGGTGGAGCCCACATGGAGAACCTCTGTTAGGGCAGTGCAGAAGGGAAATGTGGGGTTGAAGCCCCCACAGAGTCCCCAAGGGAGCAATGCCTAGTGGATCTGTGAGAAGAGGGCCACTTTCCTCCAGACCCCAGAATGGTAGATCTACCGACAGCTTGCACCATGCTCCTGGAAAAGCCACAGACACTCAATGCCAGGCCATGAAAGCAGCCAGGAGGGAGGCTGTATCCTGCAAAGCTGCAGTAGCAGAGCTTCCCAAAACCATGGGAACTCACCTCTTCAATCAGCATGACCTGGATGTGAGACATGGAGTCAAAGGAGATCATTTTGAGGCTTTAAGGTTTGACTGCCCTTCTGGATTTTGGACTTGCATGGGGCCATTAACTACTTTGTTTTGGCAAATTTCTTCCATCTGTAATAGGTGTATTTATCCAATCTCTCTACCCACATTGTATCTAGGAAGTAACTAACTTGCTTTTGGTTTTACAGTCCCATAGGTAGAAGGGACTTGCCTTGTCTCAGATGAAACTTTGGACTGGACTTTTGAGTTAATGCTGAAATGAGTTAAGACTTTTGGGGGACTGTTGTGAAAGTATGGTTTTGAAATGTGAGAACATGATATTTGGGGGGGCCAGGGGCAGAATGATATGATTTGGCTATGTGTCCCAATCCAAATCTCATCTTGAACATAGTTCCTGCAATCCCCACATGTTGTGGGAGAGAACCAGTTGGAGGTAACTGAATCATGAGGTGGGGTTTTCCCATTCTGTTCTTATGATAGTGAATAAGTCTCACAAGATGTGATGGTTTTATAAAGGGCAGCTCCCCTGCACATGCTCCTTGCCTGCTGCCATGTAAAATATACCTTTGCTCCTCCTTCACCTTCTGCCACGATTGTGAGGCCTCCCCAGCCATGTGAAACTGTGAGTCCATTAAACCTCTTTCCTTTATAAACTACCTAGTCTTGGGTATGTCTTTATTAGCAGCATGAGAATGGATTAATACAGTAACTAAATACATTTTATACCTGTTAGAACATTATAACTCTTTTTTCTGTTGAAATTATTCATTAAAGCACAAGAAAGAGAAAATTAATTTTAAAATATTGTAGCTTTATTTTCTTTTTCTATTAAGATAATTTTATTAAGTGACTCCATTGGGATGTGTGGCACTTTGATATAGAAAATGTTCTTACACGTTCTCCCCAAAATTATTAAACTTACAGCATTTGTTTTACTATACAATAGTTGTTTCAACTATTCTTAGAACCCCACCTCATGCCTGAGCTTAATGCAATCCAAAGGTAAGGACTGTGAGTGTGGCAAATAACAAGAATTGGAAAAGAGATGGGGAAGATGAAAACTGTGAGAGTTTCAAGGATGGATAAGAGTTAAGAACACCTGTTGTACACATAATTTTGAAATGGTTTCTTATTTTACTTCTTTGAAATAGCCTAAGGGAGAGGCATTGTAAATTAAGTAATATCAAAATGTTCTATTTCATCAAAATATACAGTCTATTTGGGAGACGTAATTATACCTGTGCCTTGTAACTATTTGGTCTTCACAACTTTTACACTGATTATGTATTAGGAGGAAAAAAGAACAAAATGTTAAATTAATATCTTCCTCAAAATAATAATATAAGGAAACTAGCTTCTGAGGGAAGATAATCTACTGAACATTGGTTGGGTGTACAGTGATCAATTCATTTACAATGTCTAATATACCCAAAGTCCTAAGATAAACTGTCCTGCCCATACATCCCTTCTGTGAGCATTGGTCTTAGTACCTGGAGAAGGACTGGCCATATTCTGCATCATATGACTCACTGCCTCTACTGATTAGAATTCACTGGGTAAGGCCAGGCATTTCACTTAATGTACACCAATGTTTAGTCTGGCCTGTGGGTTGTGAGATATCCTTGTGGCCAAAGCTAAAGAAAGACCAAACATAATGATTTGAGAGTACTTCCTAAAGTCTGCATTAGGGAAACTGTGAACTTGGAAATAAATGAACAAGTAATTAGGAACAAGGAAGAGAAGCTATAAGAAAGATACTATAGAGAGACATGGACAGAGTCAAAGAATGCTGCTAAGAGATACTAAGAGAAACAAGAATAAAAGAGCTCTTGCTATTAAATAGGAAGTAAGTTCCCAGAGCCATGTGATAGACTGGATTATTGTTCCGTGTATATTCCACCCTGTCACCCAACCCTTTAGAAATATACTTTTCCCTAATTTGTGAAATTGGCCACTGACTTTCTTCAGCTAATGAAATGGGAATAGACATGATGTGTGTGGCTCCACTTGTCTTCTTGTGATAGTAAGATCTACCAAGAGAAGAGTATGTTTTAGAAAACTCACAAAGCCAAAGGGAACTCAGTATGCAAGAAGCTCAGCCATAATCAGTTACACCTGAACAGTCCCACAGAACTGTGAACAAGTAAAGTAAATATTTGGGGTTGTAAGGCCCTGAGATACTGAAGTTGTTACACACAGACAAAAAATGTTCAATAAAAGCTCATTATATACTTGCACTTTCCAAATATCATTTCAGTTTTCAAAAGGCCTAGTTATATGGATATTTCTGCATTCTTGAGGGTTTTTATTTACATTGTCATCATACTGTCACATTATATGCTCTGTTTGTGGTACTACAGGTAGTTTCCCTACTTGAAACCAAAAGAGACCAATGCAAGGTCTAAGAAACCCCAGTTAAAGGCAAGTTAACAGAAAACGTATTTAATTATCCTTTTAAAAAACTTACAGATACTATAGGAGGTATGTACAGGAAAAAAAAAACCTCTAAACAAATAAGATTAACCATTAATAAACACCAAATAAGTGCATCCTGGTTTTATAAAAGTACACTAACACTTTTAAATTTAAAAAGTAAATGAAATGAAAAAATATGGCAAATTGATTAAAATTAGAGTTGAAACTAATAGAAACTAATTTCGAATACAGATTTATAAAAGCTTCCATGTGGTTGCTAATTCAGAGGTGAATAAAGTAATTAAGCTACAAAGCTTATTAATCTTTTGCAAAAACCAATCTGATAAACACGTTGCTCATCATTATTTTTAATTGCCAGATGTCTTTTGTGTGCCTTTGAAGACTATTTTCCAGTTATTTTAGTGAGGATTCTCATTTGCACTCTCATTAGTTTTGTTAAATCCTATCTTATTACTTAAAAATTTTTATTTGTTGCTCAAATATTTGTCTGCTGTACAAGTTAATATCGTTGAGTTATGTCTTTATTAAATATCTATTACAAAAAGCTGAGTTTAATGTTGGCTTTAAAAATATTTCCTATTTATTGTTGGAAACATATCAAATATTTATTTTGGAATTTTTTAAATATTTGAATGACTAATATTAACTCCCTTATTTTAGAGATGAGTAAAAGGAAATCCAAAGTGGAGGTCTGAGTTTCATTGGTGTGTTTGTTGCCTACATTCACATATATTTAATGGCAAACCGAGTCTAGACAGAAGGCTTTCTCATGGTAAAGTTGTCCATCTTTACACTTGTTTTTAGTTATTAGGCAACTGTGTATAGTGGGTAAAAAGTTTTCACAATTCCCTATTTTTTTGGCGGACAAGGAGGTGGTGATGATTTATTTATTTATTTTTCCTCTTAATTCATTTAAGAAAAATATTTCAAGAAATAATTGTTTAAGTAAATAATCTTGAATATAATTTAAAGCTGAATTCTGATTTCCAGGATGTCTTTGCCAATGTAATATCAGGAAAGAAAATATTTATATCTAGAAAAATAAAATGGAATATGCATGAAGTTGTCAATAATGTCTTCATAAGTGATATACTAAAAAGACATGACTGTTTAAAAAAATCTGTTGCTTAACAAATTAGATGTGTTTTTTTTTGGCAAACCATAAAAACTGGCTGGCTAAGTTAAGCAGTAAAAATTTATTGTAAGCATAAATGTTCACAGAATCAAAGGGAAGTCTAGAAATTCTAATTTAGAAATTATTATAGTTCTTAAAGACAGAGGTAGCAGGAACTTATAAACCATCTCATTAGGATATTACATGTAGAATAAATGAGGTTGAGCCATTTTTATTTTCTTGTGTCCTTCTGCTGACAATAACAAACTCCCAGAGATGTGTTAATTTACTTAATTGGTCAATTGGATAATGTGGTCAACTCTTGGCTAGGAAAGAGCAGGCCAACTTAATTAACTGCCTTCCAAGTTTGCACCCAATAGGAGGTAATGACCTTTCCCCAATCCCCAAAAAATTTCGGTGCTGTTATTCAAAAAAGAGAAATGGATACTGGGCAGGCAAAATTTAACAAATAATCAGTCTAATCATTCTTGTTACACCAAATCTACATTGATCTTTTGTCCAATGAATATAGGATCCTCCAAATAATCCCTATCCAACAAAATACAACTGCCATGTCTACCTGTAAACTTCAAGCTTTCTCCAAGAGAAAACAAGCGGTTTCATGACTTATTTTTGGTTAATGTTCTGAATCTCCTATAGATGTTTACTCTTGCCCTTGTTTCATCAGAATGCTAACTCTTACTCTAAAACTATAGGGAGCCTATTGCTTATTTGTTCATATATATGTATTAGGGATAAAAAATTGAGAAATCATTAAAACTAGGCAAATACATTTGAATAGGTAAAGAAGGAAATTGGTAAAGTTCTTTCAATAACTAATACTAAGGATAGAACTGGTATTTATTTTTCCATAGCCTCTTTTCCACAATGTCTTCCATGATCCCTTCCCCTAGTCAGGGTAATTTGTTTCCACTCTGATGCACCAAATCTTCTTTTCTGAGGAATCTGGTTGTTTGATGATCACACAAATAAATATGTAGCAGTTTCTATTAAACTTTACCCTCTAGAATGGTATAAAAAAGAATAGTCTTAAGGATTAGATAGGTTTCATCCATACTCTTCTTTGCCCTCATTTCATAGCTGCAAACCTTTCTCTTTATAATCATCAATCATTCCAGCCAAAATAAATATATAGTCCCTTTCTGTGTCTGATATGATTTGGCTGTGTCCTGACCCAAATCTCATCTTGAATTGTAGCTCCCATAATTCTCACATGTTGTGGGAGGGACCAAGTAGGAGATAATTGAATCACGGGGTGGGTCTCTCTCATGCTGTTCTTGTGATAGTAAGTCTCATGAGATCTGATGGTTTTATAAAGAGGAGTTCCCCTGAACAAGCTCCTTCTCTTTGCTTGCTGCCGCCCATGTAAGACATGACTTGCTCCTCCATGCCTTCTGCAATGATTGTGAGGCCTCCCCAGCCATATGGAACTGTGAGTCCATTAAACCTCTTTCTTTTATAAATTACCCAGTCTCGGGTATGTCTTTATTAGCAACATAACAGACTAATACAGTAAATTGGTACCAGTAGAGTGGGATGCTGCAGTAAAGATACCTGAAAATGTGGAAGTGACTTTAGAACTGGGTAACAGGCAGAGGTTGGAACAGTTTGGAGGGCTCAGAAGAAGAGAGGAAGATGTGGGAAAGTTTGGAACTTCCTAGAGACTTGTTGAATGGCTTTGACCAAAATGTGGACAATGAAATCCAGGCTAAGGTGGTCTCAGATGGAGATGAGAAACTTGTTGGGAACAGGAGTAAAGGTGGCTCTTGTTATGTTTTAGCAAAGAGACTAGCAGCATTTTGCCCCTGCCCTAGACATTTCTGAAACTTTGAACTTGAGGGAGATGGTTTAGGGTATGTAGTGGAAATAATTTCTAAGCAGCAAAGCATTCAAGATGTGACTTGGGTGCTGTTAAAAGCATTCAGTTTTAAAAAAGAAACAGAGCATAAAAGTTCAAAAATTTGCAGCCTGTTTATGCAATAAAAAAGACAAACCCATTTTCTAAGGAGAAATTCAAGCCAGCTGCAGAAATTTGCAAAAGTAACAAGGATCCAAATGGTTATCACCAAGAAAATAGGGAAAATGTCTCCAGAGCATGTCAGAGACTTTCAGAGCAGCCCTTCCCGTCACAGGCCTGGAGGCCTAGAAGGAAAAAAATGGTTTCATGGGCCAGGCCCAGGGCCTGTCTACTCTATTCAGCCTAGGGACTTGGTGCCCTGCATCCCAGCCACTCCAGTCATGGCTAAAAGGGGCCAAGGTACAGCTTGGGCTGTTGCTTCAGAGGGGGCAAACCTTGGCAGCTTCCACATGGTGTTGAGCCTGTGGGTGCACGGAAGTCAAGAATTGAGTTTTGGGAACCTCCAACTAGATTTCAGAGGATGTATGGAAATGCCTGAATGCCCATGCAAAAGTTTGCTGCAGCAGTGGGGCCCTTGTGGAGAACCTCTGCTAGGGCAGTGCAGAAGAAAAATGTGGGGTCAGAGCTTCAATTTTGCACAGAAGAAAGAGTTCACAGATAGAAAGTTTGATCTGCAAAGGAAATAAAATGCAAGGAAAATGGTAAGCATGTGGGAACATAAAAACAAGGAATGAATGTGTAAAGTAATAACACTAATACTAATGATACTAAACAACAACAACAACAACCTCTTGGGGTTTTAGAAAAGATAAAACTAAAGCAGATGATAATAATAGCACTTAAGTCAGTAAAGCTACAATTCAAGTTAAACTCCTCTAATACCTTTGTATTTTGGGAGAAAAAGGTAAAGACAATAGTTAATTTTATAATTTAAGTATGCAGATTAAAACATGTGACATAATTTTCTAAAGAAATTGGAATACAGTGTGAAATTTATCAGTATTAGAAAAAAGGTGGAATAGTAAAATTATTTAATTCACACAAAAGAAGGAATAAAGAGAGAAAAGGATTATGTGAATTGCAGGGATAGAAAATAAAGCCAATATGATAGACTATAGACCACAGAAAGATCCCAAACACATGTATAACCTTAATTTACGTCAGAGACAACATTCCTGGTCAGTAGAAACAAGACAAATATTTCAGTAAATCATGCTGACATGCTGATTCATATATATATTAGGAAACGGAAAATAAAATTGGAACCCTAGTATTACACAATATGCAAAAGTCAATACCTGATAAATTACAAACTTAAATGTGAATAGCAAAAGAATAAAATTTATAGATGATAAATATAAGATTTCTATGAACTCATTGTGGGAAGGGATCTACTTGTCATAATTAACAAATTATACCATAAAATTTATACTTTCCTTCATTTCTTTCATGATATGATCTTCAGGGTTTCAGATCCTGAACCTGAGTCTTAGTGAGCTTATGACTCAGAGTCCACAAATGATTACTTACATAATACTTATTTTGCCATTGCTTACTATAGAGTGGTAGATTTCTACTGTGAAATAGGAAAAAGAGATATTGCTTCATACAACGTTTGATCTGGAATACCACTTCCAAGTACTTTACATTTCCCAGTCTACTACTTGCACCTCACCCTTTATTGCCATTTTATTTATTATTATATCTTTTCTTCTCAGCAACATAAATTGTAACTTAAACACCACAATCAATGATGCTTAATAACAAAATTAAGCCTCAGAAAGAGACAGAACCACAGCTCATCCAAGAGTCTAAATAGCAAAAACAGTCTTATATGATCCCATAACCAGAGTAAAAGAATCTTTATCATCTTTTTCTTTTTGACATATAAAAGTTTATAGAGGTAATCACTTTTCTTTTTCTTTAAATTTCAAATTTTATTATAGATTCAGGTTTACATGTGAAGGCTTGTTATATGGGTATATTGAGAGATGCTGAGGTTTGGGGTACAATTGATCCTGTCACCAAGGTAGTGAGCATAGTACTCAACAGGTACTTTTCAGCCCTTGTCCCACTCCCTCCCTCCCCACTCAAGTTGTCCCCAGCATCCATTGTTCCCATCTTTATGTCTATGTGTACCCAATGTTTAGATCCCACTTATAAGTGAGAACATGCAGTATTCAGTTTCCTGTTTTTGTGTATAACCACCTGTTACCTTGCGTTCCTCTATTCAACACCCACACTTCTAAGGAGAAATACATCATCAAGAGCAAGTTACACTGCTCTTTCTAAAGGAAAAAGTGCAATAGGGGAAAACAAAAATAATAAAAATATATATTATATGTCTTTTCAGTTCTAGTATTTTTTTAAGGTTTCACAGTACCTGCTATTATAATGAAATACCTTGACTGCGCATATACATCAATTCTCATTCATAGTAATTATAGTCTATAAAGTTACCCTGGTCATTGAATTAGCATTTATTGAACCACTGCTCATAGGAGAAATACAGGGTTAGGTTCTTGTGCACAATATTTTTGTTAATTGATCAATAAATAACCTTCTTTTATGTGTGTCACTGTTTAAAGACATCTCATTTAATATATATTGTTGATTTGGTAACATTTTTCTCATGTGCAACAGCACTGTAACTCATGCTCGAATGAAGATTATTTAACATGTATTTTCTCCAGGTACAACACATCCCTCTTGTGTTTAGAAACACTAGTCAATAAGTACTTGAGGGTCATTTTAAACAGCAAAATAACCAAAAACACAAAATCTCAGAAAACATGTCACTAAGTAGAACATGAGAAGGACACTTGTCTATAGTAGGAGTGTCAAAACAAGAATGCAGAATATTGGATTGTTAGATCAAAGCTGGGTACATGCGCATTAAATAACTCAAAATTTTGGCTGCTCTGTAGATGTCCATGAAAGACCATGAAAATATCATAAGTATTTATTTGGGAGTTACAAATAAATTTTAGCAAGTAGATGGATTCACAAATACAGAATCTGTAAATAATGAAGATCAACTGTACATGTTTCTCAATCCTCAGATGGAATGTCTACATAATGTCACATTAACTGAAGTCTGGCTCCCAGTTACAAACCTTGTGATTTTTTCAGGCCCAACTGTACACAGTTACAAATGCTTTACTTCAGCCACCTCAGGGGGCAAAACCTGTCCTCTGCACACCAAATGGTGTACAGCCAATCTTTGGCAGTCTCTGAAAGGAGTTGCAGTCAAGGACTGAGGCCCCCCAGTTAGTCATTTTCATCACATGTTTACATTTCTAGCCCTGGCACCTTCATTCCTGCATCTCTTCACCTGAAGACTTTAGCAGAGGTCTTTTTAAGTGCCTCTGCTGAGGATTCCTTATGAGAGGAGGAAAGGAGGAAAGAGAAACCTTGAGAACACCTTTCCCCACTCTGACTGAGTACTCAGTACTTTTCACGCTAGCCCTTCCCCCTTGTCCTTCCTAGACACGAGTGCCCATAAATCTGCTAGATCTTTTGTTTGGGGTTCCTTCAACAGTGAGACTGCTTCCACATCTGTGCTGATTTACCTGACCTTCAACCAGTGTGCCTGTCCCTGGAGGATAATGAAACCAGAGTGAGTTGGTGCTTTCTCTGGGTTTTGAACTCTTACTTATAAAATCGCAATAACTGATTAAAGCTTAATTATTACTTTAATTTTGGCTCGTTTCTTTAATTAGCTACGCCAATACACAGCAGCTCAGCTCTCTCTTTATCTCAGTTATCTCCTGAAATGAACTTGTATGAAACTTACCATATTTCATAAAAGGTTTTGGAAATTCTTTGGTGTATCCCTTTCAAAATTTACAGATGAGGAAAGAAAGCCCAGCCTAATTTATATACTAGAAAACTAAAGCTTGAGATTTGGCCTGCCCCAAGCTGAAATCTAGGTTTTCAGATTCTAAGTCCTAAGCTTTTTGAACTCCATAGAACAGAATTTTCATTTTCACCTGATTATTTTTTCAGTAGTGATATATCTCAATTTTCTTAAAAATCCTCAAGCCCTGTAGGGCCTTATCTTTTTGTAATTTGGACATAAGTTTTATGATACAGTTCCTAAGGTGAGAGCATGCTGAATTTATTTAAGGACCAGGATGGAGCATAGTGTGTTAGTAATCATGAATGTGTAGAAGAAAGGTAGGAGAAATTAGAATTAGTTGGTACAGTATTTATCAATAGAGTACTTGCAGCAGAGTAGTTAACACATTTCTTTTAGTTGTTTATGTTTATATGACTTCACACTTAGATTGAATTCCTTAAAGGCAGAAATTATGATTTCCTTGCCTCTGCCATCCCCGTACCTTTTTCATTTGTATGCATTTTATTGAATAAGTATATGAATGAATAAATGAATAAACAGATGGCTTTTTATAAAATTTTGTCTTTGTGGATGTGATTCAAAAGCAAATGACTCCTGGTCATTCTGTGACATTCATCTCATAAGAACACAGAACACAAAGGATATTTCTTCTCCTTTGTGTGCATTTAGCACTTTGAGTGCTAAATGAAGAACCTTATTTAATAGTCTTTTATATTCGATCACTAAAGTCAGGAGCATCCAATCTTTTGGCTTCCCTGGGCCACATTGGAAAAAGAATTGTCTGGCCACACATGAAATGCACTAACACTGACAATAGCTGATGAGCTAAAAAAAAATCTCATAATATTTTAGGAAAATTTATAAATTTGTGTTGGGCCACATTCAAAGCTGCCTGGGCTGCATGTGACCTGCAGGCTGCAGGATGAAGAAACTTAACTTAAGTGGTTAGGAGGAAACACTAGGTACTGTACATGTTATACATTTTCAATAGAGACACTAAAACTCCATAATAATTCACAGAAGATATAAACATTATTGATATGATTCTATCCTTATAAGATCTTCACTTACACTATGATTGCCTCTGATATAACTATAAACCAATTCAGCACTAATCATTTCTATCTTCTTTTTTTGTGTATGGATTTTGGCAAATAAACTACTAAAAGTAAAATAGCAATGAGATTATACTATCACTGGAGTGTTTTCAACAGAGAAACTTCTGAAAACCAAGAAGTCTGGATAGTATACGTATTATTTGGTTAGTGCAGAAGTAATTGAGAGTTTTGCCATTACTTTTAAAAAATGTCAAAATGTGCAATTATCTTTGCATCAACCTAATAGTTCCTGCTCAGGCGTCTATGAAGAAATACCTGAAATTGGGTAATTTATAAAGGAAAAAGGTTTAATTGACTCAAAGTTCTGCATGGCTGGGAAGGCCTCGGGAAACTTACAACCATGGTGGAAAGGGAAGCAGACAAGTCCTTCTTCACAAGGCAGCTGGAGAGACAGAAGTGCTAAGCAAAGGGGGAAAAGCCCCTTATAAAACCATCAGATCTCATGAGAACTCACTCACTATCATGAGAATAGCATGGGGGGTAACTGCCCTCATGATTCAATTAACTCCCACCAGGTCCCTCCCATGGGATTATGGGAACTACAATTCAAGATGAGGTTTGGATTGGGACACAGAGCCAAACCATATAATTCCGCCCCAGGCCCCTCCAAAATCTCATGTCCTCACATTTCAAAACACAATCATCCTCTTCCAACCATCCCCCAAACTCTTAACTCAAAAGTCCAAGCATTAACTCAAAAGTCCAAGCCCAAAGTTTCATCTGAAACGAGGCAAGTCCCTTCCACCTATGAGCCAGTAAAATCAAAAGCAAGCTAGTTATTTCCTAGATGCAATGGAGGTACCAGCACTGGGCAAATACATCCATTCCAAAGGGGAAAAATTGGCCAAATCAAAGGGGCTACAGGGCCCATGCAAGTCTCAAAGTCAACAAGGCAGTAATTAAATCTTAAAGCTCTGAAATAATCTCCTTTGACTCCATGTCTCACATCCAGGTCACACTCGTGCAAGAGGTGGGTTCACATGGCATTGGGCAGCTCCACCCTTGTGGCTTTGCAGGGTATAGACCCCCTCCCAGCTGCTTTCATGGGCTGGTATTGAGTGCCTGTGGCTTTTCCAGGTGCATGGGTGCAAACTGTTGGTGGACCTACCATTCTGGGGTCGAGTGGACAATGGCCATCTTCTCACAGCTCCACCAGGTAGTGCCCCAGTGTGGGTGCCCTGACCCCACACTTCCCTTCTGCACTGCCCTAGCAGAGGTTATCCATTAGTGCTTCTCCCCTGCAGCAGACTTCTGCCTGGGCATCCAGGTGTTTACATGCATTCTCTGATATCTAGGTGGAGGCTCCCAAACCTCAATTCTATTTTTCTGTTTTGTTTTTATTATACTTTATGTTCTAGGGTACATGTGCACAATGTGCAGGTTTGTTACATATGTATACATGTGCTGTGTTGGTTTGCTGCACCCATTAACTCGTCATTTACATTAGGTATTTCTCCTAATGCTATCCTTCCCCCAACCGCCACCCCACACCTCAATTCTTAAGTTCTGTGCACCTGCAGGCTAAACACCATATAGAAACTGCCAAGGCTTGGGGCTTGCAACCTCTGAAGCCATGGCCCAAGCTGTACCTTGACCCATTTTAGCCACAGTGAGAGCAGTTGGGATGCAAGGTACCAAGTCCCTAGGCTGCACACAGCAGAGGGGCCATGGACCCAGCCCTCAAAACCATTTTTTCCTCCTAGGCTTCTGGGCTCATGATGGGAGGGGCTGCCGCAAAAGTCTCTGACATGCCCTAGAGATATTTTCCGATTGTCTTGGTGATTAACATTCAGCTCCTCATTACTTATGCAAATTTCTGCAGCAGGCTTGGGCTTGAATTTTTCCCTAGAAAATGGTTTCTCTTTGCTACTGCATTGCAGGCCACAAATTTTCCAAAATTTGTGCTCTGCTTCCTCTTGAATGCTTTGCCACTTAGAAATTTCTTCCACCAGATACACTAAATCACCTCTCTCAAGTTTGAAGTTTCACAGATCTCTAGGGCAGAGGCAAAATGCTGCCAGTCTCTTTGCTAAAGCACAGCATGGATTACCTCTATTCTAGTTCCCAACAAGTTCCTCATCCCCATCTGACCTCAGCCTGGACCTTATTGTTCATATCACTATGAGCATTTTTTGTCAAAGCCATTCAACATGTCTCTAGGATGTTTCAAACTTTCCTACACCTTCCTGTCTTCTGAGCCCTCCAAATCTCTAGGAAGTTTCAAACTTTCCCACATTTTCCTGTCTTCCTTCTATCCTTCAAAACGGTTCCAACTTCTGCCTGTTACCCAGGTCCAAGTCACTTCCACATTTTCAGGCATCCTTATAGCAGCACCCTACTATCTCAGTACCAATGTACTGTATTAGTTCCTTCTCACACTGGTATGAAGAAATACCCAAGACTGGGTAATTTATAAAGGAAAGAGGCTTAATTGACTCACAGTTCCATATGTCTGGGAAGGCCTCAGAAAGTTTACAATCATGGCAGAAGAGGAAGCAAACAGGTCCTTCCTCACAAGATGGCAGGAAAGAGAAGTGCTAAGCAAAGAGGGAAAAACCCCGTGTAAAACCATCAGATTTCATGAGAACCCACTCACTATCATGAGAATAGCATGGGGGTAACTGCCCCCCATGAATCAATTAACCTCCCACCAGGTCCCTCCCATGACATTACGGGAGGATTATGGGAGGATTATGTGGGGATTATGGGAACTCAATTCAAGATGAGATTTGAGTGGGGATACAGCGAAACCGTATCAGTCTACTAAAGGTAAAAAATTATTTTATGAACACCACCTTTAATAATCTAGAATTCAGACTATCTCACAAAAAAAAACAGAGTAAGAGTAAAAATAACTATGGCTAACCCATAAACATAAGTAGGACTTGCAAAAAGCAGTAGCTGTGTAGTGGGAGCAGTTGAAAGAGGAGGAAAATCCTCAAACTTGGTTTCTAGCAGGTTTAACTCAGTACATGGATGCTAGCAAAAAAGTGAATAGCAACTTCCAAAGGGCAGCAAGCAGTATACCTGGTTATTTACTTTGTATAAAATAAAAATTATAGTGAGAATACATACATATAGGTATATATGTTCATGGGCATATTGGTCAATGGTCTGGTCATCTGGTTAGAAACCCAGAAGGAAAAGGACTGGATTATTGACAAGGAATTCAGAGGTAAAATCATGTAAGTAGACTTAATGGAGTAAACAAAGTGAGTAAAATGTTTAGACACCTGTTAACACACACCATGAAAGAATCACCAAACAATCAAGCAGACAAAATCACTTGACTAGTTGACATTAATCAAAATTGGTCATTAGCCACCCTAGAACTGGTATGTTGTTCACATGGATATAGGAGTCACAGTGGCAGTGACAGAGGCTACACAGTAGTCTAAGAGCATGGACTCATAAGGCCTACTAGCTACATCTGCCTCTAAGAATTCAGCATGTCTGCAACAGAGACCAACATTGAACGCCTGATATAACAAAATTCCTCTAGGAGTTCAATTGGTTATTTGGAAATAAAGCTCAAAAAAATTCAGGAGTTTTCCATTTTAGTGAAATTTTTCGGGACCCAGTGATCTGAAGTATGTCACAATATTCCTTCCGAGGTGAAGGACAAATTCCTACATGTGGCCCCTAAGACAAAGATGCAACAACTAATGACCTTTGGATTTTGGAATCACAGTGCATCTTGTTTGGGCATGCTCTTCATACTATGATAGAATGACTAATCCAAAAAGCTGCCTATTTTGAGTAAGGCTCAGAACAGGAGAAAGACCTGTAGCAGGCCCAGGCTAATCAAGCCTGAGTCAGCCATAGTACAGATTCAGGTTTTTGACTACAAGCTACACCATCTTCTATGGATAACTATTCTCCTTTCAAATATAGCTTTAAATAGTTTTTGTCTTACCAGTGGGCTTACCAGAGACAGATACTTACTATGGGTCAATTTTTTACCATATAATCTGGGATGCCCATCATACAGGTATTTTCTGACCTACCAAGTCATAAAGTTGAGTATGCATAGTAGCATTCCATCACCAAATAGAAATGATATGTAAGATGGGGTTAAATAAGTCTCACGGATAAATGGCAGAGATTCCCATTGGTCATACTTATGCCACTTTCCCTCTTGCCTCTTAACTGACATCTATAGCCTCAAGGAGAATTTCTTATGACCAATGACTAAAGGAAAAGAAATGTGGGTCTGGCAGCTTATCCGGCATTACATTCCTACCAGGGTGTCTCTGAAGGCCAGTTGTAGTGGAAAATTTTTCCAGTAGGCATAATTTTTTTAATTAATCGATTTTCATTATTGTAGCAGTTTTAGGTTTACAGAAAATTGAGACAATAGTTCAGAGAGTTCCCATAGACTTCTCTCTCTCAACTTCTCATTTGCCACTATGGTTTACCCTATTATTAACACCTTGGATTAGTGTAGTACATTTGTTACAGTTGATAAACCAATATTGATACATTATTACTAACTAAAGTCTATAGTTTACATGAGGGTTCACCATTTGTGTTATATATTTCCATGGTTTTGACAAATGTATAATATTATGTATCCATCATTATAGTATTTTACGGGAAGAGTTTCAGTGTCCTAAAAATTCCCCAAGATTCATCTTGAACCCCTGGCAACAATTGACATTTTACTGTCTCTCTAGTTTTGCCTTTTCCAGATATCACATAGTTGGAATCATACAGTATGCATATAGCCTTTTCAGACTGGCTTATTTTCTAAACAATATGTGTAAAAGCTAGCTACCAGATGTTGGTAAAAGCTAGCTACCAGATGTTGAGGTGTTCCATTAAAATAACAATCCAAAATTAAAGTAACAGTCACTTACTACAATGTATAATAAAAACAAAGAGTTAAACAGGAAAAAGCACTAGTTTCTTCAATGTCCACTTTGTCCCTGTGGAATTGTGCCTGATGCAGATCAAATACATCAGTGCTGACGCGAAAATAATATCACTGCCAAGCAATCCCTGAACAAAAAGCTCCTGCTGTTTTATGATCCTGTTGGGGAGGGTAGAGAGAAGCAAAAGGGCCAGGAGTGGAAAAGCACTGAATCCTGAGTCAGAGTGGAGAAGCGTCTTCAAGACCCTCCAGTGAGGTGGTCATGGCATAGGCATCTGAGAAAGGCCTCAGCTGAGGGCTTGCATAAGTGTGTGGCCAACTGCACGGGGAAGGGGCGGTGCTGAGTTCTTGATTATAACTTCTTTCAGACTGGGCATCAAGTCTGGTGTGGAGAGGTACTTTCCCAAATGAGGCCTGCCAGAGAAAGTCTTTGTAATTATTTACAGGTGTTAGGACTGAAAGATAACACAGTACTTTGGCCTGGAGCTATACTCCTCGATGTTCATTTAAAGTTCCTCTGTATCTTTTCTTGGCTTTATACTTTATTTCTCTTTTATCATTAAGTAATATTCCACTGAAAGGATATACCAGGTTTTTTAAAATTATTATTCATTCACCTTTTAAAGAACATCTTGGTTGCTTTCAGTTTTTAGAAATTATGAATGCAGCTGTTTTAAATATTCATGTGCAGGTTTTTGCATACACAAAAATTTTTCACTCATTTGAATAAATACTTATGAAGACAATTGCTGGATCATGTTAAGACTACGTTTGGCCTATAAAACTACCAAACTGACTGGGTGCAGTGGCTCACACCTATAATCCCAGTATTTTGGGAGGCCAAGGCAGGAGGATCACTTGAGATCACTAGTTTAAGACCAACATGGGCAACATATTGAGACCCCATCTCTACAAAAAATAAAAATAAAAAATCAGCTGGATGTGGTGGCGAGCACCTGCAGCCCTAGCTATTCAAGAGACCAAGGTGAGAGGATTGCTGGAGCCCAGGAGTTTGAAGTTAACAGTGATCTATGATCACGCCACTGTGCTCCGACCTGAGCTGGAGGTCATGTCTAACAGAGGGAGACCCTGTCTCATAAAAATAAAACTTAAAAAACCTTCCAAACTGTCTTTCAAAGTGGCTGTACCATTCTGCATTCCCACCAGCAATGAATCAGTTCCTGTTGCTCCACATCTTTGCAAAGGTGGTGGTCATGTTTTAAATTTTAGCCATTTAAAAAGGTGTGCAGCAGTCATTGACTTAATTTGCAATTCTCTAATGCCACGTAATATTTAGCACCTTTTTAATATACTTATTTGCCATATACATAACCTCTTTAGTGAGATGTCTTTTCAGACTTTTAGCCCATTATTTATCAGTGTTTTAAGAATTTTTTGCATATTTTGAGTACCAGACTTTATCAGATATGTATTTTGCAAAGATTTTCTTTTGGGTTGTGACTTGTCTTTTCTTCTAACAGTGTTTTTTGCGAAGTTGAAATCCAACATATCAATTTGTTTTATGGATTGTGCTTTTGATGTTGTATCTAAAAATATATCACAAAATTCAAAGTAACCTAGATTTTCATTTGTGTTATCTTCCAGAAGTATTATAATGTTATAGCTTACATTTGGTTCTGAGATCCACTTTGAATTAATTTTTGTAAAACGAGTAAGGTCAGGGTCAAGATTCTTTTTCTTTTATGTGGATGTCCAGTTGTTTCAGCACTACTTAGTGGAAAGACTGTTCTTTCTTCATTGAATTGCCTTTGTTACTTTGTCAAAGATCAGTTGATTATATTCATGTGATCTATTTCTGGACTCTGGTTTTTTTTTCCAGTGATCTATTTGTATATTCTTTCACCAACACCACATTGTCTTGATTAATATAGCTTTGTATTTAAGTCTTTAAGTCAGGTAGTAGCAATCCTCTGACTTTGTTCCCCTTCGTTAGCCTTGTGTATTCTATCTGGGTCTTTTGCCTTTAGAATCAGCTTTACAACATCCACAAAATGATATGCTGATATTTTGCATGTCATTATTTCAATTCATAGATCAAATTCGGAATAATAGACATGATATTGAGCAATAGACATGATTTTTCACTTTGCCTAGAAGCTAGGATACAGATTTACACTGAATAAATAGGTGGTGGCTAATAGTTTGGGGCTGATGGTCAGAAACTTGGAAGAAGTACAGTGGGAAAACTAGTAAAAAGATCTGAGAAAGAAGTATGTAAATGGGCCTTTCAAATAGTCACAGATTTTGAAGATATTTGTGCCCCTGTGAATTCTCATCAAAAAACAACTTCTGCAGTAGAAGGTAATAAGATGGATAGAATTACTCATTCTGGATGACATCTGTCAACCTGTTTTCTCGGCTAACCTGTTTATTATCAGCCCAAGGACTCATGATAAAATGGTTGTCTTGACAAAGATGAAGGTTTTGCATGGGCTTAGCAGTACAGACTTCCACTCATCAAGGCTGATCTAGCTTCAGCCACAACTATGCGTACCATATGACAACAGCAGAAACCAATCTTACCCCCTGATGTGGCACCAGTCCCCAGGAAATCAGCCACTCACCTGGTGTCAGATTAATTAATTACATAGGACTACTTCCATCAAGAAATGTGCAAACTTTTGTCCTCACTGGAATACATGCTTACTCTGGAATGTGTCTTTCCTGCCCACAGCCCACAATGTTTCTGCCAAAGCACTTATCTGTAGACTCAGGGACTCCTTTATTTACTATCATATTTTTCCATATAGCATTGATTCTAACCAAAAAATTCACCCAATAGCAAGTAAAGTGAGACAATGAACTCATGGTCATAAAATTTCCTAGTCCTATTATATTTTCCTTTATCCTGAAATGGCTGGCCTAATAGAACATTGGAACGGCCTTTTGAAGACTCACTTATGTGTGCCAGGTACAGGACACTAGTTTAAAGGCTTGAAGCAATGTCCTTCAAGTTGTAGTACATGGCTTAAGTTGGAAACAAATATAGATGTTGTTCTCCCATATCCTGGATTGATGAGTCTAGTAATCAAAGGGTAGAAATGTGAGCGGCTGTGCTCACCAATGCCTTTGTGAGGCACTAGCAAGATTTGGCCCTCCTGTCAGTGCAACTTTGGACTCCACTTGTCTAGAAATCATAGTCTCCGAAGGAAAGAAGCTTCATCAAAGGACACAGTAATGCTTTGACCAAGACACATGGCAGTGGTTTCCACAAAGAGGAAGGAGAGAAAGCCATCTGGCCGGTTTACGCTCCTCATCCTAGGGAATCTAGAAGGGAGAAGGGGATTGCTGTATCTTCTGGGCAATTGATCCTGACTACCAAAGGGAGATTGGGTTGCTGCTACACAATGAGGGTAAGGAGGAAAATATCTGGAATACAGGCAATCCCCTATGTTTCTTCTTATTACTCATATGACCTTGTGACTAAAGTCAGTGGAAAACCGCAACAACCCAATATAGGAGGAAATATTAATTAATGGAATATTCCAGAGTTTCTAGGAATGAAGGTTTTGTCACTCCATAAGGCAAGCAACTAAGACTAGCCAATATGCTTGCTAGAGGCAAATAGTATATAACACAGATAGTAGAAAAAGTATCAGCTTATAACTGGCCATGTGATGGGCTGCAGGCACAGAGACTATAATAGTTACATGCATCTATTTCTATTAATATGAATACATTTATGCATATATCAACTAGTTTTTCATTTTCTCCTCTCCCACTTCTCTATTATCTGACATAAAATATGTTAATAGAATTTAACTTTATATCTCAGTATTTAAATTATAAAATATCAAAGGGAGAATATGACTCAGAAGAGGAATAAATATCACTCAAAAATAGATAAAAGGACTTTGCATCCTCTGTTGAGGAGAAGGTTGTCTATTTCAGTATTCAAGAAGAATAACTGCATTATGTTTGGCAAAGGCCTAATTTTTCTGTTGCCTTTATTTGGAAATTAATTTAACAATATTTGAAAAAATATGCATGTGGATGCCAAACAGGCAAGGAGTGGCCTATGGAGGATTTGTATTGGGTCATCTTTAATAAGCTGGAGTTATATTTCCCAGAATTTCTCCTTCTATATTCTTCTGGCTCAGTGTGGGTCACAAGAGACAGACTATTTGCCTGACTTTTGGAAAGCAAAAGAGCCATAGAAGCCATATTATTTTATGCTCCAAAGGTCAAGACAATAAAAGCGGATCCTGCTGCAGCTCTCACACATTGTCATGGGTCTGCAGGCTCACTCTGTGGGGTGGGGTCAGCAGCTGGTTCACAGCTCCTCTAGCTCCTGGAAGTTGATTGCCCTTCTGCAGCACTCCTCACCTCCTGGGTCAGGTGCATATTCAGCAGCATCAAAGTTGGAGGTTTAGAGGCAATGTGAGACTGATACATGTTCTAGTTTGCTCCTTCCTCTGGGTTTCAATTGCCCTTGCACATATCTCCTTAAAAATCAATTTTTTCTTCCTGACTGCTTTCCCTTCAGCCCCAGCACAGATGCGGAAACTGCCAATTTATACAGACTGATTAACCAATTCTTGCAATTGTGTGAGGTCAGTTTCTTATATATAATAAGTATATTGTTTAATGTCACTCTTAGCAGTTGTTTCTTTGATTGAATCATAAGTTATACACCTATCTTTGCAAATATCTCCTACTGCTCTTTCTGTCTCTCACTCTCTCTCTCTCTATCCCTCTCCCTATCTCATTTGATGGTTTAAAATGATGATTTATTGATGTTTCAATTTTCATTTCTTGGGTTGCTAGTGGACTAAACATCACTGAAATCCCCCTTTAAAGTGTACTTATTCTTATAGAAATTCCTGCCTTTTTGTTCTTTGTATAAAGAAGTTTCATAAATATTTTATATTTGTATTTCATATTGCTTTACACGTTGAAATCACTTCTCCTTGTTTTTTAGCTTTGCTCCTGATGTCCTATAATGAGAAAATGTTCTTAATTCAAATGTGTTTTTTACCCTTTGGTTAGTACTTTTGAGATTTTAAAGCTGTTTTATCTCCCATCTTAAATGTTGAGGTATGTTTCTTCTATTCCCAGTTTTTTTAGGGTTTTTATCATGAAGGGACATTGAATTTTATCAAGAGCTTTTTCTGCATCAATTGAAATGATCATATGATTTTTTGTCCTTCATTCTGTTAATATGATGTATCACATTGATTGATTTGTGCATGCAGAAACAGCTTAGATCACAATACCCAAGTCCTTTCAAATAGCTGGCATGTCTTCCCAAGAAGGGAATCTTCTAACAAGCCCATAGAATAAAGACTACAGTGAATACCTAACCCTTCAATGCTCAGACCCTGAAGAACATCTACTAGCATGAACACCATTGAAAAACACATGACCTCCGCAAATGAACTAAATAAGGCACCAGGGACCAATTTTGGAGAAACAGAGATATGTGACCTTTCAGATACAGAATTCAGAATAACTGTGTTGAGGAAACTCAATGAAATTAAAGATAACACAGAGATGGAATTCAGAATTCTATCAGATAAATTTAAGAAAGAGATTGAAATAATTAAAAGGAATCAAGCAGAAATTCTGGAGCTGAAAAATGCAATTGGCATACTGAAGAATGCATCAGAGTTTTTAAATAGAAGAACAGATCAAGCAGCAGAAAAATCTAGTGAGCTTGAAGACAGACTATTTGTAAATACACAGAGATCTCAAAAGAAAAAGAATAAAAAACAATAAAGCATGCCTAGGGGAATTAGAAAATAGCCTCAAAAGAACAAATGTATGAGTTGTTGGCCTTAAAAAGAAGGTAGAAAAAGAGATAGGTTTAGAAAGTTTATTCAAAGGAATAACAGAGAACTTTCCAAATCTAGAGAAAGACATCAATATACAAGTTGTTCTACAACCTACAAGAAGGTTATAGAACACTAAGCAGATTATATCCAAAGAAAACTACCTCAAGGCATTTAATAGTCAAACTTTCAAAGATAAAGGACAAAGAAAGAATCCTAAAAGCAGCAAGAGAAAAGAAACAAATAACTTACACTGGAGCTCCAATATGTTGGGCAGCTGATTTTCAAGTAGAAACCTTACAGGCCAGGAGAAAGTGGCATGACATATTTAAAAAGCAGGAGGAAAAATCTTTTATCCTAAATGGTAAATCCAGTGAAAATATCCTTCAAACAAGTAGGATAAATAAAGACTTTCCAAGACAAACAAAAGTTGAGGAATTTCATCAAGACCAGAGCTTGAGGAGCCTCAACCCATAGCCACTACCACCCCTGGCCACTAGGAGTACTACCAGACTACCACCAATGTTCCCTTAAGGCACCAGGACTCTTAAATCAGCTTGCGGTGAATGTTGCCTGGACTAAGATTCACACTACAGGGCAGTGGGCTTCTGTCTGGCCAGGAGCAGATCCAGAAATGTTGTCCAAGAGTCAAGTCGTGGAATCAGGGACCCCAAGAACCCACTTGGTGCTTTGTCCTTCTGTGGCCCTGCTGGCACCTAAGGTGCAAGACAAATCTCCCTTTAAGAGAAAAGGCTGAGGTCTCTAAGGAAGAAGGAATTCTGCCTCCAGACTGCCTTCAGACTGAAGCTGCAACAGCGACTCTTCCCTGGGTCTCCAGTCCACTGTCCTGCCCTGTATGTTTTAGACTTGGTAGCCCTCATAACTGCATGAGTTAATTTCTTAATATAAATCATTCTATTATAAAGACACATGCACACGTATGTTTATTGCAGCACTATTTACAATAGCAAAGATTTGGAACCAACCCAAATGCCCATCAATGATAGACTGGATAAAGAAAATGTGGCATATATAAACCATGGAATACTATGCAGCCATAACAAAGAATAAGTCCATGTCCTTTGCAGGGACATGGATGAAGCTGGAAGCCATCATTCTCAGCAAACAAACACAGGAACAGAGACCAAACAACTCATGTTCTCAGTCATAAGTGAGAGTTGAAAATGAGAACACATGGACACAGGGAGGGGAACATCACACACTGCTGTTTGTCAGGGTTGGGGGGCAAAAGGAAGGAGAGCATTAGGACAAATACTTAATGCAAGTGGGACTTAAAATCTAGATGACAGGTTGATTGGTGCAGCAAACTACCATGGCACATGTATACCTATGTAACAAACCTGCACATTCTGAACATGTATCCCAGAACCTAAAGTAAAAATCAAAACAAACAAAAAAAACAAAAAACAAAACCTCTCTCTCCTCTTCCCATAGACACACACCACACACACACACACACACACACACACCACAGAGTTCTTTTTCTTGAGAGAATTGTTACTAATAAAGTAATCAATATCTATTTTATCTGTTTAATCTTCTCTATTCCCTCCAACAAATACCCTAGCCTGTTATTACCTGTCTTTGACCTCTTCTGCTTGACTCTTTGTAACCACCGCAGACCTTCTGCCAACCATACTCCTAGCAATAATAAACAACATTCTTTCAATTCAAGAGTTTTTCTACTTTAAAAGAAAAAATTAGTTTATTAGAGCAATCTCCATGCAGCTCTTTTTAAATATTCAGTGTTTCCTGAGAGGGAATTTGGGAAGCAAGTTTTCCATTGTATTAGTTCACCATCTTGTCATTGACTAATCTCTTTACTGATGCATATATCCTCTATAATGTTTAAAATTTGAAATCATCAACAATTTAAAGCTTTTCTGCCTCATTTCACTCAAATGTGTAAATAACACTACTACTTATGAACAATGAGATTACTAACAACAAAAATGATAAATAATGCTTTATAAAGGTAAAACACAAGTCAAATTATATGAAAGCCATACATAACTGCCGAATTTCTTGTTGTTGTCTCAAATTTTGGAAAAAATACAAAAAACAATGTTAAGTATAAAGTAAAACAAAATGTCAAAGTGTCAAATTAAAAAATTATGACATGCAAATATAGAGTAACTTAAGATAGATTGTTTAATTCATAAATACAAGAAACAATAGTGTGGTTTAAAGAGTATGTGAGGAACAGAGATTTTATATAGTGAGTTGAAAAAATTATACTGAAATTATTTTGCTAAGATGGACTCCTATAAGGCAGTAAAACCATATTTTTTATAGTTATCTTTTCTATAGAACAGAAATCATCTGCATCTCTACCTTAAAAAAAAAAAAAAACAAATATACAAGTTAGCAGGTAATTTATCCAAATCTTGGTTCTAATAAAAGGGATAGGCCTCTAGATAGATAAATAATTCCTAGAAAGGCTTATTAGACAATACTCCAGTATTAAAATAAAATGACATACAATAATACTTTGCCTTGTTTCTGAATTTTGGCTAATGTTTTTCAACAATATAAAATTTTGTATAGTCTTATAAATCAGTCACATTCTTCTTCTCCTTATCATTTCCCATTTTTTGACATTTTTAAGTGTTTAATTCAAGCATAGACAGTATGAATCTCAAAACAGTAAATAAAGCTATAGTTTGTACCTCACAAATCTTAGCAGCTAGACAGAAGGCTTTTTCTAAACCATATATTCTGATCACATTAAGAGATATTTGTGGATTAGGCTACTATGAACAACTATATGCCAATTAAAAAATCTAGAAGAAATGGACAAATTCCTAGATATATACACCCTACCAAGATTGAATCAGGAAGATACGCAAAACCTGAACAGACCAATAACAAGTAATGAGATAGAAGTTGTAATAAAAAGCCTCCCAATAAAGAAATGCCCAGGACATGAGATGGCTTCACTGCTGAATTCTACCAAACATTTAAAGAAGAAGTAATATCAATCCTACTCAAACTACTCCAAAAAATACAGTAGGAGAGAATATTTCCAAACTCATGCTATGAGACCAGTATTACCCTAATACCAAAATCAGACAAAGACACATCAAAATTAGAAAACTAGAGGCCAATATCTCTGTTGAATATTGATGCAAAAATCCTCAACAAAATACTAGCAAACCAAATTCAACAATACATTAGAAAGTTCATTTATCATGACCAAGTAGAATTTATCCATGTGATGCAAGAATTGTTCAATATACACAAATCAATCAACATACTTATATCAACAGAATTAAGGGTTAAAATCATGTGATTATTTCAATAAATGCTGAAAAAGCATTTGAGAAAATTAACATCTCTCTATGATAAAAATCCTCAAAAACCAGGGGATGGAAAAAACATACCTCAACATAACAAAAACTTTTTATGACAGATCAACAGCTAGTATTATACTGAACGGGGAAAAACTGAAAGCTTTTCCTCTAAGATCTGGAACATGACTAGGATGCCCACTGTTACCACTGTCACTTAACATAGTACTGGAAGTCCTAGCTACAGCAATCAGACAAGAGCAATGTATAAAAGGCATCCAAATTAGAAAGGAAGAAGTCAAATTATCCGTGTTTGCTAATGATTTAATCTTGTATTTGGAAAAACCTAAAGACTCCACAAGAACACTATTAGAACTGATAAATTCAGCAAAGGTAGAGTATAAAAAATCAACATACAAAAATCAGTAGCATTTCTATAAACCAACAGTGAACAATGTGAAAGAGAAACCAAGAAGGTAATCTCATTTACAATACCCACACATAAAATTAAATACCTAGGAATTAATTAAATTTAACCTAAAAGATGAAAGATCTCTATATTGAAAATTATACCACATTCATGAAATAAATTGAAGAGGATACCAAAAAAATAGAAACATATTCCATGTTCATGAATTGGAAGAATCAGTATTGTTAAAATGTCCTCACTATCCAAAGCAATCTACAAATTCAGGGCAATTCCTATCAAAATACCAATGACATTCTTCACAGAAATAGACGAAACAATCTGAAAATTTATGTGGAACCACAAAAGACCCACTATAGCAAAGCTATTCTAAGCAAAAGAACAAAACTGGAGGAATCTCATTACCTGACTTCAAATTGTACTACAGCACGGTAGTAACCAAAGCAGCATAGTACTGGCATAAAAACAGACACATAGACCAACGGAGCAGCAGGATAACCCAGAAACAAATCCACATACCTACAGTGAACTCACTTTTACAAAGCTGCCAAGAACATAACACTGGGGAAGAGACAGTCTCTTCAATAAGTGGTGTTGGGAAACCTGGATATCCTTAGGCAGAAGAATGAAACTAGTTTCCTATTTCTCACCATATACAGAAATCAAATCAAAATGGATTAAATATTTCAATTTAAGACCTCAAACTATGAAATTGTGACAAGAAAACATCAAGGAAACTCTCCAGGACATTGGTTTTGGCAAAGACTACTTGAGCAATATTCCTCAAGCACAGGCAACTAAAGCACAAATGAACAAATAGGATTACAAGTTAAAAAGATTGTGCACAGATAAAATGAAACAATCCACAAAGTAAAGAATGGGAGAAAATATTTGCAAACTACCCATCTAACAAAGGATTAATAATCAGAATATATAAAGAGCTCAAACAATTCTATAGGAAAAAAAATCTAATCTTATCAAAAGTTGGGCAAAGGATTTGAATAGACAGTTCTCAAAAGAAAACATACAAATGGAAAACAGGAATATGAAAAGGTGCTCAACGTCATTCATCATCAGAGAAATGCAAATCAAAACTACAAGGAGATATCATCTCACCCCAGTTAAAATGGTTTATATCCAAAAGACAGGCAGTAACAAATGTAGCTAGGATGTGGAGAAAAGGGAACCCTTTTTCACTGTTGGTGGGAATGCAAACTACTACAACTACTATGGAGAATTTTTTGAAGTTTCCTCAAAAAACTAAAAATTGAACTACCATATTATCCAGCAATCCCACTTCTGGGTATATGCCCAAAAGAAAAAAAAATCAGTATATCAAAGAGATATCTGCACCCCTGTGTTTGTTGAAGCACTGTTTACAATAGCCAAAATTTGGAAGCAACCTAAGTGTCCATCAACAGATGAATGCATGAAGAAAATGTAGTACATATACAGAATAGAGTATTATTCAACCATGAGAAAACATGAGATCCAGTCACTTGCAACAAAATGGATGGAACTGGAGGTCATTATGTTAAGTGAAATAAACCAGGCACAGAAAGACAAACATTACATGTTCTCACTTATTTGTGGGATCTAATCGTTAAATCAATTGAACTCATGGACATAGTAGAAGATGGTTACCTGAGGCTGGGAAGGGTAGTGGGGAGATATGGGGGAGGTGAGAATGGTTAATGTCTACAAAATAATAGTAAGAAAGAATAAATAAGACATACTATTTGATAGGACAATAGGATGACTAGAGTCAGTAATAACTTAATTGTACATTTTAAGATAACTTAAAGAGTATAATTGGATTTTTTGTAACTCAAAGGGAAAATTCTTTAGGGGATGGATACCCCATTCTCCATGATGTGCTTTTTTCACATTGCATGGCTATAACAAAACATCTCATACCTTCTATGTGGGTACATAGCTACTATGTGCCCACATAGTATTTGTGAGTACATACCTACTATGTACCCACAAATTTTTTTAATTTTGTTTTAAAAATTAAGAAAATAGATATTTGCAGACTAAACATTTTTTTCACTCTCACTCTAGTCCCCTCTCTTACTTTTCCTGAAACTCAGGGCCATAACACTTGTATAATTTTTGTACTCTTAAGTTTTTATTTTTCTCATATTTAGCCAATTTATATTCTCAAGTATCTTACTAAAAATAATGTTTTATCTTATTTTCCCTAATATTGCCTTTTTAAAATAAAATGCACAAAAATTTTATTTTCATATTTAATATTTACTTATGATAAGTTGCAAATGCAATGCTTTTTGATGTCCATTATTATTAAATAAAAATTATACTCCTTTTTGCGACTTTAAATAAATGATTATGATAATGATGATGCTGATGATAGTGATGATGATTAACCTCAGTAGAGCACTCAAAGTTTACTGATGCTTTTACTTTCCCTATCTCATTTAATTCAAATTAGCCCTGCCAAAAATGCTTATGGGTAGACTACGCAGAGAGGTGATCTTCTTTATAAGGTAACGTAACAAGTGATTTTATTACCTTACTAATACACTCTAGATCCACTAACTAAACTCGGATTTCTCTGAATCCAAATTCCATTTTTTTCCAGTGTGTCATTGTGTGACAGTACTTTGTGAACTGAAAACTGCTATACAAACATGCAAGGTTATCATTACTCTGTTTATTATTTCCGTCCCTTTATTCTGCCTCTGTACTACAGTACCTTCATTCATCCAGCAGAAAGGATTTAGGTAAGACATATTTGCATGGGTGAAGGCTGTACAAGGTTAAAACTGAAGCTTCTCTTCTAATTGTTAAGCAAATGAATTGGACATTCCAGTCTGTAAAAGCATTACAGAAAATGCAAAGTCTGATGCCTTTCCCAATTTTCTACAGGAAGTCAATGTGTTCAGCAGATGACTCAGCAGAATGCTTTCTGGAAGGACCCTTATGAAACAAGGCTGTTTTCACTGGACAGCATATTCCTCTTTATAAGATTTGTGGTGGATTACATAATGTCTGAGTAATTTAATGGACTGCATAAAGGAGAAATATAACAGGCTTTTGACTATTTATATGCATATATATATATGCATATATATATGTTAAAAAACAAGTAAATGAAAAGCAAAGCCATGCTGAACAGCAATCAGCATGGTAATCATTGCCATCTTCAATTGAGGGAACAATTTTGACTCTGATCTAACCTGTTTTCCAAACACTGTGTTCTATATTCCATCTTAGCTTGGCATTTACTGCTGGGATTACCGTAGGCAACCAGCTGTTCTCTACCAAAGGGAACGAAGCCAGGACTCAGTTGGAAACAATCTAAGGCTAAAATCCTGCCATTTGAGAATAAGTGAGAATCAAAGAATTAAGAAGACTTGAAAGAGTTGCTGTGAATCAATTAAATAGACAATTTTGAATGGGTAACTGGGTTTTGATCTTCCTTTTTAAAGGCTCTATTTAGATGATATTTCATAACAAATTAGGCATCTACATTTATAAAAGTATTGAGTTTAAACACATATGAAAATTTTGTTACTTATTTTTTAAAAGAAAAATTAAATTCCTGATTTTTCAGGTTTTAAAGTATGGAATGAACACAATCCAGTTATAGCAAACACATTTTTCACTTCCGAATTATGCTTTTGCTGTCTCACATTTTATTTTTACTCATTTTCTTCTCTCAACCTCAGTGTTCTTACTTAACTTTCTATTGTGACACTGATGACTTTGAACCTGTTATCAAAACTATAATCCCTAACCTTGGGACAAATGGAAAAACACATAAAATTATATAATCGCTTTATGAGTCCCTGGAATCCTATCTTTAGAGTTCAGCTGAAGAAACTTTACTGCACCTGTAATGTTCTTTTTATCCTTTGCCTGTTAAATTCCAATTCAACTTTCAAGATTTAAGTTGAATATGCCACTCCCTAAGTAGTCTTTTCTATTTCTATCCCTCTATGCAAGTTGACATTTATTATTCCCTCTAATATGCTTATACCTCGATTAGAACCATTTATTCATTTTCCTTACCTTCCTTCATTCAACATTTATTAAATAGGCATCATAAAACTAAAATGAATAGAATAATTCCAGCCCTCAAAGAACTCTAGCCTCACTGAAGAAACTCATGGTTCATCAAACTATGTGTTTGATGTGATCATGTGAGATAAGTACTAATATATAGTAAAGGAAATGCAATGGGAGTACAATGAAAAGGATATTCAACACGTCTCGTAAATATAATGAACCTGATTTATAGACAATTTTGCAATGTACCAAAAACTCTCCAACAACTCATCCTCATATAATATTCACAATGTTGCCAGTTGCATTATTAATAACAATTACATTTGACGGTGGATAAATTCACCATTAATGAACCTGGGATTCAAAGCAATGTCTTCTAAACCAAAACCAATATTTCTCCCATAGTATGCTATTTTTCTAGGCTGGTTTAATTTGCCTTAATCATGTGTCCCTCTTCCTACTACATTGTAAGTTCCTTAGGTTAGGATACCACCTTTTTAAAAATTTTATATTATCTGTCTCTTTCTCATTATCAATTTCCACCAAAAAAGCTACCACATATATGGTTGATGCTTAGTAATATTTTTGTTGAGGTTCCATATTGTATTTGTCCCAAAGTACTTGACTAATCCCTAGTTGGGAAAATGGCATGAACTAATTTTATGAAGCTCCTGTAATGTGGTAGGTACTAAACTAGGCAATTTACATCTGTTATCTAATTTCATTCCAATCACTTGAAAAGTAGAGATTTTGATTTTCTTTGTAGATGGGGGACCTAACACTGAAAAAGCTAAGTAAATATCATTAAAGGCACAACATCTATAAACGGCTGTGTTAGGTAATATATTCCAGCTTAAAATCACCTGGTGGACCTTTTCTATGATTTAAATGATTATCCAGGTTGATTTCTGGTTTTGAGGAATAACGCAAATATTAGCTAAGGAATAATACAGAATTAGGATTAAATTAATCCAACAAGTCATTCAACAAAAGTATACTGAAAACTACTGTGTGCCAGGCACTGTTCAAGGAAATGTGGATACAGCAATGAGTAAAATGACATAGTTCTTGCCCTTAAAGTGTTTCCATTCTAATTAAGAGAGCAAATAATAAGCAAATCTATAAGTAAATATGTGTGCCACATGGTGACAATAAATACAATGCATATAGGGGAAATGGGATATGAAACCTAGAAAGTGTGAAGGGGAGAAGTTATCATTGAACATGCATCATCAGATGAAATTTGAGTGAAACCAAAAGTGAAGAAAATAACCCATATGTTCATACAAAGAAAAGTGTTCCAGGAAGAGGGAACACAAGCTCACACTCTGAATTGCAAAGAGCCCAAGGTTGCTAGAGCAGAAGGAAAAATAACAGATGATGTGGACCAATGATAGGGAAAAAAGGCCAGAGAACTTTATAGACTATTTTGAGGGCTCTATTTTTCATGTCATTTGTTTGTTTTTTGATTTTTCATAACCTGACATTTAATATTCTGCTTTTATCCTGAATCAAATGTAAGATTACATTGTGGTAATCAATTTCAGAAGTCACAGGTTTTCCTCATTGTTAATGAGAGACTATAACAAGGTGCTACATACAAACATTAAACTGAGCCTATTTTGTAGACAGCAGAAATTTATTTATCATGATTTTGGAGGCCAGAAGCCCAACCTCAGGATGCCATACGGTCAGGCCCTCATGAGGACTCTCTTCCTGGCTTGCAAGTGACACCTTCATCCTGTGTCCTCACATGGCAGAGAAGGTAAGGTCTTCAGTATCTCTTATTATGAGAACACTAAGGTCATCATGAGAGCCATGCCTGGCCAATGAAAGAAACTGTTTCAAGAAAAGGGTGACCAATTGTTTCAAATGTTTGGATATATCCAATTTTATGAAGATCAGTGCATTACTAACAGAGGTATTAGTAGTGACCATGACAAGAACAGTTTTACTGTAAGGAAAATGAAAGGCTTACATGAATGGGTTCAAGAAGAAAAAGAGGAGAGACAGTGGAGATAGTGACTTTATTACATAGCAATTTTTGACCTTCAGGCTACTATAGAGCTAAGTGACTAGAAAGCACATTAAGATATGATAGAGTGAAAGACTAAGATTTTACTACTTTGCTATATGAAGAGAAACTAGTTAGATATTGTTGCCATCTATGACTTAAAATAGAACTCATTGTAATGCCCCCCACCTTGATTTGGAACTCATTCAACTTAAAATTAAAAGTCGTCTGTTCACTGTAAGCCATTATGATACATTCTGGACTTACAGATATAAATCGAACAAATCAAATAACTGAAAAGAAAACAAATATTTCAAAATTAAAGCCAGCTAGGAACTTTTTAACATAGTTTACCTCAAAAGTTTACCAAGATGCCATCCTGGACTCTGGAGTAGAAATATTTTGTTTTACTTGATATGTAATGCTAAAAGTCTTGAATATTTGATTTTCCAGCTCATAAAGGATTAGAAACAGAATATTAAACTGAAGTTCCTAACAACAGAATACATAAAATATGATAATTTGATTGTAAAAGTGGCAAAATATTTGAAAAATTTAGTGGTAGATGTAACGAATCAAAGAGTAGGACAATTAGGCCCATTTGGAGGAGAGAAAAACTAATCTATATTCCTTAGAGTGGCATGAAATTAATACTGCCAAAGTCATCAGTTACTGTGCCAACTCTCAAGGAATCAGAGATAAAATGGTATTTTCCATGTTAAATAATTTTATGTTCAAATGTATTGGCCGGCATTTTTTTCTTCCTTCTTCTTGCATTCCTTTTTAATGTCACTTAGATAATTTAAAATACCTACAAAAATGTTCGAAACTCATATTCCAACTGCCTTGAATACTTGAAGAATTAGTACATCGCTCTTAAAGATATTATTACCTTTTATGATTTTAAAAAGAATTCTTTGTCATGTCCTCCCACCACACATGACACTCACATAATACAGATATTCACCTTTGCTTTTGCTTATCTTTTACTTTAAATTCCAACAGGAGGCAATTTGTTTTTACTGAAGTAAAATATATCAGTAGGAGGCATTTCTTGGAGTTTAGAATAAAGTGAGTCGAAGAGATATAACCTATTTTTCCCTTTTTTAGTTAATTTCATCAAAACCTTCAATCTCCATACCCCTCTCAAGATTAGTATCCTGGAAATAGTCACTCCAATGAGAATTCCATGTGCAAGTAATTTGTTAAAGAAGCAATTCCAGAAACAAATGAGTAAGAGAGTGGGGCATGCAATACAAAGAAAGGGTAGGATCCAGCAAGAATGCAATTTTAGTACCGAACTCAGCTTCTTCCCACCCAGGATATCAGGAAAATAAATTATCCTCTAATGTTTTTCCCAGTTCAACACAAGGAAGCTAAACTTCTCTACTCTCACACCAGTTACTCTGTAGGTCATACGATAGAGACATTTGTTTCCAGCATTTAGGGCTTTCTGGTGTCCAGGAAAGAAAGCACAAAGGCATGCAGGTGCTGGGGCAAGCATATACAAACCTGGTAAAGGGATCAGAGGGGGACGCGGCAGAGCACCAGTGATGTCCACTAATGTAAACCACAGATCTATCTTTAGCTGCTCTCACTCTCACTGCTCCGAAATCTTATTGTTCATAGGATGCTGTCAGTTTTACATCTGAAATGTCTTTCCTTTTTAAATTCCCACTGCCACTGCTATGGTTGGGGATCTTTTTTCTTCTAACATGGATAACTACAGCAGTCTATCATTTTTAGAGGTAGGTCTACCTGTTTCCAAATTTTTCTCTCCCTAATCATTCATCTATTTTGTGTAAACATAGATGAGTGATTTCCATAAAGACTAGTTACACAGTTACTTCTCTCTATAAAACATAGTTTTGATTGTGGGATTTATTTCATCAAAACTTTTTTTATTTCTCTATTGCTGATAGAATAAAGCCCAACTGCCTTGTGAGTCCATGCAAGGTTTTCCAAAATCTAGACTCAACTTACCTTTCTGGTGCAGTATTTCACCATACCAACTGAGGCGCCTATATGTAAAGCATTCCCAAGACTCTTCATTCTCTGAAGAAGCCTGTGAACTATTATTATCTCCAAGCCTTCATTCATTCTATTTGGTCTCTTTGGTACATCCCCACTTCTACATTAATCTCTGTGCATTGAAGTTTCACCTATTTTTCATGGTTCAAATGGAATACTACCTCCTCTGTGATCCCTTGGTGAATCTCCAGTTATAACTAACTACGTCTCTCCCCATTGTTTGTGTTCCTACGGCACATTACGTCTATACCTCTAATGATAGGTTCTTCTTTAATTTAGAGCAATGCTACATGTAAATCTATTCTACAAACTGTGAATTCTTTAAGACAGGTATTATGACTTATTTGCCATAAATCCCTAGCTCCTACAAAGCATTGCCTGACACATAGTGAATTCTAATAAATAATCGCAGAATTAAATAAATTAAATATGCTTCCAATAGTTTGTGTATATGGATAATATATTCACTTGAAATAAATGACAGTAAGGGAAAAATAAATGTAGGAAACATATCAACTACAGAAAAAGAGTATATATTTAAATTATTCATGTATATAGGCATTAATTCCTTTGGTTAAGATAAATGAATGCATGATTTATGATTATTTCATATGCATGTGCTCCTAACCCTAACATTATAATACAGATTGTCATATGTTGAATCAGATGTTTCCACAGAAGCAGTCTTCTATTTCTTTTTTTGGTTGGCAAATGTCCTGAAAATCATTCTTTCACTTCGGTTTTTTGTTGGTAAATTTCTCATCTTGGGTTATTTTACTCATGTGAGAAAAGCTTATTCCAGGAAAAATATGTATTAAGCAATCAGAAATGGAAAAAGAATCAAATCCATTTGTGAGCTATACATGACTGTTCAATGGGAAGATGTTTTAGCTTATATTTAATGCTCATTGTTTAAAACTATGGAAACAACATATTAAGTATATATTCACCAATTAATGTAAGTAGGCAGATACATAAACACATGGATACGTAGGTAAAATTCTTTATGGATACCATGAGTGATAGGAGTTTAATGTCTTAGAATGTCTATTTAGATTGAATTTAGGAAAACAGAAAATTCCACATGCTCTGTAGAAAATGTCTAAGCCATATTCCCTTAGACACCTCCCTTCACAAAGTCCTTCTACAGACAGTACTCCACAAGCTGATGGCTTTTTGTCTAAAGACACAAGAATATGCTCACATAGAAGTCTGCTAGAGATTTAATGCCCACAGACTAACCCACAGTCATTGAGGGCTAGAAGTTGGTGGGTAACAAAGTTTGAATATTCGTCCCCGCCAAAATCTCCTGTTGAATTTTAATCCCCAGTGCTGGAGGTGGGGCCTGGTGGGAAGTGTTTTGGTCATGGGGGTGGATCCCTAATGACTTGGTGCTGTCTTCATGATTGTGAGTGAGTTCTTACAAGATCTGGTCTTTTAAACGTGTGTGGCACCTCCCCTCCCCTCTCTATTGCTCCCACTCTGGCCATGTGGTGTTTCTGCTCCTGCTTTGCCTTCTGCCAGGATTGAAGCCTCCCTGAGCCTTCAACTAAAGCTGAGCAGATGCCAGCACCATGCTTCCTGTAAAGCCTGAAGAATTGTTAGCCAATTAAACCTCTTTTCTTTATAAATTATCCAGTGTCAGGTTCTTCATAGCAATGCAAGAATGGCCTAATAGAGTGGGCAAATGCCCTAGAGTATTTGCCCTTCATTGGAAGAGTTCTGAGATATGTTTTTACATTCAATTTCTCGTGGGTCGCTGAGAAAATAAGCCTGGGTCAACCACCATGGTAACTGATGCATGACTGCATTCTTTGTTGTCTTTCCTTTTCTTTCCTGCCTTTCCTGACTAACCTCCACTTTCTTTTAGTGCTTCCTGCGATCACCTTGCACATAAGCTGCTTGTACCCAAATTCTTCTCTCAAAGTCAGTTTTTTTTTTATTATTTTTAAATTTTTTTTTTTTACGGAGTCTCACTCTGTTGCCAGGCTGGAGTGCAGTGAGTGGTGAGATCTTGGCTCACTTCAACCTCTGCCTCCTGGGTTCAAGCGATTCTCCTGCCTCAGCCTCCTGGGTAGCTGGGACTACAGGCGTGCGCCACCACACCCAGCTAATTTTTGTATTTTTAGTAGAGACGGAGTTTCACCATGTTGGCCAGGCTGATCTCTATCTCTTGACCTTGTGATCCACCCACCTCAGCCTCCCAAAGTGCTGTGATTGCAGGCGTGAGCCACCACACTCAGCCCAAAGTCAGCTTTTTAGGTAATCAATACTTGGACAAGTTTCTATAAAATAATGCATTTTCTAATGTGGGAAACATGTTTTTGAGTTTACTTTTTGGTCTTAAACGTGTTTTCCATACATGTCATTTATTTTTGAAGAGTGGCTATTTTACTCATTAAGTATATTTCAGTGTGTATATAAACTATTATATTTTGTCAAACTGAGCTACAGACACACACACACACTTTGAATTAAATTTAACTTTGAATTAAATTAGTAACTTGTTTTGTTTGTATTTTTCTTTTCACCTTCAAGCTCATAGAGACAACTTTTTCATATATTTTATCATTTTCTGTTTCTTTCTTTTGGATGAAAATATCAAAACTCTCCTTATAATCACATTTCTTGCAATTTGATATTTTAGTTATCATTTGTAGCTTGAAGGGCATATTTAAGTAGAAAATTAAGTTATAATTTTTTGGCTTCTTGTTCAATTTCATTAAACTCCAACTGTATTTTCTCTATGCTCTTTTGATATTCAGTATAACATCCTCACTGAATCAGGTATGTGACATCATTTTATCCAAATATAACTATTATTATTGAATTATCCTCTAATTGTAATGGTTAACCTTTCCCTAAATCTATTCATACAAAATTTGTAATTATGCAAAGAGAGAAAAATGTGGAGGAATATGAAGAAGTGGTTTGGGTCTTAAATGTCTGAATGTCAGAATTGACTATTCAATAAAAGCAATTTCTAATAAAAAAACTAAATAGATTGTTTTTCAGTTTCTTCTATTTCAATTTAAACTTTTTTTCTGGTAATTTCAGAATTCCAGATTAAGATCACACTGAGTATTGACATAAAGCATTTACTTTTATATATATATATATATATATATATATATATGAAAAAAACTTGCTGTCAAAATATGCATTCAGTTCTTTTCAGTCATTCTAAATCATTTCTACAGATCAACTTATTTTTATTTTTTATTTTTTCCTTGACGTTTTGAAATAGTTCTAAAATGCAATTGGGAGATTCCTTGAAACACATGCTCTGACACATCCATAACTATCCATGCATGCACTAGTTTCATTATACATATATTGAGCCCATTTATATACAACTCTCTTTGGCCATATAAAGAAGAAGAATGAAACGTGATTGCTGCTCCTGCATAGGTTATGATCCAGTAATGATAAACTGGCACATGAAAAGCTAGTCTAAGTACTGCTATGTACAAACAAAAGAACCTGAATATGCCAAAAAAGTAAAAATTATTTCTAACTGGGGAAGAGATAAGAATTCACAAAAGAACAGGCACTTGTGATAGCACTGGAAAATCAACAGAATTTTATAAAGTGGATTGGGCAAGCTGGGGGATATTCTAAGGAGATAAAAGCAGAAGCCAAGACAGGGAGGTGAGAGGAGACAGCCCAAAAGCGGAGTGAGTAATTTGTTGTGGTTTGGGCATGGTTATTTAAGCGCAGAGAAGAAATGCACAACTGGATGTGGCCAAGTGTAGTGTGATATAACATTGGAGATCTCAGAGGACTTTAATTTTAGTATCAATCCATCAATGTCAGACTACTTACTGAAGAGTCCAAACACATTTCCAGAATGTGACTCAGTTGGAGTAATTCTTGAGATTGCTGGAATGATGTGAGATATTACTGATGGGGTGGATGAGATACAGGACCTGGCTGAGCTTGTTTGCTAGCTGAAATTAACCCTTCTATTTTTTGGAGAGAATATGGCAGGTCATAGATTTATCCGACGTCATAGAAGTTAGGTAAAATCACTTGTTACAAAATAATTACAACATTCTAGTTGTTCTGTTTGCCTCCTTTGAGCAACTTTTGAGAAACATATATATATGCGTGTGTGTGTGTGTGTACACATATGCACAGAGACAAACATGTATATATATATATATACACACACACATATATATAATATTGCCAAAATTTATACTATTGGTTACATTTAGATAGGGTCTACTTCATCTTACCATAAAAGTGATGTAAAGTGATTTATTCAATAAAGACATAGGAAATATCATTTTTTAATTTTCAATTTTTAGAAAACAAAATCATGAAAAAGATATCCAACAGTTCAGTTAGTTCTCAGCAGGTACTTGTTTGGTGCTAACTAGGGTCTTCAAGTGGGTCCTGCCCCAAATTCTAATATTAGAAAGTATGTCATGACACTCAACATGTTGACACCACTCTAGTTAACATCAAGGACTAAAGCATAATTTACTCTTATCACTTGAGACATCAACAAAGGTTAAGAGGTGAAGAAAAAAATGGTTCATCAACTAGTATATCACATGTAGTACTGTCATAATTATTTTCCAGTTGTTTTTCCCTACCAAATATGTTAAGGTGTAGGCACTTTGCCGAGATTATCTGATTTCAAATTTCACAAGCATATCCAAATTCTCAGTGGCTTAACACAATAACAGTGCATTTCTTACTCCAATAATATTCTAATGCTGGCAGGGAGAGCGTTGGAAATCTCTTCTCTATCTTTATTTAGGGACTTAGACTCATTTCATTTATTAATTTTTTTCCATCCCTTAGGTCTTTGAGTTCTCCACTGAATGCTTTACAATAAGCCAGGAGATGAGGGATGAGAAAGAGTACACAAAGAATCTCATGAGAATAGTTTCAGGAACTTTAGGCCAGACCTAGAAGTGGATATGTGACTTCCACATATGTTCCATTGGCCAGAACTCCATTGCATGGTCCCACCTAACTGCAGAGGAATCAGAAATGTAGTCTAGCTATGTGCCAAGGAGAGGAAAAGGTAATGGGATTTGGTGGACCTGTTGTATCATCTTTGTTTTAAATGAGACATAGCCACTGTCATAGAATTCTGAGATCTAGAATATTGGGACTAAGACACTATTTACTCTATACTGGTCAGAGAGTTGTGTTAAGTTATGGCTAGCCTTCTTTAAGGGGGATGCTGAAAACCCAGAAAGATAAATTCAGATTATCTCCTGAGAAAATCTACCAGACTGGAGACAAACATGCAAAAGCATAACATACACGATGAAAAGTTGAATAAACTGACGGGTCTTATCATTGGAAAAAAAAAGACTGGAAAGGCTACGAGGTAGAAGAAGAACTGGATTCAATGTACTAGATTTTAAATATGAAATTATAAACAATGGATAAAAATTCCAGAAAAATAGACCTGATTAAATCAGAAAAAATAAAAAATAAAAGATTCACTAAGGTTAAACTACTACTTTGGAGCATATAAAGCTCTAGATCATTACATGTTGAAATTGGCCATCAGTTTATCAGGGTTCTGTGGGAAAGATCAGGCATTAGATGGAAAATTAGAGCGGTCAGTCTCTCAAGTTTTTTATAGTCCTGAAATTCTAGATTATGTGGCTAAGTTTTAAACTGTGCTTGCTCACTGTGAATGTTAACCTAAGAACCTTGCTGCAGCTATCTTCTTCTGCTCCCTCTTAAATCTGAAAAATATTTAAATGCATATGATCCCCCATCTTATGCCATTTATTTAACCTCACCATAAAAAGTTCCAATTTTATTTGAAATGATTTAATTTTTAAATGTCAGCCAAATTATTGACCTTTCTTTAATTTTGTATTTGGAATAAAAGAAGAAAGAATTTGGCTTCCTATAATAATCTTTCTCTGTTTCATTTCAAGAGCAAATTTATCAGTGGGCTGGTGGTCAGTAGTCTGTAGCTTTATATTTAGTGTCTACAGTATTATGGGAGAGGCTGGGGAACCCAGAATGACCTGGCAATGTTGGGGGTGATCAACTGTTTCAGTGAGGTTCTCCTTAATCCAGTAGCTGTCTCTAAAAATCTTTTTATTGGTTTTACTTTTCAAGGTTTGATTCCGTATCCCAAAATTTTATATTTTGGAAAGTGTCTGAGAAACATGGTTTTTTTTTCCTTCCAAGGTATTGCATTATCTTTGTGAAATTGAATATTGATCCATTTCACTTAGTTTTGTACTCAGTGACAATTCTGAGCCCTCAGACCTAGTTGTTCTTAACTAACTCTCTCAGTAGACTTAGCTTTTGCGATTAACATAACTTTTCTGCAATAAAATATTGAGATTGTGTTGCCATATGTGCCATTTGCAAGCAAACTTCTGTGAATCAAATGGCTTCTCAGCCCGCAAATTGTGATGAATTGGACTTTTAAACTTTTACTCAATCATTAGAAATTTTTAGACTATGACTGGTTTTCTAATTACAATTAAATATCTTTAGTCCTCTTCGAGAACTTTAAGTCCTCAAAATCAGAACAAACTGGACTGTCCTGGGAATAGTTTAAGATTAAATCTTAGTACTACTTTTTGCATTAGTGAGCAGAATGCTGTGTTATAAGCTGGTAAGACACAAGGAGGAAAAATTGCTGAATTTTACATTGTAATTGTGGTTGAGTTGTGATATTTTTCTGAATTTTATATAACCACGAAAGTATTGATGTGAAGTGACCTTGGAGGAAAGCTCCATGTACCTATTGTAGAAAGCCCTCCAACCACACACTCTATGAAGTAATTTTTCAGTCTATATTCATAACTCTAAAAGCAGCAATCTCACAACTTCCAAGGTAGTTCATTATCTTCATTGCCATGCCACACAACTAATATTATAGAAGATTATTCTGTATATTAAACCAAATCCTACTTATAATTTTGTATACAACCTAATAGATTTCTTAGGAATTAGAAGGTTGTAATCAACGTAGAATATAACATTTTATTTGAAACGGTTACCATATTATGAATTATGACTACCCTATTTAATTTTTTTGCAGAAATTGAACTTGAAAACATATTTACAGCCTAGATGTTGGGGTTGGACCTTCTGTAAACTCTAAAGGCAGTTTATAAATTAAATGCATGAGTGATGTGACTCTGCTATATTTATGCTGAGGAATTAAATAGCAAAATCTAGGTATGAATCTCTATGTAAGATGGTTTATTTTTCTTTTATGTTTGAATAGATCTTCTTTATTACTTTACAAATTTAATGTTCTTTCTCTGTCTCTCTCTTTCATCCTACTTCTTTCCTTTCCTCTTTCCATTCTTCCTTCTTCCTTCTTCTTTCCTTTCTTTTTTCTATGTTTGACCAAACAAATAAGAACCAGAAATTTTGCCTCTGATTTACTCTACATTGTGAATCAATAAATGTGTGGATCAATTACATGAGTCTCATGAAAGTTCTGAACATCAGCTTTATAGCTAGAGTCCTTTTCATTTTTGTTCTTTTCACTTTTGTCCCAAGATAGTTTCTCTTTTTACCCAAATATGGTAGTTTAGCAACTCATATACAAAGCTTTTATTTGAAGATCACCAGCTTATTCTGAATTCCCAGTAAGAACAGATCCCCAATTACTCTACACATCCCTAATGGAAAGCCACTTGCTAGGAGGCCTTTAGAGCTGAACATTCCCAGAATGTTAAGACTTATATTTCTTGGACACTGGGCACTTCCCACTTTCAGTTCCAGAATTAACTTTTATAACTGGGTTAGATTATTGCTTGACCACCTAACTCAAATAAGTACTAATTTTTTGAGGTACTAAATGTTGTGTTTGACCTTTGTGATGTAAATCATGAATTTATAGTTTGTAAAGCTATTTGAAATATGTGGCGACTCGATTCATCTCAAATCATTTGAATATTTTTAATTCTTAGTAAATTTCAAAAGTTAACGACTAACCATAATGTATCTCCTGCAATATGAATATTACATCTTTTTGGATGAAATGGAAATGACTTAAATATGCGAGATTTCTTACAGAAAACAAAAATCTCTTATTATAAACTTGTTGACTTCTATTTTTTGAAAGTATTTTATATATAAAACTCCAGGCAAAAATGTTGATGTTGGTGCCAATTTGATAATGTTTAATCTGTGTCTTTTTTGACAGTATTTCACTGATGTATTTATATAAAGTATCTGCTATAACCTTGTATAGTACATTACATGATAATCAGATTTGAACCTTCCTTCTGGGGACACTGTCTCTCAAGACATTTTATGCATCATGTCAACAAGGTAAGGCACTGACATTTCATATTTATCCTGAAGAGTGATACTTCCAATTCTGTTCATTCTTCCACTTGAGAATTTATTATAGCACACATGGAACTTTTGATTGTCATCAAACATCTTGCAAAATAATTGATGTGAAAGTTACTGAAAAGGACACAGAAAAAGATGGATCAATGTGACTGATAAAGAGGGACTATGAAAATAACCCGTCAAAATTCCCAAGATTCTCTTTAATAAAGAAATTGCAGCTAGTTAAATATGTTTTTAGAGCTTATTTTACCACTCTTGCAAAAAGAAATAGTCTTAAAATAAAGACAAGATATTATTAAAATTCCAAGCCCAGAATCCAATCCTAAGGCATGTTGATCCATTAGTAGCTTAAATTATATAATACTCTTTTTAGCTGCAAATGCTACAAATAGTAGACACTTAATATCCCTCAGGAAGATGGACCTCAGAAGTAAAATGATATATTTACATCCAAATACCAGGACCAAGGTAGATCACTATTCAAGAATATTCCTGAGCAAAAAGATCTAGGTATAGGAATACCTGTCAACTTTTAAGTTTTTAATTGTATGTAAGATCTTCTTTATGATTTATCAAATCTATCAAAGATTAAGTGGCTCTCCCATCTGAAATGCAATTTAAAACTGCTGAAAGTCTTTCCATTTTGACAAATAAGCACAGGCAATCTTAAGATCAAAAATGTATCATTCATAATAATATCAATGTTCTTTTTACAGGTTTTATAAAAAAAGTTTTGTAACTTTTATTATAAAATTGATTCTTTAGCATTTGTTATTAGTAAAAGTTAGGCAGAATTATATGAGAATTCCATATATTCATAAGCCAGATCATAAATTATCAACTCCTGGCCGATCTTGCTTTATCACTAGCCCATTTTCCAACTGCTCCATTCACAATGGCCTCTCACTTTGCCAATTTGATTATTTTGAAGTAAGTGCCTTCAGGTTGTCTTTTACTTTTGATTCCTTGGTGGTGGTGGTTTTATATGTTTTTGCTTTTGATTTTTTGGTAAAGGACATGTTGTTATCCTTTAACAAAGGGCATCACATAAATAAGTCTGATCACTATGGATTGTTAAAATGTGTGTTTCTTAGGTGTGGAAATGAAGAAAAGAACAGCCTTACAGTTGTCCCACAATAGTTTAACACCTGTCCTGGATTAAGGCATAGACCACAAATCTACAACCATTTGATCTTTGACAAACCTGACAAAAACAAGCAATGGGGAAAGGATTCCCTATTTAATAAGTGGTGCTGGGAAAGCTGGCTAGCCATATGCATAAAATTGAAACTGGACCCCTTCCTTACACCTTATACAAAAACTACCTCAAGATGGATTAAAGACTTAAATGTAAAACCCAAAACTATAAAAACCCTATAAGAAAATCTAGGCAATACCATTTGGAACATAGGCACAGGCAAAGACTTAATGACAAAAACATCAAAAGCAATTGCAACAAAAGCAAAAATTAAAGAATGAGACCAATTTAAACTAAAGAGCTTCGTACACAAAAGCAACTATCATCAGAGTGAACAGACAACTTATAGAATGGGAGAAAATCTTTGCAATCTATCCATCTGACAAAAGTTTGATATCCAGAATCTACAAAAATGTAAACAAATTTACAAGGAAAAAAATGACATAAAAAAAGCTGGCAAAGGACATGAACAGAAAAGAAGACATATATATACAGCCAACAAACATATAAAAAAAACCCTCAACATCACAGGTCATTAGAGAAATGCAAATCAAATCTACAATGAGACGCCATCTCATGCCAGTCAGGATGGCCATTATTAAAAAAGTCAAGAAACAACAGATGCCGGTGAGGCTATGGAGAGGTAGAAATGCTTTTTCACTGTTGGTGGGAATGTAAATTAGTTACACCATTGTGAAAGACAGTGTGGTGATTCCTTAGACCTAGAACCAGAAACACCATTTGACCCACCAATTTCATTACTGGATATATGCCCAAAGGAACATGTATTATTCTATTATAAAGACAGATGCATGCATATATTCATTGCAGCACTGTTCACAATAGCAAAGATATGGAATCAACTCAAATGCCCATCAATGATAGACCAGATAAGGAAAATGTTGTACATATACACCATTAAATACTGTGCAGCCATAAAAAGGAATATCATGTCCTTTACATGAATGGAGATGAAAGCCATTATTTTCAGCAAACTAATGCAGGAACAAAAAATCAAACACTGTATGTTCTCACTCCTAAGTGGACGCTGAACAATGAGAACACATGGACACAGGGAGGGGAGCAACACACACTGGGCCTGAAGCGGGAGGGGAGGGAGAAAATCAGGATGAATACCTAATGCATGTGGGGCTTAATACCCAGGTGATGGGTTGATAGGTGCAGCAAACCACCATGGCACTCATTTATCTATGTAACAAACCTGCACATCCTGCACATGTATCCTGGAACTTAAAATAAAAAGTAGTCTTCAAAATAGCCTCCTGCTCAGTGAGTAAGTTAATAAACATGTGGTGGATGCTAGACATCATCCTCAAACTTGGAGGCCAAATTCATCAACAAATTAATCAGGAGACTTGAATGCTAGGTATAATGAGAGTCAAAACAGTGCAAGTTTAAAATTTAAGATATTCTTAGAAAAGTGACTAGAAGTCCCTAAAAGCTCTCCACTTAATTATAAGAAAACGCAGGGAAATTACAATTAAGAAGTGAATCATGTTCTATTGGCAGTAATTCTGTAGAGAAACTGGCTCATGCAGCAGTTAAGAATTAATGGACCTAGTGGGAATCATAGACTATTGAATTCTAATCTTTGGGTTTGGCTAACCTGCTGCTTGATCTCAAGTCAGGGATGGAGCTTACCTGTTCTTCAATCTTCTCTGGAAAAAGAATGATGATGATTTTATATTTATATACACATAAAAATGAATTGTGTTAGTACTCTTGGTAATAATTTGTATTATTCTTTATAAATCACAAAATATATTTATTTTATCTTCAGAAATCACACAGAATAAGTCATACTTATTCCCCTTTGTGTCTAAGGTAACTGAGGCTGAGAGATTATATAATTTTCACAATGTCAACAAGCACAATGGTTGCAGAGCCAGTGCCTTGAATTCATATCTTCTGATCCCAGTTCCAGGTTTAGGATAACATGCCACTGCTGTCTCTACTTCGGTGACAGCAAAGGATGATTTTTACTTCTACCACTGCCCACTTCAACCCATTTTTGTTCAGTCCCAGAAGACCAACTTGTCAGGAATTTGAAAGTTTTATTGTGTCAGCCACATGTGCAAGGAAAGTCACTCCAATAAAATGAGAAATTCTTCTCTAGAAGGTAGAAATAGAATCCCAGCAGCAGGGCAACTAAAAAGATAAAGAAAAAATAGCCTTTAGGCTAAAGGCAGGTTGTTAAGTTAAGGTGGCATCTAACAAACACATTGGGATTTCCTGGGACTTGAGTGGGACTGCTTACTGAAGCATTTAATAGAAGTGAGTGCTAGATTGCTTAGCCCAGATTACAGATAAAAAAGATTTGAAAAGACCATTACATAAGCCTAAATCTTCATTCACCAAAAAAAAAAAAAAAAAAAAAAAAAAAAAAGAGAGAGAGAAGAAAAGAAAGGAAAAGTCTCCTTAAAATGTATAAAATCCTAGTCTATAAAGAATGCCCAGTTTCTGGGTAAGAGATAAAAGTTGGGAGTTTGCAAAAAGAAAAATGTTAACATAACCGTTTTTCCTATTATATTCTGTCTCTCCTTATCTATCCAGGAAAACTTCAGGGTGCTGTGTTCAGCATTTGTATATATAGACAAAACATTCTGTTTATGCAGATAAGATAAAGGACAAGACACATGAAAGTTTGAGAGACAATGATTACTGAAGAGAAAATGTTGAGCTAAGATTCCTATTCTAGCACTGGTTCTAGGAATTCTTTCTTTACTAACTGTGTGACTTTGAATTATTCAATGTGAATAATAAAACTTGCTTAGTAGTTTAGGTGTATTAGACACTAAAGGGATTAAAAATTATGAATAATCATCATCAGAAAGATGTTATAATTTAATAAGAAAATTAAGGCAAGTATGCAAATGAGTTTATCACAGATAGGATAAGGTAAGTGCACTAAGAGAAGTACTAACAGGTGGCGGGGCAAGATGGCAGAATAGAAAGCTCCCCCAATCCTCCCACTCACTCCGACCCCAAGGACACCAAATCAGCATCTACACAGAATAAAGACCATCCTAAGAATCAAAAATAAGGTGAGGGTGAGGATTCATAGTAGCTGGTTTTAACTTCATATCACTGGAAGAAGCGCTGAAGAGACAGAAAAAAAAGTCCTGGATCATGGATGCCACCCGTCCTCCATCCAAGGTGTTAGCAGCTGTGGGGAGTGCCTCTGGGCACTGAGGGAGGGAGAATGCAGCAATTGTGAGACATTGAACTCAGTGCTGTCCTGTGAGAACAGAGAGGAAAACTGGCCCAAATTTAGCTGTCACCCACCCATGCCCACAAACGGAGCATTTAAACTAGCCCTAGCCAGAGGGGAATTACCAATCCTAGTGGTCCAAACTTGAGTGCCTTCAAACCTCACCTCCATTGCTACAAGCACTCTGTGTCTCCAAGTAAACTTGAAAGGCAATCTGTCATAGGGACTGCAACTCTTAGGTGAGTCCTGTGAGGAGGCATTTTAAATGGTCCATTTTCAAGGCATGATAAATCTAAGCACTGGGAGCCAGCCAGCCTGCAGATGTAACAAGCCACACGGCTCATTCTCCTAGAAAGTCATGATAAATGAACCTAATTTAGAGGAGGGGTCAGCCCATAAAAGGGAAGAAAGTTTAGTTATTGGGAAATCGAAACAAGTGGGAAAAGGGACTGGGGTATTACCTTATAAGGGGAATAATTAAGCTTAGGCAACGTCTGGGAAGATTGTAACCCCATAATACTCGACCAATGAGGAACTGGGGGAAGGACTTGCATGTTAGGAGATAAATTACCTGCTGTAGCTGTTCCAGGTGGGCCTGTCTATCAGACACCAGATCTTGCAAGACTGCTATTAAAAGTCTCACTTTTGCTCTCTGAGTCCATTCTTTGGGTTTGGATGAGTGAACATGTTTCTCACAAATCTGGGGTCCCGTTCAGGATCTCTGTGCCTGCATGGAGTGGGACTCTGGCTGAGAGCGGAGACACATCCCACCCGATTTAGGTGGCCCACTCTGTCTGGGCATCCCGGCTCCCCGCAGAGGCCATAGACAAACCAGAGACTGTTATTCAGGAGGCAATAGAGGCAACAAAGGGAAAAAAGCAGGCACTATGGGAACAAGGCAACCTCGTGCATGAGCTAAGGAAGGAAAAGTGAACTATAAGTACTTCCTTAATAGTTGGGCATTTTTGGAGGTTGAGTGTGTGTGACTGAGACATATCCAAGATACGAAGTGAATGCGGAGTCCCAATTCGCAGTTCTGTTCTCCCATGAGGGAAACAGCTGGAGATGTATGAAGTGATTATCAGGGTGTGCAAGAAACCTCCAGTGGGGGGTGGGGGAGTACACAGGGAAAAGCTCAGACATGGAGACTGACTGACAATGGAAAACAGGAATTCTAGGCCTAGGGGACAAAGGGAAGAGGGAGCTAAAGAGAATCCTTCAGACATTCCCCTGGATAGTCCTTTGGGGAGAATGTTGCAGGTTTGGAGGGACAACCCTCAAACCAGGGACAAGGAAAAGCAAAAGATGATGAAGTATTGCTGTTTTATCTGGCCCAAAAGCCCATTCATAAGCCTTCAGTCTTTTGGCCTAAGTTTGGCTTAGATGAGGATTGGGTGTACCAAGCTTTAATTATCTATGTGAATGATAAAATCCCATCCTCACCAGAAGATATAGGTTATGCTCTCTGCTGGATCAAGGAATTAGACCCCCTGTTCCCCCTCAAAGAAGGAGAAAAAAAGCCTAGTAAAGAGCAGTGAAAAGCCTTGGGACCCTCCCATCATGCTCATCCCCTACCTACATCTCACAAAATAGGAGACAAGGAGATAAAGGAGCAACAGGAGGGTTAGAGGAAGAAAGACCTGGAGAACAAAAGCTCCTTCAGATCCTCATCCAAGTTTAAGAAAATAATTAGAACAGTGTAAGAGGGATATTGAGAACTTCTCTATCCCTTCCACACAGCAGGCATCTAGCATGCTCCTACTTAGGGCAGTTCCCATGGAACAAGGAGAGACTGGCTTTGTAAACGGTCCTCTTACAAGTACCGAAGTTAGGAATTTCAAAGAGGAAATGAAACCACTCTTAGAAGACCGCCTTAGTTTAGTAAACCAGCTGGACCAATTCCTAGGACCAAATTTTTACACCTGGGCTGAGATAATGTCTATCATAAATATCCTGTTCATAGGAGAAGAAAGGGGAGTGATTAGGAGAGTGGCCATGACCATATGGGAGAGGCAACACCCTCCAAGGAAAGGAGTCTTGCCAGCTGAATGAAAATTTCCAAATGTCGATCCCGAATGGGATAATAATGATCTGAGGGACTGGGCCCAAATGCAGGACCTCAGGGAACTAATAATTAAAGGGATCAAAGAGTCCATTCCTAGGACACAAAATGTCTCAGAGGCATTCTAGATTCAACAAGAAAAAGAGGAAACTCCCTCTGCATTCCTGCAGAGGCTCAGAGATCAGATGAGAAAATACTCTGGATTAGATCTGGAGGACCCAGTAGGGCAAGGCCTTTTGAAGGTTAACTTTTAACCAAGAGCTGGTCTTGCAGGCCAGGGAGTGCAGCTGCAGGCATGGGGGTGGCTGGAGCCACAGAGCCAGAACAGACAGCTGAGATAAAGGTGGACAGTGTGAGAGCTAGTATGAGTAAACCCCTAATAGGAGACCTGATGTCTCTATTACACAAAGGGAGTCACTGGGGACCCCAGGCTATGTGTAATGCAATACTTAGGAATTTATACCCTCACTAAAAAAGTATGTGAAAGTTGTGTAACTTGTTGAAGGATAAACAAAAAGGTGATTAGAAAACAGACCACAGGAGGAAGACATCCTGGACTAAGACCATTTCAAACCATTCAAGTAGATTTCACAGAAATGCCCAAAGTAGAAGAGTCTTTCTCCTTCCAATAGCCACCACTGGAAATGTGGTCAAAAAAATATTAAAACAGATTGTATCTGGATTTGGCCAGATGAACTTTCTTTTCTTTTCTTTTCTTTTTTTTTTTTTTTTTGAGATGGAATTTTACTCTTGTTGCCTGGGTTGGAGTGCAATGGCATGATCTCAGCTCACTGCAACCTCTGCAGGTTCAAGCGATTATCCTGCCTCAGCCTCCTGAGTAGCTGAGATTACAGGCATGTACCAGCACACCTGGCTAATTTTCTTTTTTTTTTTTTTCAGTAGAGACAGGGTTTCTCCATGTTGGTCAGGCTGGTCTTGAACTCCCAACCTCAGGTGATCTGCCTGCCTCATTGGGATTACAGGCTTGAACCACCATGCTCAGCCCAGAAAATGTTGATTCAGACAATAGGAGCCACTTTACCTCAAGGGTGTTAAGGGGAATTTTGGAAGGTTTACAAATTAGATGGGAATATCCCACCCCTTGGCATCCCCCTTTCTCTGGAAAGGTAGAAAGAGTGAATCAAACTCTAAAAAAACGTATCTCCAAACTAATCTTAGGAACTAAAATGCCTTGGACCAAATGCCTCCCAATAGCACTCCTTAAGATTAAGACAGCCCCAAGAAAAGACTTGGGATTGTCCCCATATGAGTTATTATATGGACTCCTGTATTTGGGCAGAGCTACAGATCTCCCTACTATAAACCAAGGGTCAATTCTTATATAGTGGAAATATTCCACATCCTGTCATCTCTTAGGTTAAAAGGACTATTGACTCAAACTCAGCCTCTTGAGTTTGCAGTTCACCACTTCCAGCCTGGTGACTTAGTGCTGATTAAGACTTGGAAAGAAGACAAGCTCCACCCAAGCTGGAAAGGTCTCTATCAAGTGCTCCTGACCATTGAGACAGCCATGCAAACAGCTGAATGGGGGTGGACTCGCTATACTCGAGCCAAGGGACTGGTAAAAGAGATCCCATAAGGGAGGGGAAAAGACCAGTGAAAAGTGCATGAGTCACCTGAGGACCCTTAAAGTTAACTCTGAGAAAAATCTAATAAGAAACATGGGCTGGCCCCATTTCTGGATGTTAATATATCTGGGATGGGCTACTGTACAAAGAGCAGAAGGTCAAAATGGAAACTACCAGGGGACTCCTCCTTACCCAATCAGGTTGATGATTAATGTGACCAAGATAGCAGCACCCCAAACTATAAGATTTGATGCCTGCCATGTCTTACCTTGTGGGAATTTTAAAAAATCAGAGACAGCTCTTGCAGGCAGATAAATATCTTTGCCCTGAACCAGATACAGGTTATAATAGGGCATCACCACGCCCCCAGCTGTGATAATGTATGATGGATGAACACCTTTTAGTGTTGGATAATAAACATGGTGTGGGTAACTCTGAGCTGGAGACCCTTGAGGGATAAACTACATCTGTCTAAGGGCTCCCCCACCCCTCCAAATAACTGCCAGAATTTAGAATGGAATCCTATACTTATCACCATTGACAATCCAGCTGTTCTAGACTAAGAACCAAAAGTAGCATCTCGTGTATATGGGTTGGGGCAGACATCACAGGGAAAGACCCCCTAGAGCGATTTGCTCTCAAACTAATCAAGAACTCAACTCCCATTTGCCTGGGACAACTCCAAACCCACACCCTAATAAACATTTTAGTCTTCCAAATAATGACCCTAAAAGGGTAAAAATAATTGAGATAAAGGATTTAAAGCAAACCTTAGAAATTGAGGCAGGGTATGGGGATGTGAATGCCTGTGTTGAATGGGTCAAATTTTTGGTACAAGCCCTCAACAAGAGTAGCTGCTATGCATGTGCTGTGGGATGGCCTCAGGCACAGGTGGCTATGTTTCCCCTAGATACTGATCTAGGATACTGATCCTGAAGGAATGTGTTGCATGTTGGCTCTATACCAGGACAAAGACGCAGGGGAAACGAGACTTGTAGGAGTCTGTCATTGCTCTTTACTGCTTTGTAGAGGCCAGATCTTAGAGCAATCCCCTCATTCTCTATAGGGAATATGAACCACTCCTCTTCCTTCTCTAGGCAGTGGGCAGAGTTCAATAAGCCTGTGGGAGAATCTCGACTTGTACCCACATCCTAAACATCACTGGTGAGGCAATGGCAATTACTCAGTGATTCATATACCCCAGGCTGATGACTGGTGGTATTGTGGGAAAAGGAACCTCCACAACTTGTTACCATCCCAATTGGACCAGGACTTGGACTTAAGTCCAACTGGCCATTCTCTTCATCCTGGTATTCCATAAGATACCCGAAAATACACATGGCCACTGAAACAGAGAGATTTAACAAATTCTTTTGATCCCAATATATATGTTGAGTCTATAGGAGTCCCTAGGGGGTGCCTAATGAATTTAAGGCCAGATAACAAATAGTTGCTGGGTTTGAGTCAGCACTTTTCTGGTGGTCAACTATTAACAAGAATGTTGATTGGATTAACTATGTCTATCATAATCAACAGAGATTTATCAGTTATACTCATGACACCCTCAAAGGTGTGGCTAGCCAATTAGATGCCACCAGCTGAATGGCCTGGGAAAACAGGTTTGTGTTAGATGTAATTAACTAGCAGTAAAGGAGGCATATATGTCATGCTGGGTGGGAAATTTTGTACTTCTATTTCCAAGAATACTGCCCCAGATGGGACCATCACAAAAGCTTTACAAGGACTGATGACTCTAGCCAATGAACTGGCAGAAAATGCTGCAAGTAATAAATCGTTTATGGGTTGGCTAGAAGGCTGGTTTGGAAAATGGAAAGGCATGGTATCTTCAATTCTTACATCTCTCATAATGGAGGCCGGAGTCTTAACAGCAGTGGAGTGTTGTATTACGCCTTGTGTGAAGGAACTAGCACAGAGATTAATTGAAACAGCTAGTAATAAACAAATGCCATGACTTACCAGTAAAGTAACCTGCTACTATTAGAAGCCAAATTAAACTCATTCTCCTATGAGGAAGAAAGTAAATGACTTCTAGAGCAATTCGAGGACCAAAAGGATTTAAATGAAAATGAGACCAAAGGAAGTAAATAGAAAAGACGAGGTAATTTGTGAGAAAATATTTTAAATGATCCATTTTCAAGGCATGATAAATCTAAGCACTGGCAGCCAGACTGTGAATGTAACAAACTGCATAGCCCACACTCCTAGAAAGTCATGATAAGTGAACAGCATGTAGAAGAGGGGTCAGCCCATAAAAGGGAAGAAAGTTTCATTATTTGGAAATCAAAACTTAAGCGGAGAAGGGGACCAGGGCATAACCTTATAAGGGGGATAATGAAACATAGGTTTCATCTGGGAAGATTGTAACCCCACAATACTTGACACTTGCATACTAGGAGATAAATTGCCTTCCATAGCTGCCCTGGGTGTGCCCGCCTACTGGACACCTGATCTTGCAAGACCACTATTAAAAGTCTCACTTTTGCTGTTCTTCCTGCCTCTGAGTCCATTCTCTGGGTTTGGATAGAGCATGTTTCTCACAGTCCTCAAGCTGAACTAGGCCCAGAGATACTGGATTTGGGAGACATGCAACACACTGAGACACCAGCCAAGGGAGTGCTGGCATCACCCTTCCCCTAACTCCAGGCTGCGTAGCTCATAGCTCCAAAAGAGACCCCCTTCCTTCCACTTAAGGAGAAGAGAGGGAAGAGTGGAGAGGATTTGTCTTGCATCTAGGATACCAGCTCAGCCACAGCCAGATAGGGCACTGGTCAGAGTCATGCAGCCTCTGTTTCAGGTGCTAGCTCCCAGATGACATTTCTAGACACACCCTGGACCAGAAGAGAACTTGCCACCTTGAAAAAAAGGACCTAGTCCTGCCAGCACTTATTGTCTGCAAACTGAAGAGCCCTTGGGCTCTGAATAACCAGTAGTGATACCCAAGTACTACATTAAGGGCCTTGGTGAGCCTCTGAGACTTGTTGGCTTCAGGTGAGACTCAACACATTAGAAACCAAATTAAGCTCACATAACTGTGGTGGCTATGAGACAGCCAGATTGGAGGAGGTCCCTGGAAAATCTTCAACCAGCCTGTGCACTGTGGTTGAGCCACAGAAGTTTGCACCATTTGCCATGGTGAGGAGCCTGGCCTCTCCTCTTCCTGTGTGGAACCTGGGGATTCAAGCTTCGGGTGGGAAGTGCTCTAGCAGGGACTCTGGTCTTGCGAGAGTCCCTGTACCACCTTTTTTCCTTTTCACCCAATAAAACCTAGTCCTACTCACCATTCAAATTGTCTGTGAGCCTGAATTTTCATGGCCATGGGACAAAGAACCTCGTCTTTACCTGAACTAAGGAAAAGTTCTGCAACAGCTATGGGACAAAACTTCTGCTTGAGAAAAGCAGAGGGAAAAGTAAAGGAAACTTTGTCTTGCACCTTACCAACACAGCCACAGTGGGGCAGAGCACCAAGTGGGCTCCTGGGGTCTCTAATTCTAGGACTTGACTCTTGAATGGCATTTCTTGACCTGCCCTGGACCAGAGGGAAGCCTACTGTCCTGAAGGATGAGTCCCAAGCCAGGCAACATTAATGACAGGCTGACTTATGAAACCTTGGGCCTACAGGCAACACTGGTGGTAGTCTGGCAATACTCATGGTGGGGTGGCTATCACCACACCCCAGTTAAAATTGTTTATATCCAAAAGACAGGCAATAAGAAATGCTGGCGAGGATATGAGGAAAAGGGAACTCTTGTACACCGTTGATGGGAATGTAAATTAGTACATGTACCATGGAGAACAGTTTGGAGGTTCCTCAAAAAACTTAAAATTGAGCTACTACATGATCCAGAAATCCCATTGCTGAACATATGCCCAAAAGAAAGGAAATTGGCATATCAACGAGTTATCTGCACACCTATGTTTGTTGCAGCACTGTTTACAATAAGATTTGGAAGCAACCTAATTGCCCATCAACAGATGAATGGATAAAGAAAATGTGGTACATACAGACAATGGAGCACTATTCAGCCATAAAAAAACAATGAGATCCTGTCATTTGCAACAACATTGATGGAACTGAAGATCATTATGTGAAGTGTAATAAGCCAAGAACAAAAGACAAACATCACATGTTCTCACTTATTTGTGGAATCCAAAAGTCAAATCAGTTGAACTCATAAAGAGTAGAAGGATGGTTACCAGAGGCTGGGAACAGTAATGGGGAGGGGGAGGCTGGGGGAGCAAGGTGGTGATGGATAATGAGGACAAAAAGAAATATTTAGAAAGAATGAATAAGACCTACTATTTGATAGCACAGTAGGGTGACTACAGTCAATAATAATTTAATTGGACAGTATAAAATAATTTACAGAGTGTAATTGGATTATTTGAAATTCAAGGGATAAATGCTGGAGGCAATGGATACTCCATTCTCGATGATGTGCTTATTTCACATTATATGCCTGTATCAAAACATTTCATGTACTCCATAAATTTAGACACCTACTTTGTACCCACAACTTTTTCTTTTTTTTTTTTTATTATACTTTAAGTTCTAGGGTACACGTGCACAACATGCAGGTTTGTTACATAGGTATACATGTGCCATGTTGGTTTGCTGCACCCATTAACTTGTTATTTACATTAGGTATTTCTCCTAATGCTATCCCTCCCCTAGCCTCCCACCCCATGACAGGCCCTAGTGTGTGATGTTCCCTGCCCTGTGTCCAAGTGTTCTCACTGTTCAATTCCCACCTATGAGTGTGAATATGTGGTATTTGGTTTTCTGTCCTTGTGATAGTTTGCTCAGAATTATGGTTTCCAGCTTCATCCATGTCCCTACAAAGGACATGAACTCATCCTTTTTTATGGCTGCATAGTATTCCATGGTGTATATGTGCCACATTTTCTTTATCCAATCTATCATTGATGGACATTTGGGTTGGTTCCAAGTCTTTGCTGTTGTGAATAGTGCTGCAATGAACATACGTGTGCATATGTCTTTATAGTAGCATGATTTATACTCCTTTGGGTATATACCCAGTAATGGGATTGCTGGGTCAAATGGTATTTCTAGTTCTAGATCCTTGAGGAATCGCCACACTGGCTTCTACAATGGTTGAACTAGTTTATACTCCCACCAACAGTGTAAAAACATTCCTATTTCTCCACATCCGCTCCAGCATCTGTTGTTTCCTGACTTTTTAATGATCGCCATTCTAACTGGTATGAGGTGGTATCTCACTGTGGTTTTGATTTGCATTTCTCTGATAACCAGTGATGATGAGCATTTTTTCATGTGTCTGTTGGCTGCATAAATGTCTTCTTTTGAGAAGTGTCTGTTCATATAATTTGCCCACTTTTTGATGGAGTTGTTTATTTCTTGTAAATCTGTTTAAGTTTTTGTAGATTATGGATATTAGCCCTTTGTCAGATGGGTAGATTGCAAAAGTTTTCTCCCATTCTGTAAGTTGCCTGTTCACTCTGATGACAGTTTCTTTTGCTGTGCAGAAGCTCTTTAGTTTAGTTAGATCCCATTTGTCTATTTTGGCTTTTGTTGCCATTGCTTTTGGTGTTTTAGTCATGAAGTCCTTGCCCATGCCTATGTCCTGAATGGTATTGCCTAGGTTTTCTTCTAGGGTTTTTATGGTTTTAGGTCTAACATTTAACTCTTTAATCCATCTTGAATTAATTTTTGTATAAGGTGTAAGGAAGGGATCCAGTTTTAACTTTCTACATATGGCTAGCCAGTTTTCCCAGCACCATTTATTAAATAGGGAATCGTTTTCCCATTTCTTGTTTTTGTCAGGTTTGTCAAAGATCAGATTGTTGTGGATGTGTGGTGTTATGTGTGAGGCCTATGCTCTGTTCCATTGGTCTTTATCTCTGTTTTGGTACCAGTACCATGCTGCTTTGGTTACTGTAGCCTTGTAGTATAGTTTGAAGTCCGGTAGCGTGATGCCTCCAGCTCTGTTCTTTTTGCTTAGGATTGTCTTGGCAATGTGGGCTCTTTTTTGGCTCCATATGAAATTTAAAGTAGTTTTTTCCAATTCTGTGAAGAAAGTCATTGGTAGCTTGATGGGGATGGCATTGAATCTATAAATTACCTTGGGTAGTATGGCCATTTTCACGATATTGATTCTTCCTATCCATGAGCATGGAATATTCTTCCATTTGTTTGTGTCCTCTTTTATTTTGTTGAGCAGTGGTATGTAGCTCTTCTTGAAGAGTTCCTTCACATTCCTTGTAAGTTGTATTCCTAGGGTTTTTATTCTCTTTGTAGTAATTGTGAATGGGAGTTCACTCATGATTTAGCTCTCTGTTTGTCTGTTATTGGTGTATAGGAATGTTTGTAATTTTTGCACATTGATTTTGTATCCTGAGACTTTGCTGAAGTTGCTTATCAGCTTAAGGAGATTTGGGGCTGAGACGATGGGGTTTTCTAAATATACAATCATGTGATCTGCAAACAGGGACAATTTGACTTCCTCTTTTCCTAATTGAATACACTTTATTTTTTTATCTTGCCTGATTGACCTGGCCAGAACTTTCAACACTGTGTTGAACACGAGTAGTGAGAGAGGGCATCCCTGTCTTGTGCCAGTTTTCAATGGGAATGCTTTCAGTTTTTGCCCATTCAGTATGATATTGGCTACAGGTTTGTCATAAATAGCTCTTATTATTTTGAGATATGTCTCATCAATACCTAGTTTATTGAGAGTTTTTAGCATAAAGGGCTGTTGAGTTTTGTCGAAGGCCTTTTCTGCATCTATTGAGATAATCATGTGGTTTTTGTCATTGGTTCTGTTTATGTGATGGATTACGTTGATTGATTTGTGTATGTTGAACCAGCCTTGCATCCCAGGGATGAAGCCAATTTGATTGTGGTGGATAAGCTTTTAGATGTGCTGCTGGATTCAGTTTGCCAGTATTTTATTGAGGATTGTCACATTGATGTGCATCAGGGATATTGGCCTACAATTCTCTTTTTTTCTTGTATCTCTGCCAGGCTTTGGTATCAGGATGCTGCTGGCCTCATAAAATGAGTTAGGGAGGATTCCCTCTTTTTCCAGTGATTGGAATAGTTTCAGAAGGAATGGTACCAGCTCCTCTTTGTAACTCTGGTAGAATTCAGCTGTGATTCCATCTTGTCCTGGACTTTTTTTGGTTGGTAGGCTAATGATTATTGCCTGAATTTCAGAGCCTGTTATTGGTCTATTCAGAGATTCAACTTCTTCCTGGTTTAGTCTTGGGAGGGTGTATGTGTCCAGGAATTTATCCATTTCTTCTAGATTTTCTAGTTTATTTGTATAGAGGTGTTTATAGTATTCTCTGATGGTAGTTTGTATTTCTGCGGGATCGGTGGTGATATCTCCTTTATCATTTTTTATTGTGTCTATTTGATTCTTCTCTCTTTTATTCTTTATTAGTCTTGCTAGTGGTCTATTTATTTTGTTGATCTTTTCAAAAAACCAGCACCTGGATTCATTGATTTTTTGAAGGGTTTTTTGTGTCTCTATCTGCTTCAGTTCTGCTCTGATCTTAGTTATTTCTTGCCTTCTGCTAGCTTTTGAATTTGTTTGTTCTTTCTTCTCTAGTTCTTTTAATTGTGATGTTAGGGTGTCAATTTTAGAGATTTCCTGTTTTCTTTTGTAGGCATTTAGAGCTATAAATTTCCCTCTACACACTGATTTAAGTGTGTCCCAGAAATTCTGGTACATTGTGTATTTGTTCTCATTGGTTTTAAGAACATCTTTATTTCTGCCTTCATTTCGTTATTTACCAGTAGTTATTCAGGAGCAGGTTGTTCAGTTTCCATGTAGTTGTGCAGTTTTGAGTGAGTTTCTTAATCCTGAGTTCTAACTTGATTGCACTGTGGTCTGAGAGATAGTTTGTTTTGATTTCTGTTGTTTTACATTTGCTGAGGAGTCTTTACTTCCAACTATGTAGTGAATTTTGGAATAAGTGTGACGTGGTGCTGAGAAGAATGTATATTCTGTTGATTTGGGGTGGAGAGTTCTGTAGATGTCTATTAGGTTTGCCTGGTGCAGAGCTGAGTTCAAGGCCTGGATATCCTTGTTAATCTTCTGTCTCGTTGATCTGTCTAAAATTGGCAGTGGGGTGTTAAAGTCTCCCATTATTATTGTGCGGGAGTCTAAGTCTCTTTGTAGGTCTCTATGGCTTCTCTGGTGGTTTAGTGGCTAGGATGTGGTGCTTTCACCACTGTACCCATAACTTTTTCTTTCTTTTTTTTTCTTTTTCAAGGAAGATTGCATTCGGCAGAAATTTAACCCCATAACCTTCAGCTCCAATGTTTTACCTATGAATATGTCACATTACAAAGAATTTTACAGATATAATTATGGTTTCTAATTAAATTAGGGATATTATATTAGATTATTCAGGTAAACCTCATATAAACACATGAGCTTCTAAAAGTAGAGTTTTCTTAGCTGAGAGTAGAAGGGGAAGTCAGAGAGATGCAACAGAGAGGGAAGTCAAAGAGATTTTAAGTGTGAAGGAGACTCAACTCACCATTGCTTGAGGGGGCTGCTGAAAATCATATATATAGGTGGACTCTAGGAGAAAAGAACAACACCCAGCTGACAGGCATCAGGAAAATGGAACCTCAGTCCTTACAATTGCAAAAAAAATGCATTCTACCAACAGGAGCTTGGAAACGAATTCTTCCGCAGAGACTAGTGAGGACCACAGCCCTATTGACACTTTGATTTCAGTCTTGTTAAACCTGGAGATGAAGACTCAGCTGACCCCACCTAGATTCCTAACCTCCAGAACAGGATAAAAAATTTGCATTTATTGAAGCATCTAAGTCTGTAGCAACTCTCATTAAAGAAAAATTGATGCACATTTAAATTTTAAGGAGTTTATTTGAGCATTCAGAAAATCTGAGTAGCACCAGACTACTCAGGGGATAGTGCTCCACCAGGAGGGGCAACAGGGGAAACTTTTATAAAGTATTCACAGCAGCAAGAATAAACAATCTTAATTGATTAGAGTGAAAAACTTCTAGATAGAGATTCATTGGTGGTTTCTGATTGATGTGGTTTCTAATTCCCATGTACTATTACTCTGGGCTCTGGTTTGTACATTTAAGAATTTAAAGTGCTAGAGCTATCCCAGTCTAATTAATGTACTCCCAATTAAGATTTTTTTTGTAAGACTTGTTATGGCAGAACAAAAAACTAATACAGGCCTCATGGATATAGACATTGACATATGATTAGGATTATAAAAGGAGCTGACTAAGAGGAGGGCATCCCTGGCAGAGGGTTGAGTATAGGTCATAGTGCAAAAGCAGAATAATTCAAGTGTGATGCAAAATCAATTCAATATGCCTCATAAGACTGAGTCTGAGCCTCAGTTAGTTCATCTGGAAGCATGTTGTAAGCTGTATTATTTAGAGGCCTAGTGAGTCTACGAAAGTGCCTCAAGGGAGACTGTGGGTAGACTACTAGCAGAAAGAACATGTTGACTTATCATGGACCACTCCCCTCCTAACATCCTCACTCTTACACTGCTTTAACAATTAAGGAATGAAGGTAAAGGTATTATGCCATTTGAAAAAAAAGGTTCTGCTGCTTCAAACATTTAAAAATACCTAAACTTGGCTAGGCGCGGTGGCTCACGCCTATAATCCCAGCACTTTGGGAGGCTGAGGCAGGTGGATCACAAGGTCAAGAGTTCAAAACCAGCCTGTCCAACATGGTGAAACCCTGTCTCTACTAAAAATACAAAAATTAGCCAAGCGTGGTGGTGTGCACTTGTAATCCCAGCTACTCAGGAGGCTGAGGCAGGAGAATCACTGGGACCCGGAAATCGGAGGTCGCAGTGAGCGGATATCGTACCATTGCACTCCAGCGTGGGCGAAAGAGCAAGACTCCATCTCAAACAAATAAACAAACAAAAAAACTAAACTTGGTGTTTCCTTCCAGAACAACAATCTATTATTATTTCTCAAGCATGTTATGAGCATCAAATCAGATAATTGTGAAATGTTGTGTTTTCAAATTATTGGTAGTTTCCCTGTGGTGATGTGCATTGAAATAAGTATGACCATGAAATAAGTATGAAATAAGAAGGACTACCAATCAGTATTGGCATTGTCTTTAGAGGTAAGCATGCTTCAGCAGAAATATAAGGATTTCAACACGATGGAACATCCCGCTCCTCTTTTGTAACATAGTTCAGAATAGCTGTTCAAGGTCAAAGAGAAGAGGAAATTGTTCTCTATATTCATTCAAAAGCGAGATTATCTGAAGTTTTCTGTCATCATATGTGACTACTAAGTACTCTCAAGTCATCATTATTGTCATTCTACCCAAAAAAAAGGAAAAAAAAAGATCGTGAAAGTACACTTGTGGGAACTTTTATGATCCATGACAGAAAGTGGTACATATGATATCTACTCTAATTGCATTAGAAAGTACTGATATATAAGGCTGATAAATGTAGTAAAAACAGTTGCTAAATAACTGGCCTCTATGAAAGAATAGGTGAGGGTGAAGATTTTGAGAGATGTTAACTGTCTCTGCCTCAGGGTAATGTGCATATAAAAACTTCCAAGGAAAGCAAGAAGTACTTTTCTTTTTTTATAGCCAAATTAGAGGTAATTAAAAGCAAGCATTTTCTAGTGGAAGTATAATGGAGCTGTTATCTATGGAGTTTTTGGGGAAAGCATGTGTAGAGGTGGAGGGAGGAGACAGGGTATATTGTTGGTACAAGGAAGAAGAAAAGAAAATTACAAGAGAAAAGTGGTCTGATTTTTCCTCATATTTTATGAAATCTAAGTGTATTCTGTTTGTAATCAGACTGTGTGATATTTTATAATAACAGAAGTACACAAGTACCCAACTACCCTATGTAACCTTCAGGAGCACAGACAGGTGTAGACCTCAAAAGAACAAGAAACACTATACCGAAATGAGGCTCTATAAAACAGGAGAGAATATCAGTATGAGCAGCAGGCAGTGTATATATACTGCAAAGGCAATAGGGCCCAAACAGTAAGATCTGTCAAATTTGCAGCATTATGAAGGAGGTACAAGACATTGAAAGACAGGGAATTTGATATCAAGGAGCAAAGAGTCTTATTAAGGTCATATATAGCTGAGTGAATTATTTTTTAATGTATTCTTACTTTGCAATCAACTTGTACGTATAAGTCTGTGCCAAGAGTGTTTTCATTATAGGTTTCATTATAGGCCCCATGCCAGAATAAAGGATACAACCCAGGTCTAGGAAACCTGTGTCTTACACCAAACAGTAAGAGATTAATTGAAATCAATGAAAAAGTTACCAAAGAGTTAATAAACAATATCAGGTATATAACAAGTTAATGGTGAGTAAAACGGAAGAGAACATGCAAATTATGTTTTTAAAGAATGTCATCATATAGGGGAGAAATAAAATGTATTATTTTGACTGTCAGGGATAAAGTCAGAAAGGAAAATTAGAAACTTCAGAAAGCTAAATATTTTGTTTTAAAACAACTTTCTGTTTATACTTCAAAGGTAGAATGGGAAGCCCTGGGAGAAAACTTGAACTCTCAACTAGAAGATTGCAGGAAAGGTCTAGTTGATCAGTTGGAAGAAATGCTGCAGCTAGGAGAGGTGGATGCTAGGTGATAGTTCTACATTGTGCTGAGGCTTAGAAGCCAATACTTCAAAATACGGCGCTTTGATACACTGAACTGAAAAAGAAGCGTCAAAGTCTCCCTGAACTACCCTACTTCGCTCCACCCAGCCCCTCGCTCCTGTCTCTCAATCCTCTGTCTTTCCCGAAGCACAAGAAGAAGTTGTTTTCTGAAGTTCTCTTATCTGCCTAAAGCCTGGACTCAAAACAATTATGTCTGCTAGGGACTTCAGTTTTCTTTTTTTTTTCCTTTTTTTTTTATTATTATATTTTAAGTTTTAGGGTACATGTGCACAATGTGCAGGTTAGTTACATATGTATACATGTGCCATGCTGGTGTGCTGCATCCATTAACTCGTCATTTAGCATTAGGTATATCTCCTAATGCTATCCCTTCCCCCTCCCCCCCAACAACAGTCCCCAGAGTGTGATGTTCCCCTTCCTGTGTCCATGTGTTCTCATTGTTCAATTCCCATCTATAAGTGAGAACATGTGGTGTTTGGTTTTTTGTCCTTGCGATAGTTTACTGAGAATTATGATTTCCAATTTCATCCATGTCCCTACAAAGGACATGAACTCATCGTTTTTTATGGCGGCATAGTATTCCATGGTGTATATATGCCACATTTTCTTAATCCAGTCTATCATTGTTGGACATTTGGGTTGGTTCCAAGTCTTTGCTCTTGTGAATAGTGCTGCAATAAACATACGTGTGCATGTGTCTTTATAGCAGCATGATTTATAGTCCTTTGGGTATATACCCAGTAATGGGATGGCTGGGTCAAATGGTATTTCTAGTTCTAGATCCCTGAGGAATCGCCACACTGACTTCCACAATGGTTGAACTAGTTTACAGTCCCACCAACAGTGTAAAAGTGTTCCTATTTCTCCACATCCTCTCCAGCACCTGTTGTTTCCTGACTTTTTAATGATTGCCATTCTAACTGGTGTGAGATGGTATCTCATTGTGGTTTTGATTTGCATTTCTCTGGTGGCCAGTGATGATGAGCATTTTTTCATGTGTCTTTTGGCTGCATAAATGTCTTCTTTTGAGAAGTGTCTGTTCATATCCTTTGCCCACTTTTTGATGGGGTTGTTTGTTTTTTTCTTGTAAATTTGTTGGAGTTCATTGTAGATTCTTGATATTAGCCCTTTGTCAGATAAGTAGGTTGCGAAAATTTTCTCCCATTTTGTAGGTTGCCTGTTCACTCTGATGGTAGTTTCTTTTGTTGTGAAGAAGCTCTTTAGTTTAATTAGATCCCATTTGTCAATTTTGGTTTTTGTTGCCATTGCTTTTGGTGTTTTAGACATGAAGGCCTTGCCCAACAAATATCATCCTGAATGGGCAAAAACTGGAAGCATTCCCTTTGAAAACTGGCACAAGACAGGGATGCCCTCTCTCACCACTCCTAGTCAACATAATGTTGGAAGTTCTGGTCAGGGCAATTAGGCAGGAGAAGGAAATAAAGGGTATTCAATTGGGAAAAGAGGAAGTCAAATTGTCCCTGTTTGCAGATGACATGATTGTGTATCTAGAAAACCCCACTGTCTCAGCCCAAAATCTCCTTAAGCTGATAAGCAACTTCAGCAAAGCCTCAGGATGCAAAATCAATGTACAAAAATCACAAGCATTCTTATACACCAATAACAGACAAACAGAGAGCCAAATCGTGAGTGAATTCCCATTCACAGTTGCTTCAAATAGAATAAAATACCTAGGAATCCAACTTACAAGGGATGTGAAGGACCTCTTCAAGGAGAACTACAAACCACTGCTCAATGAAATAAAAGAGGATACAAACAAATGGAAGAACATTCCATGCTCATGGGTAGGAAGAATCAATATCGTGGAAATGGCCATACTGCCCAAGGTAATTTATAGATTCAATGCCATCCCCATCAAGCTACCAATGACTTTCTTCACAGAATTGGAAAAAACTACTTTAAAGTTCATATGGAACCAAAAAAGAGCCCACATCGCCAAGTCAATCCTAAGCCAAAAGAACAAAGCTGGAGGCATCGCCCTACCTGACTTCAAACTATACTACAAGGCTACAGTAACCAAAACAGAATGGTACTGGTACCAAAACAGAGATATAGATCAATGGAACAGAACAGAGCCCTCAGAAATAATGCCGCATATCTACAACTATCTGATCTTTGACAAACCTGAGAAAAACAAGCAATGGGGAAAGGATTCCCTATTTAATAAATAGTGCTGAGAAAACTGGCTAACCATATGTAGAAAGCTGAATCTGGATCCCTTCCTTACACCTTATACAAAAATTAATTCAAGATGTATTAAAGACTTAAACATTAGACCTAAAACCATAAAAACCCTAGAAGAAAACCTAGGCATTACCATTCAGGACTTCAGTTTTCATTAACTGAACTAATATCACAGGAAGAAAGACTGAAGCCTGCCCACACTCATGGACAGACTTTTGTCACAAACCATCGTCTGCTCTTCAGGCCCAAGAGACACTATCCTAAGCCATTGTATCTTGTTTTAAGCCCATTCAATTTCCCTGAAAATCATTTAATACTCCCCCTAAAATCATCCACACTTTCCCATCTTCCTTACCACTATAAAGTAGAATATATAAGCATCTCTATCACATTGGGATTTTGGGTAATCACTCTGATTTTTTCCCTGTGCATGCTAATAAATTTGTACACCATTTCCCCTGTTAATTTGCCTTTTGTCAGCTGAGTTTTTCAATGATATGATAGAGGGCAAAGAAGTTTTTCCTTGGCCCCTACAATGGCTTTTAGGTTCCTGCCAATGTTAAAATTGTCACTTCATGACAGAAATGCAACAAGACAAAATACATCCAGAACTTTAAAATAATGCAAATGTGCTGAGTCATATTTCTTTGTGTGCAACAAGGGTTTTTGTTTGTTTTGCTAGATTTTTTCCATGTTTTTGGGAAGTCTGTACAAAAGTGATAAAACTCAAACAAACCTACTTTGCATTAGACACAATAAATTTATTGCTCCTTCTTACTTCCTAAAAAGAAAAAAAAGATCTACTTCCTATAGAGTATAGATATTCCTATAGGCATTTCTTAGTTCCTAAAACTGCCAAGAAATCAAGATAAAGATATATTTATTAATATACCTACTTTATTGATGGAGGACATAAGGTGGAAAACTATTGCTTAAGGCTAGACACCAAGGCAGAGGAGGAAGGAGAGAATTACCTCTCTTTTGACTTCTACTTCAGTATTCTGGGCCCTCACTGCAGCTGTCTCCTAAGTATGTGTCTTTCATATTGATTACTATTATTTTACACTTGTTACTAAGAGTTCAAAATTACTGCCTGAAGCTTCAAGATAATCAAAAACAAACAAGCAAAAATAAAATCACTTTTCACCGTTCATAGAGAAAAGATTATTAAAGAAAGAAAAAAAGATCGAGACTTGCCAAAAAAATCCTTAATTTATATAACATATGGGTTAAAGACACTATGCTTGCTCGTATCATTCCATAGTACTAAAAAAACTTTTTAAATAAAGTTCTTACTCACATTTATTTCAAAAATCCAGAGATCTTGGTTAGTGTTTTTATTTTTATGCTACCAGATCTGCTTATATTAAATTTTCAACTTCAATTGCTACTAACTTAATTTAGGCCCTAATCTATTCCATGGACTATTGCAACACTCTCTTAAAGAAACTCCTGAAGTCCACCTGTTTAATGTTCAATCCATTAATGCTACTTGGATAAACATTCTAAATTTTAGACTATGTTATGTAACTCTTTGTCCAAGAGATAACTTCCACTGAATACAAGGTAGGTGCAAATTCCTTAGTCCAATATTAAGGTCAGCAAGTTGACACAAAAAGACTTTAAAGAATCTCATTATCCAGTAACTTCTCTCATATATTCCTATACCTTCATAATCTAGTCATATTAGGGTACACTTCACACCAGTTTTAAAGAGTCATATGCTTTCTTGTTTCCGAAAGCCACTTTGACCACCTGCTACAAATTTCATATCTTCTTAACAAATTTCTTTTCTAGGCATCAAGCCCAACTCAAATGTAAAGTCTTCTTATAAGCCTTTCCTAGACTACTAGGTAACCATGGAATCATCTCAATTTCATATATTTCCATTATATCTTAAAATCAATATTATATAACACCTATTATTTATATTAGAATTACATATATGACTGTCTATGGCTCTTTATCAGTCAAGGTCCCATCAAGACCATATAAAATACGCCAATTAATTTAACAGAAAAAAATATATAAGTTATTGGATATATAAATATTAGAAGACTGAAATACAAATTAGGAAACATTGAGATGCCAAAGAAATATTTTCTGCAGGAAATATCTACCATTCCTGGACATGAGGCTAAAAAAAGGGAAGAGGTAGGTGTTTTTAATAATTAATATTTGAAAGTAGTTCCCTCAGAGCAGGAGCCAGGCCTCTCCACAAGGAAGGCTGACCAGCTTATGCTGTTAGAAAAGAAACTTGTGGAGCTAGGACGCAAACTTTGAGGAGCAAGCACTGTTTGGTGCTGGCATTTCTCAGGGAGTACGATGAGGTTGGTTCTGGGAGTGAAGATAAAAAACAGAAAACTCATATGAATCCTATAATGAAAGTACTATTATGTTACTAGGAAAATATTTGGTCCATAAAGGTGCTCTCTTATTTGTTGAATGAATTACACAAATCACTGAAGTCTCATTTTACAGATGAGATTCTGAGCTGCAAAGGAAAAGTTGTTTAATGTTATTTTACTCAGTGTGCTCTGATGATTTAGGTTTCATTAAAAAGTCAGTTTTTGAATAAAACTCTTGTATCATCAAGATAGTTAATATTTAAATTCAAATGCACATTGATGAAAAGAAAGTAAACTTTCACTTTATGAGTTAATCTTTTGCACCATGATAGCAATGACATTCAAACTGAGTGGTAATTTTATAAAATATTCTGTATAGAGAAAGAGCAATCAGAAAACCACTATTTCTTATTTCGTACTTGATTACACCAAAGTGAGTCTATTTCAAGGATGATCTCAGCTTATCTGCAGAAAAAAAAAATGAGAGTGATGATAAAAACTTGTGTATGTATGTGTTTGAATATATTAGATCAACTTGAACAATGTTATTTTTTGAAGTCACTTTTCTGACTCAACTGTCTGCTTTCCTTGTTCAGTCTCTTACTCTAAACTATGTAGTCAAACTCCTAAGTATTACACAGATCCTGATCAAATTCTATGTTTCATGAAAACATCCTTGATTCTTCTACATAAAATGGGTATATACTTTAATGAATGCTTATGGCCTTTTAGTTCTCATTTTTGGGGACACATTTTACCAACTGTCTTGTATAATGAATAATTGCACTTGAAGTCCAGGTACAAGTCAATTCAATTCCTTAATGTTTTAAACTGTCTTCCAGAAATAAAAGTAAATTATACATGGAGGAAGACATCATCCAAAGCCTCAAAGAAGTTCTTTAATTTTCTTCCACAGTTTCTGCCATCCTATCAAGAATAAACAGCTATACAGACAAGAATGGACAAAAATCAAAAGAAAAAATACGTGATAAAAAGAGATACATTAAAAATCAATTTTAAAAAATCAGAATTATACTTTAAAGTGCTTAATATGTGATTAATGTTTAATAACTTAAATAATATGATGAATCATGGGAGGTAAGAGAAAGTATAAAAATAATTATTCAGAAAGTCTGAATAATGCCTTAATTAAAATATAATGATTTAAATTTCAACACATAGTTTTAATAACATTATAGGCCCTGGTGAAGAAATAATTTATTAATTAGAAAATAGGTCAGTAGAAAATATCTGACCTGAAGTATGGGGAGGGAATAAAAAATAATGGAAAATACAGAACAGATCACGAGATAAATTGGAAATGGGGAAGAAATTGAATATCTAGGAAACTGGAGTTGAAGAGGAGGAAGAAGAATAAGAGAAAGTGGCAAGAGAGAGACAGAGAGAGAGAATAGGTCAGAAGATGATAATTTTTCAAAACCGACAAAACATGTCAAGCCAAAGATGTAAGTAGAGATAAATAAATTTTTAAAAATCCACACCTAGGTATATTTTAGTAAAACTTTTGAAAACCACATACAAAAAGACACTTACCATCAAAATAACAGCAAAAATTGAGCAATGATTTTAAAATAAAAATAATGAAAATCATAAGACAATGCAATGGTTTAATTAATAGTTAAAAGAAAATACCCAGCAAACTATAATTCTTTGCCTGATGAAAATAGTTTTTAAAAATGAAGGTGATACTGAAGCTATTTCTCAAAAAAGAATTTATCATAAAAAGACTGCACTAAAGAAAATAGTAATGCATTTCATAATTCATTATGAAAAGAATGGATTAGTCAATAAATGGTATAATTTGTTATCCATATAAAAATTGTGCTGTCTACTTCATATCATACAAAGAAGTAAATTTCAGATTATTAAAGACCTGATGTGAAAGTCAAAACTAATTTTAGCAGAAATATATGTTAGAATATCTTTACGACTGCATGACAGGGAAAGATATCTTAAGCACAAAGCCTAAAAGAAAAGATGTCTGTTTATAATAATATTAAAACTTTCTTTAAATAAAAATTCCTCATGAACAAGAGAGTCTACAGTAAAACACATACTGAAAGAAAATATATTCCAGACAATTGGTAAAAGATTACTTTCTAGAATATATTATATAAATTATTTCTATAAAACAAGAGGAAAAAAATACAAACTTCCCAAAAGGAAACTTAAATAGTAAACCTGAATAGCAAAAGTAAACAAGGAAAAAGAAATTAAAAGATGCCCAATCCTATGAAGAATCAAGAAAATTTATTTTAAAACAGTAGAGTACCAAGGACAGAAGTCCTTCTAGCTAAGTTGGAGTAACAAATATTGGATTTACTCTTTCCCATGAAACGACTTTTAAAAAAAGAAGACAAAATATATGAAATCACAGTGTTCAAGACACTAAATAGAAATCAGTGAAAGACCCAGAATTGCAAGAGATGAGAAACATGGGAGATAAACTCTCCAATAGACAAGCTTATTGACTTAAGAAAGTTTCTAGGGCATGTTGTAGTGAGGTAGAACCTAGATATAGCAGCACAATAATGGCCCTCCAAAGATGTGCATGTCCTAATCCCCTTTACCTGTGGATATGCTACCTTACATGGGAAAGGGACTTCACAGATGTTGATTAAGAATCTTGATATGGGGAGATCGTCCTGGATATCTCAATCTAATCACATGAGTCTTTAAAATAAAAGAAACTTTTTCAGCTCCGTTTAGAGTTAGAAAGAGATGTGGCTGTTGAAAAATGATTAGAGAGATGCAACACTGTTGACTTGCAAGATGGAAGAAGGGGACACAAGCCATGGAATTTAGGCATCCTCCCAGTGCTGGATAAGTCAAGCAAATGAACTCTCCCCTAGAGCATGCAGAGAGGAACTCAGCCCTGCTTGACTCCATGGTTTTAGCAGAGCAAGACCCATTCTGCAGTTCTCACCAATGGAACTGTAAGATCATAAATTTGTGGTGGTTTAAGCCACTATGTTTGAGGTGATTTGCTACATTAGCAATGAGAAACTAATCTACCATCAGGAGATGGGCTTACTGATGTTCTTGGAAGACTAATGTGACTGGATTTCCTGGAGAGGAGAAAGTTGCACATACATAGATACACAGATTTTCAGAGATCTGCAGAAGGCCCCCTTACATATTCAGCTGAGAACTGATTAGTAAATGTTTGTAAGGAAAATACCTGAGGCTAAGAAAAGAAAGCCCAGAAAGGATTAGAGGTAGCAATATCCAGCACTCAACATAGCTGTGAATAGAGCCTGCTCTAACCAGCAAGAATGGAAAATCTATGGTTCATTGAAATACACATAAGGGTCTTACTTTACTAATGGGGAATTAATAGCACTAGACTGAGCACTATTTGCAAGTGGTATAATATCACTAGAAGTTAGAGGGTGATGAGCTACAGATGTTAAAGATATAAAGATAAGTTAAAGGTAGATAATCCTTAAAACATCCACTAATGTAAAAGACAAAAAGTAAATAAAATGGAGAAGAAAAATGAAAATATAAATAAACATTCAGCTGATTGAAAAGAAGGTGAAAAAGAGGAAAGGGAAAAAATAACATGTGGCACAAAAAGAAAACAAATAGCAATTGACTATTTAAGTGTTATCATAACAATAATTACGTTAAATGCAAACTGTCTAACTAAAAGGCAAAGACTGTCAGATTAGAAAAAAAAATTAAAACCCAACTGTTAGAAACAAACTTCACATGTAAAGACATAAACAGGTTAAAAGGGAAAGGATAGAAAAAGATGTAACTTTTCAGCACTAATTAAGAGCAAGTTGAGGGGCCAAATGAATATCAGATAAACTAGGTTACACAGAAAATAATACTTCCAAAAATACAAAAAAAATTAAATAACAATAAATGAATAAATCGTCAAACTAAAATAAGTCTAAATATTTATAATTAATAGATCTTCCAAAAAAATTAAGCAACTAATGACAGAACTGCAAGAAAAAAAGAAAACCACAACCATAGTTGGAGATTTCAATATCTCTCTCTCAGTAATTCATAAAACAAAGAGACAAAAAATAAGTAGCAGTATAGAAAATTGGAAGAAATACATCACCCAGCTTTACCAAAAATTCTAAACAAACTTAGCAAATAAAATTCAACAACATATATAAACTATAATACTTCATTACCAAGTGGATTAATGCCAATAATGCAAGGTTCATTTAATATTTGAAAATCAATCAATGCATTTAATCATGTTTACAGTCTCAGAAAAAAAAACACTTGACAATCTCAAAAAAGATATAGACAAAATTCAATATTCAGCCTTGATGAAAACTTTTCTCAAACTTGGAATAGAATGCGTGTAGGAAAGAGTTTACTCAGTAGGCATAAGTGACTCCAGCCTTAAGTGTTCTCAGTTTTCATGAATTGCCTGTTTTCACGAATGGCCCTTGGCTGATTCCTGGGAACTGGGCTCTTCGAATGTTCTGATAAGAGTGTTTTGCATGCTTGTGTTCTTGGACCAAACTGTGCCAGGTTTTCTAGATAGTCTGAGTAAACAATGTGCTTTATGTGAGAATCCCAGTGAACCTTCTGGGGCTCTGGAGCTTTGGTAACTGTGGTGAGTCACACAGGTATCATGCGCCTACATGCATCCCCATTAAAAACTCTGTAAAATGCTGCAGTCCTAGGCACAGGCAGCTTTCCTGGTGGATATCACTTTGTATGTGTTGTCACAACTTACTGCTGAAGGAATTAAACATATTCTCTGTTACTCTGATGGTAAAGGACTCTAGGAAGCTTATGCCAATTCTCTGAAAATTTATTTATAGAATCGAAGCATTCCTAATAGATAAGATAAATAAAACCCAATGTGTTTTTCTTACTCTCACACATCACTAAACACAACACTTTTGACACCAGATTCTCTAGTCGACACCAGCAGGATATCCTATAATTCAATTCTGACACTACAACGAAAGTTGTCAGAATCAAAATAGTTGTGCCAAACCCTAACAAAATAGTCATGAGGCCATAAAGAAAAGGCTGTCACACACATATCTATGTTTAAAATTATTAGAAAGACTCTCTGGAAACCACAACCTTCCACAAAGGGCCCTCAACCTTTTACAAATAGTACTTTATAAAGACATCTGCCCAGCAACTACCTATTCGACCTTGGACTGATGTCACTATTGTTATAGATCCTTGTAGCCAAGGATAATTATTTCAAAACAACTTATGTAACTTCCCTCATATTGCTCCTAAAAACTCTTTCCTTTCTTTGCCTTTCTGGGTATGTCAATGGCCATTTATTGGGTGCCAGGGCACAAGTATTCCTGGATTGCAATTCTTCTGCTTATTCCAAAATAAACGCATCTTTGGAGAATCTCTTTCTGTCGTTATTTTTGGTTGGCACTACTTAGAGATGGTATAACATCCCACAGGTTGAGGGCTCTGTCCCAGATGACTTCTCCCCAATTCAGATGCCAACCACACTTCCCAGGTTGTGACCTATACATCCGACTGACTGGCTATAAGTTGGAGTTTCTATGACCCCCTTCTTGGGTTTCATTAATTTGCTAGAGTGGCTCAAATAACTCCAGAAAACACTTTACTTATATTCACTCATTTATTATAAAGGATATTGCAAAGCCTACAGCTAGATGGAAGAGGTGCATAGGGCAAGGTATGGAGGAGGGAACACAAAGCTGTGTGCTGTCTGGGCACCCCATCCTGCAGGAACCTCCACATGTTCAGTAATCTGGACCCCAAACCCAGTCCTTTTGGGTTCTTATGGAGGCTTAAGTAGACATGATTGATGGGGCTGAAAGTCTTAACTCTAATCATGCTTTGGGCTTTTAGTTGACCAGTTTCCATTTTAAAACTATCTAGGGGCCACAGCAACCACTCATTTTATTAGCAAACAAAAGACATTCATCACTCCAGAGATTCCAGGGATTTTAAAGGTTGTATACCAGGAAACAGGGAGGAGAAGAAAAATATATTTTATAATATCACGATTCTATATTAAAATACCACAAAACTTCTATTTATTTTAGTAGAAAATGGTACTCATTCTAAAATTTATTTTAAAATGTAAAGGACCTAGTAGAGCAAAAGAACAAACAAAAACTTTGAAAAATAAAGTTGCGCTATAACTTTATAATTTTAATGCTTATTACTGAGTTATAGTAATGCAGTTTAATATAGGTCTAGACAAGTAAAACTACTGAAATAAAGAGACTCCAAAAATATAGCCAGACATTCACACACTTGAATTTTGAATAAGATACAAAGGTAATTCAATGGAAAAAAAATCTATCCCACAGTTCAACATAGTGCTGTTGCTACTGGATATCCATGAAAAAACAAAAGCCTTGATCTATTCCTCACACCATATAGAAAATTAATCTAAAATGGACCAGAGAACTAAATGTAAAAGCTATATTATTTCTGGAAGACTATATATAAGAAAATTTATATAATTTTGTGTTAAGAAATCTTGTTGTTGTTATGGCATAAAAAGCATGACTCCCAAAAGTAAGGGGGAGAAAGGAAGGAATTTGATTTCATCCAAATGAAAATCTTCTGCTATCAAAAAGGCACTGTTAATTGAGAAAAGGCAAACCAAAAGCTAGGATAAAATATCTGCATTTATATTTTGTAAAGAACTTATATTCAGGATATATAAAGAACTTTCAACATGCTCATTCTCTCCTGGTTATGTTGTAAAGTGGTGAAACCCTTCTGGAAAACAAAGTTAAATATAACATACCATATAATCCAATCATTTCACTCCTGAGAGCTTACTAAAGAAAAATGAAAGTGTATGTCTATACAGTGATTTGTACATGAATGTTTACATAAAATTTATTTATAATAGCCCCAAACTGGAAATAACTCAAATGTCTATCTATAGTGAATGGATAAACTAACTGTGATCTATTCATACAAGGGATACCTTTCAGTGATAAAAATGAGTGAACTATTCAAACAGGCTAAAATATGAATAAATCTTAAAATAATCAGACTAGATTTAAAAATCCAGACCAGGAAAAAATGCACACAGTGTCATTTTATTTATATAAAATATTTGAAAATGCTAACTAATCTATAATGGCAAAAAACAGATCAGTAGGTATCTGGGACACTGGTGTGGGACAGGGAAATGAGGAGGAAGGGCTTCCCAAGGAGCATAAGGATATGCTTGGGAATGATAAATATATTCATTATGTTGACTATGGTGATTTTTTTCACAGGTCTCTGTATATCTATCTATATAGCCATCTATCTATCCACACACATATATATGTCAAAACTTACCAAGTTGTATGTTTTAAATATATATAATATAAGTCAATTACACTTCTACAAACATGTTAAGTTTTTTTAAAAACATAAACTATTGAGGTATATTTATATCCCAAACCAAGTATTGGTGAGCATGTAAAACAAAGAGAATTTTTATTTATTGTAGTATGAGTATAAATTGTTACAACAAATGTAGAATGCTATCTGGCAAATTCAACTAAAGTTGTGAGTCATGCATACTCCATGACCCATCAATTCTACTCCTACAATATACCCTTTCAAAACTCTTGCACATATTCACAGGAAGACATGATGTGCAAAAATGCTTACTTTTATGTCGTAATAATAAAATTCTGGAAAAATTCTAAATACTTATCAAAACAAACTGAAATAAACTGTAACATGAAAAACCAACATTTTGTCTAAGAATTTATACATATGTAGTAAAATTAAAACCCGCATATGAAAATCACCTGCACAAAATGAAGTTTTAAAGATTATCCCAATGAATAAATGGAAGGGAATATTATTAGGGAGAATTATATGTTTCAATATTTGTTAGTTCTTATTTTTTTAAGTAGGTAGTCAATAAGTTGGTACCTATTATATCATCTTCTATACTTGGGTATTTTTAAATTATTTCTAACACATATTGTAGCTATTGTCTATAACTTACAGATATGGAATTTTAGGATCAGAAAGGCTGTAATATTTGCCCAAGATTCTATAACTAGTGAATAGGAACTTCAGTCTAAGATGTAAGCCTTCCTTCTCCTGATCCAGTGACTGTTCACTTACCCCATCATTTCTTTTTTTTTTTTTAATTATACTTTAAGTTTTAGGGTACATGTGCACAACGTGCAGGTTAGTTACATATGTATACATGTGCCATGTTGGTGTGCTGTACCCATTAACTCTTCATATAACATTAGGTGTATCTCCTAATGCTATCCCTCCCCCCTCCTCCCACCCCACAACAGGCCCCTGTGTGTGATGTTCCCCTTCCTGTGTCCATGTGTTCTCATTGTTCAATTCCCACCTACCATCATTCTCAGCAAACTATTGCAAGGACAAAAAACTAAACACCACACTTACCCTATCATTTCTATCTTAAGATTGAAGAAGAGAAAACCTTAAACATTTCTTGGATCACAAAAAGATAGTAGTTTAAATTTTCTTGTATCATAAGGCATTGAAATATCTACTCAGGAAACAATATGCGGAAAAGACGAAAGAGCACCCAGAAGCATTCTCTGTGCCTTCATATTGTAAGAATAAGGAAACAGGCCGGGCACGGTGGCTCACGCCTGTAATCCCAGCACTTTGGGAGGCTGAGGCAGGAGGATCATGAGGTCAGGAGATGGAGACCATCCTGGCTAACATGGTGAAACTCCGTCTCTACTAAAAAATAAAAAAAAAAATTAGCCGGGTGTGGGTGGGCGCCTGTAGTCCCAGCTACTCGGGAGGCTGAGGCAGGAGAATGGCGTGAACCCAGGAGGAGGAGCTTGCAGTGAGCCAAGATCGCACCACTGCACTCCAGCCTGGGCGACAGAGCAAGACTCCTTCTCAAAAAAAAAAAAAAAAAGAATAAGGAAACAATTAAACCTATGGAAATCTGAGCTGCCAAGATACTGTGGGAACAAGAAGAAGGAATATTGAGACACACAGATAATAATAATAAAGATGTTTCATATTTTTAAAAATGAGAAAAGACATAATTAAGCAAAGGAGATAATATGTCATTATGAAGACTGTTGGGATTTCTTGTTTTTTTTTCTTTTTCTTTTTTCTTTTAAAGGATCTGTAACAGCAAATTCTTGTTAAAAACATATCGTTTTGGTGATGGTCTTACAGGTGTATACTTATCTTCAAGCTCATCAAGATGTAGACATTACATGTATGTTTCTTATATGTCAATCATACCTTAATAAAGTGGTTAAGCTACAATGGACTTATATGTGACCTTTATAAACTAAATCTCAGCAGAAATTGAGATATTTATTCATGCATATGCATAGATATTTGTATGTACATAAAATTAATTAACATAAATAAAAAACTATACCATATAAAAAGGTAGATCATTTAGTTAAATATTACTTAGGTTGAATAAATGTAGATTTTGACACAAATTGTATCACAGAAGTGGTCATATTACTTATAAAGTTTGTTTTTAAACTTTAGCTAAAATTTTGATTAACTAATATATTTAGCTCAGATATTAAGATCAGAATCAGAGGAACATGCTCTGCAATGCTGACTTCAACCATCACTAGTCTGTTTATTCTTTCTCTATGGATAAATTATTAGGAAAGACTTACTCAATACACATTCATTATCAGTAACATGTATTAGCAGACAAAGGCACCAGATACTACCCAAGCACTCATGAGATGGAGACACCTCTGCACTAATGACAAATATTAAATGAATTATCAAAATACACTCTTATGAATGCTCTAACAAGAATATCTTTAAAATGCTTCTGAGAAAGGAGAGAAACACAGGCCAGGAGAATAGGCAAAAGCTTCACAGATGTAATAAATAAATAAATGGGATAATATCTGGGAAAGTATTTTTCAAACAATAAAGATTTATACCATTTAAGAAATTATACTTGTTACTATAAATTCCTCCATCACAGTTCTCGATAATTCGGATATTTTTGGCATGTAACTTTGTACATGTAAGCATTCAAAATATTTCATGGACTGCCAAGGCTCATCATCTTTTTAAACTTTTCTTTTTGAGGAAATAAATTTACTCAAAAGTAAATATCTCACCCATAAGTGAAAAAAAAACTGCAGTTAATATTTTATCAATGCTAGTTTCTGCAGAATTCATCATTGCCTGACCAATAAATCTTTTTTAAAACATATTATCTGGTAGGCAAAATAATAGTTTTACAATGATGTCTACATTCTAATTCCCCAAACCTGTGAATATGTGATTTAAATGGCAAAGAATCATTAAGGTAGCAGATAGAGTTAAGATTGCTATTTCATTGATTTTGAGATGGAGACATTACTTTGTATTATCTGGATGGGTTCAGAGTAATCACCTGGGCTCCTTATGTGGAAGAGGGAAGCAGAAATGTCAGTATCAGAATCATGCAATGTGAGAAAGACTTCAAAAGCCATTGCTGGCTTTGAAAATGGAGGAAGGGGCCAGAGGCCAGACAGCTGGTCTCTAGAAGCTGGAAAGGCAAAAAAGTGGATACTCCTTTAGAGCTTTCAAAAAGGAAAACAGCTCTGCCTGATTTTAGCTCAGTGAGACCCATTTGTGACTTTTGGCCTTCAGTACTGTAAAGCTAATAAATTCATATTGTTTTAAGCCACTAAGTTTGTGGTAATTTGCTACAATAGCAATAGATAAGTGCTAGAGTTAACACTGATTTCATTCTCAGAAAAACAAGTCCCACGAACTTTTTATGGAAAACTCTGGCCACTGCTATTCTATTTTTATAGAAAACTCTGGCCACTATTATAGAAAACTCTGGCCACTGCTTTTTATAGAAAACTCTGGCCACTGCTATTATGCTTTACATTACTGCAATTTATCACAAATACAGTGGCATAAAAGAGTATCTATTCGTTATCTCACAGTCCTGTAAGTCAGAAATACAGACACACTTCACTAGGTTCTATTATCAGGCTCTTACATGGCTAAAATCAAGGTGTTGGCCAGCCTGGGCTTTTATCTGGAGGCTCTGGAACTCTTCTTCCAGGGCAATTCTGCTTGTGAGTAGATTCAATCCCTTGCAGCTGTAGGCTGAGGTTTCCGTTTCTTTGTTGGCCACCAAATGGGGGCCTCTCTCAGGTCCTATAGCTGCCTGCATTCCTTCTCATGTGGCCTGCTTTCAGCCAGCTATTAGTGCAGTGAATCCTTCTCCTGCATGAAATCCCTTTGACTTCCTCTTCTGCCATCAGCTGAAGAAAGAGCTCTGTCTTTATGGCTTCCTGTGATTATATCAGACCTACCCAGATAATATCTGTATCTTAGGGTCACATGACATAAGCATGGGTGTGATACTTCACCACATTCACAGGTTCTGGGGATCAAGTGGGAAATATTTGGGGAACATTTAAAAGAGTCTGCTTATCACATTTATTTAATTGCATTCTTTTTAACAACTAGAATACTTAATGAATTTATTTATATGACTGGCTTACACATTGCCCTGTATTCTGATGTATTTCTTTTATGGAGACATGTTTCCAATAAAAGATAAGAGGCTCCTAAGCACATAAATATAGTATTTTCATTCCTTCATTGGCATTATGTTAGAAGCTAAAGATATAAAGATGAAAAGTATTGTCAGGAATGGGTCTAATGGAACAATATTCTGAAGAACTAGAACAAGTATAGACAAATTTGAAGAATGTAAAAAACATGAAATCCAATGATATGGACATAAGACTTATTTGGATAATTTAAAGGCTGTGTGACCTAAGGATAAGAATCCTTAACATTGAATTACTTTGAGTCATTTCTGAATAAATTCAAAATTTATTCAGCAAATAACAATTATGTGCTACAATGAAGAGAAAAACTATTAGTCTACTTACCCAAAGGGGTTTTTGAGGGTGAAATGAAATAATTTAGGTCAAACTGTTTATAAAGCTGTGAAATGCTATTCAAATATGTATTAATAAAGTTATTAGTACAGGTTCCTATTTGCTATCTATTATGTTTACATCATCAAGGAGAGTGCCAATCATATAATGCATGCTCAATGAAAGGAAGGATCCTATCATCAATAAGAATATATGTGCATTACATTTTATTCCTCTTTTAATTATCACAATTTTCTATAGGAGGACAAAATAATTTCCTGTGTCACTTCTTTATTCACCCATCTTATACTTGGTTTGCTGTAAAGGGATGTAGTTTTACATTTTCTTAACTGCTTCCTGATAAGGAAACCTTCCTGGTAGGAGAGGTGATTCAAGGTCTGACAAAAAAGGCAGATGAAACAACACCTCTCATGAGAAATGGCTGCTCTTGTCATAATCAGCTAATTAAGTTCCCTGTAGCAGCTAAAAATCAACTAAAAATGGATTAAAGTCTTAAACCTAGGACCTGAAACCATAAAACTCCTAAAGAAAACACAGAGAAAAAGCTCCTTGATATTGATCTTGGCAATAAAATCAGAAGCACAAGCCACAAAAATAAAAACAGACAAATGGAACTACATCAAACTAAACAACTTCTGCAAAGCAAAGGAAAACAATCAACAAAAGGAAAAGGCAACCTAAAGAGTGAAAGAAAATATTTGCAAACCATATCATTAACCATAACAAGGGGCTAACATCCAAAATATGAAAGAAACTCATACAACTCAATGGTGAAAAACATAACCTGATTAAACAACGGGCAAAAGACTTGGATAGACATTTTCCCAGAGAAGACGTGCAAATGGCCAATAGACAGATGAAAGATGCTCAACATTGCTAATCACCAGGGCAATGCAAATCAAAACCACAATGAGATATGACCTCACACCTGTTAGGTTTTGTCTATTGATGTGGCTTGGCTCTGTGTCCCCAACAAAATCTACCTTGAATTGTGATCCCAATAATCGCCACATGTCAAGGGTGGGACTAGGTGGAAGAGAAGAGCCTGCAAGTGGGTGACAATTCCCTCCACATCTGCAACTCATAGGGGTTCCATATTCTCATTCTAGGTTGCACTTGGCTTTCAGCAATTTACTGAACATTTTACCTGATTCTTCCCAGCTTTTATGATATTCTGGGTCTGCCCTAGGTAAGCCAGTGTTCACATCCCATCTGATCAAGGTGGCCTTACTATTCTCCTCAGCTTGACAAAACTTTAGATTGCTTTCTTCTTGACTCTGGGCCTCTGACCTCTCTTTTCTTAGGACATTTACTCTAAATTACTTGTAATTGTAAATTATTTTTCTGTCTCTTTGAAGTGTAACATTTTTTTAAAGCCTATTGCCAGTTTTACAACCCAGGAATATATTTCTCAAGGACCTGGGAGCCCTCCCTTTGAATAATAATCATCAAGGAAGATAGTAGCACTCCTAACTCCCAGCCTGGGTGGGAGGGTGGGGAGTAACTTCAGTGGATGCCATGTTTCAAGTTGCAAACTACCTTCTATTAGAAGGATTTGAGAAGTTAGTGTTTCCTTCAGATGAAATCAATTAGTAAACATGATAGCCTATGACTTTTCTACTTGCTTATTCCAACACTTAGAAACCCTCCTGTCCTCTATTTCAGTGAAGTTGAGTTTGGGCTTTGACTTTGATTCTCTTCTGTTGTAATAGCCTCAATTACAGTCTTCCTTCTCTTTTTAACATTGTCTGCTGCAGTTTTTTGGTTTGACAATGTCTTTTTAGAAGGTCCAGTCTTTCTTTGGATTTTAGGCCAGTTGGTTGCTCTGCAAACCTCAGCTCTTTGATTGGTACAGAAAAGGTTATTATTTGACAAATTTTCCTGATCTTTGTTGTTGTTGTCATGGTGGAAATGATACTCTTTCTAGCTTCCTGCACCTTAAGAGGTGACTTAACCAAAAGAAGACTTTTTATTTTCATCAAATCCTTTTTTGTTTTTAACTTAACATATGTTCTACAATCTAGGCAATGCATTCAAATATTAAAACATATAACATTTATAAATAAATAAATGTAATTATATTAGGGATTCATCATCAATTAAATGAATGCTTAAAAAGGAAGCAAAATCCAAAGTAGTATAATCATTGGAAAATACATCAGAGAAGTTTATTCAGCCACACTTTGGGAAATTTATCAGTAAAAGTCTATTTTCATTGTCTTATTGATATACTGTAATTGTACTCACAGAAGAAACAAATGAAGAACTTGATGTAATGTCTGAAATGTTTTCTTTCAGACATTGTGTAACAGGAACCATGAGAGTAGAAAAGTTGACAATATGAGCCTCCTTGTTGTCCTGGATTTCTGCCCAGAAGCATTTAAGTCCAGAGTTGCATGGATCTGAGATAAGAAAATTGATTAACATTCACGGAGGATGAAAATAGGCTCAAATTTTAAAAATTAACTTAAAAAATAAAAAAATAACATGATAAAGAAAAGTCAAAATAGTTTTAAAATATTGGAAATGGAAGACAGGCAAAGATGCAATAATTTTCGTATTACTGGAGTCTCTGAAGAAGAAAAACAAAACAATGGACCAGAGACCATATTTTGAACTCTGAGCCAAACCAGAAGTATATAAAGACATTGAGAAGGCTTTCAAGGCACCAGGGAAAATTAGACCACAATAATTATCCCTGAAACATATTCTAGTAGAACTGTTACAGTTCAAAGACAAAGACAAATTTATCAAGACCTTCAGAAAAATAATTTACAAATGCCAAAGGATATTGGCATTAGAATTTTCAAAACCAACACAGAAAGCAAGGCAACAATGGAGCAGAATTCTTTAAGCTACTTTTTAACAGCTTTATGGAGATATTTGATGTAAAATGCAAATATTTAAAGTGTACAATTGGATAACTTTTTTGTTTTTCTTTTTAATTTATTTTTGAAATGGGGGTTGCTATGTTGTTCAGGTTGGCTTTGAATTCTGGGGCTTGAGATATCATCCCACCTCAGACTCCTAACTAGTTAGAACCATAGGTGTGTGCCTCAGTGCCCAGCTCAGTTTGATAACTTTTGACATATGTAGACACTCCTAAATCCATTGAAAGAGTCAGGATAATGAACATATTCATAACTGCCCTGAGTATTGTCCCATGCCTCTGCATTTCTCCTTCGAGCTCTTCTCCTCTCTTCAGCAAGCAACCATTGATCTGCTCTTTGTCAATTATATTTGCATTTTATAGAATTATATATAAAGGGACCATGTAATATGAACTTTATCTGCTTTCATTTATTTCTTTTGGTTGCTGACTTGAATATATTATATAAAATACCACAATTGTTTATTAGTTAAAAAATTGTATGATATATAATATTTGTACATTTTAATGGGGTACATGTGATATTTTGTTACATGCATAGAATGGGTAACAACTAACTTAGGTCTTTAGAGTATCCATCACCTCAAGTATTTATCATTACCATGTATTGAGAACATTTCAAGTTCTCTCTTGTAGCTATTTTGAAATATACAATACATTGTTTACTATAGTTATCCTACTTTGCCATTGTACATTTGAATGCTGTACATTTGCCATTGTACTTATTCCTTTCTTCTAATTGTATGTTTGGAACCATTAACTAAACTCTCTTCTTCTCCACTCCCCCACCCACCCTGGCCCACCACACAGACACACACATACACACACACACACACACACACACAAACACACACATTTTTCCCAACTTCTGGAAACTGTCATTCGACTCACTACCTCCATAAGATCAGTATTTTAGCTCCCATATACAAATGAGAACATATGATACTTGTTTTTATGTTCCTGGATTATTTCACCTAACATAATGATCTCCAGTTCCATTTATATTGCTTCAAATTACAAGATTTCTTTCTTTCTTATGGCTAAAACTCTTCCATTGGCAAACACTTTGGTTAATTTTATATCTTTGCTATTGTGAATAGTGCTGTGATAAACATGAGAATGTAAGTATGTCTTTGATTTCTTTTCCTTTGGATTAATACCCAGTAGTGGGATTGTTGGGTCTTATGATGGTTCTATTTTAAGTATTTTGAGAAATCTCCATACTGTTTTCCATAATGGCTGTACAAATTTACATTTCCACCAACAGTGAATAAGCATCCCCTTTTTTCAGATCTTCATCAGCATTTCCAATTTTCTGTCTTTTTAATAATAGCCATTTTAACTGAGGTAAGATGATATCTCATTGTGGTTTTGATTTTCATTTTCCTAATGAATAGCAATGTTGTGCATTTTTCTTTTCATATACCTGTTGGCCATTTTTATGTCTTTTGAGAAATGTCTATTCATGTCCTTTGCCCATGTCCGCTTTTAAATGAGATTATTTGTTTCTGTTTTAATGTTGAGTGGTTTGAGTTCCTCATGCATTATATACATAAGTTCTTTGTTGAATGAATAGTTTGCAAATATTTTCTCTTATCCAACAGGTTATCTCTTTATTCTATTGTTTCTTTCGCTGTGCAGAAGATTCTTAGTTTAATATAGTTTCATTTGTCTATATTTGTTTTTGTTGCCTGTGCTTTTGAGGTCTTAGCCATAAAATCTTTTCCTAGGCCAATGTCCTGTGGTGTTTCCCCTGTTTTCTTCTAGTAGTTTTATCATTTCTGATCTCATGTTTAGGTCTTTAATCCATTTTGAGCTGATTTTTGTATACAGGAAGAAATAGGGATCTAGTTTTATTCTTCTACTTATGGATATGCAGCTTTCCCAGAATCATTTATTGAAAATGTTCTTTCCCCAGTGCAAGTCTTTAGTGCCTTTGTTGAAAATCAGTTGGCTCTAAATACTGGTTGTATTTCTGGTGTCTCTATTTTGCTCCATTGGCCTATGACTCTGTTCTTGCACCAGCACTGTGCTGTTTTGGTTAAAATTTCCTTGTACCATATTTTGAAGTCAGGTAGTGCGCTGCCCCTCAGGATTGCTTTGACTATTCCAGGTCATTTGTGGTTTCACACAAATTTTAGAATTATTCTGTCTATTCTGTAAAAATGTCCGTGGCATTTTCTGTGAAAAATGTCATTAGTTTTTTGATAGGGATTGTGCTGAATTTGTAGATTGTTTGGGCAGTATGACTTTTTTTTTTTTTTTTTTTTGAGATGGAGTCTCGCCCTGTCACCCAGGCTGGAGTGCAGTGCGTGATCTCGGCTCACTGCAAGCTCCACCTCCCAGGTTCAGGCCATTTTCCTGCCTCAGCCTCCTGAGTAGCTGGGACTACAGGCGCCCACCACCACACCCAGCTAATTTTTTGTATTTTTAGTAGAGACAAGGTTTCACCATGTTAGCCAGGATGGTCTCAATCTCCTGATCTCGTGATCTGCCTGCCTCGGCCTCCCAAAGTGCTGACATTACAGGCGTGAGCCACCACACCTGGCCAAGTATGGCCATTTTAACAGTATTAATTCTTCCCATCCAGGAGCATGGAATGCCTTTCCATTGGTTTGCATCCTCTTCAATTTCTTTCATCAGCAGATCATAGTTTTCCTTGTAGAGATCTTTTATCTCCTTGGTTACATTTATTCAAGATATTTTATTTTATTTTATTTTATTTTATTTTATTTCATTTTATTTGTGTAGCTATTATAAATGAGAATGCCTTCTTGATTTCTTTTTTAGCGATTTCATTATTGGTGTATAGAAATGCTACTGAAATGTGTTTTGATTTTGTATCCTGCCACTAAAGCAGGATATTTTCTTAACTCCTTCGTGGGACTTTCAATAGGGGGTGCCTAATTTACTCAGCCTACGCCTGTCTACCCCTCATGGGAGGGAGCATGCAAGCAAGTGCCGGAACTGAAGTGAATGCTTTTGGGCACAGGAAGGAGCAAGCTCCACTTACTTGGCTCACCACATTCAACTCCTTGTGGAAGGGGTAAGTAGGCGAGCAAGTACGGCATCCAGCTGGCCACTTCTGGGCACTGGCAGGAGCAAACTCCATGTTGGCCCTGTGGCAGCATCCAGGCAGGGGTGCCTGTGACCCCCAAAACCCCAATGGTCGTGTTACAATGTTCTTTCAGTTCTGCCATCCATGGATGGCTTAAGTGTTAACAGCTCAATGGGCCCTTTGCCTTTTTGTGTGAAGCAGCTGCTCTCCTCCAGCCAGAGTAAAGGGTCAGTGTGGCAGCCTTTTGTATCTGCACTCGTGGCTCCCAAGCTTTTGCCCAGAATCCAGGTAAAATGAGGTTGCACGAATGAACTGAAGGATGGTAAATGAGGAGGATTTTACTGCTGACGAAAGTCACCGTCAGAGGGAAGGGGAAAGGGATAGGGCAGGTAGGTAATCTTTCCCTGAGTTCTGGCCTTCTCCAGCCAATTCTTCTTTAAAGTTACACCATCACGCTGTCCTTTTGAAGTCAAGCCACTTTGACATTCTGCTGTAGTCCCATCTACTGGCCGAGTCTGGGGTTTTTATAGGCATGGGATGGAGCAGGGCAGAGCCCTGGGTGGTTTAGAAAAAGGCAACATTTGAGTGAGTAAACAGGGATATAAGTTCTCACTTTGGCCAGCAATTTCAGGTTTTTCAGCTTGAGGGTGGGGTTTCAGTGGGGACCTGCCCTTTGCCGGCTAGAATTTCTCTGCCCAGTGTCCCTATCACCACCTTACTGAATTCATCAGATCTGAGAATTTTTTTGGTGGAGTCTTTAGATTTTTCTAAATATAAGAGCTCACCATCTGCAAAGAGGAACAATTTGACTTTCTTTTTTCCAATTTAGATGCCTTTTACCTCTTTCTCTTGTCTGATGTTTTCTGGCTAGTACCTATAGTACTATGTTGAATATGAATGGTAAAAGTGGGCATCCTTATCTTGTTCTAGTTTTTAGAAAAAAGACTTTTTGTTTTTCTCCATTCAGTGTTTGGCCTTTATTGTGGTGAGGCAGGCTCCTTCTACGCCTATTTTGTCGAAAGTTTTTTGTTATAAAGTAATGTTCAAGTTTATCAAATGCTTTTTATGTGTGTGTTTTTGGTCCTTCATCTGTTGATGTGACATATAACATTTATTTATTTGTATATGTTGAAGCATCCTATCATCCCTGGAATAAATCTTACTTGATCATGGTGTATTATCTTTTTGATGTGTTGTTGGATTTGATTTGCTACTATTTTGTTGAGTTTTTTCATCAGTGTTCATCAGGGATATTGACCTGTGTTTCTGTTGTTGTTGTGTCCTTGCTGGTTTTTATATCAACAAAATACTGGACTCACAGAGTGAGTTAGGGAGAATTCTCTCTTTTCCAACTTGTTGAAATAGTTTAGAGAGAATTAGTGTTAGTTCTTCTTTACAAGTTTTGTAGAATTCAGCAGTGAAGACATCTGGTCTTGAGCTTCTCCTTGTTAGGAGGCTTTTTATTAGCGATTCCATCTCACTGCTCATTACTGGTCCATTCAGGTTTTTGTATTTCTTCCTGATTCAATCCTGGTAGGTTGTATGTGTCCAGGAATTTATCCATTTCCTCTAAGATTTACAGTTTATTGGTATATAGTTATTCATTATCTCTCTGATGATCATTTGTATTTCTGTGGTGTCAGTTGCAATGTCTCCTTTTTTTGTTTCTGATTTTGTTTACTTGGGTCTTCTCTTTTTCTGATTAGTCTAGCTAGTTACTAACTGATTTTGTTTATCTTTTTTTAAAAAATAGCATTTCATGTTGTTGATCATTGTATTTTTTTGTCTCTATTATTTTAGTTCCATTCTGATCTTTATTATTTATTTTCTTCTACTAATTTTGGGTTTGGTCTGTTTATGTTTTTCTAGTTTCTTGAGGTACATCATCACATTTTTAAATTTTGAAATAATTCTGTTTTTCTTTTAATGTACACATTTATTGCTGTGAAATTTTCTCTTAACAATGATTTTGCTGTATATTACAGGTTTGGGTATGTTATGTATCAATTTTCATTTATTCTAAACTTTTTTTATTTTCTTCTTGATTTCTTCATTGAACAAAGTTCATTCAGGAACATGTTGTTTAATTTCCATGTGTTTGTACATTTTCCAATGTTGTACTCATTACTGATGCTTAATTTTACTATATTGTGTTCTGAGGAGGTGCTTCATATGATTTCAGTTTTTAAACATTTGTTGAGACTTGTGTTGTGTTCTAACAAATGATATATCCTGGAGAATGTTCTGTGTGCTGATGAGAAGAATGTGTATATTGCAGCCGTTAGATAAAATATTCTGTAGATCTCTGTTAGGTCCATTTGAACTAAAGTGCAGTTCAAATCCTATTTTTTGTTGTTAATTTTTTGTCTCAGCGATCTATCTGTTTAGAGTGAGGTGTTGAGGTCCCCAATTATTATTATATTGGAGTCTATCTCTCTCTTTAGATCTAATAATATTTGATTTATGTATCTGTATGCTCCAGTGTTAAGTGCATATATATTTAGGATTATTATAACCTCTTGTTGAACAGATCCTTCTTTTCATTTTATAATGACCATATTTGACTCTTTTTACAGTTTTTATTTTTTACTTGAAGCCTGCTTTATCTGCTACAAGTATAGCTACTCCTGCTTATTTTTTATTTCCATTTACATGGAATACATTTTTGAATCCCTTAGCTTTTTAGTTTATATGTCTTTACAGCTGAGGTTAGTTCCTTGTAGGCAGCATGTAGTTGGGTCATGTTTTAAAAAATCCATTCAGCCAGTTTATATGTATTAAGTGGAAATTTAAAACAATTTTCATTCAAGGTAATATGTATGAGGATTTATTTCCATCATTTTGCTAATTGTTTTCTGGTTGTTTTGTGTAATCTTTGTTCCTTTATTTCTCTCTTACTGTTTATCATTGCAGTTTGATGGTTCTTTCATGGAAGCATTTGTGTCCTTTCTCTTTCTTATTTGTCTGTTTGTTCTGCTTGTGACTTTTATACTTTTGTGTGTTTTCATGATGGTAGATATCATCCTTTCACTTCCAGATGTAGGACTCCTTTAAGCATTTCTTATACGGTTAGTCTAGCAGTAATGAATTCCCTCAGTTTTCCTTCTCTGGACAAAACTTTATTTCTCCTTCACTTAGGAAGAATAACTTTGCTGGGTATAGTAATGTTTACTAATGGTTTTTTTTCTTTCAGCACTTCGAATATATCATCCCATTCTTTCCTACTTTGTGAATTATCTGCTGAGAATCTTGCCGTAAGTCTGATGGAGATTCTCTTACACGTGACTGGATATCTGTCTCTCTTGCTATTTTTAGGATTATCTCTTTGTTTTTGACTTCTGACAGTTTGACTATAGTGGGCTGGGAGAATAACTTTTTATTATATCTACTTGGAAATTTTTGAGTTTCTTGTATTTGGATATCTAAATATTTTGTTAGAATTGATCATTTTAAAGCTATTATTTTGTTAAATAATTTGTTAAATTATCAAAATCATTTTCTATAACTTTGGCCTTCTCTACATTTTCTGGAACCCCCCGATATTCAAATATTTGGCCATTTTATAGTATCTTATATGTCACATACGCTTTGTTTATTCTCTTTTACTTTCGTCTGACTAGGGTATTTCCTAAGACTTGCCTTCAGGTTATAAAATTATCTCTTCCATTTGGTCATCTATCATTGAGGCTTTCAATGTATCATTACACACATTGTATTCTTCCAGAATTTCTGTCATATATATATAGATAGATATATGGTGAATTTCTCACTTACATCCTGATTTTTTCTGATTTATGTGTATTGTTTATTTATGTTCTTTTGTATCGCATTTTCTTTAATATTCTTATTTTGAATTTTTTCTATATTTAAAATTTTTTTCTGTATTTTTTGTATATTTTATAAGTTTATTTTTATTTGAAATCTGTTGCTGGATAATTATTGTGTTACTTTACATGTTCTTTTCTTCAAACTTTTTAATGTTTCTTGTGTTTTTATTTTGATATCTGAACATCTGGTGTGAGAGTTGCTTCTTCCAACTTTTTTGGATTAGCTTTTGTAGGGGAGGGCTTTTTCCTAAATTTGGTTGGGTTTGGTTAGGTAGGGCATTTTGGCTTTTATTCTGGGTATGTGCTGTAGTATAGTCTCTGTATATGGTTTTTTTTTGGCTATAAACATGTTTGTTTTGTGATGTATTTTTGGTTTGGGCTGTGATTATTAGTGCAAGACTGTGTGTGTAGATGCCTGGTGGGGCAGTCTTCAGGCCCCATTGGTGGCAGTGGTGGACCACACCTGCCTGTTCTTTGGCCAGTCGGTGGCATATGTGATTATCGCTGTTAACATGTCCAAGGGGGCTGATTCTGAGACCTTCAGGCACCTTGCTCAGGTACCAGCAGTGTCAGCAGAGGGTCAGGCAGGTGAGAGAATCATTGTGTTCCGGGAAAGCATGTGTGGTGTGAAGAATGACTACTGCAGTGGGAGGACAACCATTATGCAGGACAAGCAGAGGATAATCCCTGAAGTGGGCATGCACTCGTGTTAGTGGTAGCTGAAGTGAACTGGGCAGGCCAATCCATGGAACCCTGGGTTGTGCTTGTAGATAGGTACCAGCTGTGATGGTAGCAGTAGCTTTGATGGGCTTGTCCTCAGGCTCTCAGTAGGAATGCACAGATATTAGCAGCAGTGGACAAGGTGGGATAATCCCCAGCTCTCCATTGGCATATTTGGGCACTGGAGGGGCAGTGACAGGTTGGGTAGGCCTGTTCTTAGGCCCCTCAATTCTGTGCATGGGCACAGGCTATAGTGGACTAGGCAGAGTGATCTCCAGTGCCCCAGCAGAGTGCTTAGGTGACAGCAGCAGTGGTCATGAGGATCAGCAGGAGCCCATCCTCAGCACAAGTGCAAGTGTGCTGCAGCCCTGCTGCTGGTGGGAGCAAGGTTGCTCTCTGTGGCAGCTGTCATAGGCAGGCATCTCTTAGGCTTTGGGGAACATGTGCTTTGGCTCCCAGTGGCAGCAGCTGAGAGAGCCAGTTCTCATGGTGTGTGCAGGTATGTGGTGGCCCTGCTGCTGGGAAGCTTGAGGTCACTGCCAGTAACACCTGTTTTGGTCCCTGGCAGCAGCAGCAGCAGCTGCTATGGCTATGGATGGGGAGAGCCTGTGCTTAAGGTTTGTGCAAGTCTGCTACTGGCGGGGAGGGATCACTGACAGTGGCACATGTTTTGGCCCCCAGTGGTGGCTGCAACTGTGGCCACAGGTAGGGAGAGCCTGTGCTCAAGGCTCATGCCAGTGTGGTGCAGCAGTGCTACCGGGGGTGGGTTAGGGTGGGGGTGGGATTGCTGCCAGTGGCAGCAGTCCAAATCAGCCCAATTTCAGGCCCTGAAAGCATGCTTTGGCTCCCTCAGTCCAGGGTGCAATCTCCCCAGTGTACTGCACAACCTAATCCCTTGGGTGCAGAATACTGTGTGTGCTAGAGTGCCAGAGATTCTGTCTCTTTGCCGGGTCCAACTGGCATGACTGAAACCCTCTGAGTAAAGGCAGGGGGATATTAATGTAGAGCCGGGGATATGGAATATGGAATTGCAGGGGCTGCTGAGCCCCAGGATGTAGTCTGGTGGGGCCGGGCTCTCAAAATGGTGCCATGCTTCAGCTGCTTAGGACTTGGGGTGTGTGTGGGACCCAGCGTGAGCTCCCTGTAAGGAGCAATGCCATTGCACAGTCTCCAGGCAGCTTCCTATCTTGGTATCAGGGACTGTGAGGGTCAATGGGCCCTCCTGTGGTTAGGGTTGCAAGAGTCTGTAGTGGGAACGTGGAGCACTAAGGATCTCCCACTTATCCTTTCTCCACCCTGAGGATTCTCTCCCAGCTTCTAGCTGCTCCTGGCCAAGCCATCTGCCTTGCTTACTTCCGAATTATTTATATTATGCCTGTTTTTAAATCTTTGCTTGGTAATTCTGTCATTTCTGTCATCTAGAATAACATCTGTTGGCTGTTTTTTTTCCTAGAGTGAGATCACTTTTTTCCTCAGTATGATGAGTGAATTTCAATTGAAACCTGGATATTTGGAGTATAATGTTATGATATCTCAATCTTTCTCTCAACCTTCTGTTTTCACTGGTCCTTTTTAATACTGATCCAGCAGGGGAAGGAAAGGCCACACTGCCTTGTGACTGCCAGGTGGTGGTAGAAAAATCCAGGTCACTACTCTGTGTATTTTGACTACCAAAAGGGAGGGGGCTCCTCGTTACTGCTAGATGCAGGTGGGATTTTAGATGAACCAGTAGGTCTTCACTGATACCTCTATGACTGGCAGGTGTAGGAGTGCCCCATTACGGCTCTCTCCATGGCCTCCACTGACACTATAGAGTGGGGAGCAGCCTCCTTAGTGCTAGGCAGTGAAGAAAGGGTTGACTCTCTACCAGGCTTCCTCCTACATCTCCCCTGTGGGGATGGGGTGGGTGCTCCATTACTGGAAGGTGGGGTGAAATTCCTGGCTTTCCTGTGGTCTTTGCTGATACCTCGGGTGGGATGGGACTCTTTACTACTAGCCAGGATGAAAGTCCTGGATCCCTACTGGCCTTCTTTGCCACCACCTCATTGGAAGGTTTGGGATGTAATATCTTGTAGCCACGTGAGGGCCTGTGGTTAAGCTCTTTACTTGGTCTTTGCTGGTAGGGTAGTGTCACATGTTTTTCTGAGGTATTTGGTTAGAGGAGAGTAGTTATTGTCTAAAACTGTTCTGTCTTGCTAGATTGTCACTTTCCTGGTACTTTGGCTAAAGTAAGCAGGCTTTTGGCAGGGCACAAAAAAGGGTACTTTTACTTTCTGCAAACATTGGAAGTTCTGGGTTGCCAACTTTTGAGATATATGACACAAAAAAACACAACTAAACTAAACAAACAACTCATCATCATGACATTCCTGAAACTGCAAGGTCACTAGTCATTCTCCCTGTTCCTTTTTACCCTTCAAAGTCTTCATGTTTGTTTTATATACAATATCCAGGATTTCCCATTATGATTAGCAGAAATAATAAGAAAAATATATCTACTCCATCTTCCCCAAAGCAGAAGTTTTGGAGCAGAATTAAAAAAAAAAATTAATGAAAGAATGTGTGAACCAAAGAATTTATATCCAACCGAGTATGCTTCCACCCTTTACTACACATGCCTTTCGTCTCATTCAATGTATTTTTAATCACAGACATTGCAGTTATCATCTCTACAAGGTTGATTTAGATATTTTATGTCTTCCATGTCTTTACTAAAGATATTCCAGTTTTTCTCTTCCTTTTCGAACATAGGAAATACAGTTATAAGAACTCTTTTGTGTCTGCAGCTCCCAATTCTTTCATTTGTGTCAGTTCGTGGTCACTTTTGATTTATCTTCCTACTTATAATGGGAAGCATTTTCATATTTCTTTTCATGGTTGGTAATTTTTCTTGGATTCTAACAATAGTCAAATATATATTTTAGATGCTGGATGTTTTCATATTTTTATAAATGTTAATGGGTTTTGTTCTAAGTCATTCAAATTTATTTTGAAAAAGTTTGATCTTTCAGGGTCTTTTTATGTGATCTTTTTTGTTATGTGGCATTAGAGCAGCCTTTGGTCTAGGTTAATTATTTCTTTCCTGAGGCAAAAATTATCCTGCTTTCTCTAACTCATCTCCTGTGAGTGATAAGGATTTTTGTTCTGCCTAGTAAGAAGAGGCAATAATCCTAGTCCTTTCTACACTTCAGAGATTTTTAAAATCCTTTTGAGTGATTCTTTCCACATTTTTAAATACACATACACATGCACTGACTTTAATCCACTAACTTCTCAGGGGGAATCCTCTGTAGAACTCTGTTAGTTTTCTCTATGCAACATTTTCCTTGCCAGTACTCTACCCTACAAACCATATATCATTACAGGAAGTTGCATGAAGAACATAAGAAAATTTTATGTATGATTTTGCAACTTTTATGAGACTAAAGTTATTTTACAATAAAAAGTTTAAACATTTTTAAAAGTATGTAAACTCACAAATATTTTGAGCAAAGCATGGACAAGACCTATACTTATCGAAATTATAAAATACTGCTAAGAGGAATTAAAAAAGAGTTACATCATCAAAGACATATACCCTGTTTAAGGATAAAGAATGACTCCATATAACTATGACTGTAATTATTCCAAAATTTATCAGTCAGTTCTACAAAAGTCCATGCAAAATTCCAATGTGGTTTCTAAAATTAATATAGAACATTTTTTAAAAATATATATTTTTTATTTAAACTACAGTTCAACTTCACTAGGCAGTGAGTAACATAGAAGCATGTAGCAGTTAGATGACTTGGGTGAAGCCTACATCTTATTATCTACATGAGGATAATTACAAATGAGTAATAATAAACTTAAATTCAAGGGAATTTTATTTCATTGTACATTATAAACTGTATAATTAGGTAAAGTTGTTTCTCTCCTCAAAAAATCTTATTTTTTGGCCTTTCAGAGTAATTGAAATTTATTGTTTTGGATTAAGGCATTATATTTTGAGAAGTTCTCAATTAAAAAAAAATTGTAGGGAAATATATTCTTACCAATACCCTAATCTTTGTTTAATTGCACAGGTTAGAATTGATTAGGCTGGCTGGCTGGCTTTCTTTCTTTCTTTCATTCTTTCTTTCTTTCTTCTTTCTTTCTCTCCTTTCCTTCCTTCCTTCTTCCCTTCCCTCCTTCTCTCCCTCCTTTTTCTCTTCCTTTCCTTTCCATTCCCTTCCCTTTCCTCTTTTCTTTCTTTCTTTTTCTTCTTTCTCTCTCTCTCTCTCTTTCTTTCTTTCTTTTTCTTTCTCTTTCTTTCTCCTTCCTTCCTTCTTTTGTAGTAAGAACACTTAATATGGGATCTACCCTCTTAACACATTTTTAAGTATAAAATACAGTATTATTAACTATAGGAACAATGTTCTACATCAGATTTCTAGAGCTTATTCTCCTTGTATAACTGAAACTTTATGCTCTGAGAAACAACTCCCCATTCCGCATTCTCCTGCCCTCAAGCCCTTGGAAAGTATTATTATACTCCCGGTTTCTATGGGTTTTCCTATATTAGATACCTCATATAAGTGAAACCATGCAGCATTTGTCCTTCTGTGACTGGCTTAATTTCACTTAGCATAATGTCTCCCAGATACATCCATGTTGTCACATAAGTCAGAATTTTCAAAAGGCTGAATAATAATATATTGTGTGTGAATTTCACATGTTTCTTATTCATTTATGTGTCAATGGACATTTAAATTGTTTTGATATCTTGACTATTGTAAATAATGCTGTAATGAACATGGTAGTGCATACATCTCTTCAAGGTAGACTAAGCAATCTTGAGAAAGAAGGCTGGAGGCATCACGTCTCCTGACTTTAAAATATATTACAAAATGTTAGTCATTAAAACACTACGATACTGTTTAATAGGTATAAAAATAGATACAAAAATGAAGGGACATATAGAGAACCCATAAATAAACCCATGCATATATAGTCAACTGATCTTCAATAAGAGTGCCCAGAATACGCAAAGGAAAAAGAACATTCTCCAACAAACAGTAATGTGAAAACTGGATATCCACTGCAAAATAATGAAATTGAACCATTATTGTATACTATACACAAAAATCTACCCAAAATGGATTGAAGATTTAGACATAAGTCCTGGAACTGTAAGCTTCTAGGAGAAAACATAAAAAGAAAACTTCATGACTTTGGGCTTGGCAATGATTTCTGGAATACAACACCAAAAGCACAAGCAACAATAGCAAAATTAGACAAACAGAATAGACAGACATATAGCCAAGAAATTTATAAAAAGATGCTCAACATCACTAGTCATCGGAGAAATGCAAATCAAAATCACAATGAAATATCACCTTACATCATTAGGATGGGCCACCAAAAAAAAGGGGGCAATAAGTGTTGGGAGAATCTGGAGAAATGAGAACTCTTGTATATTATTGATGGGATGTAAAATAGTGCAGCAACTCTGGAAAACGGTATATCAGCTCCTCAAAAATTAAAAATAAAATTACTATATTGTTTAGGAATTCCATTTCTGGTTATCTATTCAAAAGAATTGGAACTCAACATTATTTTTTTATAAAAATTTATAACCTTATTCTAAATGTATATGGAAAAGTCAAGTACCTAAATTAGCTACTAAAATTTTGAAGACAGAAAAATAAAAACATATTTTATCTGAGTCTAATATTTACTTCAAAGCTACAGAAACCAAAACATTTTGGTATTGGTGTGAGGTCAGACATAGCGATCCATAAAATAGAATATTAAGCCCAGAAATAATTGGACACATTAATTGATGTTCTTCAAATCAATTGTACCATAAATCAAAGGTACCATAATTCAATAAGGAAAGGAAAATCTTTTGAAAAAAATATGCTGGAACACCCGTATATCAATATAAAAAGTAAATGAATCACAACTTTAATCTCACATCAAATAAAAATTAACTTGACATAGATGGTAGTCCTAAACATAAGCAAATTAATAACACTTTCAGAAGAGAAATACAGAAAATATTAATAATATTGATGCAAGCAAAAATGTCTTAGATAGAACATAATAAGCATGAACAATAAAAGAAAAAACTAATTGGACCTCACTAAAATTAAAACATTTTTCTCACAATAGGCATCATTAAGAACATAAAAATCTAAGCCACAAACTGGGAAAAAATAATTGGCAATACATATATGAAAAAGAGTTTGTATCCACAAGATATAAAGAATTCTTATAATTCTGTAATAATAAGACAATTAATAAAATATGAGTAAAATGTTCAAGCAGATTTTTTTTTTGAATTGGGGGTCTCACTCTGTCACCCAGGCCAGAGTGCAGTGGCACGATGTTGACTCACTGAAACCTCCGCCTCCCAGACTCAAGTGATCCTCCCGCCTCAGCCTCCCAAGAAGCTAGGAACACAGGCAACACACCCGGCTACTTTTTGTATTTTTGGTAGAGGAGGGGTTTCACCATGTTGCCTAGGCTGGTCTTGAACTCCTGAGCTTAAGCTATCCTCCCGCCTCAGCCTCCCAAAGTGCTAGGATTACAGGTGTGAGCCACTGTACCTTGTTGCAGATATTTCTCTATGGAAGATATACAAATAGCTAAATGCATAAAAACATGCCAATTTTTTTAATTCAAGGTCATGCAAAGTAAATTCATGATGAGATAATACTACACAACAATAAGAATGGCTAAATTAAGACCAAAAACTCCAACTACTAAAATGGAGATGGGATAGCTGAAAGTCTTGTACATTCCTGGTGGAAATATAAAATGGTATCCTTAGTTTAGAGAATATTTAGCAGCTTCTTAAAAAGTTAAACATGCACTTACCATATGACCTAGCAATCCCATGACTGGATAGTTACCCTCGAAGAAATCAAAACCTATAACCACACAAAATATTAACTATTAAATAAAAGAATTATTCATAACTGTTAAAAATTGGAAACAATCCAAATGTTCATCAACACATGAATACATCATGGGATAATCATACAACAGGATAATTCTCAGGGGTAGAGAAGAATAAACTGTGCATGACTGTGCCATAACAGAATTAATTACAAAAACTTTGTATGAGGAGAAAGCAGCCAAATCAAAAAAAAGTTCATGCTGTTTGATTTCATTTATATAAAACCTTAGACCATGCAAAACTATTGCATAGTAACAGAAAGAAGACCAGCTTTTGCCTGAAGTGAGGATGGGAGGGATTATTTACAAAAGATCTAAGAGGACATTCCAGGCTTATGTAAATGTTGATTGGGGTAGTTATATGAGTAATATATTTACAAAAACTTTTGTAACTATGTGCTTAAAATGGGGAGATTTATTATTGCATGCAAATTATACCACAATAAAGTTGACTAAAAATCACAGCACCCTTCTCTGATTTGTGCAGTGGGTAATTAGGGAAAGACTTCTACCTATTGAATCCTCCCTCCATGGCCAGAGTAGTGATATCCATATTTGCCAGTGGTAGTTACCTGATATCATTAAAATAAAATTCTCATAACAGTAGACAATGATAGAGAACCTCATTTTTTCAGGTTCAGTTTAATCACCAACTTCTGAATGTCATGTTTGATTATCCCACATGCCTGCACACAAGGATGCTGAAATAAAAAAATCTAAAAAAAATCCTGAACTTACATGAGTTAGTACTATGCGATACTCCTAATAAAAAGCTGAGGAACACTTTGAAAGCGCATAATCTCTCATAAAAAAAGTATTCAAGGGTCATCCAGTGTAGTTTATGTTTCATTGAGATATACTGATAGATGATGGGACAAAGCAAGCATTTTAAAGTACCTATTATATTCTAGACATTGCTGAGCTACAAAGATGAATCAAACAAAAGCTACACCGCAAGAAACTGTAAATATAAAGGAGGAATCAGACATGCACAAAAGTAATTCTAAGGCAAGTGCTTTCCTGCAAAGACATGGTAATAAAGAAGTATCTCAGGAAGCAGCACATTTACGAGGCCGACAAAATTTTAACAGCCATCCTGAAAAGGCACACTTGGCAGACAAATTAACATGTTAAAAAGACACCATCAATCTAAGCTTTTTTAAAACCATAAAATAAAGAGCATTCTCTATGTTAGCATTGGCAAATGTATCCTTCCAGTTGAAGCTCAAATAGCATATGGAATTATCTAAAGCATTCAGTTTAAAATTAGCACTGAAACAGTCCTGAATGCTCAAATAACCAGCCTCATCTGAGCTATGAAAGAGTAATTTAGCTGTGCCTAAGGGGCAATATGTTTCATAAAACCCTTATCTTTTTTTAATGATATAAAGCAACTAGTCTGAAAGGGTTTTGCCTTAAAGGCCTCTTAAAGTCTGCAGCAAAATAACCTAAAATGACCATATCTTCTATTAAACATACCGTGCTGCTATCGTAAGAGTGAGCTTCAGTACAGTGTTTACTAAGATTGCAAAGTCTAAGAGCTGCTAACTACTCTAGAAACTGGCTAATCTGATCTCAAATGAGGACATTAGAAGGGGAATATAGAGCTCTTTCAATAATGGAAATAATTCCTTATCTGACAAGTTTCCTGTCTTCCTAGGTTGCAGATTCTACACAGTGGAACACCTCCGTTTTCTCACAAGCCAAATTTAGCTCATTTCTTTAAGGTTCAGTTTAATCATCAACTTCTGAATGTCATCTTTGATTACTCCAGGAAAAGGAGAAATCTTCCTTTGAATCTCCCTAGCACTTTGTATTCCTCCATTTTTAATTAAATCACTACATTCCACACTTCATAGTTACAATGTATGTCATCTCATTCTATTGTATTTCAAGTTCTCTGACTCAAGTGTATGTCTTATACACATTGGTAAATTGGTATCTTCAAGCATCTGATATTGTGCCTAATGAAGAATAAATGAGAAAATAATTAAAGTAATATAGCAACTACAAAAAGTCTATTCATGAGAACTGGGTTCGATTTAAAAGTTGAATTCGTATAATTTCATTTGAAAGCAAAATTTATTCCTACTAAAAGGATAAAAGTATCTCTTGGAATTCCTAAAAACTTCTGTCCTTATATTGTGCCTTCAGGAACACACACCAAAAAGGTTTGAAATAAAAAGATGAAGGAAGAAAACAGTGAGAAAAAGAGAAGGTAAAAACTAAAAAACAAAACACTGGTAGCCAGTGGGTGACAGAGCATGTTTTAATACATGTAAAGTGACTGAGATGATTGACAATTACATTATAAACTTGGCAATGTGAATGTGTGTAAGTTCTTTTATACAAATGCTCTGCTCTTACTGAATTATACATTCATGCAAGATCTGAACTAACAAAGCCACCTCTTTTTTGTAGGGGAATATGTGGGGGAATTTCCTTGAACAGTGTGACGCTTATTTTTTTCTTTCACTAGAAAGACCAGGCATGTTTCTCAGTCAGATAGTAGGCAAAGGAAAAAGATAGTGATTTAGATAGATTGAGCTGCACACATCTAAGAAGAGTATGATATAACTTAATTAAAAGTTCTCAGTGGCCAGAGAGGGTCTCTCAGATACCCTTTAAGAGAAAGTGCTCTAAGGAGCATAGTTGATTGACAGTCCCACTGCCATACCCCTGGATCCACCTGGATGCAAACATGAAAGCCATGCTCCTCAGATTTCTTCTAACCAATGACTGGGCACAGTTGTGGTAGTAGCTGGGCCATTTTTGCCTGAGTAGTCAACTTTTGCTTGAGGATTCCTTTTAGCCCAGCTGAGACAGTGCTGTGCCGAGGTTTGAGAGGCTGAGAAGAGCTCAAGCCTTCCTTTCCCTTTTGTTTCACTAGTGTCAGATCTGTGTCATTTTCTGAAGCCTCTAACTGCCTACTCCTGCTCCATTCCCCTTTATGATTTGCGGGCATTTCCTTCAATAAAGCTTTCAAACTTCTAATTTCCTGTTTGGCTTCTGCTTCTTAACAGGCCTGAATTGAATGAAAAAGATATCCCTTTATATTTATTTGCCCCACAAGTAGAGACTCAGATTTAATCCATTCATGTGGTTATAGTTGGGATTTTCCCCAGGCCTCATGTTCTAACTTGTGATCCCCTGAAAGGGGCTTTCTTCCGTGTAGTGTCTAGAGCACTGATTTTCAAATACCGTTTTGAGGATTATTCTCAAGCATGAGGTATCTTTTTAAAAAATACGTGGCTCAACCCAAGCTCATGAATTATTTACAAAGTATAAAAAGCAAACAATTAAAAATCCACAAGAATATATATTTTAACTTGCTTTTCTAGGTTAATTTGATAAATAACCATGTGTATGAGGTTTCTATTGCTGCATAACAAATTATCACATACTTGGTGGCTTATAAAAACACATTCTCCTACACTTTTTCTGGGTCAGGAATCCATGCACAACTTAACCGGTTTTTCTGCTCAGGGTCTCACAAGGATGCACTCAAGGCATTAGCTGGGCTGCACTGGTGTCTGAACGCTCAAACTGAGGAGACTCTGCTTCCAAAATCATTCAGATTGTTGGCAGAATTTATTTCCGCAGAGTAGTCTACTGAGATACCCAACATTTTGCTGACTGCCTGCTAGAGACCACGTTCAGGTCTGTAGTAGCTGCCCCCAGTTCCCTAAGATGTACCTCTCTTCACAGGTCACAACATAGTGCCTACTTTATCAAGGCCATAAGAGAATCTATTTTTCTAGTCTGCTAAGATAGCACCTTATATGACAAAACACAATCACAGGAGAGATATCCCATCACTTTTGCCACATATTACACAAAACAAGTTGGAAGCAAGTTATGGATCCCATCCACAATCAAGGGAAGGGAATTACATAAGGGCTTGGATGATTGTGAACCATCTTAGGGCATTTTACTACACTGGGTTTGGGAATCGTCAGCCTAGAAGATGAGAATATTGCTTATCTCAAAAAGTAGAACGAGCCAGACCTTATTACATCGTGGTATTAAGAACTATGCATCATCCTTCTCTTCAATTTTCAAGGTAAGATGCTATTCTGCCAGATCTAAAGAGGACTATGAAGCATCTGAGTGATATTCAGACAACCTTACTTTTCACTAATTCTGTATCGGGTAAGAATTTTCTTTATAGCCCAGTGAGTAAACAAAAGGAAAACATATTTCAGACCTATACATGTTTCTACAGCAGAATAGGACAGAAGTCAAAGGAAAACACTTCCTCTGAACTGAATTCACTTAAAAATGCATAAGAAAAGTTTAGAAGGCAGTTAAGCCCAATTGTGAATAACTTTGCTTCTAACGTATGATGGATTAGAATTTGAACACCTGACTCAACAATTACCAATTACGTGACTTTGAATTACTTAATTAATTTCTCTTACTCTTTCTTTCCTAGTCTATAATTGGGATAAGAGAAGCCATGTTAAGGAATGGTTATAAAGATTCAATTTCATAATGCATAAAAAGACACAGCTCATTAGTATAGATTAAATATTGGCTATTATACTTCAAAGTAATATTGATCATGGTTATGGTCATGAGCAAATTCATGGGATAAGTGACTCTGTGGAAAATAAAGTGGAATAGTTTGGTATAAGTTAAAACCGCAGGTAAGAAAAAATTTTGTCAAACAAGAGAAACGAGTAATTAGATGGTAGTCTCAAAAAATCCATAATTCAAAAGAAAAGAATAAAATTTAAAAAATAAGAAAAACATAAATAATATATTACATAAGTATTTATATGCATTTGGTTTATTAGCTTTTTTTTTTTTTTTCCAGACAGGGTTTTGCCCTGTTGTCCAATCTGGAATGCAGTGGCACAAACAGCTCACTGTAACCTGGAATTCCTGGGCTCAAGCAATCCTTCCAACTCAGCCTCCCAGTAGCTAGGATAACAGGTGTGCACCACCACACCTGGCTAATTTTTAAAATTTTTGTAGAGATGAGGCTTCCAAAGATCTGGGATTACAGGCTTGAGCCACTGCACCCAGCCTGCTTATTAACTTTAAAAATAAAAATTTTAAAAAGCCCTTAGACTTCTTATTCACAACCTAAATATTAGAGACTATTAATGTAATATATAAAATATATTGAGGGAAAGAGGCCATAACTCAAAATTATCTACTCAACTAACTTGTTGCTCTGAAAAAGTTAAAAGACTTTTTGTATATGCAAGGTCTAGAAAAACATATTGCTTAGGTTTATTATTCCTGAAAGAAAAACATATTGCTTAGGTTTATTATTCCTGAAAGAAAAACATATTGCTTAGGTTTATTATTCCTGAAAGAAAAACATATTGCTTAGGCTTATTATTCCTGAAAGAATATTCAAATATGACCCAAATAAGTAAGATGTGGTTTCAAATAAATAAGCAAAAAAGTGTGAAAAATAAAGAGAAGGGAAAGGCTTTTGTGTTTAATGAACTAGGTGAAAGAATAGAGATAATATCAAGCCTCTGAGCCCAAGCTAAGCCATCATATCCCCTGTGACCTGCAGGTACACATCCAGATGGCCAGTTCCTTTCTTAACTGATGACATTCCACCACAAAAGAAGTGAAAATGGCCTGTTCCTGCCTTAACTGATGACATTATCTTGTGAAATTCCTTCTCCAGACTCATCCTGGCTGAAAAGCTCCCCTACCGAGCACCTTGTGACCCCCACTCCTGCCCACCAGAGAACAACCCCCCTTTGACTGTAATTTTCCTTTACCTACCCAAATCCTATAAAACAGCCCCACCCCTATCCCCCTTTGCTGACTCTCTTTTCGGACTCAGCCCGCCTGCACCCAGGTGAAATAAACAGCCTTGTTGCTCACACAAAGCCCGTTTGGTGGTCTCTTCACATGCGGTCATGTGACGCGCATGAAAGATATGTCTAAATAAATGCTGAAAATGTCATCACAATAGGTGAAGCAATTAGATTATACATATAGACTTATTTTTCTTTTTAATTCTAGGAATTATAACCTTAGATTTTTGACTAATTAAAGTCAATTGATTTGTGAAACAAATCATCTCCCTGATATTATAAAAATGTATCATACTTATTTTTCTGATTAAGCAATTAGGTAAGCATTAGTTGAAGTGTATGCTGAACAAATCTTTACCTATATATAAGTATATACAATATGTATATATAAACTGGCATAAGAAGAAATAAGCATAGTAAATAAGAAACTGTATGGAACTGAATCATATTCCATGAAAAGTCATTTTTAAATTTTGTGCTACAAAAAACATAATTTGTTTATGTGGCTTAAAACAGCATGATGTAAGGTTAAAAATGAAAGCAGAAACAAATATATCAAAGAAAAACAAGCAAGTAACAGTGATTATTAATATAAACATATACAATTCAAAGGAGAAAAGCAAACAAAACGACATAAAATTTTATGGTAAAGAAACAATCATTTAAAATAAAACCAAAATAAGCTTTGATATAACCAATAAGATGGTATCAGAACAAAGAGAGATACACTAAAAGAATCACTTTTAAAATAACTACATTTGGCACCATGAAAAATATTTTTTAAATAATAAAATGAGAATTTATTCAGAATATATTTTCTAATTTAAATTGAATAGTACTAGGCTAATTTAAATTAAATTAAATTACATAATAATTTAAAAAATACTTTCAACTGCTTGAATATTCAAAAGTGTTCTCTTACATAAATATTGGATCCAGGTGGAATTTCAATATAGTGTAAGTCAATATTTAAGATTAAAGACAAACAGAATAAAGTTAATTGAATTTGAAAGATAAATTTATAAGCCTAAATGTTTTTCTTCTTTAAAAATAAAGAAATGTTTAAGCTTAATAAATCAAATAAAATAATTAAACTAAGCTGAAAAATGCAGTATTCAAAAAATATAGATATTTTTAAAAAGTAAACAATATTAGAAAATTCAGTCAAGAAAAAGTAGAAATGAACTTTTTCAAGAAAAAGAAGCTAACTCTAGGAATATAGTCAACTTGTATAAATATATACTATACAAGAAATTAATGTTAATGACAATTTTTTTAAAAAGTAATGGCTTTCAAAAATGTAAATTATTAAAGAAAAAGAAAAGATAAATTTGCTTTAAAATAATTAAAAATGACAATGAAAGCTTTACCAATGAATGTGGAGAAGATGATTTATCTTAGGTAATAAAATATTTCAGCTAAGATTTAATGAAAGTAGTGTGACCCTGTGGATAATTAGATTACAATTGAGAAATAATGTTCAGTCCTTTAAAATGTTTACCAGGACTATATAATGACATTAAAATGTTTATAGAGTCAAGTAAAAAAGTTGAATAAGAGATTTCAAAACTCATATTCTTACACTATCTGTAAAATTCAAAAGTTTATCATAAACCTTAAAGATTAAAAATAATGCCCAAATATTACTAGTAACTATACTTGCATGATAGAATTATCAGCAGGTTTGTAAGAAAATCTTTTAAAGTATTTTCTCAATATTCTTTGTTACATTTGTTATAAATATTATTCTAATTCCAACGCTTACAGCATTAAAAGCAAAAACAAAACAAAACCCCACATTCTTCCAGCTTTTCTTCTAATAAGGGAGATAAACATGTGTGTGTATGCATGTGTGTCTTGAGGCACTGACAAGTGCTATGATGAAAAACAAAGTTGGGATACAAAGCGATGGGAAGGTGCCACAATAGACACATTGTAGGGATTTGGTCAGGGTGGTGGATGGAATTGTAAAATAAATACAAACCTTCTTGGAAGGCTGGAAGGTTTTTGCAAAAGCCTCAGGATAGAGTTATGGCTGAAGGCAGCCTAATCCTCTTTGAGGTACAGCAAGGGTAATTAACACGGGAATGTAGAGGAGTCTATCTAAATAGCTTGTTTACTCATTTGGTCCTAAGACTAACCTTTGACCATCAGCAGGTGCATGATTGCTCTCTACTGGGGGGTCAGCAACAGTAATTACCTTCTAGTAGCGTTTCCTTGAGACCTTTGTCATTTAATATGTGCTGAATAA